>NC_056463.1:17466838-18666838 GCF_008729295.1 Plectropomus leopardus
CAAAAAATGACATGACACAAAAACAGCCTTAAACACCTCAAAACAGCATGAAATAGCCTGCTGAGAAACGCCATAGCATTAAAACGTGCAAAAACTGTCAAATGAGAGTAATATCGCATGTCACAAAAATGACCAAAAAAGTAAGGCTATAGTATGGCAAAAATGTCAAAAAATGACATGTCCCAAAAACACTTTTAAACACCTCAAAACAGCATAAAATAGTGTGATGAGACACGCCATAGCATTAAAATGTGCAAATATGGCTAAAAACACCATATTAACACATGTCAAAAAAATCACCAAAAAAGCACGGCTATAGTAAGGCAAAAATGTCCAAAAATGACATGTCCCAAAAACACTTTTAAACACCTCAAAACAGCATAAAATAGTGTGATGAGAAACACCATAGCATTGAAACCTTTAAAAAATGCCAAAAACACCATATTATCACATGTCAGCAAACTGAAAGTTCACTTTTGTCCAGCAACCTGTTTCTTTTTTGTCTTTTAGCCACTCACCCGATTCTCAGATGGATGAAATGGCAAACACTTATGGATGGTAGAAAAAGGTTAAAACTGCTCGAGGCAGGCTTTATTCAAAGATAAAAGTGTCAAAGGCATAAATCAAAAGCAACAGTTACCTCACTCCCTTTTACAGGAGTTACATATACCATCTAACACAAAGTCTAAGCAATATAAGGCAAATGCACAAAAAGTGCCAAAAAGCACACACAGTGATCTGTGTTCTTCTTTTATCTGGAGGTCCATCGTGCCATCACTCTCTCCACTCTCCGCCTCTCCCTCATTGGCTGGCCTTGGGATGGTGTGTTTGAGTAGAAATGTCCTCCTCCCTCTTGGGGTGTCATGTGGGGAGCAGCTTCCTCCTGCTGGTGGGGAGTTTCCACCACCCTGCATGTGGTTTCCTGTCAATGATTGCTCAAACGGCTGCTGCTGCTGATTCATGAACATGATGAACATGCTTATGAGCCAGGGTGCAGCCATTTTTATATTAAAGATCTTTTCAGAAAATCAGTTTCACTGCATATGTATTTATTTATTTTATTTCATTTTGATTTCAGTGGGTTGAATTCCACATTGGCTCAGTTGTCGTAAAACGTAAATAAAAACAGAATACAATGATTTGCAAATCCTTTTCAACCTATACTGAATTGCATACACTACAAAGATAAGATATTTAATGTTTAAACTGATAAACTTTATTGTTTTTTTTTCAAATATTCACTCATTTTGAATTTGATGCCTGCAACATGTTCCAAAAAAGCTAGGACAGGGGCATGTTTACTACTATGTTACATCACCTTTCCTTTTAACAACACTCTATAAGTGTTTGGGAACTGAGGACACTTATTGTAGAAGCTTTGTAGGTGGAATTCTTTCCCATTCTTGTTTGATGTACGACTTCAGTTGCTGGGTCTCCACTGTCGTATTTTGCACTTCATAATGCACCACACATTTTCAATGGGAGACAGGTCTATACTGCAGGCAGGCCATTCTAGTACCCAAACTATTTTTTTACTATGAAGCCACGCTGTTGTAACACGCGCACTGTCTTGCTGTAATAAGCAGGGACGTCCCTGAAAAAGACATTGCTTGGATGGCAGCATATGTTTGACCAAAACCTGTATGTACCTTTCAGTATTAATGGTGCCTTCACAGATGTGCAAGTTACCCATGCCATGGGCACTAACACACCCCCATACCATCACAGATGCTGGCTTTTGACCTTTGCACTGATAACAGTCTAGATGGTCCTTTTCCTCTTTGGCCCGGAGCACACGACGTCCATGATTCCAAAAAACAGTTTGAAATGTGGACTCTTCAGACCACAGCACACTTTTCCACTTTGCGTCAGTCCATCTCAGATGAGCTAGGGCCCAGAGAAGCCAGCGGCGTTTCTGGGTGTTGTTGATATATGGCTTTCGCTTTGCATGGTAGAGTATTAACTTGCACTTGTAGATTTTGCGACGAACTGTGCAGAGATTTCTCCAGATTCTCTGAATTTTTAGATGATATTATGGACTGTAGATGATGAAATCCTTAAATTCCTTGCAATTGTATGTTGAGAAACGTTGGTCTTAAGCTGTTGGACTATTTGCTTACGCAGTTGTTCACAAAGTGGTCCTTGCTTCTGAACCACTGAGCCTTTCGGGGATGCTCCTTTTATACCCAATCATGACATTCACCTGTTTCCAATTAACTTGTTCACCTGTGGAATGTTCCAAACAGGTGTTTTTTGAGCATTCCTCAACTTTCCCAGTTTTTTGTTGCCCCGTCCCAGCTTCTTTGGAACGTGTTGCAGGCAACAAATTAAAAATGAGTGAATATTTGCAAAAAAACAATAAAGTTTATCAGTTTGAACACTAAATATCTTGTCTTCGTAGTGTATTCTATTGAATATAGGTTGAAAACGATTTGCAAATCATTGTATTCTGTTTTTATTTACGTTTTAAACAATGTCTCAGCTTCATTGGAATTGGGGTTTGTGCATCATATGTGCCAAAAGTATAAAATCTCTGTAATTTGAAGATCTAGTGTGGAGTATTCAGTGCTATCTGGTTGTGAGGTGCAGAATTTGTCCCGTGTGTGTTGTAGAATTCCGGTGTCCAACATAAAAATGCCAATGGTCCTATCTACAGCCAGTGCTTGATTTGCCCATCATGGGCTATTGCAGAAACAACATGGTGGACTCAGAGGAGGAGGAGGCACTCAATACGTACATATAAACACTTCTTTTTAAAGCCCCTTTCCCACTGCACAAAAAAATAGCCACTAATTTTAGCCTCTTTGTCAGAGAGATGCAAATTACCATCTGTCTCAACCCAAGCAGCACTCAAACATTGTTCCAAATTTGGCTTGCACTAAGTCTGAGAGAGAATAAGTTAGTAAGAGAAATAAAATTGAAAAAAACAGTATAACATTTTTACTGGCCTCCATGCTGCTGTCTTATGTTTACTGACCTGTTTTCCAGCCTGTCTGTAATGTTGAACATGGCATACCAGAAAGAAAACACATACAAACACAAAGGAATGCTTCTCTGCTGAAGACCCATGTACACAGCTCTGGTGTACTGCTGTTGGAAAAGGAGTCTGTTGTCTATTTTAACTGGTTTTTCCGTGTTTAAAAACCTGCAGACACACACAAATTTTGCAGGAAAAGGGTTTAAGGTATTGAAAACACAAGGATTCTGCCAACAGATGCCCCTAAATCCTGCACACTGGACATTTAAAGGGCCAATCAGTAATCTATGACCTTTACTTGTTTGATAAATCAGACTAAAAAAAAGACAACTTTTACATAAATGACTATATTTTAAACTAAAATAGCCTATGTTCTTTATTACATTCCAATGATGCATTCATTGGGTGTATCTTTATTCTAATCATGTACAAAGGAAAAGTACAAAATGTGCACTCATCATAGCTCCAAGATTCTCTTTGAACCTCCACATTGATTGCCTTGACCTATTAAACTTCATTCTATTATTTGGAAAGGGAACCAAACTATGGTATGCTCAAAGGAGGTGAAGTTTCAATACAAAAAAGAGAGGCTTCTTGAAATGTTTCTTAAGTTCAAAGCTTTTTCCATCTCAAAAGGGCATTTTTAATTCGGTGTATTTTCCACCAAGAAGGTGGATACTAATAACTCTGGATTCTGAAGTACAGAATTCATATCTTTAAATCATGAACTATGTCTCCATTGCAATTGTAAAAGAAACCTCAGAGAAATACATGTATTGACCTTCTGATTCAAAAGGAATATAGAGAAAATGTTTTTCAATAGAGTGTGACGGCTGTTATGACCAAATTCTTGCAGTTTTCAACACAAATATTTATCATGTTACATTTATCATGAATCACCCTACATACACTGATGCACACACTTCAAATAGTTATAGCTCCCACGCCTTCCTTCGCTTGTCTGATAGTGAGCTGTTGTGTTGCAGCTCCCTCCCCAAGTGACATCTTTATCTGTAATTGGATAGTAGTTACTTTCACTCGTCTGCATGGTGGTGTGCTTTGAAAAACACCTGAGAGAGCAGGCTGCACCTCCCTCAGCAGCCACATCCTCTCTGCCTCCATCTCTCCTCCAGGATCAGGGGCCCCACAGCGCCTGCTGGCCCTGGTGGCTAGAAGACCCAGCGCATCCTCTGTTCTGCTTATTTTGCAATAAAATGGGATGTTTTTCCCTCCTACTGCAAAAAAATTCACCCAAGACCCTCCACTGAGGATTGTGGCATTTACATGTATTGACGTTTGGCTGGTGGTTCATATACATTTGTTATTCTATGCTCTGGACTTCAAAGAGAATGAAAGAAGGCCTATTATGCTAATTGGGTCCTGTTCTGTTAAATGCAATCAAGGCCTCCCGCATTAATCCTTAACTAAATACTTACTGGATTCAGAAATGCCTTTTTTTCAGATGCAGAGAGACTAAGACACATACTGCTCAGTTTCCTGACAGGGGTGTTTGGCAAAGAGTAGTTTTTGTAGAAGAGAATAAAATATAATCAGTAGCAGTGATTTAAATCTCATTTTAATTCACAAAAGTAAAAACCTCATGTCAACATTTAAAGTCGGCTTTAGATGACTGTGGTCAGGTTAAAGCTTTGACTTTCTGTTTCTTTTTTTTGTCAGGGTTCCTTCTTGTCTGTGTTGAAAGGAGTAGCCTACAGGGACCATGCTGAGGAGTCTGATCTTGTTCTCAGGTCTGTATTGTTCCCTGCACCGCACACTGCATGTGTAACATATTCACAGTTTTCCCCTGATAGGAGAAGAGAAAGGAGAAATCCTACCCTAAATCCCAGTGATACCTATTTCCATCACATAAATATTATTGTTACTCACTGTGAATGTCTGAGGATTAGATTACAGTGGAAATACAGCCAGCGCCTCCTTTGCACACTGTGGGGATCCAGATTGTACTCCAATTGTACAAATACAAAACCATGGAAGCCGATGCAATAGGTGCTTTGATTTCAAAATAGTATTTTATGCTGTTTTATCATTTTCAAGCTCCACATACGGTACATTTTTTAATATGTAAGAAATGGAATGGTGATTTGTTGAATAATTGAAGAGTTAGGAATCACTGAATATTCTTCCCAACGTGCGTGCACACTATAAAAAGAATAGAGAGAGGGCTGAATTACAGTCACGCTGCACCACATTGACCTAACTATTTGCAGTAGCTAAAACAATGCCTGTGTGTAATCTTTATTTCAAAGGTTTTACAATTGCGCTATCATCTGGGAGATGACTCAAATGTAAAAATATTAAATATTGAATAATACGTTTACCAGCTTAATATATTAAACACTAGGAGAACACAATTCCTTCAACATAAATGATTAAGCGTGTGTTGAGAAAGTGCTGTGTTACGTTAAACAATGAATTAATCTCATGTCCCTTAAACGGAAGGCTTTTACAATACCTACAGTGAATTGGGCTTTTTGTACATAAAAGCAATTGCTTTGTAAATGAACCAAATGCCCCTGGGCCTCCTCTTTAATCTAGCAGCTCTGTGCACACATACACACTGAACTAAGTGAAATTTACTACATTCAGCAACTCAAACGGAAAGTCTGAAAATGCACGTACAGATCTACAGTGCACTATCATGGTCTTTTTCCATCAGTCTTTGGTTTAGATACTGCACATTAGCAACAGATAAATGAAGAAAATCATGTTGTTACTGTAAAATTAATATTTAAGATGCATTTTGGAAAAATACTTAAAAACACAAAGGTTGGAGCTGCATGACAAAATTAATTTTGTGAGTCATTTGTTGAAGATTTCAGATTCTTGATTTGACCTCAAAAAGCTTAGTGCAGGTCAGGAATTTAGTACTATATACAATAAACAACCGGTTTGAAGTGTATTCATGAGTACTACATAGTTGATGTTTGTAGTACTGTTGGCATGGGCTGTATGATGGTGTCCCTGATAAGTATATAATTAGAATTGGCATGTTGCACTCCTTATTTCAACATGATTAATCAGTGGTTCTCTGTTAACTTGAAAGGAAATATTAGATCCTGACTAAACTTTGATGAAATCCAGAGTTACAAGTAAGAGATTTGGGTCAGCTAATGAGAACAGAGCGTCCCACTTTGCAAGTCCAATTGGGAGAGAAGTGATTTGCATGTATGCAAATAGTGTTTGAGTTAATTGCATAACTTGGCATTCACTAATGACTAAGTTGTGTTGGTTTTGTGGATGTCGGTCCTTCACAGCTGGATGTGTCAGCGGTTGTGAACAAAGGCAAGAGTTGTCTCACTGATGGCAGGTCAGGGTGTTCACAGAAGTTTATCTGAGGTTGGGTCATTTCTTGTCATTCTTACAGTTTGTTATACTGTTACACTTTTTATGGAGCACGCATACGTCAGGACAGTGCTTCTACATGAGCTGGGTGGCTGTTTACAACACAAAATCAACATAGATATTGGGGGGGATGCAGACACCTTTCCCTCAATATTTAAAACATGCATTTGTCCTCCCAATAAAAACATGAAAATAGTAGAGGACATTCATTTGGACAAAAGTTAAGACATTTTCGTCATAAACTGATGCACAAATTGGTGTGTAAACATTCGGTAGAATGCAGAAAATAAGTATCTGACACTCAAAATTTTCTGTCAGATGACACACTTACGTAGCATCTCTATGCCTAACCTGTGTGTGTGTGTGTGGGGGGGGGGGGGTAGAAGAGACACTAACATCTAACGAGGTTCGTAAGGAGGAGCAGGGTTTTTCCTGGCGCCAAATGGGGTGATGGTGGTAGGTGGCGAAATGTTTTTTGATTTTTCAGTTTTATTACATAGTCAATTCATGTCGGTCACCAAAGTTTTAGATACTTAAGACTAATAATTTTATAACAACTCAAAAAGATGGCAAAATGCCTCCTTTCAGTAACTATATTTTATTTAAGTGTGTTTTAGTGGTTCTTAAAGTAAAATAAACAATCATCTGCCTCACTAAGGAGATGGCGACTGTACAGGACAGCGAGCACATCAGCTGGTAGGTCTTGTTGGTCAGGAGAGGAAGAGAGGTGGAGAGAGGAAAACTGTTTCATTTGCTCTTTTTCCTCAAGAGAGGCAAGGTCTTGGGGCAGAGTGTCATGAGGCCGCCTGGAAAGGCCATCTGCATCTTGATTACTCTTTCCAGCACAATATTTTATGTTGAAGTCAAAAGTGGAAAGACCGGCAAGCCAGTGGTAACTGGCAAGATCAAGCTTTGCAGACCTCAAAATGTATGTCAATGGGTTGTTATCTGTTACAACTGTAAATGTGTTTCCATAGAGATAGACATGAAATTTCTCCACAATGGACACCTTCAAGGCAAGAAATTCCAACTTGTGGGCTGAATCCTGCTTTTCACTGGGAGAAAGTCCTCTGCTTGCATAGGCTGTCACCCACATCTCTCCATCAATGGCAAATCCAAGAACAATAATTTATCAATAATTGTTTCAAATGCTTCTTGGCAAGCAGGCGTCCACCGGTCAGCAAAGAGTTCTTCAGGGTTGAAGTACCCTCTGGGGCAGGATCTTGGCTTTCTGCCCTTCTTGTATGGCAGATAGCCTCCAGTAAGATTGTTCAGGGGTTTGACTATCTTAGAATAGTCCTTAACGGACTGATGATAGTACCCTGTGAAGCCAAGGAACGACTTGAGTTTGAGGTCTTGGCCAAGTATGGAGGGCACTGACCATCTCAGGCTCAGTTTCAGCTCCTTTGCTGGAAACAATGTGCCCTAAGTAGCACATGGAGCTTTGGAAGAAACGGCATTCTGTCAGAGAGATTTTCAAGCCGTTTTCTCTTAACTGAAAAACATTAAGAAGTCGGGTTTTGTGTTCCTCTAATGTGCTGGAAACACAATGAGGTCGTCCAGCAACACTAGTACTTCCTTCAGGTAAAGACTGCCCATACACCACTCCATTAGTCTTTGGAATGTACTTGGGCGCTGGTGATGCCCTGGGGCATACAGTTGAATTCGTAAAACCCCAGAGGACACACAAAGGCGGTCATGTTCCTCCATCTCTTTCTGGTAATAACCAGATTTTAAGTCCATTACTGAGAACTATTTGGATCCGTCCAGGGATGAAAAAGCTTCCTCAAGGTTGGGAAGTGCATATGCATTTTGTATTGTCAGTGCATTTAACTTACAATAGTCGATGCAAAGACAGACTTCTCCATTTTTACCACTACGATTGGATCTGCATCTGGAAGTGTTTTCAGGTGTTTCCTGACAGCTTTGTAGTTGTTAGGATGTATTGGCCTGGACCTTTGCTTGAAAGAGGTTTCGTCTTGTAGGTTTATGTGATGTTTGACTTTAGATGCATGCACAAAATCCAGATCGTGCTGGGCGAAAACATCAGCATAAGCCTTTAAACTCTGGGGTATCCTTTCTTTCCACTCTTTTGGAAGAGGGGGCTCACCAAAGTCAAATACTAGACCTTACTTACTGGGTTCAGAGGTTGGCTGAAAGGGACGGTGCAACATTTTGCAGTGTCAGTGTTCTTGGTTGAAGCAGGTAAGCTGTCAAAGATTTCTGCAGGAGTATGGAGTTTGGCAATGACACAACTTGAGGGCATTTTTTATCCACAGAGGTAGTTTGTGAGAACACTGCTTGGGCAAGGTGACAAGGCAGCACACTACAAAGAACCCACCTTGTAAGGAGGATGTGCTTGGCTGTTCGACAATTGCACGTCAGTGGTGTCAGCTTTGACATAACCCTCGAGAAGCAAGGTACTACTTGCTGCTCTCTGCCTTTCAGAGCCATTAAGCTGATTTTCCTTGTGCAGCTCACTTTTTTCCTAAGCTTAGGTGTGCGAAGAATCTGTCTATAGCCATAGACAGGGGACAGGTCGTTTGGTTCTTTTCCATGACAGTGTTCATCGTACAAGACATCAAGTGCATTTGTTCCAATCATTACAGGTAGGTCACAGTTAGTCGCAAGTCAGGAACAACCAACAGTAAGGTAGAGACTTCAGGCTCTGTTTCAACAGAGTCTTGAGGGGCCCATAACCTAAGTAAGGGACATTTTCGCCACGAGCACCCTCAACATCTAGGCCATCGATGGGTTGGATGGGGTGCTCTGACAGATGGCTACTAGAAAGAGGCAGAGATGGTGGTCACTGGAGACCCAGTGTCAAGGAGACAGTTGAAATCAACTCCTGACACCTTGACATTAGCTGTACACTTCTTTCCTACCAGACCTTTAGGTAGTTTGATGTGGCAGTCTGCCCTCTGAGAGCGAATGGATGCTTGGATCTGGGGCTTTGGGTTGGGACGTTCATGCCTGGGTTCAGTTCCTGGCCGTCCCTCCACAGGAACTGCTGCTAGTTTAAAGTTATACCCTTGCTGTTCTTCCCAGGCTCCTAGTTTTTGTTTGAACTCTTTTTGTTTCAGCTCAACTTGTTCAGGATCTGGGTCAGTAGTGCAGGAAGGCGCAATATAGCCATCTTCTTCGCACTTGAAACAATACCTAGGACAGGGTTTCTTTGTGGGTGTTGACTCACCTTTGGGTGGGGGTTTTTCCTCAGTGGATGCCTTTGCTTTGGATTTTGTTTTCTTGTTTGGCTTAGTGGAAGACTGGCTTATGGATGTTTTCAGACAGGCCATTTGGGCTTGCAACTTCTCAAGTTGCTCTTCCAGTTTGTTTGTGTCAATTGGGGAGGTTACAGCTGTAGCTGCTGTTATGTGTGCATCGTGAGGAATACACTCTTCCACTGTAACGGGATTTGACTGGACTTTGATCTTAGAAAACCCCAAATACTGTTTCATCCAGGCGGACTTAGCAGCTTGCTAGTCCTCTTTTGTTCGCAACAGAAGGAGCAGCTATGAATGGAGTTGGGTTGTTTTTCTTTTGCTAAAGCTCGAGGCTCGTAATCAGGCAACCTCAACAAAACTGTTTGAGTAGCTGTCATTCAGAGTAAATAGCAGCAATACCACCTCTTTGGATGACTTTACCCAGGGCTGTCTGTAGATGTTGCAGGTAGCTTGAGGGCTTTTCACCTGAGTTCTGGTTTGTGTTTATATGGGTTTCATATGGGTTACACTTATGTTTAGTAACGACATGTCTGAAAGAGATATTTACTGCATCTATTTTTACATTTTCAAGTCATTTAATGTGCTCACCATCATAAGCAAAACATGGTGAGATGAACTGCCAAGCATTTTCTTTACCCAGAACCCTCTATTGCCTCATGAGCTAAGGTCTGCTGCCATTTTATGCACCATACCAGATTAGTTCCATCGGCAGGCCAGAAACAAGACACGGCAAAATAACATAATGTCAAGGTGTACAAAAACAAACAAATAATGAAACAAAAAAACACATTACAAACATGACACACATAGCACACAGTATAAAGTGATACAAAGAAGAAATTAAGAGACAGACAGACGATGCAATACAAAACTACAGCCAGGATATGAATATATGAAATTAGATATTCCCCTCTGGTTTAGTAATAAATATTTCATACAGGATTATGCACCAACCCATTGCATGTTAGGGTTAGAGCTAAAAAAATATACAATGACAAACATGTTATTTATACTCTGCTATACACTGCGTTATACTTAGGCACTTGTAGACCGCTTGTTCACATTTACAGCAGCTTTACAACTATTTTTAAACGTATTTCAAACTATGATTACATATGAATACCACAATGTTAAACCATGTTAAAGGGCAGTAAAAAACGATTTAACATTGGGTGGGGGGCATTTTCAATTGTCTCTTTCGAAAACACAACCCACCTGGGGGATCTTGGGAGATATTTTTAGACACTTAACCACAAAACAATTTAGAGCATTTTGAAACAAAAATTTATGATCAGGGGTTCTCAAAGCCATTTTAGGGATGCAGCGTAAGACTGAGGACTGCACAAGAAAAATGCACACCTATGACCTGTATTTGTTTTTTAGGACATTTTATACTTTGACATTTTTTATAATTTTTTTTTAATTGGCACACAATACCATAACTTTTTAATGACCTTCTTCATGACATTATTTAATGAAATTCTAACATTTTATAAAAACAATAACAGCCAACAGTGATACAGCCTTCGTAACAATCATATTACGGTCTAGTTTACCACATCTTAAAACATTTGAAAGTAAGAATAGACAGTACAGTGTTTGACATTGATTGTACTCACAGCAGTCAAGCAACAGCCTCCGCCCGGATATGAGCAACATCACTTGGACAAACCATACACAGAACTTCAGTACACCTAGAAACAGAAGTGATAATAATAGCAATTAGTTAAGTTCATTTATGATTAAGATTATATTTGGCAATGATTATGTCAGATGCTGGTGCTAGGTTGCCATTCATAGCCTGGCAAATTTTTGTCTAATATAATATTTTTTTTATTGATATACTGGGGTAAATATTTTGAGCATATTTAAGTAATTATCCCTTTAAAACTTGAACAACTCTGTTTTTTTCTTTTAAAAACATGGAGGGAAGGCAACAAGCACATGGTCCAAACATTAGTAAGAAATTTGTAAAAAAGTTACAAGAAATTAGCTGAAGATTTTATATATATATATATATATATATATATATATATATATATATATATATATATATTGGATTTTGTCAAGTTGGTCCTTGCCTTTTTCCCCATGGTTTCTAGAGCACACATTAAACAATTTGCTCAGGTTTCAAAGGGGCAACTAGCTTGTGACAGATGTCTGAGCGCAGCACAAGAAAACTGAGGACGATCCAGGCTTCAAGAGGTTAAATACTGGGTGGATGTATTTCCCAAAATATATATATATATATATATATATATATATATATATTTACAATTACTGCCTTGCCATGTTTTCAAACATATATTATCTGATTTTACACCAGTTATAAATGCTTCATAAGAGGATACACAGTTGTTTAACAAAGTCATTAATAAACTCTTGAAAAATGTCCTTATATCTGCATCATAGTGTGTTATTGTGTGTAATTAACATTTTGTTTGCTGTTTATATATGCTAAAAAAAACAGGCTTAAAATTAACTGTTAAAAGGACCCATGTCCTGACACACATTAACCTGAATTGGTTAAATACCACACTCAAAGGTTTAAATATTGACTTTTTGGACCGTTCTTATGAAATTCTACACTATAAACGTCTTCAAAATGCTGTACCATACATTTTATCAACATCTTGAATTAATACTTTTTGGACCATTTCACCACATACTATAGTATGATTTGTTTCAACATTTTAATTGTTGAGTTTTTGGATCGTATTTTGAGAATTGGAATGATTCATTTTTTCAACTGTTTTTTCCAAATGCTATAATATGGCATTTGGCGACATACATTAGCAAGACTTTTTTCAGCATTTTAAATGTTGACTTTCTGGACTGTTCTTTTGAAACTCTACACCAAAAACTTCTTTAAAATGCTATACTATTACTTTTTTTTGACATTTAGAACAATGAATTCCTAACCCTACTATAGTTAGGCACTTTTCAACATTTTAAATGTTGACTTTGTTAACTCTGGACTGTTCTTTTGAAATTCTACACCTAATTGTACAAGTTTAATTGGCATCTGGAACAATGTATTTTTTGACCATTTTACCGCATGCTATAGTATGGCATTTTTCAACATACTATAGTATGACTTTTTTCGACATTTTAAATGTTGACTTTTTGGACCATTCTTTTGACATTCTACACTATTATATTCTTCTAAATGCTATACCATAAGTTTTATTGTGTGATGACACACTTGTTCAACCATTTTTCCACATGCTATAATGTGTTTGTTCACATACTAAACTATAACTTTTTCCCCAACTCTTTCTTTCACACTGTATACTATAATGTTTTTCAAAATGCTATACTGGGACTTTTTTTTTTTTTTTTACATTTGGAACAATTAATTTTTTGACCATTTTTTCCCCATGCTATAGTATGGCATTTTGCAATATACTACAGTACAACTTTTGTCAACATTTTAAAGCAGAACTTTTGCAATTTTTCTCTTTCATAATGGAGATAATTGTGATTCCTCATTGGAAAACAAATCACTGTATTCCTGAGCATGAATCACTTGCACACCTTTGAAACCTGTTCAGGCTGCACTGTAATCAAAGCAGCCCCCCTCCACCCCAAACCCCCACCCTCCTTCTTATCCTCACTCACTGACTGAATGGTGTTCTCTAATTAACCATGCAGAACAGGAGAAGAACACATGTTAATTTAATGTAACAAAAATGTTGATTTTCATGCACTCTCCTTTTCAAATATTTATGGGCTAGACTTGAATTTCAAGATGCATCAAAGACTCACAGGGTATGCAAATGTGTCTGCCTTACCCCCCAACAAGTTGGACTGTCTTTTGCTGCTTATGCGGGCTTCACGCACTCCACCATCTGAGCTATAAAGAGGAAGCCATTGCAGTCACCTCTATAGATTATAGTCTATATTGTGTTTTGAGAACTATCTGGCGCCCTCTGGCACCTGCTCAGCTGCACCCATAAGTAAAGCCTGTTTGCAAACAGCATCATAAGCAAATACAATGAGTCATTTTGTTTTTCTGATGCAGATAAGACTTTTATTTTTAAAGCAGCAACAAAAGCAGTTTTTAAGGGGAAATTATTTCACTGTGATGATAAAATATTTACAGTTAGCCTGTGTCAAGGGTTACCACATTTAAACATTTAAACATTTAAAACTTAAAATAGGCTTAATGTTGTGGCCCAAATCTTCTTATTTTCTAATATTCATCTGATTTTTGCAGGCTGCAGGATGTCTGTATGCGTTTCCCACGGTTACCAAAAGGTGGCGCATAAGACACATGAAACACAGTCCCGTTAAGTCCGCTCCTGCAGACTCCACACAGAGCAGATATCACATATGAATCATCATGCATGGATCTGAAAAATACGGTGCTAGATCGAAGCAGGATTATTTATAATTTCACAACACTAAAGTGGATTGTGTTTGAGGTTTTAATCGGTTAAACAGGTGACAGGTGTTATATTCCTGAAGTTTTACATTGTTTGAATCTCAGGAGGCGCTCAAAGTGTCCGCACAACTACAGGGAAAGTTTCTCTCGGGAAGGTAAGTCTTTCTTTTTATTTCTCTCCCATTTTTCCCCTGATGCAAATTTATGCAGTAAAACACGCTGCAAAAAAATGAGTTAAAACTTACACCAAAAATGGTAAAATAATTTAGGCATATAATTGTGATGCTGCTTGATGGAGATGTTGAGTGTTTTCACCTTGAACAAAAAAAGAGATAAAGTGAGGCGCACGGGAGCTGATACGATGTTGTGGATGAGTTGTGTGGCCAGTCCTCCCCCTCCTCTCTCCCCCTTTCTCTCTGTCACTCTCTCTCTTTCTCTGCTTCTCCTCCCTCTTGTATCTCTATGTGACTCTGCAGTTAACAATCACAATTTCCTCCTGCTGTCTCCTCTCTTTGTAAGTAACTTTCTTATTTCTATTATCCATGATAGTCTGTTGTTATGAGGCTTAAAGCACGCTGAATAACGGGACTCATACTGGCTGAGTGTTGTGTATTAGGATGTTTATTATTATTATTTTGTAACAAAAAAGCTGCAGCTGATTTGTAGATAACTTTTGCGTCTCGCTCTTTTCTTTCTCTTTTCCTGTTGAAATTTATTTTGTGTGTTTGACATCTGTGGGCCTCCTCCGAGCTCAGCTGATAATTTCAAACATATGTTCATTCAATACACAAAAGTGTCTCATTGTAAAAGCTCCTGTTTTGGCGAGTGATCCCGACCTGTGGGTCAGCTTAGCTTTAATTTCACATGTCAAACGGCTGCCCCCGGGTTTTTTTTTTTTTTAACACAACACCGGTTTATTTAAATGAATGGAACAGCTGTAGCATATAATATAATATAATCCAAATATACATAAACGTACAAGTGCAACATATTGATTAATTTAGTTATATCTGATGTGTTAAAACCCTATGTGGAATTTCATGCAAAAACCTAAGAAATAAAATGTATCAGTGAGTGAAAGTTAAAAGTTAAATTTGATACTGGAAAATAAAATTTAAAAAATGTCATGCTATGGCACACACACAGCATATTTGTTTTAATCAATTACACACTCATAATTTTCATTTCTAAAATCGGTTTATTAATCTAAATTGTCTGACTCTCAAAAGTGAGCATGTCGCGAGAATAAGTCTTATTTTTGGCATTTTCTTTGGATGCAGCAATTTATTTATCTAATGATAAATAGGCAGCCTGAAAATAAATCTTAACCGCTCTGCATGACGGGAGGAATGTATATGTTGGACGTTCTTTTTATGGCATAATCTGTCAAAACAATTATTTTAGACTCTAGAAAAGCTGAGGTGCAATAATGTGACTTGCATGGAATTTGCAAACTGAAATGATAGGCTGAAGATCTCTAAACATTGTGCAAATTAAAATGTTTTGTTTCCTAAATTTAAAAAAAAAACACCATAAGAAATAACAAGATTGTCATTTACGGTGATTTAATTCATGCTAATAAATCCTGCTGTATCACACAAGTCTAAACCAGTCCCCGAACTCCTCTTACAGGGTTACTCTCACCTGCTCTCATCATCTCATGTGAACTATTTTCCTCTAAAGAAACAGTGATTTTGAAACACTTTGAGGAGAGATCAGTGTGATCAGGGTTTTCTTTTTTGTCCTCTAAGACAATAACTCGAAAAAGTGTCACAGAAAGAAAAGTGCAGCATCTGTAAAGGGGAAAAGTCGTGCTTAACTTTGCAGTCGCTGCGCCTCTAACTAATGTTCATTTAAGTAAGCTTATTAAACTGACTAAACTGCGGGCAGTTACAACCATCCTCCCTGTCTCCACTTTTATTTCGCCACAAATCTCTCTCTGCCTCTCTTTCTCTCTCTGTCTCTCTCTCTCAAATACACTCTCTCTCTCTCTCTCTCTCTCTCTCTCTCTCTCTCTCGCATCTCTTGTCTGGGAGGAGGAGGGGGGAGTCCTGCCTCTTTGCCTTCCTCAGATCAATGCCCTGGCCACTCACTTTCTGATGTTGCACGACGGGAAATGCTTTGAATACTTGCGACATGGCTGCGCGCATTGATTGCCAAGATTGACAGCAGCTCTACCCATCGTCTCCTCTTGTCTGAGTGTGAGAGAGAGGGAGATAAAGAACAGAACAGGCGAACAACAAAAGGTACTTGTAGTTTCGGACAGCTGAACTTCACAGAGTAGAGACGGGATCCCCTCATATGGCCCCGTGTGAGCACACTCAAGTTTTCGCTCAACAGATAGCTCAGTGATCATTTTCTACAAAGTGTATAGTGTGGTAGTGTTTACGCACGGGGAAAGGACGCATTAATATCTTCTCCACGGCTCAGATCATCAAGGTAAACAACACGTTTGCTGTACTTTTTTTTCTTTACATGTTGTCCTGATATTTTCACCTTGTTTTATTGCTGCTTCCTAAAAGTCGAGCGCGCTGTCAGTGAAGTGCTCCGGCACAGTGCGCGTATTTTGCTTCAAAACATTTTATTTAAAAAGTTAATTATGTGTTATGCTTACACAGGTAGTCGCTTTTTGTGACGGATGTCAAACTTTCATTGTTGCGATTATTTGAAGCGTCGCTTTCACCAAAACAAGCGGAGTGCACGCGAGACAAGAGTGGCGCGGCTCGGAGACGCTCGGGTTCACCCCAGAACAGGCAAATCCGCTTAAATTCAACATCTAACTTCATCAGAACTAACTCCTGAAACAAACCGAAGCACATTTGAAGGTTTGAAAACACATTTTTTTTCTTCGTTTATTTCAGCAGCAGCGTGACGCCGAGAGAGCGGACACAGGCTGTTCGGTGTAAATTGCAGCGTTATAGGACCGAGACGGACTGCTGTCACCGATAACACGCTCACCAAACGCCCTAAACAAGTACTTAATTGTTAAAAATGTAAAGGTTGACAGCGCTTAAGTGTTTGTGTTTACATGTCCCGTAACTTTCCTGTGTTGGTGGCAGTTTCACTTCTGTCCACAAAGCGGTACTATTCATTGACAATGACGTGCGCCCCGGTAGGTTTCCTCTGGCTGCCTTGAGGTGGACAAGTTTATCTGAAACCTTCGCTCATGTCTCATTATTCCTTTAAACATTCAGACTCTTTGCCTCCAAACTGCCTCTCACTCAATTTTTTTCCTGATTTTTTTTAGTGTCAGAAACACAGTTTCTGGCCCGCGTGCAGTCTGGGAATTTGCGCTTCCTTAACTTTCTCGGGAGGTCAGGGGAATTGACCTCTAAAGAATGCATAAGCCATAAATTAAATTCAACAATCGCAAAGCTTGTCCATTTAGAGAAGATCTACTTGAAGAGACAGTTTTCCATTTAAGCCGAAGCTTGTGACGCTCTGCGCCGAAGTAGGGAACACACTAAAGTTTTCTTGTAAAAAGTGCGTAAATGTGCTTAATAACAATTAATTGTTGTCTTACATTTGGACATGTTAAATTCCTAAAATTAACCTTTAAATAAAAGAATTACTGTTAAAACATTTTCAGAGCATAATATAAACTTTGGTCATTTTTGTGAACTCACTTAATGTTTTTAGGAAATATTTATGATGGACAAATTTAATAAATCATATTCTTGGTTGATTATAAATGTGAAATTAAGTGAAATATCAGGAATTGAGCATGATCTTGGCAGCGCGGAGATGTTCCCTCATTTTAAGATGTTTTTCCAAAATTAGACATACTCCCTGTGCTCAAAAAAAACCAAAAAAAAACAGCTCTCTAAAGCGGCTGCGGGAGTTTTGGATAACATTTTTAATAGGACAGAATCAGCTTTGACAACACTAGAAACTTTCTTATTGTTAACTGAATTGTGTCTTTCTTCTATTCACCAAGGACTGTGCACATGCGGTTTTTTTTGTGACACACCTGTGGCTAATTAATGAAATTGATCTTTCAACAAAAACACATTGTTGGCTCATTCCTCGCGCTGTCGGAGCAAAGTTTTCCCCCCTCGTGCTGTTTTGTTGCTCTTTCTGTAGCAGTGAGCGCAGGTTTCCTCATAAGGTAAGGCGGTTCTGGAGACCAAATGCGAGTCTAAATGGCACATTTATAATTAGACTGCCCATTCAGCACATTGTCCTGATTGCTATACAGGGACACTCGGCTCTGTCTCTATAAGAGTTTGTGTGACGGCTTGTGCAGCTCAGCGTGTCGCTCACTAAAAGAGCGAGAGGGGAAAGAGTGAAAAGCGGCATTAGAGCCATTTGATGCCACACAACCGCACTTGGCTCTTATTTAACATATCTCACTTATTTTTTGCACAGAGAAATACACCGGCATCTTAATTAACCACCTTCTTCCTTTACACACGTGTTTGCAGTCGTTACACACAACTTAAATGTGCATTTTAATATTTTAGAGTTGGAACTTTTACTATAATTTTGGTAAATAATTACTGCTGTTTTATTGGCACTGCCCGGGACAGATGTGCCTTTAAATTTCGCTGTAATTGTCGCCGATTTAAACATTAATCAGAAACTAAAGACTGGTGATTTGTTGGTGATTCTGAACAGAACTGCAGGGCAATAATATCACATTCATCATATTTCATACTGACTGGCCTTGCACGTTTTCTGTATTTTTCAAGGACTAATCTGCGGGTGGATCTTGAGCTTTTTGCAAGACTGAGAAAGGCAGCATTTCCAACCCGGACTCAGCATAAGATATAGACTCGCTGACGCTGATGTGCCAGTAAGTTCAAAGATGTTTTAGGACTTTCATTTTGGCATGAAGGGAGAAGCCACCTGGCTCACTTGTCTAAACACATCCTGCACTCTGTCCAAGTCCAATGTCTCCCGTGTTGCAAGAGCAACCTTGCTGCTGAGAATCTTTTTTTTTCATATCATCATACAATGCAATTAGAGGCTTTTTTAAAAAAAATTATTTGCTTTATTGAGTGGGAGAGAGATGTCGTGGATGAGCTTAAAATTTGTTTAGACTGAGTGTCACAAACTGATTTGACTTGTAGGTATAGTTTGAACTGTCCTCATCATGTAAAGGTAGAATTGGTTTAAACTGAGCTCTTGTGCCAGCAATTAGTGGGATCAAAGAAAAGGCAGGATAGAAGGAGGGAGGGAGGGAGAAAGAGAGGGAGAGAGGGAGGGGAGGTCAGAAAGAAATGTGCTTTATGTGATATAGTTTAAATATTTTTTATATAACCTATATGTGCACATTGATTATTGATTATGCTTTTAGTTGATACTTATGCAGAAGGTGAATGTGATATTTTCCAGTTAAATGGAGATGTTTTCTTCTGGGAATTTTATTGCAACTGTGACTCCACTCAAAATAAAAAGCTCCCTTCTGATCTGTATTAGTAATTGTAAAGTGTAACTTCATTTCACTGCAAAAAAACAAACAAAAAAACATCAAAATCAAAAATCAGATATAATATTTCTTTTAACGCCACGCAGTGATGTGAACTGAAAGTGCTTGTTTCTGTAGGTTTCATTTTATGGCCTTGCTCCTCTGCTCACAGTTTTTACCAAGACAAATATAATTATATTATATAAATATAAGCTGAAATCATTTAGAGAAGGAAAAAAAATATTAAGTAAACAGAACACTGCAATGTGATTAAAAATAATATTGATAGGTTGTCATTTAGAGGTGTTCGAAACAATATTCATAATATGTGTAATATGTAGAAAATCCATAAAAGTTCTGAATAGGCTGCATCAGCGCTCTGGGCCTATAGATCATTAAAATCCTTATAAACCTGACATTATTTTATTATTACAGTGTGTGTGTGTGTGTGTGTGTGTGTGTGTGTGTGTGTGTGTGTGTGTGTGTGCGTGCGTGTGCGTGTTTGTCACGCCTTGGCATGTGTGCATGCATGACTGGTACTTTCCCTCTCTTAGATAGTTTGCAAAACAATATCTTTGCTCTTTTTCCGGATAAGCAGTGCTGTTGATTTTGATTTGAAATGTCAAAATGCAAAAAGCCACTCTGTCGTCCAGATGTCATTTAGACCGCGTAACTGAGACCTTACACATCGCGTTATCTCTCTATATGCACTGTGTTCTGCAGAAAGACAGCTATTTTGTTCCGAGTGACAGGACGCTGCTGGGATGCGGACAGGGAGAGTGGAGCTATAGAAGAGGTGGAGGGGGGGTGCACAGGTACTCCTCTCTTCGTGGTAGTGGTGGGAGCGGCTGATGATAAACAAGATGAGAAGAGGTAAACAACAGCAGGCCTGGTAAAGGTAGAGGAGGGGGGCAGCAGAAGGGTGGAGGACCGCAGGAGATAATAAATGTGGCAGCACATGTTGTGACATCTGTCTTTCTAAGTGTTATCTAATTTGCTGTAGAATATTTCAACAATGATCAAAACTGATGGGAATACGCCACAGCAGCTTTCTTTTAGTAATTTGTCCTTTTCAACAAGAAGTTTTTGACAAGTTAGTAACATGTCACTTCTGTCATGACGCTTAATTTCCCTTCACGCGACACTGTGATTATGCGTTGCACAGTATTATGTATAATGAATGCATGCATGCCTCCTCTGTACTCTAAAGCGCAGTTGGTAGTTGGTGTTTTTGACGCTTCGTGGCTTAAAGAAAGACAGAACAGATGTGTTCTGTTTGGATGATTTGTGCTTTTGCAGGACGAAATTGTTGCTATTTTCAGTTTACACCTTTGTCACTTCTTCCGTGGAGAAGAAATAGTGATGAAATCAGTGGTCAACTGAGTCATCAAGAGCAGACAGTGGGGCATCACCTCCTCAAAGTCGCCATCTTACATGAAAAGCTGTGAGGAAGTGGAGCCAGACAGATTAATAGGAGACAGTGTAATACACCAATGTAATACACAAGCCGTTTGAAAGAGAATCTCAAGCATCTACATTTTGAATTTGATCCAGCTTCGGCTCTTAATTTGCAACAACCTGATTGAGAGAGTTGTTTTTTTAAGATCATGTTTTTTCCTCGAACACGTGATCCTCTAATGTCAAAGATTATCCTTGAGTACATGCTATTTTTTAAGTCAGAAACAAATAGCACCTACAGTATGTGTGCCAGCACTTACTGAACATCGACAAGGGCAGGGGCAGTTTTTTTTTCTCTGCTCTATTAGATCTCCGTGTCCCTCTGGCTGCTGTAAGTGAACAGTATTGCTGACATTAAAGGATTACAGATGAAAAAAAAATCTAAATATGTGAATTTTCACAGGAACTGCATAATTGCACAAGTAACCTAAGTGGCCCATTTTGATCTGTATCATTCACTCTCCCACCGAAAATGTTTTTCTCAAAATAATTGGACATTTTCTTTTAGTACATAGCATAGTTGTGCATAATTAACTTTGACTTCAAAATGCAACAGTCCAGGCTATGGTAAGTAGCCTCTGTTGATTTTTAAAAATCACACATTAATATGTAGAATTAATTGGCGGGGCCTTGGTGGCTGCGTGTTCTTGACACAGGTCCGGGACTGTAATCAGGTGGAGGAATTAGTCGGGCTCATTGTTTTTTATGAATCAGATGAAGATTTGTACAGTGGCTGTGTGAAGATGGTTGCCTATATTTCCATATCAAAGAGGCACACAGTGCAGCCGGGCAGTAATTAAAATGTGGTGGATTTTAGAGTCCCTGCACACACACACACGCACACACACACACACACACACACACACACACACACACACACACATATATTTTCGTTCTCCCTCACACAGACATGGGTACACAAGCATGAGTACACATGCACACACATACACATTCACATACACACACCCACATACAGGCAGTATATGGACCAAGGCTGAGAACTGTCAGGTTGTGTGAAAAGAGTGCAGGTGGTTGAAACTGAATTTTAAACAAACACTCATGTCAGTCCATGTTCCTTTTGCAGACATTTGGGTACAGAATCAAAAGCTTTTTTTTTTTTTTAACCATTTTGTTAGCTACAGTTTGAGAGAATTCATTATTATTTTTTAACTTTTACTCAGGAACAGCATTCACTGACTGCAGTCCACACTAAGGATCAAATCAAGTCACTGAGAAATGAGGCGTATTTATTAATCTATAGATACAGTATGAGTGACCTTGCTGCTGAATGCTGGGATTATTTTAAATAAAGGGAAAGGAAAAAATGGAAGAGGAAGAAGCTGTGATCTTTTGCCCTCGGAGAAGCTCTGAAGACCTGAGATTGTGTCTTGTGAGTGAACAAGGGAAAAGAGATTAGTGTAATGTGGGCTTTTGCACTGCTCTGACACAAAAGCGTCACAACAAGCCTTTTCCTTGTGATCCCCCCCATTGTGCCTGGATCAGGTCCTCCCATGGGCAAGACACTGCCTTGGAGGAAGCGTTAAAGGACTCGATAAAAATATGACTCGAGCCAACATGGGCAGCTGTGACACTGAGGATTTTCATGTAACATTATGTGAAAGAGGGCCTTAAAAACCTCATCCTCTCATAAGGGAGATGTAGTGAAAATATGGCCTGGAGCACATACCGTATTTGAATTTCTTATTTGTTATGAATAACCCTGTTGAAGGTAGGAGTTATTTTTGTATCCAAGTTACACAGGTCTCCTCTGTCTGTAAAAGCTGAACGATTAGACATTATCCAGTTGGTGGAGATTGACAGCCGGTTTTGGTATCTGCCAGCTTGATCTGACATGAGATGTAAAATATGCTCCATAGTTGTGACGAAGCCAACCGGGTTTCTGGCGTCTTCACTCTGTGGTCCAGCCTTTAGGAGGCTGGGAGCCGTTTTGTTGGCACAAGACTGTTTTCAGATCAGATTGGCAACTTGGTTTCTGTGTGCATTTTTTTAATGTGTGTGCTTGTACAAAGTGTGTATTAGAGAAATATGAGATTTGAACACATGATACCGCATAGTGTCTTTTTTCCAATCCACTGAAGTGAGGCAGCGATGAGCCATTTTACAATAGTGTGGTACTTGATCTACGATGCAGAAGGCTGCTGCAGATATTTAGCTTCTCCAGTTTGACTGACAAGTGTTGTATAAATCATAGTGTATAAATAATGGAATTAGCTACTGTGATGTCGCACATTGGTTTGAGGACTGCTGTTTATTTAGCCTTGAGTTTGGCATTTTGGCTGTAGTCATCTTGGTTTTCTTGGAGCCAGAAGTGACCATATTTGGATGAGAGGCTGGAGCCGCAGCAGCCTGTCACTCAAGCAGCCCCACCCTTAAATATGCATCATTTCGGGCATGAATAAAATGTAAAGAGGTGAGTTATAAGAAAAAAAAAGCTAACCCCCGTACAGTTGTTTTAAGTGCTGTAATTATACACACCAAAACCGTGTTTTTTACCAGGCTGAAAACATGTTTATTTCTACTGTAAAGTTGGGCATTTCAACATGGGGGTCTATGGGAATTTTGGAGCCAGCCTCAAGTGGCCGCTTAGTGAACTACAGTTTGTGGCACCTCGGCATTGCCTTTGAGTACAATACTAAACATCTGACTCGATTAAGAAAACCTTGACCATGTAATTGCATAAACATAAACATGGCCCAAGACACCATATTTGCATATTTGCACAAATTTTAAATGTTGATTTAAACCTCAGTTCAGGCTGAACTTGTTGATTTAATTACAATGTTGAAGACAGACCTCAAAACAAAAACACACTTTGTCCTTGCAACTGCCAAATTCCAAACTCTCCAGATAGTGTGTGTCAGCCCTCTTGGATGGAAACAAATACTGATCAACCACTTGCATCATGGAGCAGCTACTGTGACATCTAAAACAGGCGAGGAAGTTATGGAAAAGAAAGGACGTATTGGGCCAGAAATCAGATTCCCAACAGTTTTTCCTGTGGAAAATGCTAATGCACGATGCCAAAAATAAATCAAAGTGACAAAGACAGAGGGCGGGGGAATAGATGGAAAGGGTCTTGTGGCTAAAGTTTTGATGAAGTTAACCATAGCATCTCTTCTTTGCCTAGGTCTTTTGTTTCCTTTCTGAATAATTTCTTTTAACACTGACTTGGATGTGTTACAGGGTTTTGCCCTTAATGTGCATTATGAGAAAATGGCTTAAGCAGACCCGACCACAAGCTTTCTCTCCCTCTCTGTCTGTCTTTGTTATCCTTTCTCTCTCTCTCTGAGCAAAGGGAGGGGTGTGTTTAGACTCTGTTGGTGAAAAGATGGGTTAAGAGCAGACTTTCTGAGACTAAAGACTCTGCACAAATAACGATTTTAGTTTTCATGTTGCCTCGGACCCCTCTGATGATGTGTAAGTAGATCAAACTCTGTCTCCTTTAGTCTAAAAAATTGATTTTTTTTCTCCTGATGCGCACATGGTGATTTTTTTCGACGTGTCTTCCTGATGGTTTAAAATACTTATCATACTGTTTTTGGTGGAAATATACGCAGTGGTAGCATTGAAGCAACGCTGACTTTAACTCTTTCATTCGTTTCCAAATGGCACATTTTCCTACTCTCACCAGTGCTGGTGCAGGGTGAGCACTGGAGCAACTTTATCCATCACTCCACTTGTACCATAATATAACCATAACCTCAACAGAGAGACTACTGTTGGAAAATATGAACTTTCAGCTCAAACCAAATTTGAATTAACAGCCATCCGCCGGTTCTTTGAGGGTCCATGAATTAACACACATGCTTTAGAAACAACTGTCGAGGGCAGTGGAAACATTTTGTCGAGTCAAAAACTGCACTTAAGAAACCCCTGATTGGCTCAGCTGCACATTTATAAGCAAAGTGCAGCTACAGTGAGGGAAGCCCAGAAAGCCCGACTCGGAGCTCAAAGAATAAAGCCAAAGAAAGTACCGTCTGTGATAATCACTTTCTTGAATGGGACTAAAAAGGAGAAATCTGCTGAAATGATAGAGAAAGCCTGTGGTTTGGCCCATGCTGTAAATTTCCCATGAGCCTCTTTGACAATCTGAGGGGATAGCCACTCTGGCACACGCCACACGCCCACATACAATACACACACACACACACACACACACACACACACACACAGAGCGTGCTGTTTCTGCCAGGCAGTACGGGTGTAGAAACCTCTGGGAGGAGGTTCGTCTGAGGGGGGATGATTGACAGAAGGTGGGTGAAGATGAGACTGAGAGAGACCAGAGGAAGATGGGAGGGGTCATCTTCTCTGAGTGAAAGCAACCCTTTTTTTTTTTTTTTCACCACCAGACAGGACAGTTTGTAAAATTTACAAAAACTTTGCAGAGGAGAGTGGAATGACATTGTGGAACAGGTATTACCGAAAAATGTTTAGATTTCAAAAAAGATGGATCTTTGGCTTTTGCTGGAATATTATACAACCACAATAAATGACCCTGCAGACTGCATACAAATATATACAAATGACCTCAAAAGCCTCCCTCCTACATGTTCATATGCAGCTAATTTGCAAGAGCGATTTACGTTCACTGTCAAAGCTTGTTCGCAGAGTTACGTTGTGTTACCGCAGTGTAAAGTCACAGGGAGGAGGAGGAGGCACATGACTTTAACGCCGGAGACTGGGGTTTTGCATCCCATCGCAGTTGACTTTTGGAATTTTTACCATGCTCATTATGTTTTTCCAAACCTTAACGAAGTGTTTTAGTTTCCCAACCTTAACCATAATGTATATTACCAAGACCACAGTGTTTCCTTAACTCTAACCAATTGCTTTGAGTTGCCTAAACATAACCATAAAAAGTGTAATTACGCAAGTATTGGATAATGTAGCAAAAACAAATGTAAATCCTTGACAATTAGCACTTTTTTTAAAGGTTTTGTTATTTTTATATGAAACAGAAAAATCTCCCAAAATGTTGAAAACAAAATTGTATGAATAAAAATGAAATCTGACAACCTAACATTTCCTCAAACGAATCACAGATTGCAAATTAGATGCATATGAACATAACCACCGCAGTCAGATGCTTGCTCGTACACATGCACATGCAACAGGGCTATGGTTGTTTGTGTTAGCAGGGAGAAAGGCTTTATGTCGTTGGTTGGGGTGGGGTTGAGGGTAAACTGGGGAGGTACAATGTTCCTCCTCATCCTCAGCAAAGCTAAATTTATTGGTTACCATCTGCAGGGTGGAGGAGTTTGGGTTGTGGCCAGGCCAAAGAAAGGCTTCTAATTAAATAGTCATCATTATCAACTTGTGGTCAGCGATCATCATCCCCAACACTGGTTCTCCAAGATGAACATGGAACCATTGAGGCTTTCCTTGAACCCCACGGACTGAATTAGAATAGAAGAAACAGAGGAGAAAAGTGCTAGCAAGATTTTTTTTCTTTTCTTGGCAGAACCGGCAGCGTGAGGCCCCGTGCCATATCCACTCAGGTTTAAACAATTACCCGACATCAGAGAACGCAGCAGAGCCTCAGCGCTGGCACAACCGTCATGCTTTTGACTGCCGTACTTCAGGCCATGGTTTCAGACATGGCCAAGTGTCACATGTAAGCGGAGCTTTCGATAATTTCAATTAGTGTAAGAGGGTGTGCCTACAGTATCTGTATCACTGCTGCTGGAGGAGCTTTCCTTTGAGGTTGACAGCCCCCTTAATATAGTATTTCTTGGTTTGATGTGTGAGTGACACAGAGGCGCACCAAGAGGATGGCAAAATGGTTTATTAGGACCTAATTAGAGCCCTGTGATTAAAGGGGAAGTGACTGTGATTAGGAGACCTGCAGATGATGTGGAAACATGGATGAATATTCAGAGGAGAAAAAGCACAGTACGTATTAGCCTGTGTGTGTTTTGCGTGAATATGTGAGCACTACAGAGTCCAGGCTGCCTCGGAGCAGTCGTGTTATGATATCATTTTTACAGCAGATCCACAGCAGAGGAGCTTTACAACTTCAGCTATTAGACAGAAAATGCACACACTGATAACCCCTACAGCTGATTTTTTTTGTGTGTACACTTGCTTCATGTAGGAATTTGATGAGCAGCTTAGGATGAAAAAAAAAAAGATGGCCTCGGTTTGTTTTTTTTAATGGTTTCCGTCTAGCATGTAAGAGTAACGCTGCGGACTTTCACAGCCAATTGAACATGAAACCATGAGGAATGTTGTGCAAAGCCAGGTCTACTTTGGGAAGCTTAGGGCACGAGCGAAAGAATCACACATTCTTGTGAACTTCAGAGTACCTGCTGTTGAATCAAAGAGATAAATGCTCGTATTATTATTAGTCTTCATCAGTACAGAGATTAGCATTGGACTTTCTTTCTTTTCGCCTCACAAACTTCTAACTTCTTCAGATATGTGATAGCCACTG
Source organism: Plectropomus leopardus (assembly GCF_008729295.1). Taxonomy (NCBI): domain Eukaryota; kingdom Metazoa; phylum Chordata; class Actinopteri; order Perciformes; family Serranidae; genus Plectropomus; species Plectropomus leopardus. The sequence continues at coordinate 17,494,112 of NC_056463.1, forward strand.
CCATTAGAAATCATTTATGGGAGTGTTCTGAGGGCAGGAGATTGTCAGCAGGGTCTTACGATTTTACAATTTCACAACTGACTTCCTCCTTAAAATGACACAGGCTTACCTGCCTATTACTCCCTTTGATTTCTACAGTACATGCTTCTGCGCTCTGAGAGGTATTCATAATAAGCTTAAACTCCACTGGCTTCATTGCTAAAGGGTGCTTATCTCTCGGCTATTCAAGAGAAAGAAGGGTAATATTTTTTCCAATTTCAACATTTTACCGTTGGGCCACAGTCGGCCCCAAAACCACATTTAAGGGGCAGTTGTGAAGTGCATGCATGCACACTCATGGATATATGGACACATACATGCACACTTGCACACTGTCCATGGCAGTTCTTTGAAAATATTATTTTTTGCCATTTAAAAATTGAAATGGTGCAGCTGTGTGATTTTTTTTTTTTTTTTTTTTTACATGGATGGAAGTCACATTTTTCAGCACATTTATTATATGTTTTATTCAGTATTCATTTTAACTCAAATTTCTGAGGGTTATGGGAACCAGTCTGCTAGCTGTATTTAAAAGTCTTCTGGGCTCATTCAATTGGAATTTACATCTGTTGCACTCTGAGAAAAAGGAATCCTCAAAACTGTTTTTCTTTTATAACATATAGATCATACTTACCTTGCAGCACTTATTGCATGTTTGGACATGCAATTTAATCTATTTACATTTTCATTATGTCCCAATGGAATGTTCAAAGCATACTCGGCTTTAAAATGTATACTCATATGTAATGTAAGATATACTTCAAAACTAGTTTGTGGTGAGTGGTAGTGGCCATGGAGGGCCTTCTTTCTTTTGCTTGGAGAAATGTCAGTTTTTCTTGTAGAATAATGAGAAGCATGTGTTGGGCAAGTGGAGAAAACACAGTGATCCTTCAGTGACCCACCTGTCGTGTTTTCAGCATAGTTAACACCATATTACTATTGCCCGGACAGCCACACTAGATAGAGCCTGCTCTCATACTATGCTCTCTTCTTCATTTTTTCTCTGCAATGACACCTGAGGGTGCTCGGCCTTACACTAATATTAGCACATGGAAGCCAACTAAACACTTGAAGGAAAAAACTAAAACTTAATGACTCCCAGAATTTAAATACACATAATCGGTAGGTGCAAAGTGTTTGTTTGAATCTTTCTCCGGCAGTTAACAGTGCGCTGTAGGTTTGTACTGTGAGTCTAAGTGCTACCCTCCGCCTGCAGCCTCAGCCTGCTGGGTTTCTCAGTTTTACCGTTGCTTGTGCCATGCTGTAATGGGCTCCCAGGACATGATGGGAATATAATAACTGCTTGACGATGTTTTTCTTACCCCCCTCATTCTCCACTAAATGTAAAATGTGCCCAGAAACATGGCATATATGGCACAGGTTGTGATGTCAGTTGTTATTGCTGGATATGTGAACCAGTAAATTTTGGATTATTTTCCACAATCTGCTGTGCTGAGTGCATTATGTCACAAAGGCCACATTGTAGCTAGCTGGGTGTAGAGCAGTGTTGTGTCTCTGTCTCTCTCTCTCTTTCTCTCTTGTTCTGTGCAGCCACCTTCTGTGCCTCCAGACTGCAGCCTTACTTTATGCTCATTTTCTTTCCTTGTGCTGCAATCAATGGACAGTGGGCCTATAGGATACCTTACATAATGGGAAATATCATGTATTAAGAAGTGTGCAGACTAGTGACAAAGATTGGTGTCCAGATCCCCAATATTGTTAATAATTATTAATTATGGGGCGTTCATACATTTGTACTGATAGAGTAGGTTTGATGCATGCTCTCTGAAACGATGGGATTAATTAAGTGATGATTGATATATTTTCATTCCTTTGCTGCACAATTGGGACTCTGCGCTGCTTTTGTTCAATGCAGTATAGAGTGGAAGAGCCTCTTGTTTTTCCACTAATTAAATTTGCCACTAACATATGCTGGCAGGAACCTCTTACCTTGTTTGACTTATTTATTGCCTGACTGTAGAGGTAATTTGACCTTTCATTTGAAAGGCTCTTTTTTTTAATCCAGAAAAGGAGTGTTAAACTCAATTATACCAGTGATCAGTTGCTCAAACACTACATTTGTTTCCTCTGGGGGGACAAGCCAAGTAGAGCCCTGCTCCCAGCTCCTTGTTCCTTACTCCTCCTGGCCCTTCCACCCCTACAGGGCAACAAGGGGGGAGAGGTAAATTAGGAGGAGAGAGAAATGGGGATGGGGGGCGGGAGGAAGGGAGACATGAGTGAGATGAGAAAGGGAGAATGGAGAGAGAGAGAGCGAGGCAGAAGGAGAGAGGAAAGTGCCCTACAGTTCCTGCCATGTCACTGGAGATTTGTGTCCTCCTTTTAAATCATTTCCCTCTTAAGAAGATTAAGAAGGCAGAAATATTCTCAAACTGATCATTTTGCCTCCCCCTAAATGGACTCATTTGCATTTGCAAACGCTGCTATTAATTGTGGGTCTCAAAAAAAGACAAATGACCTCTGCAACTGTAAATAAAAAGGAAAAACAGAGGTTATAATGTTAATTGTTCAAATGGCTGTACAGGGGCCAGTGGAGCCAAAGCAAAGCATATGCCCCCATCAGGACCAGATTTACACCACGGCCACTACGCTAAAGTACAGGTTTAGGTTTCTTTATTTATATGACCGTTAAATCTTAGTCAAGCTCCGCTTTTTGTCAGTCATTCATTTGGTTTTCACCAGAGAAGAAATACTACAAATTGGATCACGTCTTAGCAGGATGCAGAGAAACATGCAGTAAAGTGCTGTTATACTGTACAGTGTGTGGGTTATATTTTCCATGAATGTAAACTGTAGTCTTTTTCTTTCTGAGAGCACTGCAGCCCATTCAAGACTTTCTTTACTGTGATACGTGCTATGAAGTTTTCACACATGGCCTTAGTTAAAGTTGTGTGCCTGCATTGTGCTGAGCTTGCCGCTAAAACAATTATTTGTAAACTTAATCCTGCCTCTGCAAATCGAAAAATGCGCAACAGTAATAAAAGTCATTGGCGGAAAAGGCCACTATCAAACATTGCGTCCCTGCTTCTCCTCGAACAAGGAAAACACTGAATAATTTGCGGACACCAGTGCCTTGTTGTAACCTGATCATTTATGGATCAGTTGTTTCCTTTCTGGTTTAATTCACCATGTGATTGATTTTCAGTGCGGTACTGTTGGAAAATATCCACACTAAACCGTGCCTGAAATAGGGAATCATTTGAATACAGATGCTTACGGCTTAGGCCTTGTCACTGGAAACCACTCGGAGCCAGGAGACAATTGCAGGTTGATTATGTTGCTTCTGACAGAAGTTGCAACTCCTTTGTACAAGGCAGAGATATTTGCATCTAAATGCTTATTGTAGACATCTAAGCAGCATAAAGACTGATTGTAAATGCCAGCTGTTGGGGTGTACTCGCGAATAAAAAAAGCATTTCAATAAGGAAAATTGGGATGGAAATGAGGGAATTATTTTCAAACAGTGGAGCTGAAATCAATAAATAGGAAATGCCGGCGTTTGTTGTGCCGGTTGTATTTGTCATCTTTATTGAGCGTGTTTGTACAATCACATATGAATCTATTTACAGTTAGCAAGTGTATGTTGTATTTTAACTAGTGGAAACAGAGAGTTTTATTCAGATGAATTACGTCCTATTCTTTGGTTACTGCTGCCGGCTGATTTTCTACAGTGCAGCTGTTAGAGACGGGTAAAAAATGCAAGAATTTCCTTCTAGTTAATTTATCAGATTGTAAATATAAAACTACTGTAATGATATATTATGTCCTTTTGATATTGGATGTTGTGTTACAGGTATTCAAGACAGTTGGAACATGCCTTTGTAATCTTTCTGTGTGAGTGCACATATTCGTATGTGCGCTCTGTATGCAAGTGCAGTTATACAGTATATGTGGCAGTACATGTGTGTGTCTGCCTGGTGCCCAAAGCAGAGTGATGCCCCTGCTGATTCTGCTCCTCTAGCTCTTTGTCCTGCAGCACTCAGTGTGTCTGCCTCCTCAGGAGACTGGCAGGCTCCTCTAGTGTGGCTCCACAAAGGCCCAGCCTCCTTTGAGGTGTTAAAAACTTCCATTTATGCATCTCCCTGGACAAAAAAGCACCAAGCCCATTTGAGTCCAGTAGCAACACAGGCAGACATTGTGGCCACGCTTCTCTAGCACTCATTTCACAGATTCTAAAACCAGTATGTGGTGAACAGGATTTGAGGGGCTAAAGTGCCCCGTGAGGGCCAGGCGATAAGAGGGGAGAAACACCACCACGCAGTAAACTAGAGGATGGGTCGAGGAAAATAAACACATTACCTGGGAGAGAGGGAGAGACTTGTTTTCATACCCCTGCCCCCAACATGCACAAACTCCACACTGAAGAAGAAAGAAAAAAATGTGTGTTTATCTTGGAAGTTAAGAAAAGAGGTCTCATCAGTGTGCACAAAGACGAGCCTATTCTGTGTTGTCTGTCTTTACAGTCTTTGGAGTGAAGAATATGTGAGAGGGAATCAAAGAGAATTGATAGTTTGCACGCCCGCCTGTTAGGAGCACTGGGTGTCTGACTGCCGTCCACCGTGGATGAAAACATTCTGTTTGCTGGTCGTTTCTCTACCTTCACCCTGCCCCAACCCAGTTGCTCAGTAAATCGACTTTTATCCTTGTTATTTGACGCAGAGGAAATGAAAGATAATGTATTTTTGCCAAGCAGCACATGAAAGCCTCGTTCAGCTGTGGCACTGTATCTGTATCGCACACTTGCTTGTGAGGGTAGAATAGCGGTTGATTTCTTCTCTGCACTTCAGCTCTGCCAAAATGCTGGTCACTGTTTCACCCTCAACAAAGACATTTTAACTGGAGTGACGCTTTGGTAGTCATTCCTGACACGTTGGTGCTAGACATTTTGTGAGTGTCTAGTCTGCTGTAGTTCAGTGTCAGGACAGGATCAGCCAGAGACAGGAAAAAAAAGGCAGTTTGAGAGAGACAGAGGGCAAAGATAAAAAGAGAAGAGAAGAGAAATTTGTAAGGCTGTGACAGTTAACGGTGTGCTGGAGCATGAAACAGCTGTTTGCACGTGATTGACCTGTTTCCAACACCAAATAACTCAATGATATGGTGGATCTAGCTAGTCTTTCTAACAACACAGCACTTCTTTCTTCTTCTTATTTTTTCACCAGCAGGAAGTGACTAAATCTATAAGCTAACAATGACTCCACAAATGATTTGTGCCAAAAGTGTCCACAGTCTACCTGAGCACTAGCTGTGACCAGCTATGCCCCTCTCATCCCTGGCTATGGTGATTACTCACTGCGTGGAAGCTGTCGTTTCATATTTCACAGATGCTGCTACTGCAGAGAGGATTGACTTTATGGAACTGGATATTTAACAGACAATCACATGTGTTCAATTACTATATCAGACACTTCTGTGCCAGAATGTTCTGCGCTTCACCCCTTCGCCCCCCACACCCATCACCTCTTCCTCCCATTTCCCTATTTCCCCTGGGACCACTGTTACAGCCTCACCTCATTGCATCCCAAACTCCCCCATGCAGTCCCCCGGCCGACTGACTGTGCGGCTGCTGCTTCTGCAGAGATAACCACACAGAATCCAGGTATGGAGCAGCCTGCTGATGCCATAGATTACCTCTATTGTCAAAATAACTAACTCTGCAGAATTCCTACTTTAGTGTGTTTGGACGCAGGAGAGAGTGAGGATTTGGAACGGAGGATTGGGAGGATTTTTTTTAACATGTTGCAGATCTGGATGAATTCCAAACAGAAGTTGAAGTACAAGTTTTGGCTTGACTCATGCATATCCTCACAAAACTACAGGAGGTTACATGTACTTTTACATATATGTATGCAGTGCTGTAATGTGACAGAGTAATAATACTTCATTACAGTGCTTAAGTTTTTTTTTTTGGAAGTCTCTGTACTTTACTTGAGTTTTTATATTTCTGTATACTTTGACTTTTACTCCACTACATTCCTTAAAAAACTGTATACTCTTACGCCACTATATTTCCCTGAAGCATCTCAGTTACTTACTACAAAATAGGAAGGGAAAAGAGGAAGGAGGGGACAGACATTTCAGGGAATGGGGGGGAAAGAAAAACTGAATTTTGTTCTTTAAATCCTTTTAGTTGTTACAGAAAGACTTTGTTTTTCTTCAAAGTGTATTAGAACCTCAATTTTAGTTATGTAGACTTCATATTTCTCAATACTCTAACACCTATTTATTACCAGCATTTACTTGTACTTTTACTTTTAATTCTTGAGTACATTTAATATCAAAATTACTTCTGATACTTAAGTATAGTGGATATCACATACTTTAAGACTATTACTCAAATAATATTCTAATGGGTGACTCTAACTCCTACAAAAGTAATTTTCTGTTAAGAAATATGTACTTTTACTCAAGTATGGCTTTCAGGTACTTCATTCACCACCGCCTGTATGCAGCAGGCTTGTAAACATACATGCAATTTAAACTCTGCATTCAGTAGTTTTAATGCAGTACAGAGTGCATGGAACATAAAACCTGACTTTGGTTGAGACAGCTATGAAGTGGTTGGTCTCCCCCTGAGCTGTATACAGTTGTGGTGATGTTGTCTATTGATACTGAGCCACCGTCACATGATGGTTGAAAAACACAACTCTCTGTTATGGTCAGGGGGAATTAAATCAAGCGTAGCCCACACTGTAGTTGAACACATGTCTGGAATGTGAAGGTTCACTTGATTTGAAAGTGAATCTTTCCGAGCTGTGATTGTAAAAACTGCTTTCCTTTAAGTAATATATGAGAGGCTTTAGCTTGAATGGCAGCTTGTTTGATCTACAATGTAAAGATACAGGCAGTTTCTGCGTGGGAGGCTTAAGTACAAGTGAATGGGTTAACCTTTTAGTTTACCCACTGTATCATTGCAGAAATGTGCAATTTGAATCTAGTGCAGTAGCCAGATACATTGCATACGTGTGTGCAGGTGTGTCTGAAAGATACAGAATTTGGGGACAAATTCTGGATGCTCCAACGGATCACGTGGAACTTGTCCAGTTGGTGTCCCCAGTTTTGTTTCAGTGCAATTTTATCAAGCATGGCCAAAATGTTTTCTGTCTTCACTGAGTTCAGGTGCTAAAAAAACAGGGCTGTAAGTATTTTGAATAAAAAATAAGGGGTTCTCAAAGTTTTGATGACTGAGTGCCATTTTAGGAAGCTTGGGCCACATAGGAGAAATGCACACATGTGACTTTTATATGACACATCAGACTATGACTTATTCTGACCTTTTGATAACATTTTTGATGACATACTAACACTTAACAAAAACTGCAACAGTTGACAGCCTACATAACATTCATATTACATTCCAGTTTTCCACTTTTAAATACACGTGAGAGGAACGAATCAGAGAGAAAGTACAGTGTCTGACATTGATTGTGCCTTAAACACAGCTGTCAAGCAACAGTTTCTGCCAGGATACGGCAACACCACTTGGACAAACCACACATAGAACTGCAGTACAGGAAGTAATAATAATGGCAATTTGTTACGTTGAGTTATGGGGTGCCCAGTAGCTCATGTGGCAGACCAGGTGCCCCATGTACAAAGGCTATGTCCTTGCTGCTGCGGCAGGGGGTTCAATTCCAGCCTGTGCCCCTTTGTTGCATGACATCCCCTCTCTTTCCTCTTTTCAGGTTAATGCTGTCCTATCAAAACAAAGGCAAAAAGCCAAAACAATAAAAATTTAATAAAGTTAATGACTATTATTTCATTTGCTGCTGGTGTATGTGTGTACGTTGCATGTGCGTGTATGCCCTGACAAATTTCAGCACTGAAAATGATGCTATAATTTTCAACTATGCTTTGCTGCATATGAAAGCATTTGTGTGCATTTATGTGTATTTCTTTCGTGAGTGTGTCTGTGTTTGCGTGTGTGTGTATGTGTGTGAGGTAGTCATGACCAGCCAAAGCTAGAGAAAAGGCCACTCTTTGACAGAAATGCCACAGGTGGCTGTGAGCTCTCTGTCCCTGCTCCTTTGATGTCAGCGCCATCAGTCTGTTTGGATTTTTAGTATCTAAGAGCTAAACCTCCAGTATTTTCAGTGAGGTGACATTATTTGAGCAGAAAAATAGTCTATGTGCCTCATTCTGACTGTTCACTTGTGGCCTAATGGGGCCAAATTTACTTCTCCTCTCCCCCTCGCAGTTTCTGTCTCTAACTAAACAAATAATAATGGAAAATAAATCATTTAAAGTGTGTTGACAATTCCTTTATAAAATGTGGTGAAACTAATAATCTCAATTTGGGGTTGACTGAAATTGTGTTTAATAAGTCCCAGATCCTCTAATTAGGCGTGGGGAGTGCCTGTTTTATGTTTCCTGCCTGTAGGTCGAATTCACAGCAGGAGGAAAATTTTCTACATACAGCTACAATAGGCTGGTTGACACTGACTCTTATTACACCACAGGGATTAGTATATTTGCTTCATTATAATATAATTTGGGCTCGCTCATTACTTGCAATTATATATTCCTTTGTTTTTTTTCCTCCCTCAGACAAATAATCATCTTAAATAACCAATGAATAAAGAATACATTTCCCCATTTATTATTTACCTCATTGTTTCCAATTAAGATCAGATTATGAATTCAAAGGTTTGTTAATGTCTACTCTCTGTAATTGTAAGAGCTTTCATTAATTTAGGCACAACAGGAATTAAAGTCAGATGTTTGACAAAGACTGGTTTATTGAATTACCATGTAGAATGTGGCTTATCGAGCAGGCAGGGATTGTTGCGTTGACTGAATAGCTACTAATACAAGTTAATTGTGTGTGTGTGTATGTGAGCGTACAGGAGTGGGTGGTTGCAGCTGGAGCATAGTTCAGAATAGTGTGTGTTTTGCGTCATTTGAGAGGCAGGAGTAGACTTTAAACTCTGAGGTGCTATTCATGTTACAGCTTTCCATTCAGCCGGGGTCACCTGGGTCCCCTCTCCCCCATTGTCACCTCAAGCCTCAAGGCTACCGCATTCAGACCTGTCTGCAACTCTTGCCTTTATCTGGCTCATTCTGTTAGCCCTCCAGCCTCCCACGTAGCAGACTGCGTGCTGTGCTCTGACAACAATGCAGTGGTAGTCGGTACATTTATCTGGTCTTGTTGATGGTGGCTTATTGGCCCCGGCGATGGGAGACTGAGGTGCTGTACCACAAATTAGTGACAGATCAGTTAAGCGTGACCTTAAAAAACCCTTGGCCTTGTTTAATTGGCAGTGCTGAGGTGGACTAATTGTATAAATCAGCTGGTAATGAGATCTTGGCTTATTGTGAAAAACAAGATAATGTGAGAAAATGAACATGAATGAGCTCACTGCGTTTTTATCCCTTGAGCTAGACGGCCTCATCAGTGAGTGGCGTTTCTCTCTATTGTCTTGTGTTGGAATTTAGTGGCTAAAAGTGTAGCACTTTTACAGTACTGGAGTTATTTGTGCATTCTCTAACAAAGCTCTTAAGTTGCAGCACTTCAACAGACATGCTGAACCTAGCGGAGCATGGCCTCCTAAATAAATCATTAGCAGGCAGCGCTTGAAGAAAGAAAGCAAAATTAAATAAAACAACCGCTTTATATGAAAGCAGTTTATTAGTGGAATCCGCCAACTGGAAGACAGATTAATGAGGTAGCGGAGCAGTAGATTTTAAACATTGTCTAGGACGAATTCCCATTGGTGACAGCTGTTAGGACTGGAGGTCAGACACTAAACAAAGCTGTTTTACATTAGCTCAGCTGTGGAGACTCTGACCCTCAGCCAACAGTGACGATGGCCTCAAGTCTCTTCCTCTTGTTCTCTCTCTATTTGTTCCGATGTCAGTAAATACAGTTATCTGAGACTGCTGTTGATTTTAACCGTGTTCCAAACTCACCAACATTTTTTAAATTAAATAAACTCATTAATAGGCAAATTCAAATGCTGTATTTTTGGTGGAATGTTAACCAACTGTATATTTATACAATATTAATTTAAAGAAGATACAATGTTTAATACAAGGACACATTCTGAAAAGGCCTTTTTTCTGTCTTTTAGGTTTTTACATGAATTCAAAATCAACCGACCACTGATCACTGGAAGCTGGGGATTGAGTCTTTCAGTTTTTGTAAGTATCAATTTGCCTCTTCAGCTGTTTCTGTCTTGCCACATGTCTCATACACCCCCGCTGTCTCTCACCCACACTGAACACCTGCATCAAATGAGGTGGACAATTGGATAGGCACACAATGTATGCACAATTAGACAGTTATACAGGCACAAAGTTACTGACAGACCTTTAAAACATTACATCCTCCAACTTATCTTTCTTGCATGCACGTTTGCTTCAGTGTCGTGTTTTGGCTACTCTGGCTTCTTTTTCCCCCTTTCTCTCTTTTTCACATTATTGCTCCTTGTGTAATGAAATCCACCTCCTTGAGTGGGAGTGCAATCTAAAGTTAAATCAGGCTTTGTAGTATTTATGAATGGTAAGTACCTGATCGTTATTTAAAATTCGAAACACTTTTTTTCTACACTATAGAAAATACACACCAACCTACGGAATAAAGTCTTTTGGAATTTATTCACAGATGACAAAAGTCAGACTGGTGAAATCTTGAATGTCCTTAACTGAAAAATAAGTGGAAATATTATTTTGCTTCCTGTTCTGACATTGTGGAGAGATCTCCTTTAGAATATCAAAACTTTTTTTGAGCATTTATATCTCCATCATTTGTGATCATTTAAAGGTGATGTTAATCTTAACATCAGTGTTTCGACAATCACGCAATAAACAAGGATTTTAACTTTCACGTTTTCATGGCTTAATCCCTGATTATCAACATTTGTTTCTCCATTTGCTAAACCACATGTACACCGACCTATTATTAATATGTATTTGTTAAACATGGCTGTCATCTTTCAATCATTTTTTTTCTTTAAACACATTGTCACTTTATTTGGTCCCATTATGAAAATTTAATGCAACAACTTCAAGATAATAATAGAAAATCCCATAATACTCATATATTGTCTGCACAATCATTTGTTGGAAATATAGGAAAGCATATTCATTCTTTCATTCTTATGTTTAAACCAGGGTCAGAGTCATAGAGAAAGGTTTTTATAACTAGTTGATCAATATATATGTTGCCATCAAAGGGGTTTAAGTTAAAATTTTCAAAGCAATGCAGTAAGACAGTTGCTACATGAAATGCGGCACTTTGCTTAAAAAGAGAAAAAAATAAGAATAGAGAATACTTCAGTCCTCTCTGCATCTATAAAAATATTACTTAAACAATCTTTGCTCAGCTGCGGCTTGTGCAGGTTTTCTAATAAAAATGTATCTTAGATATTAAGCAAATAAAGGTGAGGAACTTCATTGATAATATTCTTTTTTCCAAATGTCAGTTGGAGATATCATGGGAGTCATATTAATGTGGTTGAGAAGCTCTTCAATAACAGCTGGGAAATGTCTCTGAATTCAAAGTTCATGGCCATTTACCATTGTTTAATCATTCCATTTCACACCGCACACTATCTTCTGCTCAGATGAACACACACCCATCTCTCTGCTGCTGCTGCTGCATGTTAGTTTTGTTGAGTTTGTTGTAAATGGCTTGAAGTCGTACCATGACAAGTGGCAACAATAAACATTTATCAGTTGAAATAAAGTAGATGTACTATTATTGAGCATATGCCAGCTTTTGTTTACATGTACATTTTTAAAGAAATGTCAAGAACAATATATACTAATATCTATGTCTACTGACCTGGATCTCCCTTTCCATCTGCTGGCAAAAATTACCAGGGTACATTATCAACCTGCTGCAACTCCGTTGTTAAAAATTCTCTCGGTAGTTTGAGATGCCTGATACCAGACGCCATGTTTAATAATAACAGCGAACAACTTCTAGCTAGCTTTACTTACTTCACAAAAACAATCTAATTAAAGATGCAAAAGTAAACATGCCAGCTGAGTTATCAGCAGAACAGTAGGTGCCTAATGCTGTGTTCTCATAATAAGTGACACAGCTACAGACTACAAGTCATTTTCAATGGAAGCTGGTGACATGAAGCTACAAACTGACACCTGAAACGAGCAGACATGCTACAAATTGTAGCAACACACACACACACACACACAAGCCTGTGGCAACATAAATACATTAACATGTGCTTGAGCAACACTTTGCAACAGCAATAGCGTAACTGGTCAGGCTGTTGTGTTGCAGCTCGTAGTTCGAACACAGGCATAAAACCAGAGACAACTTGACAGAAGTTTTCAATGCTTAAGTATTGGTGGCATCAGTGTTGTTGTAAAAGCTAGCCTCACGCAGCAAGACACAAAGCAACATCTCAAGCCACACAAAATGGGCCATGTGTCTTTTTCAAAACACGTTTTTTTTGCAATTTTTGTTTATTTAACAGGGTATGAAAAATCTACCTTTGCTCAGTATCAGCTATGTCTACTGCCCCCTGCTGGTTCAGCTAAAATGCTCCTCCTCGGGTAGCTAATAAATTGCCCCTTGAAGTTTTGATAATACAGACTTGATACTAGAGTACTCATGGTTATGTTTCTAAGTCACTGTAATTTTATTGGCCACCTGTCAGAATTTGTTATAAAAGAAAATACTGTATGAAGCCGCATTGAGCCAGCATTCATAGCCACCTCGCTCTTCTGAAACATTAAGTTGGATCATCATACAATCCAAACTCTAGATCCTTTGACCTACAGGTTTAATTAAACTCAAAACAAGACAGCAAGTAATTTAGTTTGTGTCTGAAGCGCTTACAGAACAAGTTTAATTACATGCCTGCAATCTCATTTGGAAACACCTGAGGATATGTTAGACCATCTGAAGAGGCCATATACACTCTTTGTTATGATGTGCCATTTATCTAATCAGCAACAGCCTCACGGTCTCACAGCTCTCAGCCCACTATCGATGGCACCACTCAAGGGGAGGATGCGGGGGAGACATTTTATCAGAAATTAAATAAACAGCACTTCACCATAAAATGAAAATGAATAACCTTTGAATGTTATTCGTCATCTATTATTTATCAAACGGGCTTCTTCAGTCCACTGACCCTGCAGTGATTATGGTCAATATGTTGCTGAACAGAGACCACTTGACAAAGATGGCCTAACAAAGATTTTAATTTCATCAGTTTCGATTACTTCAGAGGATCCCAGTGCGCATTTGTAAAACTAATTGTTGCACATTTCATTACCTGGCAAGAATGAGGCAAAACCCGCCTGAACTGTATCCATCTTCCAACAGTAAACTCTGCATTCAATTAATAGCTGGTATTACTCATGAATGACCACATATTTAAGTGCTTAAACTAAAATATGGTTTTAATGTTGGCAATTTGATTAGGTAGACTGTTGTCTTGGCTCTCTTTACAGTCTGTGATTAAGCACAGTCTATATTTAATCACATGAAAAGGACCTAACCTCTGAGTTTATTATTATTATTATTATTATTTGAAGGTTTGATGGACTTTATTTAATTCTTAGAAGAAAAACCTAATATGTACTTGGCTGCTGTCCTGCTTCTCAAGGTACGTTCCCTTGTACTGTAGGACAGAGTTTCACCTAGCTGCTATGTACGGCAGAAAACATGACCAAAGAACATGCCATTAATCTTCTTGCTACCCCAGCTGTGGAAAGTAATGCATAACTAAAAGTCCGGTAAAATGAATTAATGATTTCAACCATGAACTTTTCTCCCAAAACGCCATGAATCGTCTCCAACTGATAATGCACCACGACCCTGGAGTGTGAAATCCCTGTTGCGCTGAGAGTAGCCAGTTAATTGATTCGCAAATTATTTAAAGTTTGTAGTGCCCAGGGGAGTGCTAGACTCTAATGACAGCCCATTCTGAAAGAGTCGAAAAACTCTTCCCAGGCAAGCCGGTATTAAATTGTAACAGTAAGCTTACAAGTCTAATCTGAGCCCCAAGAAGAGACGATGTCCAGTATTGTGTTGTTAGACTAGGTTAGCTGAATATGCTCTTTAAACTGGAATGTATCTCCTGAATAGACAATCTAATTTGATTATCCTTTATTCCCCATTTCTGAGGCTTTGGATGTTTTTTTCTTTGTGGTATTTTTTACTCTCTAGTAAAGCATTCAATATAAAGGATATTCTGTTTTTAATACAGAAAAAAGTAAATATTGTTATAAAGGATCAGTTTGCATATTCCACTACCTCTATACATGGAATGTGTGTTATTTGTCAGAGTGACACTCACTGTGGCAAATTAAGCCAATACATACAATACATATCTACTGAGTGTGCAAAATAAACAGCGTTTGACTAGCCTTTCTTACACAGAGACTGCGCTACAAGGCCGTTACAAAGTCCCTTCTTTATGCAGCCTTTGCATCAGCAACAGTGACATTATGCCGTTCCAGTGTGTGATCTTAGAAAGCATGCTGGCATTACGAAAACAAAAGAGGTGTGTCGTTTAACACAACAGTGTCTGCCTTGATGGTGACATATGACATACGTGTTGAGAGCCCTTTTTATACAATAAAAAAGGCATAACATAGCAACAACAATCATTTACCATCTCCCTCTGCATGGAGGGTAAGGAGTTTCAAAAATCTCATAGCTCTCCCAATTTACAGACATTTATGGCTGCTGCTCCTCTTTGAGTTAGACGCTATCTGCCGCTAGCTGTTTTTTAAATCTCCCATGGTGGGTCACATGCACAACATGTTATCAAAATGTCACACCGTTTTACATAAACCCTGATTCGGCACTGTTACTTCCTCCGTTGCTGGCTCAAATGACAGACAACTCTTTCCCCCCAATTCTGCAATCATACCTTTCATACAGCAGAATGAGGGAGCAGGACAAGGCCGCATAATATCTGTGCTTAAAATAGGCATTGTAGAAGGGGCTACTAACTCGGACAGGGGGGAAATATAGTTACTCTGTTACCTACAATTTCAAACAAGCTGACACTGTCTGTGGCATGTGTGATATTTAAAAGAAAAGCTGAATATATACGTCAGAGATCAGTAAACAAAGAAAAAATAAACAACTTCACAATGTTTTGTTGCCATAAGGAGACTTAGACCGAGCAACAGCCGGTCATTCTGTGCAGAGTAGGTTTAGCAGACACATTGTACATTCCATTTCTTTTTAGTCAAATTTGTTTGATCTCTGTGTTAATATCAAGAAGCCTCTAATCTCGACCCATTAGCAACTGCTGTCATTCAGACACACGGTGTCGGCCTGATTTAAATAAAATGAAATGAAGATAGTTGTTTCTGGTCCCTTGGCTTCACTCATTGCCATAAACATATGCTCTGTGCCCCGCTTCTTTCCATCTTATTTATGACTTTAATTTGTTGTGTGGGCTGCGCAAGAAATCAAATTTAATCCAATCCTCCCAGGGACCCTGTCATATAATAACATGGTAATTTCTGTGTATCCTTTTGAAAAATGAGGAAATTAATTCTTCCTGACATGTTCTAATTATTCCAGTGTGAACGGCGGATGGGCTCCCCTCCTTCCTCCCATCCCCCCTCAGCCCCCTAAGTGTCAGTTGCCGACGGGTGGCGAGGTGCTAATGCTGACCAGCAGCGCGTTTAATTTGAAACATGAGCAGACACCTTTCAACACACCTTCCTAATGTTGGAGTGGCTCACACAAATTAATTCACTACTCATCTGGCAGCTCTGACTGAGGTGTGTGTGTGCATGCAAGCGGATGTGTACGTGCGCTGTGTGTGTGTGGAGGGCAGAGGAGGGGGAAGGGGGTCAATGGGACACTATTGCCATTAGTAAAGACAACATAAGGTGTGTCTGTGTGCATGTATGTGCTGCATTATAAGTGTAAATGCAAATATGTCAGTGTGTGTGTGGACACGTGCTGGACCAGGTATCACCATATTTCATGTGACTGGGTGTTGAGTTGGCGTAAAGCTGTCTGCTGGGATGTTGGGATTGCTTCGACAGCTTTTTTTTCCCTCTCTGGATCTCCCTGCTCTCGAACCAACAGTACCTTTTCACACATCCCAGTGCTCCACTGAGAGCACTGAAAAGCTTATTTAATTAGACTGTCATCAGGCAGTCTTTAGCTTATCACTTCAGTTTGCATAGGGACACTACTGGCAGAGACGTCGCAGAACAATGATCTAATGTTTAATGTTCAGGGGTTAAAAACATAAATGAAATGACTGTGTTTTTTCAAGGGCAATGTTGTTTTTTGTATAAATCCATAATGAAAATAATGATTTTAAAATCTTAAACCAGATGCTACTGACTTTAAATTTGTAAAAAAAAAAAAACAAAAACAAAAACAACAAAAAAAAAAAACCTTGGTCTGGTAATATGGTCTGTACAGACAGACATTGTTATTGTTTAGAGCAAAATTTGTGAATAATTTACACAGTTAAAATCAAAATGAAAATAATTGTGTGTTTTTTTTAAGGGCAATGTCAAGTCCTCCATGAAAAACTATAAAATTTAAAATCAGGCACTCTATTGATTTTTAAAATAAATAAATTAATAAATAAAAAAATACCCTAAAAATTGACTGGCCTGGTATGATGGTCTGTACAGCCAGAGACTATTATTGTGGAGAGCAAAATTGGGTAATAATTAACACAGTTAAAATCCAAATATAAAATAAAAACTGTATTCTGACTTTTGCCAAGACTTAGTCTCTATACACCACAGCTCTGTATACATTCAGGCTTCTGAGAGAAGAAATGTGTTTCCACTCTAATTATGTACAGTTTCTACGCAGCTGAGACAGAAGGAAAAAAGATAAACAAACAAAATTTACTGAACTTTGGAGCGGGGTTAAAACCATAGAACTGTAATTGATTTGGTGTGTGTGTTGTCCCTGGGTCATAGAGCAGAGGGCTCTAGCCGTGGCGTCATGGTCGAGGAGAAGAGAGCGTGGCTTTGTGAACAGTGGGTGGGTCCCCCCATGACTCAGAGAGTGAGGAGAGGCGTCAACATGGCCGCCCGGCCCACAGGGATTAAAGCGCCCCCACCCCCCTGTAGGGTTAATCACTGCCATTTTGGATCCATGCAGAGGGAGCAAATGCACTCTCCATCACTGTGGAAGAACTGAGGCATAAGCCACCAGTTAGGCTGCCGCACTGTGGGTAGATCTGCTTCATAAGCTTGTTTCCACTCTGCACAATAGAGCGTTTTGAGCCCTGGTTTACTCGTCTTAAGAAGGTTGGCGTTCCTGGATCAGTGCAGACGCTTGCTCTCTGTATCCTCCTCTTAGGATACATTTTCTCATATGGGTTCAGTTATGGGATATAACAAGTAACCTGGGATGTAGTTACTGGTAGGATCTGTGTAGCTAACTTCTGTGTCTCGCTGTGCGCCATGCACTACGTGAGCCTGTTAATGACTGAAGGCTGAGAGTGCCGTCTTGTGCCAAGACCCACATGGCTGCTGGCGGTGCATTAAATCAGCAGTCAATTTGACTGGAAGTTTGAAATCTGGGCTAGGTTAAGGGGATGTGCTGAAGCCGTGTTAATAGCTAGCTTGTTGTCCATATGGTACTGCTTTAATAGAGCACATTTGTTGCAGATGGTGGGAGACTTGGTTAGGCAGAGGCAGCTTTTGGCAGAGGCTCATTCTTCGAAAGGGCTGCTGTGCTGCTCAGACTGGTCCAGGCCAACTTAGTGATGTCTATCCTCCCTGCTTCTCCTTCACCAGAAAAGCCTGCCCTTGAATTGTGGCCTAGCTTTAATTTAAAGTCATTCTTGTTTTTTTTTGTGTTTTCGGAGAAGAGCAAATACAATGTGGCCCAGTCACTTTTTCCTGAGTTCGGTCATTTGCTCTCCAAACCGCACCTTTGCTTCCATAGGCTAAGTTCAGTTGTTTCTGACCACAATGGGACTGTAGACAGCAGGCACAGCTGAGGAAACACATGCACACAGAGAGTGAAAGAACAACGGTTGTGGAATAAGACCAAAGATAAAGATAGAAACTGAGCATGAGTGTAATCTATTTCATTTCTCTGCTGCTCCTTTTGCAATCCTGCTGAGAGATTCAGGTGCCGGTAAATAAACACACATTCAGATGATAAAAAAAAGTATTGCTGAGCTTCTGCATCAAATACGGTTTCTCCTTTTTAATGTCTGTTTTGCAATATGTAAACATGTACTAGAATTTGCATGTCCCGTAAGTTCAGAGCAAATCCACATTTGTGTAAGTAATTGTTTTCTGTTTGCCTGCTGTAGAGTCTGTGTGCTTTTTGCACTCAGAGAAGTGAGGAGACACGCTTGATCTGCTCTGCACTGTTTGACGGTTGTTTTCTCACGTTGTCACTGGCTCGGTGTGCTGTGGCGTGGTGATGGTATTATGCGCGCTGGGCCAGCTGAGTGGAGAAAAGAGCAGAGCTGCAGCGCCCCTAGCTATGCCACTCCCGCCTCCCCAGACACCTTATTGTGAGAAAAGTCTCGGCTGAGCCCTCTGGGCCTTGTGGATCCATTGCCTCGCTAAGTGCTGGCCAGACTGAAAGACACAGTGTCCTTGGGCCCGGCTCATTCTTTCCATTTTCTCAGAGGCTTTGTCTCATAAGCCTCGAGAGCAGGAGGAGAAAATGCCAAATTACACTAAAACTTAAGGTGTTTAAGGGCTGAGATGTCATTTGCTGTTGCATTTCGGGTTATTCTCGATAAAGCATGAGTGAGCGGTCAGAAAACAGTATTTTTCTTTCCACGGTGTTTAAAAGTAGTGATTTTAAGAGCAGGAATTTGATCCGCAGACTTTCAAGCTCTTAAATTCTTAAGTTATGAAACTGAATAAAAAGAAGGTGGAGTGATGAAATGTCAAAGTGAAATGACATGCTATAATGCAGAAAATATTTCTGCAAGATATACTTGCCATATTTCAGTGGCTGAGCATCTTTATGAGGCTAGTTGTAAGATCTGAGAGACATTTAAGATTCAACCACGGACAAAAGTTCCACTCACAAATCTGCTGTTGCTGCTCATTTTTACCACTCAAAAAGAAGTCCTAATCAATTTCCAACCAATCTTAACACAATAAAAGTGTATATTATACAGACCAATAACAGAGGCTAATGGAAACCTGTTGTAAGTCATTTTTAGCCATGCGTCTCCAGCATTTTGTGGGCAAGGCTTCTGAACGACCCCTACAAGTGGTGACATCATGACCACATCCTTTTGCCTCATTGACGCTGTAAGTCCCAGCTTGGGTCCCTTGCGGCCGAGCTCCCAGAAGCCGCAGCACCCTACGCCACACATGGGCTGCAGCTGGACCACCGTTAGCTGCTCTGAACAGACCGGGGCTGCTCTGGGATCTGCGGTTACAGTGCTGGATGTACATGTATATATCTGCACACAGCCGTGGAAAAAGCCTGTATAGAGATCAGTAGGCAGAGTTTATTTGATGCAAACATATCATCAGGCTCTCAGTGCAAACCGATGTTGTATGCAAATCCACTCCCTCGATGGAAAGAGGTATAATTAATGATGTCAGTTCATAAAAAGAGAGGATGGGTTCGTAGCCATATTTCTGCTTTAATTAAAGACATGCCTTATTATAGGAGGAAGATGTATGCTCTGTGTTTTTCTTTCTTTTTCTCCTTCTTTCTTTTTTCCCCTTTTCTTCTTGTTCTTCTCTTGATTATCACTCGTTTCATAGTGAAAATGGTTCTCTGTGATTTCTCCTGCCAGAACCCCACACGCTGACATGGAGGGCTTTCTTCGTAGCAGCTTTTTACTGAGGTTAGTTTCATTTCCGTTGTTGCCATTTAGGATCATAGGTCGGGCAGGGGGTGGTAGCGGGCTAACAGGGGTTATGCTTTCTGACACATTGTTAGCTTTAGACTTTGTACTGTGTGTGCGTGCACATGTTTGTGTGTCTGTTTATCTGAACAATGTCAAACATGGATTCTCACATATTTACCCAGGCTGTGTGCTATGATTGTGTCCATGTAGTGCATTTCTGACTGGCACCCTGATAGCCTCCAGTCAGACTGAAAGCACACAACTTAAGGGACACATGTAGATGAGCTGTCCCCCCCTTTTTTCCCCTCTTCTTCCTCTTCCTTTCACAGCTTAAAAGACCTGCAGATCAGGCTTTCTGTGTCTTTACACTGCATGCTTTTGTCTGACCCCTCTCCCCATCTGCCCTCCCTCGCTAACCACTCTAATCAGGGATATTGGGGTGAGGCTGGCGTATCTGTCTTGTGATGTACTTGTTGGTTCCTGTTTTGTGTTTTGTGTTTGTATTCAACCTACCATAAAGATTTACATTTTTTGTCTTTACCCTTCCTGTGATTCTAATTAAAAATTTGTGCTGTCATTACACACAGAGGAAGTAAATAAGAGAGTGTATTTACCATTGGCTTCTTTCCTAGTCAACCACCTTCTCTAGGCTCCAGTGTTGCTCCCTAATTAGGGTTGGCTCATTAGAAGCCACAGCAGCAGCATCTGCCTTTCAAAGCTGCTGTCAGCCAAACTTTACTAAAGCTAATGAATCCTCTTTGATTTCTTTTTCAAAAGGTCACTTATTTGATTAAATTAACAGCATTTTTTTTCTCTCTCTCTCTCTCAGAACTGTTGGGGGCATTTTTAAAAGAAAGGACAATTTGATGCCATTACTCTCGCTAGTCAAAATGTCCTTTAGGAATTCAATAGGAAATTCTCTCATGCGTTTAAATTTATGTTATTTAACTGTAGAATTCAATCATAAAATCATGCTGAAAATAAGATTGAGGCAAACATTTGTGCTCGACTGTTTGGTACAGCACTTTTGGTTTGCCTCCTACAGGAAGTTTGTAGCAAGAAAAAGTCATGCTCCGACAGTTGAATAGGCCCTTTATGATAGAGATATTCAATTTACATTACCATATTTAATGTTATTAACCATTATTTACTGGATGAAAAAAATTTTTTTTTCACTATTTCTGAGACGTTTTCAAAGTACTATAATGGTTAATATCTAGAATAAATACATGCAAATAATACTAGCACAGGTAATACTACTAATTATATGGTCATAAATTGATATATGTTGGTATACTAAAACATTACAAGCATTACAGTAGTAAACAATACGTAATTTTGATGGCTATCGAAATCCACAACAAAACTATGGGGTTTGTTAAAAAGAATATGAATAAATAACATTCATTTTTGATATCATAGCCCCAAGGAATTAAAAATGCTGAGATTGCTTATATTACTATATTGCTTTTTTTCTAGTAAGGACTTCAAAGGGTTAAGCAAGTTGGGCTCAGAGTCAATGGTGCAGTTAGTCCTTCATACTGTATAAATTATATTCACACCAAATGTGGCTGTTATGGCTGTTAACTGAAGAAGTTTATTCTTTTTTCAATAAACTGAAAGAAACATTTGTCACTTACATATAAATTACATATATTTATCACAAATACTTGATATTCTTGTTGCAGTAAACAAGTAAAATATGTAATACAGAAATGTATCTGCTTTATCTTTCATGATTTGGCACCATTTTTGGTGTGGTATATATCTACTACGGTTTGACAGAAGTTATTCAGGCATACAGCGTGTGAAATTTTTGAGAGCGCACTGCCTATGCTCATTTCCGCTTTTTTGTAATGGTACAAAGTGGATGGCAGCATTTATCTCTCAGCACCTGTCGAAACCAGTTTGGTGGATAACTAACTGCACTAAAGATGTACTGTGAACTGTATGTTGCAAACAGCTTTGACAGAATCACATCTCAAACGCAGCACGAATATTTCCACATGCAATCTCATGTCTGCAAAAAAGAAACATGACCTTAGACCTCGGCCATTAGTCAACAATTTCCTTTTGTTCTCGTAGCTACGAGGAAACACTGTGATTATTCTAAGTAAACACATTATTGCGCCGCTAATCCACATCCTTCTGTCAATGTCCGTTTTAATTAAAGGAGAAGCGTCAGTAGAAAGATATCACGCACACTGGCTGGAGATTGGAGGCCTCAACAATCAGGCCAAGATTAAAGGCAGGCTGTGCTTCAGGGTAGCCCTTTTGCTTGGATAATACTTGTGTCCTGGAGTTGGCTGAGGGGTGGGGGCAGGGGTGAAAGGGGAGAAAAGGATAGAAACAGGGGTGGATGGATGTGGCAGTTAAGACATTCCTCCAGTGAGGAATCCCAGTATCTTTTTCCCAAGCAACTGAATTAGGTCAAAGGGGGCTTTCTGAACATACATTTCTGCTCCAATGTGCAGATGTTATTGACTTTTATACTGTGTCATATCTCAGTAGCACACCGGATGAGCCTTTCATTATTGTAATGAGTCACAAGTTTGGTTTTTAGTCATGCATACAGTGAGTTTTAAGAGCCGTAAAAGCGCACATACATGGCTGTCATGAAAAATACATCAAACTCTTCAGACATGATAGGGAAAAGTCTGAACTTCTTATTTTAAGTACAAGTGAAAGCCTTTGTACTGTCTTATAATAAGGACAAAAAATGCCAATATTTCTAAAGCTACCCCAAAAGTTCTCTGAACTACAGTATACAATGTGCAGTGTCTTTAATAAACAACTATTCGTGCTTGTGTTATTGTACGCCTCACCGTTTTTCTCTTTGTTGAAAAGATTCATTTTAGATCAATTTTTTATTTGTTTATGGAAGACGTTTAACAGGTTTTTGTTTGTGTAGTCAAAGAGACTAAGAGTGAGAGAGAGAGAGAGAGAAAGAAAGGGGAAGGAAGAGAGAATACAGAGATGTGAACAGCGAGAGAGAGAGATGTCTTCAGTCTCTCTGCTCCCAGTGGGCAGGACCTCCCCCTACATTTCTGCCATTATTTGATGTAATGAAAGGAGAAAGTGTGTAACATTGAGATTGTTAATTAATTTAGTCTAACAAGATGAAGATAAATGAAACCCACTGAAGGTTGACTAGGCTAAGGGGCCCACTTAGCATTCCTCCTGCCCTCGAGCTCTGTCTCTCTCACTCCTTTACAATAGAGCACAGCTAATAGGTGCCGCGCCGTGTTTGTATAAAACCGCTGAGCTCTCACCCAGTAAGTTTAGATGTGGACCTTTTTAACAAAATATTTTATTTTCAGCCTCTATTTATCATAATCTTCTCACTGGGATGTTTTAATGGCCGGGCTGCATTTTTAATGCAGTTAGTTTTGCAAGCATAGATATGCAATTATCTAATTGAGTCATCTTGACATGTTAGATAAAGCTGAGTTGATGTACATGACTAGTGAATTAAATTGACTTTTTAAATATATGCACAGAAGTGAATGTTATATTCTTTTGTAGACACCTTGTAGTAGTCTAGATAACAAACAAGTTTTATTATCTTCTTTGAGAGATTAGTTATATTTTTCTGAAATGGCGGGAGGTTATATAAATGGCCATCCTCTGCAGCAACTATGTGGCCCCTTCACATGAGTCTGTGTGACTCCCAGCCTTTCACCATATGAATGGTGCTTCTCTAATGTGGCTTGGGGGCTATTTGAGCGGCAAAACAGACAAAAAGCAGAAAGGACTTTTTTTCTTTTTTCTTTTTTTTTTAACAAAGCCAGACAGTTGTCTTCATCTAGAGCCCTTACTAGCAAATCAGTAGTCTATCAAGGTCCTTCCTCAGTGGACACTTTGTGCAGGATCTTCATGGCAGCACAGACCAATCATTATGGCACCCATTCTTTGCTCCCTGAGTTCTCAAGTCATCAACAATGGGTTGTTGATTGTATGGAAAACACCAGAACAATTACGTCCTCTGTTTTGGTGGCAGGGCAGCGTTTTAAAGTGCGGTCCTCAATAATGGCCTCATTATTGTTATTCTTGGAGCAGGCCTCAGGAGAAAGAAGTAGCTGCTTGCAGTACGTCATTATTTCGTAAATTTCGATTAGCTCATCATGCTGTCTCCTGGCAAACAGAATCATAGCTAATTAAAAGTGAGCGAGTGCTCCTGCCTGTGACTTAAAAGGTAGCACTCGATAGGCTGTTAATATGAAAAAAGTGGTAAAAAAGGAGGATTAGAGCTGTTACCCTGGTAACTCCAACTTCCATCTGCGAGGGAACAATGAACTTGTGTTCCTCCGCCACCTATGCTTGAAAAAACAGAAAGCGAGGAAGTGAGTGTTCTGAAAGGACAAGACCCTTTTTAACAACAAAGTGGGATCCAGGCCTAATAGGCTCTTTGGTGCGAGTTGTTAGGCGAGATCACTGGGGGATAGAGGAGCAGAAAGGTCAACGTGTAATCCTAGGACAGTGAAGGTTGTCCCAGGTTTTTTTTTTTGCAATAGCGGGTTGTTTCCCAAATCAGTTTGTCTGCCCAAGAAACAAAACCTAAAGTTTGTCCATTTTAAAGATTTTAAAAGAAAACAAGATTGGCAGAAAAGGCTGCAGGTACTATGTCTCCTTGTGATAAAGGGGGTAACATGCCCCACAGCCAAAATGTACACATTCCCTCAGCTGATTAAATAAACACAAACAGGATGCCGGAGAGTTGGGCCAATTAGACGAAGCTGTCAGAAGCTGTTGGAATTGTCTCTTGCATCTCTTTTTACGGATACAACCGATTCTGCAGTGGTTTCTGGCACCTCGGCTCAGCTGGAAACAACACAAACTGTTCATCTTAAAACACGTCCATATTTAAGCACTGCAGCATTTTCTAGCCTTTTTTTCCCTAACTGTTACTGAACACTCAAAGATATTATTTTCGTTAAAGCATGAGAAGTGGTGATGAAAATGATGGCTGTCATGACTTATATATTTCTATAACATCTCTTTATTTCAATAATTTTTTTATGCATTACTAAAAAATAAAAGTGTTTGATGGGCTTATAGTTAAGAGCTGCTAAAGAGCTGCCCCTCTGAAAAGGATTGCTCTCGCTCTAAAACACCGCTGAGTTATAATGATCCATGACTATGGAGGAACAGTATGTGTTTCTCTTTGAGTTTTATGTCCCTTATTACAGCTGCAATACGTCTGCTCACATTAAGCTAATTTATGGCTGAGGCCAGCGTAACAGCAGTACAGGTTAATGAATTTGGCATTACTAATTAAACGTTATTGAGGGATGAATATGAATTCTGTGGCTGGGAGGGACGGCGGAGGGATGGGGGAGGAGAGGAGAGTGGGACAGAGGACTTTTCTGCACTGTCTCTTTCCTGCAGTTCTTCCTTTGGGTCGCGCTCACAATGAGTAAGACATAGGACATAAAGACAGCACAGCCTTTGAGGTGAAATGGAGGACAACTTAACTTTAGTGCAACTTATTTATGTGATTAAGTATATCCACAGAAGGTGTTTTTATTCTGCAGTTACATTTTTGTATTTGCTGTGATGTGGCTGTGATGTAAAGAATAAATGAAAAGCGAAAGTTATTAAACACTCTCATTTAAGCTGAGGACCATTCTGTTCAGTGCAGTGAACAAAATGTCCCTGTTCTCAAACAACACTGAAAACAGGAATTTAAAGGCCACATAGCACAGCAAGTAATGAGGGATGATGGTGACAGTGTGGAATATTGTGCCATTATTGAGCTGCCCTCTGACGCACTCTCTCCAGAACCTGGCTATGAGTGTGGTGAGGAAAACAAGAGATATATGTTTCCATAAATTTTTCATACTTGGCCTTACTTTTTAATAAAGGGTAACACCACACAAAAATACAACTTAAAAAAACAACACCTTTTTAAAGTCGATGTGCTCATTTTGTGTTGGATATACACAGCAAGCAACTGCTCTTAATTTACAGCTAATTTGCAGCCGAATCTACTGTATTTATGTAATACGGTTTTGCACAATAGTTCAGCTCGTGAACTTGAAGCAGCCAGCATTCAAGCAGCAAACTCCAGGGTTGAAAATTATAGCCAGTGCTGAAGTGCCAAAAAGTGTAGTTCACTGAATAGCCACTTGAGGTTAGCTCCAAAAGTGAATCAATTTCCATCCATCCTCTTGTTAAAATGCTCAAATTTACAGCAGAAATAAACATGTTTACAGCCTGGTACAAAAAGTTCTTGGTCTATAGCAAATTCAAACATCCATGAAAACTGAACAGGGGTGAATTTTTATGCAAGTCACCCATGTACATTTTATTAATGCTTCAAGTTACACATATTTAAGGGCAGGCTGCTTTGAGTAACAGGCTGTCCTCAGCTTCTCAGTCAGAGGCACCCCTCACTCCTCCACAGCTTCACCCTATTGCCCAAATATAGTCACTCCTTTCTCTTAAACCCCCCCCCCCCCCCCAAAACAAAACCCAACACAATAATGCAACAGCCAAAATACCGAACTCGAGACTTCAAAATGTGAGTCCACAAACCAACGGATGACATCACGGTAGCTATGTTAATAGTATGTATGCAAAACTGCCAAAAACTGCAGTTCCTTGAAAGGCCACTTGAGGCTGGATCCAGAAGCAAGACGATCCCTACAGACACCCATGTTAAAATGCTCAACTTTACAGCAGCCACCACAAACACGGCTTTGGTCTCTAGAGCTAATTTCAACTGCTTGAGTGACAGACTGTGTGCAACACGTCGCTTCAGTCTATGAGTCAGCTCCACCCCCTGGCACAAGTACGGTCACTTCTGGCTATAATATAATAATATAATAGCTGAAATTCCAAACTTGAGGCTTCAAAAGCCACAGTAGCTAAAACTATTATTTTATAAAGACAGTGGCAACAGCACAGGGGCCCTGAACAGTATGCTAAGGCTTTAAACTGCAGTACATTGCAGTATTTCTCTGTAATTTTGGTGTTGATAGGACAGTTAGTAACACCTTGTAAAAGTCAACTCTGCATTATTTTACAATAGTTTAATTTAATTCATATTGCCCAATATCACAAATCACAGTTTGCCTCAAAGGCCTTATCAACATGAACCACCCTCTGTTCACAGCATATAAGAAAAAATTCTGCCAAAAAAACCCAAAACCAAACATTTAACAGGGGAAAAAATGGATGAAACCTCAGGTAGAGTTACTGCGGACGGACTGGAGGGACAGATGAGCAACATATGTCATGTATACAGAACTGACCAACGTAATACAATCTAGAGTATAGACAATCAAAATGACAAATTGATACATAGAGCAAGAGAAAGAGAGCAATGACAACACGGCTGAAATAACTAGCAATCAATGATTATAAATGTGGTTAGTTTCATGAGGATTTAAATATATGCAAAAAAGTGACTGAAATATTTAAAAATCTCTTCAAACTTCATGATTTTCTTTGGTAAATGCTCCTCCCAGCGTCCCAGCAGGCTGTTCAAAGCTCCCTCACTTCCAACAAGTTTTACCTCCTAACTGGATTAGAGACATTTCTTGGAGCTTGTTATAATATTGGTGTAAAGCACCCCCTATTTTTTTTCATGTGTGTATTGTTAGCGGCTTGTGTAGTACATGCACAGTTTAAATCTTATTTTTCCTGCCACTCTTTCTCCCCCTCTATTTTACTCTCACTAGCGCCTCTACACTCCACGTCTGACATACTCTCCCAGAGAGCTAAGCCTTTCAATTTAGATTTCAATTATCATGTTAGTTTTGTGATTAGACTTTAGTCCTCCAGGAATCAGACCTCTCTGCTCCTCTCTATTCCACTCTATCCCACTTCCCCTGCAATCACATCCCATCTGATGAATTGCGCATATAATTACGGAAGTTATTGAATATGCAGATCGCTGCTGACTCTTGGTGTGCGGTTCATAATGCATCAACTCTAACTGTATCAAACAAGGGTCCCTGATAAAGACCCACTCTGATAATGAGAGAGGGCCAATGTATGCTATTAGTCAGAGATAACAGACACCACAAAGACTGAGACTCAATTAAAACAGAGCCATGCTATAATCTGTGTGACTCTGTGCGTGTGCGCGCTTCTAAACAGCACTCGGGCCAGTGCAGGGACTTGGCACTGGGCTCAGTCAGCTCTACCATTACAACCAGCACAGCACAGACCAGTCTGAGAGGCCAGCCAGCCAGTGCACAAGGTGTTTATGAATCAACCAACATGAGGTATTTCCCCCATGTTACAGTATGTTGCTACCATCGTTTTACACCCCGTCCCATGATGCAATCCCTTGGAGCTTTTCAAGAGAGGGGAGTGAAGCACTTTACAGGCACACCCACAGGAGGGGGTTGTGGGAAATTCTGAAACTTTTGATAGCTTTTAGAGAGCTTTCTTAAAGCCTGGCTCACAAGCAAAGAGGAAAAGGTCTCTCATGCTGTAATTTTTTGCATTTTGTTGTCAAAATACTGGTGATTTGTTACTTGCTCTTCAACAGGTCCAAAAGCAATACTCATTTCTTTCCACATAAAGCTGCTCATACAGGGTTTCTCAGCTTAAGTTTCACACACAATTGAGAATACAGGGAAACAGAGGAAACCGGTTCCTGTATTTTTAGCTGGAGCTGTAGTGATGTAGCTGCCATTTATAGCTGATATGCCGGGCTGATGCTGGACAGCTGCCCTGCTGAAACCAGAGAGGAGGGTTTCTAGACTGCAAAACACCATCTGAGACAAACAGAAAATAAGCAAATCAGATGTAGATTAACTTGATTGTGACCCATTTAATTGATGAAACGAGGTTTACATGCCACTTTTAGTCAAGTCAGTATTTCATAATATTGTTTGTATATTATGCTATATATTTTGCACACACATATAACAGCATCTACAGATATGAGTTTACATGTATGCATTACAGAACTCACTTAAATACTCCTGGGGCTCGTTCAATTTGAAAACTGTGTGCACCATACGACTTCTAAGTTGAATGACATGTTTTAACGGTGTTAAACGGTGTGCAACTTGCTTTTAGGTATGTTTTATCCAATGTTGCAACAGAAACAGAAGCAACATTTATACTAACTAAATACTGTTAGAACTTTACTTCCTGTACATAAATGTTTTGTTTTTAATTTACATTTGTCTTGACAATGTAGAGATAAGTTTTCCCATTCTAATAACGCTCCTTTGAATTGTTCTGAGTTCAACCCAGCCGTATTAAAAGGCAGTGCACCTGCGTAACATAACAGGATGTTCAACTCACTTGTCTTTCTGTTTTAGTAAACAACATTTTGTCAGGATTAAACACAGCCTTGGGACCTTTTTTATTTATTTATTTTTTAACCACACTTATTTAGTTGATTAATTCATTCACCTTCTGCCTCTCACCGTCTCTCTTCTGATTGGCTGTTACCATCTGTCCAAAGATGTATTTAAGTCCTCAGAATTACATGTGCTGTAACTTCTGCTAATAAAGTTCCTACAACCAAAAAGTTCACCTTTATTTAGATTTTTTCACCCTATGTCACTGTTTGGATAAAAAAAATAAGTAGTTCCCTTTTTGTGTCTGAAAAAGACTTTTCTTTTTGTGCTTTTTCTGTAATGATGGGATCAGTTAACCTTGGCTACACATACCTGACACCACTTCCTGGTAAGCCAACTTTCTGACATTGTTTAATTTAAGCATAATCACTATATTAGGCTAATTCATAATAATATTTTTGTAGTTTTCTCTTTAAATATGTCAGTAGCCATTGAACTGAAAAATTCTTAAATTAACTTGAAATTAAAACAAAAGGCTGCACTAATCTGATACATTTTGAAACATCTTTTGTTGCCCCACATGCTGTGGTCACAGTGGCAGGTATTAGAAAGCATGGTTGCTGCTGGATCTCTTTCACTGTCATGGCTGTCTGTTGTAATTAAGACTCAGAGCAGGATTTGAGCACATGGCACTGTGGCACTTTACCTGCTCCCATGTATATTAAAACGCTAATAGGATTGAACATGTTTACACCAACTGTTGGCTTAACATGAGGTCAAAAAGGTGACTTAAACTTTGTTAAAGGGCTTACTTACACAGGAGCTCAAATGGCATTATAGTGGCTGGCTAATGGGCCTGGGCACTGGCAGAAAATACACAATTTATGGCTTGTGTTCAGTGTGAAACTCCTGCTCTGTGGGCATGGTTTACCTAAGTGGGCAGTGGGGTTTGACCACCCTTTACTGTAAAGAGTGTGTTGCAAATGCAATGACCTTTGTCAAGTTCCAGCTATTGTTTGCAGATTGGTTACACACTCTACAGGCTGTGAAAGACACATCTGCTACCTTCAGCTCAGTGGAGAGCAGACAGACAGTCAGGGTTGAGGGTTAGGTGTGTGTATGTGTGTGTGTGCGGGTAGGTGGGGTCCTCAGCTGCCCTGTCATACAGTTCAGCTACAGTCCCTATCTTCTTATCAAATATTTGTGTGGCCTTCACTCTGTATTTGCTTTTCATTCTGTTTGCTTTGTTTATTGAAATTTATCTCCGGCAGATTGATAAAGTTTCCCAAAAGCTTTTTTTTTTTGTTACATAATGTCTGGGTTTGTGTGTAAAATTTCTGTTCATTATTTTTGACAAGCTCATATGGATATGTTCCCACTTATTTTAGTTTTTAGCATTTTGAGAAGGCACAGCAGGAATTGTTTGGGCGTATAAAATCATAGGTCAACTCTACAAAAAAATTCCCTTTCAAGCTTTTAACATCAAAAATAAAACCATATTTGTTTAATGTGTTTTTGATTGATTCCCTGATTGAGATTCAAAGTGTGGTCATAAATGTTTCAGGACAAAGGGTCTCTTTGTGCGAATGGGGCCCCAGCTGAAATGGAGGAGTAGTTTGAGATTACCAGATTATTTCCTACTAGCCCAGTGAGTGAGGCGAGGCGAGCCGCAGCCCTGCGCCGTGCTGTGCTGAGGCTGAGCATAATGAGTGTGGTGGCAGGGAACCACAACAGAGCCGGGGCAGAGGCTGCCTGGGAACCAGAGGCTCGTGGCCCGCAGCCAAACACACACACAAATCCTGCTGCACACTTGTGGCTTTTTAAGAAAGCAATTTAGTTAATGATTTCATTTTGAAGCACTGTCATGATGCATGTGTCCTCTGAGCAGGGCCAGCAAAAGAATAACGGAGAAGCTAACAGAGGAAAAGGTATCTGTAAACAAAACAAGTTCCCCTGAAGACCGCAAAGAAAAATAACATGCAACTGAACATTATGTGGTGTTTGTTGTGAACACGGCACAAAAATAACTTGGGTAATAGATTGTGGTACGTATATTACTTGTTGCTTCTTTTCATGCATCATTTTGGATGAATGCAGAGAAGAGTATGAGCTCAGTATAAGGGTCGGATGCATGGCTACTGCTACAGCATTTTGAGTTTTAGTCAGCGTCTAATCCACTACAGTGCCTGCTCCCCCGGAGTGGAAATACAGCACATTTTTCTGTTCAACCATGTCTGTCAGCTCTCTGATTTTATTAGGGCTATGTTTCACATTCATTTACTCAGGTTTTCTCAGTGCCAGCCCATGAATGGAACCATCTTAGCATTGCTAAAACAGCAGCTTGTACATGTCTTCTGTGAACCAAATTTTTGGGCAATTACTCAGATCAGTGGCTAGGGTTTCTGGTTTTACTCTTCTGATCTCATTTTTCTCTCTTTTTTTTGTATCAGCTGTCAATCACTCATGCTAACTTTTAACCACATCCAAACAGGGCCGGGTGCCAGCCATTCATTTAGCCCCTTACTTTTGCTCGGGCTTCTTCCTGTCGAACCTGTCAGAATGACACACACTGTTGACCATGCTTTCTATTCAGCACTGGCAAATTAATTGGTTTCAGTGGTTTAAATCAGCAATCAATGTCAGTTTCCCAACATAATAAGCCTTAATCATAAATCTTTGAGGTGTGGCTTGCCTGACCCCTATTCATCATGGCTCTACTAGATGGCCTCATCTGGGTGGAGCAAATGAACTACCCCTGTTTTGATTTTCCAATTGACGTGTCACATGAAACGTGGCTACTCACTCCCCTCCCCGACTCTATCCCAGCCCTTCTTCTTCTCACAGTCCTTAAAAAAAAACACACAAGGGCCCAAAGACAAAGAGGGAAAAGAAGTCCAGTTGTCACAAGCGGAGACACATTTGTGTGCCTTCCCTTGTGTGAGTGCTCAATGAATACCATTAATTTATTCAGGCAGAGAATAGCAGAAAAGGGAAAAAAAATCAAAAGAATTAGAGGTGGGTCTAACTGTAACTAATGAGCTGTTGTCCTTACAGCCCCCAGAATAAGAATAGAGCAGCTTAATTACAACCGTGTTGAAGATAATTTCCTCGTTTTTTCCCCTCAGCCACAGAAATCTTTTTTATGAGATGAGAATGAAAGGGAACAAAATCGCTTTTCTTCTCTGTGGACATTTTCAAATTTGCCAATTTGGTTACCAGGATTTGTGAAGCATTCTACATTAGTTAAAAAAAAAGAAGAAGAAGGAAACATGGATAGTAACGGAGAAAGTGGGCCACTGTTTTGTCGACATTCCAGATGTCCAAAACCAACGGCAGTTGTACCAGCCTGAGCTCTGCTCGGCAATAAAGTTGCCAATGATGACCTCATGATGGCAAGACCAAAGACGGAGGCCCATAGTTTCCCCGCCATACAGTACAATAAACCCCCCTCCTACTTTTATAAAGCATTCACAGTCATTACTGCCCTTGTTTTTACTGCTCCCTGCAAAATTTCTCCTTTCTTAAATTTACTTTTTTTGATTTATTTTTATCCTAACTTTGTAATTGTTTTATATGAAGGGAGACTGGCATTTTGAGAATTTCATCATATGGTGTAAACCGCTGTTTTTACTGTGCATATGACAATAAGTATTTGGCCAAAAGTCTTTTTTTTTTCTTTGCCCAAAGGCGCTGCTTTCTCCTTTTTAACTTCCCCTCCCTTTTGAGTTTTCTGTGCTCCCTATAGACGTATTGTGCATCTCTTTGGTAACTTGGGATGCGTCCCTTCACTTGTGTTTGGCACCCCCCAGCCAACTCCTCAACTCACTTTTCTGGCAACTGTGAGAGATGTTACACTCGATTTGTTGAAGTGCAGCCATTTGCTAAAAACTCTCCAGCACACACAAGAAGTTATCTTTATAAATGACAGAATGGACCTGGCCTGAATAGCGCTTTGTTTACTGTTTAACAAAAAGGGGGCCCCACTCTATATTTCATCTGTCACCGTTGCTTTTCTTTCCTTCAACAATGCCTGATTGTTTCCACGAAAATTTCAGGTTCCATGAACAGGAGATTTCTGTATTATTATGTTCCTGCCAAATTCCGATCTCTGTTTTCCTTCTCCTGCTCACAAAGGGCTCATAACTTACTGTCAACTATGAGGCAAGCCACAAAGCTCCACTGTTGCTCAGCAAATAGGGTTGTGTTGGTTGATGGCTCGACTCGCTGTGAGGTTTGCTTAAGCGCAGCAGCAGCAAAAGAGAGCTCTTTGGGAACTCCATCCCCCAACAGGCCCACAGAAAAAGAGAAAGTAAAAGAAAGAAAGAGGTAGAACAACAAGAAGCTTTTCTTGTCTCAGTATTTTTTTTTTCTCCCCTCAGGCGGGGAAACAGTTTGTCTGGTGAAGGAGCTGCTGAAGTTGTTGTCCCGCTACTGTTAGCGTCTTCTGATGTGCATTTCTCTAAGTGTTTGACCCACAACATCCTCGTCTTCTAGTGGATAATTTCTGTTAAAGAATGATGCGAGTCCAGGAAAAGCAGTCAAGGTTTTTTTTTTTTTTTTTTTTGGACAGCCATCCTTCATTTGTGAAAGCATACGCATGAGTGAACTTGTGCGTGTCCTGGGGAACTGAGAGGCTGTTATGCCATCCAGCTCTGAGCTTGTGTCCTGGGATCAGGAAAAGGGCCAATGGCACAGGGGACCGAAGGAGAAGGAGGAGGAGGAGGGGAGGAGGCAGAGGAGGAGGGGGCAACGAGGGATTCAGTGTGTGAGTGCTCATCGACCCTTTCCGAGTAGACAGAC
The DNA here is from genome assembly GCF_008729295.1 of Plectropomus leopardus. Classification (NCBI taxonomy): domain Eukaryota; kingdom Metazoa; phylum Chordata; class Actinopteri; order Perciformes; family Serranidae; genus Plectropomus; species Plectropomus leopardus. Next base: position 17,527,998 of record NC_056463.1, read on the forward strand.
AGGGACACTTAAGCACTCTCACACCTGCATCTGCCTTTGCCTTGCGTGGGGGGCAAGGACACCAACCATGCTGTCATGGCAGCTGCACAAGTGTTTAAAGTGAGATACAAGGCAGTTCCTCTAGCAGCATATTATTGCAAATAATTTACCCTGCAAAGTAATTATCAATGCTCTGCTCAATATGTAAAGTGTGCACTTCAGGTGGCTTGCTTAATTTGCTCTGGGTGGCTATCATTTGAGTGTGGATTTTAGCTGTGGTAACCGTGGCAGTTTCTAATAGAGAAGGCATCAGGAGAGAGTGTGAAGTGAGGATGAAGTGCCGCCGTAATTGAGTTGACTTTTTGCAAGGGAAGGTCAACAATAATGGAGGAACAATTTAAACAAATTCATTTAGACAACTCTCCAGTCACTGTGCAGTAGGTTACCTTGTTGGAAAAATCTGTATTTTCCCAACCATTTACTATATTTTAATATCATTATCTGTAATTACTTTGTCGGCTGAGGTTTAACAGATTAAAATCAATTTGTGACTCTGGTGGAAAAAATAGTTGTAGTAACCTCTTTTTTCTGATTTATCTGTTTTGAAATCTGCAGAAATAATAGAATACATAAGCATGCCTGTGCGTGCACACTCTGTGTCTACGTTTGTGTGGAAAAAGAGGCTAACTGTGTGCAGCATACAGCCCATGTTACGAGTTGATTATGTATCCAGAAACCTGGCTGCTGCACAGCATGGCACAATCACAATGGAGGGTGATAATTTAATTGTGCTAAACGGTGGATTCCGTGTCAATGCTCCTCCAGCTGGGAGCTGTCAGGTAGTAATATCTCATTATGGCAGGTGAAGAACCCAGAGGAACCCTACCACGACACCTGTTAGAACAGGAGGAACCCCTGAAGGGAAACACACAGATGATTTTCTCTCTCTCTGCCTCTCTCTCTCTCTTTCAGACACACACTCACACACACACACATGCTAAAGCCCCCCAGCTATGTCCTTTAGCCACGTCTACTTTACTTTAAAAAGCTAACAAGTGATTGAACAAATTATTTTCAAGGTTACTTGTTTGGAAACTGATTTAATTAAAACAATGTCGTATTCTTTTTCTTCTTTAAAAAAAAAAAAGTGCCTAGTTTTGTGCACATTTTTAATATTTAACAGTCATAGTACCCTTTTGTTAATTGGCTCTGATCTCATGCAGTCAGTCAGCAGCATTGGGGAGATTAGATTAAAAATAAATGTAATTGTTATCAGTTACAGTTACTTCAAAAAGTAATTAAATTAGAGGTACTAATCAAAATATTGGTGATTACAAAGGGTTAATGTCTCAATATAGTGTACTTCTTTTTGTGAAAAGTTTATATGTAGGATACAAAATTAATTCTGTTGCTTTGCATCTTTTTACCATGCAGGAATCTCATCTTTTAGCATAACCTATTTCCAGACCTTTTTCAGCTTTATTGTCAAAACATTTGTTTAAGTAATCAAAAAGTAATCAAATACTATAAGTTACATTACTTTGATTAAGTTATTAAAGTAGTTATGTAATACATTTTTAAGTTGAGTAACTAGTAATCTGTAACCTACAACATTAAAAAAGTAACTCTCCCAATGCTATCTGTTCTTTTGTTTTCGTTTTGTTTTTAAGGCTTGAAGACAGTCAACCTTTAAAATGTCCATTTATACGACAAAAAAAAAAGCTTTGTATGTATTGCTGGTTCTGTTTTAATTATCTGCATATGTTACTATGTGAATATGCTGTGCACTGAAACAGTCACATATGGAAAGTTGATTTATCGCATCGCCTGAACTCCTATCCCCTTTTTAAAAAACAGTCCTTTTGTATTTAATAATTGATTAGATTTTCTCTCCTTTTGTCTGCTGATAACATGTAGAAAGAAGGTGCAGAATCAAATCCTGAAGGTGCAAGACATCAGTAGCTAGACACACAAGTGTGCATGTGGGCGGGTTGGGGAGGTGGGGGAGATGGTGTGGAGTTACTTATCACCATTGTCTATAAAAGGTAAACAGTGTGACAGAGCAGATACAGCGGGGTGAAAGTCAGTCAGACCCTTTTACGATGAAAGGGGAAATGGGATAGCCGAGGACACATGGCCCCTCAGTCACAAGACCCCTTTAGATGAGCAGTGCACAACACTCCTCTAATACTCACCAATTAGGCAGAGGTTGTTTTGCACGATGATGAAACATTATCGCAGGGAACAATTCATGACTCAAAGCATTCCAGGCCATATGAGCCCGCGGCTCGAGAACTTAAGTCCTAATCCTACAAATGTGCGCAATATTGTCAGCTATATTTAGGCCAGTTCTTTTTTCTGACTGACCCTCCCTCGTCTCTGCCTCGACTCTTTAAAGTCACCGGGGCTTTTGTCTTTGAGAAAATAGGCAGGAAGGCAGCATTTCATGCAATTATTGATTACTTTGGTTTGTTAGTTGTCCATTGTTGTTGTGTAGTTAAGCGTGGAGGAGGGCAGCTTGTCAAGGATTTATGAGCTACCTCGTCCATATTTTCACTTTTTGGTATGTTTAAGCACATTTCTGGCTTATTTTCCAGAGAAATTCAAGTTCAAGTTATTCCAACAACAAGAAAACACTGTAGTTGTGCAAACAGGGCTGATTTGTTGATTTTGTAAGCCAAGACTGCAAACAGTGTAGCTCTATGAGAAAATATAATCAAATTTTACATGCATCAGTAGAACCCACATTCAGCTGAATTCTCCTTATTTTGCTCCTCATCAAACGTCTTTGTTGTGTCTTTGCTGATCTATTGCACACAAACACCTTTAGATCTCAGCGCTGTGTGATCCTCGCTCCAAATATGAGGAATAAAACACTGTATAGTTGCCCTCAGATATTTTCAGAGAATTACTGCCACACTTTCCCTTTTCCCTTTCAATAATATGAGGTAGTATTGTATGGGGCTTGTCGAGGTGGGGGTGGGGCAGAGGGGGCTTCTCTGCACTCTTAAGCTGCCTGAGCGCAGCCCTCCCAGCACTGCTAATAAATTATTAACTCCTGCTGACAAATACTGTTATGGAGCCTGCCGCAGATCTGTTGCATTCTTTAACAAGATTGCTGTAGACACATGTTACAGGAGGATGGAGTCTCCATTGCTCCCTCTCTCCTTTTCTCTCTCTCTCTCTATCCTCTTCTCTCGCTCACGCCTCAGCAGTTTGACTGATGGCTGGAGACCAAAGTAAAAGTGCCTGAGAGACTGAATATTTTAGTGGTAAAATAATACCACTTGATTTACTGTGTAATACAAAAGCAGTGCTTTGTTTCACTCTCACACTCCATTGAGGACGAGGTGCTTGTTGCTCTCGAGGCTTGGGCTTTTTGGGTGCATGAATAAAAAATACACAAGAATCCACGTGCCTAATCTACACACATGCTCACGCGCACACCTCCCCTTCCAACCCCCCAACCCTGCTACTGCCCCCTCTACATGCATGCTCTGAACTTTGCTCTGACTTTTGATTTTCAATTAACAGCACCCAATTTTGAGATCACTTTCTATTTGATATAATTACAGGAAACAATTTAAAGGCTGATTAAAATTGAGGGCTGAGTCCCACTAAAGACACAGCTGACAACACATCCAGTGCTAAAAGACAGATGGAGAGACAGGCAGACAGACAGCAGGACAGACAGACAGGCAGTCAGGCACGGGTCTTACACTTGCACCCTTCCATCTACCTGACTTACTGGGTTTGTTTGTACAGCTGCTGAGACACATGAGATTAACTTTGGCTGCCATTGTTCAGGTCCCCCTTCGCTGCCCAGGTTGATCTGTGACTATGAGCCAGTGTGTGTGTGTGTGTGTGTGTGGGTGTGCGTGCGTGTGTGCGTGTGCGTGTGTGTGTGTGTGTGTGTGTGTGAGAGAGAGAGAGAGAGAGAGAGTGAATGAGAGTGTGTGGTAATGCATACTGACTGTTTTATTTGGATACACCAGCACAGGTTTCTGGATGACAATTAAAAACAGAATCATATCCAATCTCTCTCAGGGGTTGGTCTGCTTACTGTTTTGAAGATTAAAACAAAACACGCTGACACAGCCTTTAATTTCTCTGCACTACTTAACTAGAAAAAATGTTTAGCTGTAAAATGTGAAGGTTTGTAACCGGCCGCCATGTTGGATAACATTAAATGGGAGCGCATCAGCCAAACAAACTTCCTTATTTTACAGCTACACAGTACACTTAAATATGTTTCTGAAAAATATTTGAGAAGATTTAGGTAATGCAGTAACAGAAACTGTATTCATATTTGTGCTGTCTAGTTTGACAGTTTGCCCGTAGTTCACGAAGCAATTGACGTGATTGACAGCTGCGTCAGAGACTCTGCTCTGTGCCGCGGTCTGATGCAAATACCATTAGAGGCAGTAAAAGGAGGGGGGGTGGGGGGGGGGGGGGGGATTCACAGGCTATTTGTCTCATGTACTATTTTCATAATAGTGCTAGTGCTACTTTCATAAAATATGACACAAAGTTTTTTTCATAAACGTTACCAACCATATCTTTAATCAAAGCTAAAAACTTTTCTGCTGTTTTTTATGGAGTAGCAACTGCACTGTAACATTTGAACTGCCTTTTATGATTGTGCCTCTCACTCTTATTTCATTTTACATTTCATCCATTTCTAATTTGATGTATTTTTCTTCATATTTTGTATTATTAAGGTGCTATACAAATGCTCAGAGTATTCACAGACAATGAAAGTTCAGCAGTGTGTGTACGTGGACAATACATTTGCCAGAGTTCTTTGAGTAAGATCAAGAACTATTAGACCCAAAGACCTTGTTTATAAAAGCCTTTCTTAAATGGAGCATATATTTCCCTATCTCTCTTGCCTGACTCTCAGCAGAGAAGGCAAGGACACAATCGCACCACAGCCTGCCTCAACCTTGACAGCCCCCCCCACCCCCCCAAGGCAAATTGAGGGTGGGACTAAAGTGCTGTCACACTGACCCCTGTGGATAGAGCAGGACAACGGGGTAGATGGTGATCAGTGATCAAATGTCGTACAAGAAGTACCCTGAGCATTTCTCTCACATATAAACACAGACTCATAGCTTCACACCCCCAATTTATCTTTCTTATTCCTCACACGCACACACACACGCACACACACACACACTCTAGGGGAGATTAAGCCCCAAACATCCCTAGCTGTAATGGTCAGTGTCCTGTAGAATAAAAAATAAATAAGCAGGACAACAGCTCAGGGAAAAGCAGATTACAAGTTAAATATGCTCCAGCTCCTTCTCTCCACTTCACATCAGTAGGAAGGCCATATTATCCCCTTTTTAATTTAATACCAAATGCATAATTAGATTTGCTGGCACAGTGTTTAATTTCATTCATTGTAGCACACAGCATGCGTGCGGCCTCATTAATTGTGAGAAAAAGCGGAATTGGTTGTATAAATTCCACACCAAAAAGAGTTGGGTTGTAAAAAGGGGGAGAAAAAAATTAAATTAGAATTAACATGAGTTTCCTTTTGCACCTGATATGTCAAGCACACTCTTCACTGTAATATTCATGAAAGCATCTGACAGATTTGTGAATTTAGTCCTCCACTGTTCGCTTTTGATTTTTTAAGCTGCTTAAGTGGGATTTGTTGGCCCGAGGGAACACTGTCACACCAAAATGTTAATAATTTCCTAATTTGACGTGTTGAAACAAAAGAAGGCAAGGCTGGTTTTTGTTTGTGTTTGATTGCTTTGGAGTTAAATAGAGGAAAATGATAAAATGCTTGAAGGACAAAAACAAATTAAATCAAGTGAGAAATAAAAGAACAATATTATCACAGAAAAATACAATCCTCGTGTGCCAGGAGTTAACTTATTTGTGAGGTTTTTACTTTTTCATCTGGATGGTAGTCCCACTTGCCTGGCTGACCTACTGCCTGAGTAACTGTCTTGGGGTTTGGGCCAAGACCCAAGCAGGCACAGTTCCAGCCCTAGATCAAGCCATCCATCTGCATTAGGATTAGGGACCCCTCTGCCTGCTCCAAACACAGGCCAGAGCAGCTTCAGGCGACAGTCAGGTGGAGCATTCAATCCATGCAGCATTATCTGCTCAGGTGCACCACTTATAACCCCAGTTACAGCCATGCACAATTACTTGAACACAACTCTTAAGTCGTCCATGAAATACTTGAGGAAAAGGCATTTCTTTTCATGCACAGTCAATGATCCTCAAAAGATATCATTTCTTTTTCCTGACTCTGTTCTCCTTTTCCTACTCCACAGCAGAGTCATGTCTTCCAAGCAAGCCACGTCTCCTTTTGCATCCGTGGTTGATGGGGATGACACCATGAGTCAGGAGCATTTGTCTTGGGAAAAAGAGGAGAGTGCCGAGGCCCACGGCACCCCTCAGCTACCCCTGCACAGCCTGCTCCACGGAAAAGCCCATCCCGATGAAATGCAACCGCTCAGCAGCGTGCCGCCAGAGAGTGACTGGGACAGCCTGGTGTCAGCCCAACAGCGCATGGTGAGACATGCCAACATACTGCATACATACACGAACCCTTTTCATTCTTATTTGATGTGGTAAGAATTTAATAAAAGGAGACCGGTAGAACGGGTGGAGGCATAAATGATGAAGCAAAGCTTTCCTTTTAAAGAAACCTAGTGAAGCAGTCAAACCTATATCAGATTTTATCACTTGATGCGTGTACAAGGATCCCAATATTCCACTAACAATCACAATAATGGCCAGTCAGAAAGAAAATACCTCATGTAACCACATCAGTCAGAATAGATTGTCCAGATCTGGCCTGATCGGAAGGAATTTTCCATTTGGTTGAGAGAAGTGGTTTAAACCTTTGATAATCTGTTTAATAGAAAAATATTAGCGCTTAATAACCGTTTAAAAGCTTAATCCGACCTTCTCTCTGTGGTTGGGACAGACATTTCTGCGCATTTTTGCTCAACATGGGTGTAACATTAGAAGATGTAGCACCAACATGCCACAACTGCTGCCTCTACGTGCGATTTTGACAGAAATTCATACACAAAATTCAATAAATAAGCACTCTGGTGTTAAGTTCTTACGTTAGTGCTCTGATATAAATGTATTCTTTGATTTTTAAACAGCAGCCTTATGTAACGTTGTAACAGGCTGCATGTTTAGGTAGCATCAGTAATTTATACCGTCTATAGTCTGCATGTTAGGGGACATCTGTAATTTCTAGCGACAGAAAATAACCTGAGTTACATTTATGTTACTTATGACTAAATTCTATCAACATGCAGAACCTCTTCTTTGTTATATTTTTCCGCAGATTAACCGTTTTACAGTGGGGGGAACCATTTCGCACAAGTCAAAAAGTTAGATTCTGATTAAATGCTTTGCAGCGTGTCAGCTTACACTCTATTGGGTCACTTAATGTCAATGAAAACAGTTAATTGTGAATTTCTAATCAGAATGATTTCCATCTGATTTAAGAAATATTGTCCATGTATGCGCACCAACAGTCTTACTGTCTTCCCCCGGGTAATCAAGATCCTGACTCAGCAGGCACCTATTGTTTCTGGCTTGTTTGAAGAAACTCAGCAGATACTCTGTCCGTAGCTCCATCTCCATAACTCCATAATGCTGTGAAAGCTCGGGGATTTTGGGGTCTTCAGATAGGCAGCTCAGCCAAACACTTAACCATCAGTTGTTATTAGGTTAAACAGAGGACCTCTAACTCTCCCTTTAATAACACAAAAGGCTCATAAAATAGCATCATGACCGTTAGAAGGCCATGATGCATTCTTGCTGCTATTAAAGAAACGTCTTGTCCTCGAAGCACGCGTGTTGTTTTTTCTTGTGTGTATAAGCTACATCTGCAGCCAGACACCAGACGCTGTACATTCTACGTGCGGCGCTGCTTTGAAGTGAGCGCAGCAAAGAAGAGCACAGGCACTTGTGGGCTATAGACATGGTAGGCAGGTGGTTGTCTGTGACAGACGGGTCTATGGTAAAGAGACCCTAAGGGCCTCTGAAGGAGCTCTGCAGTTGGCCAGTGAGACTCTCAACACCTCAGCATTGCAGCACAATGCACATGAAAAACAGATAGCACAAATCCATCTTCTGTAGCTCATGATGCTGGGATGTGCATGCTGACAGTGTTGCTAATTAATAGGCAAAGAATCACTCTGGTGTTGACAGTAGCAGTCTTAACAGCATGTTTTATGATGTGCGACAAAAGCAGATTTTATAAATACAACCAATATCTATTCTCAATCAATTATAAATGTTGTAATACTACTAATTACTTTCTGTGTAGCACCTGTAAAATGTTTTTACAAAAAAAGGCAGTGACAAAAAGTCAAGCTGTATCTAAATTATGGGGAAATTAATAAAAATGACCAAAAAAACCCTTCATTCTCACTTCAAAGAGTATACGAGAGGAAGGACACAAAAAGAGAGGAGAGGTAAAATGGAGGACGACAGGGAGAGACGGAGAGAAGAAAAGGGGAAGGCATAAGGCGAAAGGAATGAGAGTGTTGCCTTTGCTGATTACCTGACTCCACTGCTGTGCCATGCGTCTGTGTGGGCTGTGCCGTGAACCTGCGCCAGCTGATTAACCCAGCACTGCTCCACTCCCCTCAAGCACTCTCCACTGTCTGCCACACTGCATAATCATCCAGCACAGGGCTGGGAGGTGTGGAGTAGGCCTGTAGGTCGTGCCACCCTGGCGCTTGGTACCAGACTACCCTACACACCGCTGCAACTCTGCCTGGAGCTCGACATGCAACACAGGGATGAGAAATTGGCACTGGCAACATTCCTTTACCGCATTCCTGAGTTTTTTTTTTTGGGACTGTCAGCAGCTTCAGACATGGCTTTATCATTTAACCCTGCTGTATGACATTGTTATCACACTTAATCCGACTTGCCCATGATAGATTGGCAGATACAGACTTGTGTCAGGTTTATTCCCTTCACTTCACTTCAAATCCGAGGTAACTGTTCCCCCGTTTAAGGCTGCAAACTCCTGGCTGCTTAGCCACCTTCTGCTTTCTCAGACTCCACAAACCATAATTAACACCACCTTCTGTCAGACGCAACCCTCAGCCATGGTCTGTGTGCTGACTACACACTCCCATGTGCAGCGTATTCTCTCCCTCTCCCCCGCTACCCTTGAGCTCGCTCCCATTCTTCTCCCTGTTTCCTTCATGTCTCTGTTTGTGCATAGGGAGCACTCAGCCACTCAGCCAGAGACAGGACCCTTAGTTAAATACTAAACCATACACAGGTGGGACTGAAAAACAACAACAGCTCGAGACAGGACACAGATTTACGATGGCTCAAGGCACTCAGCTGAGAATAGGTCTCCACTAGAAAATGAACAAATTACACAGCAGTCACCCTAACACAAATGCACACTCAAAAGCAATTTGAGAAATTACAGTTGGGAGGTTTCTCTGTGTAGTCTCTGCAGATGAAAAGTAAAGAGCACATTATGGATATGCCCTATGAAAGTGTACTTCATCATTTCATCTCAGTTTTTACACTTGTCATATCTCATTTACCAGCAAAGCTAGACACAGAAGCTACGGTATGAAAGCCAGAGAGGAGCTATTTGATACGGCCAAATCGCCCCTGAGCTGCAAAAATGTAGCAATCACTGCATTTGAATGAAAAAACTGTCAAAACGCTCAATGGAGCCCTGACAGAACACAGAAACACTTTCATCATTTAATACAAATCCCATCCCTTGTTGCCACCCCTCACAACATTTGTTTGTCTTACAGGAATCTGACAGCAATAAAGTATGCTCCCTGTACTCCTTCCGGAACAATTCCACTTCCCCACACAAGCCGGAGGAGGGGGCCCGGGAGCGAAGTGACCTGCTGAGCGGATCAGCGTTTGGAACTCCAGAGCGCCGCAAAGGAAGCCTGGCAGACGTAGTGGACACGCTGAAGCAAAAGAAACTGGAGGAGATGACAAAGACAGAGCAAGACGGTATGACTCCCCGTGTGTGTGTGTGTGTGTGTGTGTGTGTGTGTGTATGGGCGTACCTTTTTCCTCTTAAGTGCACCTCATCTTCCCAAACTTTCCCTCTTTCTTTCTCATAATTTTCTAGCTTCCTGACTGTCCACCTCTTTTCTCATGTATCTCTCTGTCTCGTGCGGGCAAATACAGGCTGGGAATACTGACGTTACGCTGTTTCCAGTTTGTTCTGAACCCTTTCCAATGTGACAAAGACTGTGTGGCAGTGCACCTCAGCATAAGTGTGGTCCTCTGGCATGCCAAGCCAAACTTTTAAACTATAAAACTCATAGTGCTGACCCGATGCCAGGAACATTACCTCTTTTTAAATTTGCTACACTGAACACTTTTCACTCAGCACAGTTATTCATCAAAGTTTGCTACCCACAACAACCCAAGCCCTTCTCACATCCTATTCAACACACTATGAAGAGTTTTTATTTTCCTTCAGTTGCATGCAGAAAAGAAGAAAAAAATCATTTTCTGTGATAAGACTGTTAGGTCTATGTCATATCTGCACCCCGTTTCACCCTGCTCAGCTCTCCCTCCCACAGCCTGCAGTCTATCAAGAGTATGGCGGAAAAACAAATATTTGAAAGAGCTGCTGAAACACATCCCCCTTCTTAATTAGGGCTGTAGTAATATAACTACATCCAATCAAATGTTAAACCCCCTTGGGAATGCATGTGTCTCATTTAGTGTCTGGGGAGCTCTTAGCTTAAGCACTTCATCAGACGAATAAATTAGACCTCTGTTAGCCTAAAAATAATTTGCCACTTCTTTTTTAAGTGTTCATTCGGTGATCTCTCACCGGATAATCATTTGGCCACGTCCTGATGTGCGGACTGATTATTTGTGTTGGTGTTCAGGTGATAAAAGAGGGAACAATCAGTCTGTATTTACCTCAACACCTAGAAATATGAGATCATTTAGAGAAGTTCGTATTTTTGAAATGGGTCAAAATGTCCAACAAAGGGGGCGCCCAGTGGCTCACCAGATGCACCACATGTGCAGGGGCCAGATTCTGGCCTTGGCCCTTGGCCCTGCATGTCATCCCCTCTCTTCCCCCCTTTTATGCTGTGACTGTTCTGTCAAAATAAAGGTAAAACCCCCCCAAAAAAGAAGAATGACAGAAGAAAAGACTCAAAACATGCTAGAATGCATATGAATGACAGGATACTGCAATCAATGCCTTTTAAATTAACTAATGATGACTGATATTTTAGCAAAAAATCCAAAGGTAAAAGCCCCTTTTTAAAATCACAATTAATACTCATAATACTGCAAAACAGCAGATAAATTTGCCTATGAAGAGTTCTCATGTTTTCTCGAAGGTTTCCTCTGAGTGCTCTAGTTTTCTGTTACATAAACAAACATAAATATTAGAAATTTGCAGTATTTTGCTACTGGTCTTGGATGTCAGGCTGATCCCACGACACAAAAGAGCATCGGCCCACAGCACCTCACAGAACAAATATTGTTTCATAAAAAAAAAGCAAAGCGATGCTGTTACCACTTCTTTGTTTTACCCTAAGGTAAGAATATATTTCACATGCTTCTTTTTTCGGAGTTGATTTTCAGAGCGAGATTGTCAGTGCTGTGTGTAGCGACGGCGAGCGTTATGGTAATGAGCCCCAGCTGGTGAAGGCTGGTTGTTGCAGTAATTTAAATGGTCAAGTGCAGCTTGTAATCCAGGGCCGTATGTTAGCGCAGGGAAGAGAGGATGCTTTAGAGTGCCATACAGCTGTTTTAATCTCCTGTTAATAATAGAGACTTGGTCTGCCTCATGCGCTGTGTATCATCGCCACCTAAATAAACTCCCTTGTTGAGGGAAATTAGTTTCCGAGCAGGGAACACAGCAGAAGACAAGAGCCTCCCAAAGTTCAGCATGCTGTCCCCAAGCTGCAGGAACTGAGAGGTACTCTGTTCTTGAGGGCACTTGAGGAAGCTTCAGTGGTGATGATCAGTGATTACTGTAAAATCGAGGGAGAGGGACTCTTAAACTGCCAAAGGAAAAAACTCTCTGAGAGATCCTGATCGAATGTTTTTGTTTATGAATGGAGATACTGTTGGAAATTTAAAAAAGGCAGGATTAACCTATTAAAGAACATACAACAAGGTTGGAGAAACCATTTGTTGTCTTAATGATGCTGGTAATATGGCGCAAGCAACAGATGAGCTAAATATATCGCTTATCTAAGCATGACAACTGTTGTGTCTAATTCTGCTGCTTCGGTGCCTGACTGGTAGGGATCACCGTGGTCCTCAGAGACTCTTGACCATCTGCTACCATTCTTCTCTGGGCTTCCTTGTCTGGTCAAGATAGTTCATTGTACTGATAGACTGAGGATAAATGCTGTGACCTCGAGTGTAGAGGGAAAACAAATGGTCTGTGGTGCAGTTTTACACGGTACATTGCTCATATGTGGAACGTGAAAAAGTGATGTGTACACTTGTGGAAGCCTTGGGTTAAAAAGCTTCCTGGACATGGTCTCAAAATAGTGTTTACTGTCTTTATCTAATCTGGTGCTTCTTACTTTTTAATTTTTTTTTAATGCTGTGGGACACTTAACAAATTTCAATCACTTTTCTTTTATTGCAGCAGTAGCCAGTGGCACCCCCAGAATTTTTTGATAGCAGTGGCCAGATGGGGCCACTGATAATCTTGGGATGACACACCAAAACAAAAAGCCATAACTAAATTTCAGGAATTCTATTATACTGTTGTAGTCTGTAGGCTAGTTGAAACTATATTAATTTGGAGAGTTAATGAAGTGCTTTTTGACAAACTCGTACTTAATACTGGTTATGATGTGTAGCGACTAAAACCGATACAGATAACATTTTAAGTTGAGAAAACATTTACTGGGAACTCGCATCTTAAGTTTAGAAAGACTTGTGGGTCTCTCTTAAAGCTGAATGGTACCCACAGAACCCATTTTCATTTTGATATCTTGAGGTGAAAATTCAAAAGAAACCTCTGAAAATGACCATGTTAACTGTTCCCTCACCAAAAATTAGCCTAGATTTAAAGGGTTATTTTGCCTTCTCCTTGACAAATTAACCTGACATGGTTTGTTTGTTTAGTTTAACACGATATATCTAGCTTTGTGCAAACCTAAAAAGTTGAGCACACCACAGTCTCTTCAAGACAGTAATGCAAGCCTCCAGTTATTTTCTCCAGTTGGGCCACGAGCCTCCCTAGACCCCCCATTTGGGGCCTTGCTGGTGATAGCGGATATCTCACCTTTTCAGAAAAAAAATAAACTAAAACACAGTATGTGAATAGTTAAGGCTAAGTGGGTGCAATTTTGGTAAAACTGACCTTTAAGTAGTATTAAGCAGGAAAATACAATGCTTCAGCAAATAAATTTATATTTTTACTTCTTCTACTATTACTGTATGGATCTGTTCAAAGAAAAATTATTGTCCAGTTTCCTTATTTGACCTGGATGCCTTATAAACATTACAACAACAGAGGCGGTGCTCAGTATCTCCTCCATCCTTCCATCTCTATATATTTGTACCCTTTCACCCTCTCTATCCTTCCACCCTTCCTCTCCATTTCTGGTCCTTAAAGTGCTTTAAGTGCTTGTGACTGTGCTAATGAATGAAAATGTCCTCCCAGCAGCGAGCACTGCATTTAGCTGAATAGTCACCTTTGCTGTAAAAGCTCTATTAGGCCCAGTTGCCAGCAGGGCTAACGATTGTGCCCCATGTTTATTTACTAGGTATTGTAAATGCATTATTTATGGATAAGTCTCCAGACAGCACTTGTCAAGAGTTAAAAATGTCAGTATAAAGTATTAGGGGAAAAAGAAAAATAGCCACCATTATAAAAAGCCAAGGTGACCTTGATTTGGTTCACATGCAATTAGAACAGTTTTATATAATGCACTAAAGTATGAATCAATACTGTGCAAGTCAACATAGAAAATACTTTGTGTGTTGAGTCTTTATGATCGTCCCCTAAGACAAGGACGGGTAATTGGGTTTAAGCTTCCTGTCTTAGCTTTTAGGGATGTCCCTGGGCTCAGTATCTACTTGTTGAGTCCTTGCCAGGAAAACCAACACAGAATGGGATGCAGTTATGTATCTTTTGTGTCATCTTTGTTGTATTGAGAGGTCTGCTGAGACAGGGGTAGGCAGATTATATTGAGCTGTGTTCCATAAGAATATTTACCATTCAGTGCTAAATGTATCATTGTACAATTATACAATTATACAATTATACAATCCTATGACATCTAATGGTATCAGCAGCCCTGCTGGTTAAGATACATTTAGGAGAAGGGTCAGGTTGGATGTTATCACGTTACATACTTAAAGGTATACATGCAGGATCTTCCTAAAAAACAATGTATGGACTCGTACAGATGTAATCGCTCTAAATCATCTCTTATGACCCACTAGAAGAGTGTGGCGGTGTATTCTTCTACAGAGACTCTGCCCTTTGCCTGTGTTTTCTTATTTTCTGTGTTTGGGATGTTTATGAGCGTGTACCCCAAAAGTGCTCAGGTGAGGTCAGGGCTTTATAAAAAGATAGCGACACACCGTACTGCCACACTGTAAGCAACAAGCATCCAAGAGACACAGTGCTGAAAATACGCAACTATAGTGAGGCAAACATGCCAAACCAGAGAATCTTGGGATTGGCTTTCCCTCATACTTTGGCTGGTGAGTATGTTAAAAAACAGTTAACAACGATTTTGCATTGTATATTTTTAACATAATGTTTTGTAGTTAATAAAACATTACATACTTATTGTAAAGCAACGACATGACATGATGTGAGGTTGTGTGTATAAAAGCCTTGAAATAACTCAATAAATAACTTTTGGTTTCACACGGGACACAAACACCAGTCTCACTGGTTAAAGTCCTGTGTCCTACCATCTCCCTAATAGGGGTGGGGAAAAATCAATAGAGTATTGAATTGGAATATTTTCTTGTGGCAATATCACTTCTATGCACGGACGCCAAGTATTGTTTATTATATAAATTATTAACATTAAAAATACAAATCCATCTTTTGTTAGCCTACTAGGATGACAAAATAAATAACTTTTTTCATTCTATTAGATACAACTTGCTGCAATAAAAATGACTGAAGTGAGATGAACAGACTGAAAACTTTATCTCATTAGATAAGACAGATGTTGACAAAAAATTTTTGGGAAGACATAATTTACAGTTGCAAATAATTAATAAATAACAATATATCACAAAACATTTTATTGAAATCCTCGGCAAATGGCAAAACCCTAATAATCGCTATAATATTGTATTATGACGTAAATACTGTGATAATATCGTATCTTATGGTGATATCCACCCCTACTCTATGTGGACTTTGTTCTCTTTATACTGCATGACCTAACTTACTCCTTTGCAGCCTCCTGGCTCACAATTACATGGGTCATGCGATTATTACAAAATATAATGCATTACTTTTCATGGATACAGTTACTAACAGTAAATGAGAACACTTTTACATTTTTTATGATTAAGTCTACCTTTCTCAAACAAATCATTGTTAAAACTACAATAGCTATGGCATCTAGAATGACAGTATACCATAAAAGCTGAGTTCCCTGACGCTGTTTGGGAAACTGTTGCATATGATACAGCCAGTGAACAGGTGTGATTTTAGGACACTGGACACAGCTGTTAAACTGACAATGTACTCTTTTCACATATCTCTAGCTATAATCTATAACATCTATAACCTTATTGTTTTCCAGTTCTTATTTAAGAAAAAAACCAGACACATGCGGTACAAAAAAGCACATAGAGGATGCATTTCCTTAATACTACAGCATTTAAAACCCGACAGAGTGGATATAGTAGGTGCTCAAGCAGAATACTCAACACCTGGAGCTCTTTGACAGAGTCATGGCTAATTAGCTTAGCAAAGGGGAGCCATGCCACCATTCAACCTAACTGCAACCCCCTATTAATCTCAGGTAGAAGGATATTTAATGGCTACTGAGAAAAGACTCCCCCTATTACAGCGGCAGGTAACCTAACCATTGCTTTCAACGTAAAACAGCACAACACAGAGCGCCACTGTGAACTAATTGTGTTCAGGCACAGGTCATACGTAAGTACTGTATGTGTTACTGTGTTATCACTTGGACCTCTTTTTTTCTCTCCATTTGACTTTATCACCTTTCCCCTATTTATAAGTGTAATCCCCCTGGCAACATTGTGTATTATCACTGTGTAATGACTGTGCAGTAGGTTGAGTGTGTGTGTGTGTGTGTGTGTGTGTGTGTGTGTTTGTGAGGGGGGGGGGGCATTGTGTGCATAGCCCCAGGTCATTATGCTCTATTACAACAGGCCATGTAATGAGATTCAGGGATGGGTGAAAGCTTTGGAAGAGAATAGGATCAGCTCTAAGCCTGTGGTCTGATTAGCACTGATGAACTCTTGACTCTGTTGTAACACTGTCCCCCGTCAGTGTCACAGCCCCTGCTGACTCCACATGGAGGCTTGCTTGAAATTGGATGCAGGTGCTTAATAGCACTAACAGATTTATTTTTGGAAATTCAGCTTGAATGTAGCGTTAAAGAGACATTTTCTGCTACATTCTGTCTGTATTATACGGTATAATACGTATCGGTTTAATATAAAAAAACGCAGCCCTGCCCCCCCCCCCCCCCCCAAACAGACTGATGCACCTTCTCCCCTCCTCTTTCAGCTCCTTCCCTTCTCCCCTCTCCTCTCATCCCAGCTGCCATGTCATCTGGTTCTGCTTTATCCCACCTAATTAATAGGAATCTTTGTTATAATGATCTGAGCATGAGCCTCTGACTCTATGCATATGCAATGAGGGCTGGAAATCCAGTTGCCGTGGTTGCAGATTTTGAGGCACTCTCCTCACATAGCTCTACGCAGCCTCTCACCAAGTGCACCATCCTATCGGACAGCGTTAGGCCAGGAACCTCCTGGCAGGACACACTGGACAAACATCAGTCACAGCATCTCTCCTGTGCACCACTTCCTTTAAAAATCTGTTGTTTATTCTGTCAACATTTCAGCAAGCTACTTATCTCTAAGTATTTGATCACATATCTGATACAGTTTGGTGTGTGTGCTTGCATACTACTGTATGTGTCAGTGGGAGCTTTCTCGTGCATGTGCACATGCGTGCCTGTGTGTGTGTTCTCTCTTGGCCTGTGGCGTGGTGCACCAGCCCAGCGGAGCAGCGCTCTGGTCTGTCACTTTTGTTTGAATAGGTAATGTAGATCTGTTCAGGCTGAAGAGACATGAGCTGGAATCGCTTGTTAGGACACATGATCAAAAGCGGCTCTCTGCTCTCTGCCAATCAACCCTCTTGTCACCCTGTGAAGCAGACGTTAAATAGATTTTTCGGCTGTATGCCGCGGGCAGCCTGCCAGCCTGACATGTGAACTTTCACGGAAAAAAAAAAAGATACCCTGCCCCTTGCTCCTCCCTAATCTCACTTTCCCATCCTCTTTCTCCTTGTCCACTTTTTTTATGCTTTTCCTTTCTCTTTTCCTCTCCCTGTTTCCATGTTTTCTCTACCATCTCGACACCCTAGCTTGATCCAGATCAACATTTCCCCTCCTATGATTTTTGTCTCCCACCCCATCTTACTCTCCAGTGACAAAGTTGCTCCTCTGCCAGGCAGAGATCAGAGCCCAGGGCTAAATGGAGTGGCTGTATGAGGGGGAATAGGGAGCACAGAGTGTCTGGTCCTCTGCTGAATTATGTATTTACTATCTGTTCCAAAACAGAGCCCTCACATAACACAGGCACATCCCCCTAGGACTCTGGAAGCCGACACAGGTTTCACTTTACACAAGCTAAGATACAGATTTTGTTGCCCCTTTCAAAACGGGAACCCATTCTGCTGTCTTGGTCATTCAGATGACAAAACAAGCAGCTGCTTCTTCAATGCGCCATTCTTTGCATTCAAGATCACCTTCCCCAGTTCTCATATTCCGATTAGTCAACAGTAGCAACTGCTGTGGAGCATTCCAGGGGCCATCTTCCCGGGTTTCAGCTGTTGAGCGTGTCCCCCTGCACCCACGCAGCACAAAACTCCCATTGTGATCCTGGCTTACTGGCTGCACAGGAACCCCTTGATAGGAGGAAACGGGTGTCTCTGAGAGACAAATCACAGCCAGGGCTGCACAGAGGCTTGTTTGTCTTTACACACTCACACACCCACACACCCACACTCTGGGTGTAGGTATGTCACGTTTGTGACGTCACTGCTTGTGCAGTAGCAGTTTGGGGGGAAATAGTCAAATATTTATGTATAAAAACAATAGATTAGCCTTGGTGCTGTAAAATCAGCATGACCTGAGTGTTTTATGTGACACCGCTGTATTTGAAGGGGCACAGCAATGACGAAACACTGACACATAAGAAGGCAGAAGCCATTAATGCTACTATATTTGTCATTGGCCTGCGAGAATGACAATTGGGAAATAATGGCCTGATTTCTCGGTTAAAAGAAACATGAAGAGGGACATAAACAGACAAACTGCATATAGTCGGGATAGTGGAGGAGGAGGAGGAGGGGCAGAGGCAGTCAGAAATAGGGAGAACAGGGCTATTCAACAATAGGATGGGGTGCAGAGGGTGGGCACATGTGTCCTGCTCTGTGTGTCAGTGTGTGTGCGTGTGTGTGAATGCCTGCAGTAGGGTTACACAGGGAGACTTGTGTGCCAGCTCAGTATCACTGTCCTAGCTGTGGCATTCAGCTCCCAAGCATTCTCCACACATAACTTGACAAAAGAGCCGGTGTCATCTGACCAAGGATCAAAATAGTGTGAGTGTAACTCACACCCTGGGCACAGACAGCCTCTGTGGCCTGCTAATGATTTCAGAGCACATTGCAGGCTTGTTCTGTAAGTCAGATGTACGTCAGCCATCCAGCTAAGAGATCCGCCTTGACACAAGCAAACATGACAACTAGTGTAGATGCAGCCTATCAACATATTTGCATTGTTTTTTTCCCTCAAACAGAAAGCATGGATGTCTTACAAAAAAAACAAAACTTTGATGGTTTGAACAAAGAGACTATTTAATCAGCAGTGATGAAACAGATGTTTCCTCCCACTCAATGCTTTTTCTTTCTCCTTGCTCAATAACATTACATGCGCCAGGAGATGAGATGAGGATGTCAGAAGAAACGAATAGAAATGTGTTTTATTGCACCGCAAAGCCTTAGTGCCAATGATTATAATTATTTGACGAATGTCATGTCTCTTTGGAAGTACCTCCAGCTAATTTTTAAGTCTGCACCGGTCGGCTGGTTAATATGCTTTAAGATCAAGTCATCAGTTGCACATCATGAAGTTCAATCTGTTAGTTGACGTTATTATTTGAATTTAGGATTAATAATTTGTTGAGGCCGCCTTCTTGGTATTCTTGTCCCAATTACTATAATACAAGAAAGGGTAAAGTGGGCAATTAGACTCTATACAATCATATTACTTTAACTACACCCCCTGACCACCTAATCTTGCTCTTTTTCTTCCTCCTGTCATTTTCCTCTGGGTGGGTGCTACTTTGTTTGACAAAGTCAATATTGCAAACCTGTTATTGGCTTCCCTGTTGTGAGCTGGACCAATGAGCTCAGTCCCTCATGACAAGCAAATTTCTCCATCTTTGCCCAGCAGGTCTCAGTCTGTATGGCTGTGTATCCCATAGAAAGGAAATGGGCCTGACTGAAAAGAAAAGTACAGCTTCTATTGTTGCTGAACCAACTTGAACAACAGCACATTGAGACACTTGGGCTCTGTCGTTAACTGAATGGGGACTTTCTCAGAATTGGAATGCTTAACCTTTAGAAGTGCTATGGTTACTTAATCATTTCTTTATCCAGTGGCAATCCAAGACTCAGAACAGTGCAGTGTACATTATTACATTAACTTTTTTAAAAACTTTAAATATATCTTATTTCTTTAGTAATTGTGTTGGTGAAGCTGTAAAAATGTTAGCTCCGGTTTAATGACACAATGTTTCAAAATACCACAAAAAATGTAATCTAAAAATTGTGAGCAGTGCCGTACCTAGCACATTTGGTGCCCTATAGGCAGGCTCACTCTGGTGCACCGCCTTAAAAATATAATAAAATGAAGTAAATACAATTCAAGTAATAAATAATTAATTATTAATAATAATAACAAATATATAATTATAATTATCTCTTAATTATTACAAAGAAGAAGAACAACTAATTAGAAATCAACACAAGTAAACAAGTTACATCTTTCTTTTTTCTTCTACTATGCCCCAGACCGCTTTTGCCTCTAACAATTTCCACATACACTTCATCATACCTATCAACGCTCAGGCATGTTTTATCGGTGATGATTGCTCACTGATGAACACATTAAGGTGAAGTGCATTGCCAGGATTAGCAGCGGTACCCCTACTATAGATGAACCATTAGCATTAGGTCTTGGGATAATTTCCCCCATATATTCAATTAAAATAAATAAATAAAAATTTTAGTGGGTGGGTGGGGACTGGTGGCCCTCCTTTGTCCATAGGAAAGTCTACCACTGAAAGTAAGAGTTTTGCTGTTTGTTTGCATCTTTTTTTCTCTCTCAGAGAACAAATAATATAATCTAAACATAGTGGACTTTGGTTTTACAATCCAGTAAGCAGTGTGTGTGTGTGTGTGTGTGTGTGTGTGTGTGTGTGTGTGTGTGCGCGTGCGTGCATGCGTGTGTGTGTGCATCCTGAACTCTGGCCTCTTGTAACAAAGTTGGCTGCGAGATTCAATTAATAACTTTAAATATTGTAGAACTACAAATAAATAATACCCACACTTTAAGTTTGGATTTCTTTTTCTCTCCCTGTAAAATTTGTCATTTACTTGAACTGAAATTAGAATATAATACACAGCTGGAGGACATTCACACACACTCTTTAGCAAAATTCAACACATTTACAATAAGCTGCAGTAAGACCAAACGTATAGTATATCACTCAGTTTATTCTTGTAATTTGTGCTTTTTTAAAAAATATCTCATCTTATGGTTCAATCTCTGAAGCGCATCGCTGGCGTCCAGCGTTTATGATGAAATAAAGTTTCGATGTCTATACCAGACACTTGGCTTCACTGCAAATTGTAATGCATTCATGTGGATCCTATTAGTCTCTTTTTGTCCTTGCAGAGTCAGACACCCATTAATTTACTAAATCACACTGAACAGCCATGATCACAGTACTCCACATTTTCTTCACACATCTATTAATTTAACATAGTTGAATAAATGTGAATGTTTTCGAGCATTGATTAGCAGGCAAGTTTATATCTGACAGTTAAATTGCAGGGTAGCCAAAAAAAAAATCTCTCCAATGCTAGGTACCCAGTAATTTAAATTTTGTGTGAAATTATTATAATTTATTACAGTGTGTGGACTCTAATGATTACCGACATCAAATGGAAATTATAAATTGAAATCAAGTCCACATATTTTTCCTTGTAATGTTCAGTACTGATCCCCTGATCGGCATCGGCTGAAATTCCAGAAGTAAATCACTTTTTCTTTTCTTGCTCATGCACACTTAAAGATTATGACTATACCTTTGCTTTCTTGCCCTATTGTTGAGTTAAAAAATTACAAATAATTGTTAAAAAAAAACACAGAACTGATTTACATTGATTTCATTTAGCTTGCTATATTTTCATAAAACATGTACTATTTGGTCTTTCTGAATGTAATCACAGCAGCAATTGTTTCCCTAATGCATTGTATTGATAACTGTGTTCAATAGACTCTGCTGCCTAAATAGAGACTTTAAAGCAAAGGAGGGGTAGTGGAGAGGGAATGAAAAGTTCATTTTGCTATCCAAGCATTTAATGGTCCTAGTTCTTAAAAGTGACCTTGTGGGGTAGCGAGTGGAGCAGCACAGCAGCTCCTTCCAGATGCACACATGGCATCCATCGGGGGCACAATCACGCACAGTCCCAACACCTCAGGCTCGGACATATGTTGAGTTTTATTTCATTCTTCTGACATTAATCCTATTCACCAGCTGTTCTGCCAGCTGCCACTCTCCGGCTTAAGGGGAGATTGCAGTTTTGGGGGCTCTGAGTACTGGTTTATCTTGGCTCTTCATCTGCTCCTCACGAAGTTTTGATTGGATTTTTTTTCTTTCCCTCCTCCAGGTTCCTTGAGTTGCATACTTCCCTACAATCTTTTCTCTCTCTTTCAACTTCTTTGCTTTTGTTTTTCCACTCTAATTGAGTAGATAAGGAGGGGTTTAAGGCTGACATTGACTTTGAATGTTCTTGCGGCCTATGTCCTCTGAAAGGCCTACAAGTCTTCAGTTGTGTTACTTTAAAAAAAAAAAGCACTTAATATTGATGACAAACATTGCGTTCTCTGAGGTACAGATGTTGGTGAATGCACTTCTCAGCATACAACACACTAGCCTCTTGTCTGCCCCTCAACTTCTCCCACTTTTTCTCTCAAGAATGCGTTTGTAAGGAATCGCAGCGCCGAAACC
Source organism: Plectropomus leopardus (assembly GCF_008729295.1). Lineage (NCBI taxonomy): Eukaryota > Metazoa > Chordata > Actinopteri > Perciformes > Serranidae > Plectropomus > Plectropomus leopardus. Next base: position 17,550,510 of record NC_056463.1, read on the forward strand.
TGCTGAACCCCACAGTCATCTACCAGCATTTCTGTAGGATTACCCTGGACATGGCCTCAGCCTGTACAGTTATGATTATTGACATATTGGGTCTGACATATTTCACATTTATGTGCATTGTCTGGAAGCATACTCAAGTGTTCTCAATGTCATTTCTGCTGAAGTACGGCCAGGCAGTCTGCGAGCAAGGGCCGCAATGAATTGATCATTGCTCACTGCTCACTTTAATAATTCAAGCCTGATTGCCACAGAGTGCCGCAGTAAAATGGATTGGGAGAGGTCACATGCTGCTCAGCTCAGGAGGTGAAGCCTCTTGGGGATGGTTAATTCATATATGCTTGATAGACACGTGTCCTATTTAGAGAGGTCAGTGTGCTGTGTGTGTATACGGCATCTCAGAATGGCCAGGTCAACACTGTGGGATTAACACGGTGGTCGGTGCAGTTAAAGGCGAGTGATAGGGTAGAAGTTTCTGGTCACACAGACCAGCATTTTTGAAAAAAAGCAACAATAATCAAAAAGTTGCCACCAAATTGCATCTAACTTTCTTAATTAGAATTAGATGGTTTGTTATAGTTTTAACCTGAGGTTGCATGTGTTGAGGTCTTTTAGTCCACTTAACTCCACAACCTTAAGATGTTAATGGGGTAAATGCAAGGAAAAGAATTCATAGTGCTGGAGGCAACTGCAACATGTTCACCAAACATCAAAGAGACAAGGCAGCAGAAAATTAACCATTCAATGTAACAAATTTAACAAATCAGCAAGCTATTGTTTTCTTTACTCTAGCACATACGTCTGGTTGCCCGCCCATCCATGACATGGATGTATGGAGAGACCTTGATGCACCCTGGAGGCGGGGCCTCGTTTCATTCATATGAAATTTGCTAAGTAGCGTATGACGCCAAAAAAGCTCTATTTCCGCAGCATGAAATTACCCAGATCTTCCTCATTATGGGGCTCATAGGGCATGCGTACAAGAGACGCAGATCTGCAGAGCGCAGCAGAGTTGCTAAATTCTGCCAGCAGAAAGACTAATCTCTGGTTTAGCACTCTGCGAAACTGAATGGGAATAAAATTATTTCATTGTGCAGCTCTTTTAGAAATGTTATCGCACCCAACTGATTAAATCCCAATAGTGAATTGTGTAATTTCGGGGGTGGGGGTAATGCTCATAAAAATGTATCCAGTAATTTACAGACGTCTCTTCCCCACATCTAGGAAGAAGCTGTTTTGGGCCACATGGCATCATGTGATGGATCCACACAGTGTAGTTCCACTTTTGACCACTAGGTAAAATTGGTTACAACCCTGACGTACAACCCCTTGGTTCAGACAGATTTCTTTACAACCTTGCTGATCCTTTCCAAAATATGTCTTGGCATGAATTGTGGCTTGCATGCCTGTGCGCAGAGAGATCATGGCAAGCCTAGCTTAGTGAAGAGAAGCACCGTTAGGGCATTTTATAAAAAAAACAACGAAGATGGCTGCAGCTGATGCAAAACCTTCTGTTAAAGTACTATTCAAAATTCGGATGTAAAAACAGCAACCTTTGTTCATATTGATGTTACACAATCATACATCATCTCTGCACTCTGTGATGGTTTACATTTGTCTGTCACTCGGCACTATGTCACATTTCATTGCTGTGATTGGCTGTAGGTCTTTCAAATAGCACCAAGAGGCATTATTGTCTATGACATTGATATAATGAACATAATAAGAATAATAAAAAATGAACTGACTGGATCCAGACCAACTCAAAGTTGCAATTTGTTCCGGTGATGTTAGTGTTAACTACTTTGTATAAGACTGTTGATCCATCCTCAGCTCTGAGTTCAACAAAAAAATACAACCTACAACCCTTTGTAGACACTAACAACAAGTGCTGCCATTATACACAGGCAGACACATACACAACATACACAAGTGATATATGATCACGCTGAGGTAAAGACGATAAAGTAAAGTAAGGACAATAGGAAGGAAGGATATGAGGCAGCAAGGGAATAAAGAAGGAAGTATTTGAGCAGAGATATGTCAGAACCACAGATGAAGCAATACAATATATTTATAGCAACTGTTTACATGACCAAACAGGATCATCCAAAGGTGACTAACAGAGATGCTCACCAAGTGGAATAATGATTAGGTGTCAGTTAAAGCAAGGCCACCACGAGGTGCAGGTGCTCCACAATACACTGACATATCTGGACCTTTTTATTTATGCATGCCATCCCCAGTGATTACATATTAAAAAGCTGGAATCATCTAACTGCACCCAAAAGTCTTCTAGAAATGGTAGACGTTATTAAAACTGTTGACAACGAGGAAAGGTAATTGCCTGAAAATGAGCGACAACGCACTGTTGTGCACCGAATGCCACCCCCACCCCCCCCCCCACCCCCCCAAAAGCTCCCTCTTTAGCGTTTGCATTGTGCGGCATCACCCGGGTGTGTAACCTATTACGTTCCGATTGCTCCCTTGCAATTAGTGCCCTTTTTGTCCTCACTTCAATAACGCCATGATTATGGAGACTTCAGGAGTATTTGCAGCATCCAGCAGCTGTTGTCTCAGGGACTACCGGCTGAATGACAAAAACATGTTTTCTCTCTGCATTTCACTTCCCTGCCTGCCTCTTGTAATTATTATGTTTTATTTGGTGTGATGATGGGGTCTTGTTTTTAGTGTGTCTGTGATTAAGATATTCAAAGGACTCCTTGGAGTGTGTCACAGTCATTTTCTTTTTTATCAACCTCGACTTTTGATTTGTTTCCCATGCAGTGCAGGGTGGATGCGAAATTAGACGTCAGCCTATCATTGTCTGGCTGACATTCTGAGAGTTTTATCTCTAAGATAGAAATGTATGCCTCAATTAAAAAAATATACTTTAATAAACTATCTAACACTGAATGTAAGAGTGACATTTTAGTGCTTAAAAAAACAGTTTTGTTTTTTTTTTAATTTAGACATAGTTTTTGCATCTGTTATCACATGATACAACCAATATTATGAAGTAAATGAAAGCATATAGAGGTGCAATTAATATATAATTTAAGCCATATAAAAAATTGCAAAAATAACAGGGATTTTTTGTGGATATTCCTCATCCCATGTCTTACTTCACTGCACCCTTTAGCTTGTAGGATGTATGATGTTAGCCACCATTTTTAGAGCTTTTTGTGCAACCTTTAACTGCCTTTCTATTGCACGAGATGTTTTTTCGCACATTGCATGTGTAATATACATTTTATACACTCATTAGGAAAAGCTTGTTTGAGGAATTATTTTTATTTCATGTCATTAGTTAGAGTACCTTTATATTGTAAAAAAGTGTGCATTTTCCAGTTTTGTTATTGCAGTTCATAGATCTCTCTCATACCTACAGCGCTCCGAGGAGTTTGTTTTCATAACTTAATTATGACAAATTGTAAAAAATGTGCTCCATTCAAGCTGAAGCTTGTTTTAAGACTCTAAACCCCATTTTCCCTGTTCCTCCTTGGCTCCTCCTCACTGCAAACAGCATTGTTTCCCTCTTTGCCTCACTGTACGGGCCTCTGCATTCCGGGGAGGAAATTATTTATATGGTCAGTGTCAGTTGATCATTGATTCGGTAATTACATGCTTCCCCCCGAGGCTGGGACAACTGATATACAAGGCCAGTGCTTAAGGGGAGGTCTCTTACTCTGTTATCCATGACTTATGGCTAATTTGACTCTCCTAGATAGCCCTCTTTTCTCTGCCAACAGCTTTTCAACACAACAAACACTCAGACACAAGTATCATCTTTCGTCCCGGGAGAACGGTGCACACAGAGAGGCTCAGAATGTGGTGGCAGACAGTTGAAACGATTTCATTGCTGACAACACAGAGTAATAAAACACCAACTGCTGCATGTTGTAACAAACCAGTTTTGAGCTTTGAGGCAGTTGCGGCCTTTTGAAACATGATGGAGTGTTTTTGACAAATTTAGTAGATTAAACCTTTTGAAAACATGGCCATGTAAATTGAAAATGGCCCTTTTGCCCGACGTAAATATACACACTGGACTTAATATCTCCATGGCAATCTCCATCTGAAGAGCCATTTAAAAAATTAGTCATGAATTTTTAAGGTCTGCTTTAGCACTGTCCAATCCAATTCCAAAGTGACAAGATTTGATTTGTTTGTGTTTTTTTGTCTATTTGGTGTTGCACTCAGTGATTTTCTACAGTTTGCAATGATCGTTTGAATGAACTACTCTTTTTAGAGCGGCTATAAAAACATAAATTAGCAAACGACTCTCCCCCTACCTTCGCTTCTCAACCCACAGGCATTTACAGCTAACTAGCACTCAATTTAATAAAATGTGTGTTAACAATAAAAAGGCAAATTAAGACAAATAGTTTTGCATTAAAACACTGGAGAGAAACAACAGTGAGGGATGCACTGTATGAAATATGAGACAGAGAGAAATTTTTCCTTCAAGACTGTCAGGGAGTCAGTCGGTGTCAGGGCAGACAGTTAATGTTAACCTGCCTCTTAGCTTCACTTCTGTGGTTTATACTGAACATGATATTCTGGCAACACTGACTGCCAGGTGCTGAAAGCTTTGTTTATGTCACACATCAACCCAGAAACATTCCTTTGTTGAGATTTATGAGGATCATTAGTTTTGTTTTTAATACAGTAAAAAGAAAAAAAAGAGCTGTAGCCTAATCTAGAAACTCATCTGGGGTTTAGGTGTCTCAATCCCTGCGCCTGCGCACCCACATCAATAAGATCACAGAATACCTGCACAGGAAAGCTGTATACCAGAGATGACAGCGCTGATAGGAGATAAACATATTGAATTTGGCAGTTTTAAATCAGTGATGGCTATTCACTTTCTTCTCAGCGCCACTTGGAAGCGCTTTAAAAAATTTCGGGGAAAGGGTTCAGGGCATTTTTCCAGCTATACAGCCCCAGCCCCAGAGAAGAGACAATGAGACCCAGACGGGCTTAGTAGTCCAGAAACCATTCCCCTCTCAATGGGAACACGTCTTGGACACACACTCCAATAGTTTTGTCTTGTATGTTGCTATCTGTGCTCGCTGCAGAGTGGAGGGGGTCTGTGCCAGGCGAGGGTCCATAGGGACCATTGGAATCGCAGGGGCTGGAGGAAGTTGGTCTGGGTCCAGTGGGGCGATCTGGGCTTGGTGACAAGCCAAGCTGTCTTCTGCAGGGACGCTGGGAAAATGTAAATAAGAGCCTGATAAGGGCTATTGTTTTCATTCCATTCTCATCCCAGCTGAATGGCCTGCTCCCCAGCCACAGAGCATTTTATCTCGAGAGAGGGAGGGAAAGAAATGGAAGGGGTGGGGGTGCGAGAGATTTAAGAGCCCCCATAGGAAAATAAAAATAAACTCACTGGACTCTTCTCTTGTTTAAGCTAATTCCCCAGTATGTGATGTCCTACTTTAAAAAGGACAAGAGCAGCAAACTCTTCTTTGCACTAAAAACTTAAGACGTTCTGCACCAACTGTCTTAAATAATCATGTTTGCCTTTCAATTTCACCAGTGTTAGACATCCAGTAAAATCAGCGAAGGGTGAATCTTTTATTAGAATTTTTTTTATGGTGAAAACAGTATCTATTTTTTTTGTGTGTGTCATAACCTGACAGTAATTATTATGTTGAAACTAACCAGTGTTTCAATTGGCATTTATATTTTCTCTAAAAAAAAAACAACAGACAGGCATTTTAGAAACTGAAATAGCATTCCTCCTATTAATCTAAATTCTTCTGAAAAATAGGCTGCGGAAGGGCGCTGTGAAAAAAGCCAGACATCTGACTCATTTACTGTTTTCCTCGAGCACGCCTGCGCAAAAGTTGCTCCGCTTTCACCAAATCCATTTTTGGTTGCCTGTTTTGTCCACGCTGTTCGAACACTGAAAGATGTTTGAGAGTTATTTTATAGACTAATCCAGGTCATTATTCACCTCTCCCAGGTGGAAGGCAGGGAGGACAGCGGTGCATTCCAGCTGTAGTCTCTCCTGTTGGAGGACTTGGCAGGTCGTGTCTGGCCCGGCAGAGGGGATGGAGAAGTGAGGGAGCGGCAGCTCTCCTGGGAGGGAGGTGGAAAGGAGGGGGAGGACTGGAGTAGAATGGAAGCTGGCACCACATTATCTCCAACAGTTGGTGCATTCCTTAATGATCAAGTACTGGAGCAGCATCTGTGATGAAAGTGTGTGTGTGTGTGTGTTTATGTATGTGTGTGAGAGAGAGCATATGTGTTCGTATTAACATATGCTCACTGTGTTTGTTTAATTCCCCTTTACACTACTTATAAAATAAGCCTTTTCGGTGAAAATGTCTTGCACTGATGTTGTTCTGAGGAGTATGATTTGAGGGGAGTTTGAGGAAGCTGTCTCACCCAGGGGTGAGGCGCAGGGAAGAAAGAGTTGAGCTCTGCAACTCCCCCCCCCCTGCCCTTAACCCCTGTTTTAAGATCTGTGATCTTTGTGCCATGGAGGGAGTTAACAAACACAAACACACACACAACACACAGTCTTTTCTCTCTCTCTCTCTCCTAGGGTCAAGGGAACAAACTGTGAGTTGGGAATTGGAAAGTCAATAAAGCAGAAGTAATGTTATAATGACCCGGAGCTGAAGATGTCCTGTCGACCCCCATCACATTGGAGGAAGTGGACAATCAAACAAAATGGTTACTCTGCTTGATCTCTCTGAAAGCCATCCTTAAACAAGGCCACGAGAACGACTGACCCCCCGTTACTCCCAGTTCCTCTGAAGTTGGTGTGTTTGTCGGAAGGAACAACAGTGTTTGGTTTGTGGAGGAGATGTTACAGGCGGATAAAAGGAAACAACACTTGTATACATTCTAAACCGTATAAATCTCCTCTGTTTTTGATGTCAGCGATGATAATGGAGAAACTGAAAGAGTCCAGAATATTGTCTCCCTGTTTCACATTATGTGCAACTTGGAATTAAAGACATGCGACAACTACTTTAAACTGAGATGAACCTGCCTTGTGGCATCAGTTGAAACATTAACATGCTTCTTTTGTTGCCAGAAGTGTGTTCATAAATGATCCACTGTTAGATATGTGGTTAGACTATTGTATCACAGTGCCTCAGGGCTTTGTGGTAATAATTAGTGAGTCTGCTTTGGTTGTGCATTTTGCTCCAAATCTAGAGAAACACGGTTTTACAAATTGTATCATCCTCAGGCAATTAATGAAACCTGAGGACAATTACTATAGAAATCAACACAGCTGTTTTCAGTATATTAGTTGTTGTCTCAGTGCTGGATCGTACAGGATTGCTGCTGCAAAGGGCATGACTGGACGTTGCATGTCTCGATGTGGTTCAGATTGGAGGCAGTTTGTGGAGACAGTGTCTCAAGGTGGAGGGGTGGAGACTTGTGTTGCTGGTGTTTGATGGGAACGGGCTGACCCCTAAGCCGTGCAGGGATGGTGGAGGCCTGGGTCAGCCGGCCCAGTGTGTTCTTTATCAGCTACCCCAGCGACAGCATGGCAGATTGCAGCCATTCCTTCTCTGATTCATTGTCTGCTGGACAAATGTTAATTGTTTTCATCATTGGCAGCTATGTGAACGCTCGGACGTAGCCAGTCTCACTCCTTGCCTCCCACTTAATGTGCGTTTCTGCCCTTATGCTATCCCCACAATGCCTGCTTCCCTCCTCACTCCGCCCTTAGCTCATCTCTCAGCTGTCAGCCTGAGTCTCTTTTAATGTTCGACGTGCAGTACCATCAAATAAAATACCTCTCTTTCATCTGATACTCTGACTTTCTTTAATATTCATTTAAGTGAATAGATTTGGAGATTTATAGCATCCGCAAAACTATAAAAATAGACAATATATTACGTTATCATAAAACCAAATTACACTCTAAACAGTAGCTTATTTTTTTATCCAAATTAAATTTCTTCCTTTGTTTTTTTTTTTCCAGATTCCTCATGCATGGAGAAACTTCTTTCTAAAGACTGGAAAGAGAAGATGGAGAGGCTCAACACCAGTGAATTGTTGGCAGAAGTAAAAGGTAGGACTACGAGCACTGACACACACAGACAACATGTTAAGCCATGTTAACAAGTCCCTCATTCCTATCAGACGTACATAATCTATGTACTGTATAATCTTAGACACAGCCTTGTACTCTGAAATAAAACAAAGGCCTTTGGCTGCCCTCCTCATTCATTTCTCTCCTCCCTTATCTTTTGTTGGAATGCCCGACTCTGTCCAAAGTGCTGTCTTCAAAATTCCAGCCCATTTAGACTAATTCTGAGGCTCTCTGTGCTTGTCAGCGGTTTATTGTTGTTGTCCCTCCAGACGGCCCAGAGCCCAGCTACCCCGCACTGGGCACATGCAGTGCGTTCATGCCGCTCTGGTAATTGTTGAACCCAAAGTGTGCTTGATGTAAACAGAGCACGGCTGAGCTGAGAGGAGAGAAGCCGTTTAACAGAGGAGAGGAGACGGCGCGGTGACGCACACAATCGTCTCCTCAGTGAGCCTGCGTTTGAGTGGAATGTCTCGGGTTGGACAGTGAACGCCCTGCACGGAGTATCAAGTGCGGCACGCCAATGCGCAACTCAGCACTCCCCCAAAATCTCTGTTTATGACAGGGTGAAGGTGGGCCGAGGATGTGCAGGGCCGCTGCTCAGTCCTTAGTACTGACTGTTACTGAGAGCTGGTGTGTTTATACAGCACAGGGAAGCACAATACCAGCTGGCTGATAACACCAGGCTGCCACTGGCTCCTGCACTCTCTCACTGTGATTCCCTTTATATTATATCTAACTCTCAATATTACCTTATGTTTTTTTTAAATTAACACTTAATGAGGATTATTCACAAACGTATAAAAAGGGGGCTAATTTTACTGCTGTGTAGGTGATTTTGATCATTTGCTTAATTGTTTCTTTTCATGAAACATGCATGACACATAAATACAACTCATGTTGGGTTTTAATTATTGAATGACACTTAGCGAGAACTGCAGAATTACATAGGAGAGCAAAAAAAAAGGCTACTGAATGTTCAAATAAGTATATTCATTGGCAATAACCTTAATGAACTCAAAGATAAATCACCACTTGGTAAACTCATTGTACCTGACCTAGTAAACTGTATGCCACTGTAGATCAAAGTGCACACTGGGTAAAATGTTTAACATGATTTAGCCTTTTGAAAGCTGGTCTGTTAAATTACAGGCAGGGCATTTCTTGTGTTTGATGAATGGGAACTGGAAGGTTACTTGGTGGTCTGTAAACAGGTAGGGAGTCTGTTAATAAACACTATGGCCTCTGTCTGTGGATGAGTTATGGAGACAGTCTATACACCACAGTTACCAATATAAATGCTTCTCCTATCACAGTGGCAGCCTTAGATTTTTAATTAGCATGCCATTTCATATGACTGTAGACATTTCAAAGGGCTGCTTTGTGCTCCCCCTTACAAATGTCTCTCTCTCCGCGTTTGATGTCTGCCTGATGTAAATACGGGCAATTAAAAAGAAGCCCAGGGTTGGAGACGCACAAGGTCCGCCTAATTAAAACACAAAGGTACCTAGCAGAAAACATCTTATGATTAAGATCTAAAGTGTTATGATGAATCAGAGGCTCCATTAATTGTTAGGTTAAAATCAGTACAAAAGGCAAACATGCCTGTAGATTTTAAATGAATGAAAGGGAGTAGAGAATAAAGGCTGACATGCAAATAAAGACTACAGTACGTACTGGCAGAGTGGCCTTGCATGTTCTATGCTGATGGCTCACCAATTCCTCAACCAATTATACTGAGCACCCATAGGCCGTTTGACATTGTTCCATCAAAACCTTGAAAGACAAGTAATTGTTTCTTTTTTGCAGAGGCAAGTGGTGGAATCTGACTGGTAAGGAAATAATTTCATCTTGCTCCCAGGAAACAAATAAAAATGAAAAACAATAGGTGTGACAGAGTTGGACTTGAGGCTTTTACCCACAAGAAGAAAGACATTCTTTGCCTGCAGTTGTGTTCAAACATGCCCCTGAATACTTTATCCTGTTGAGGTGAACACACGTACTGTAAACAAACAAAACAATAGTATCAACAACATCAGAGATTTTGCTTTCAAAGTCTGCAACCAACCATTTAGCTCTTACACATGACACATCTATAATTATAGCTTATTGTCATGTGGGTGTTTGGTGACATAATGCACTGCTTCCGAGGTAAAGACGTTTTTTAGGTTGTGGAGTCAGGAGAGACAAGCGCAATAATCCAGGAGAGGCGGTGTGCTTAAACCAGACATGCAGAATGGTGTTATTAAGGGTTAATGATCTCAAATCTCCATCTGCTTTTTCTTCTCTGCTGTTAGGGCTTAGCATCAGCAGAGGCAGGCAAAAAGGAGAGTTTGCAAGGGAGCATTAGTGGCGGATTTCTTTTCAGCAGTCAATTCCAGAGCTAACTGTTTGTTTTCATACCTGAGCTTAGCTGTCAATCTGCAGGAACGATGAAGGAGGGAGATGAAATCTCCTGAACAAAACCACAGAGCAAGAAAGGGAGGCCGGCTGGAAGGGCTCCAAACCACAGAAAGTAGCAGATAATAGGAGGCAATGTGGAGGGAGGAGTGCAAGAGAAAAAGATTTTAGACGTGGATACTTAGACTTGGCATTTATAATTATACACCTCAAAGAGATTTTTCTCTTTAAAACATGCAAAGCCCCCGTTCTTCACATGATTTAGGACATTTATAATCCCATACATTATTGTACTGTGTGTGTGTGTGTATATACACTCAGAGATTGTGTCAAATGCATACACATATAGTACACAGTGTCCTGGGGCAGATAAGGTTGCTCTCTGTTGCACGCTCGCTATGTGCAGGGTCTTTGAGCCTCGTACTCAACAGAGCTGTTTAAGTTTCCCTGCTGAGTGCCAGTTTCCCGGACCCCCGTTGGGAGAAAAAAAAAAAAAAAAAAAAAAGCAAAATGCTCAAGCATTTACTCAAACTGAAGGAAAATATGTGGTTACTAAATTGAAACACAAGCTGTATTCATTCTCTTGGAATTTGCAAAAAAAAAAAAAAAATCAAAATAAGAAAAAAAGCTTAACATTGTACACTGGCGTTGAAATGGCAGCTTGAATTCTGAAGCAGAAAAATCGGGGCTCTTGCACTGTCACAATCAATTTGAGAATGGTGTCAACATGACAGTGGTCGAGTGCACACAGACAGTCCTGTGGCAGGCAGATAAGTGGAAGCTCTTTAGGAGGAGAACACAGGGCAGGGCAGGGCGGCAGCTGAGACTGATTTGATGCTGGCCCTACCTGTGCTGGCTTTGCTCCTGCACAGACAGAAAGGAGTCCACTGTGTGAACACAGAGCCCATATTGTTCAGCCATGTGGGCTAGCTTCAAAACATTATTATTCACTTTAAAATGTAACTTTATTCCTAATGGTTTCCATAGAGTGAGGCTGGGCTGCCACTGGAGATGCAAAGCACAATATCTGTGCACACATTTCCCAGTGACACTGACGTATATAGCTTCAGAAACAAGCAGCCAAAGAATTGTGCTTATACAACATACTATATATACTATAAATATTATGTATATTATATTTACCCAAACATACAAAAACATTCACACAAACAGTATCTGTCCAGTTGCTCCAGTCAAAAATGCCTCAGTTAGCATTTTCTCCACAACACTTCAGTCAACTGTTTGCCCTGTGCACTCAGGTGAAATATGAGCCACAGTAAATCATTATTCCTCAGGCCACATTTGCCAGATGAATGTATGAGAGTGTTGGACTGTGTGTTTTTCTCCTCTAATGAATTGAGGAATTTAGCTTGTGGCAATGGAGGTAAAAAAGGAAGTGCTGTGCTTGTGTGTGTGTGTGTGTGTGTGTGTGTGTGGGGGGGGGGGGGGATAGAGAGAGTTCCCTGTTTGTGTTTTGGATTCTATTCCAGTGGTTTGTCATGGTTTGTTCAACTATCTCAATTTTAAAGTTGTATAATACATTTCAAACAAGTGTTACTTGTGTTTTCGTTTGAAGCGAATGTAAAGCATTTGCAGAACTGCCAAAAACACACCTGTCATTTATGAAAAGGACACTCCCGTGAAATATTCATCAGCTTTCCCCCAGCAAAGCAAACAGTGTCCTCACAGCCATCAAAAGCTGCTGAAGGGCTGACCTGTGTTAATTCTGCGTCAAGATGTAAACAAATACATTATTCAGATTAGTGTTGCAACGGGTTGAGATTCTCAGGGTACAATAATAGTTACAGAAAATATTGTGGTTTTGTGGTAAACCTTATACCACTATTATTGTGGTCAGGTACAGTGACCCTTTAATGAAATGAAAAAAAAATCCAGCTGGAAAGATTCCTTAATATAATTTGAACTTAAAACCATCAAAACAAATATATGTAAAAAGTTTCCCCTTTGAGAAAAAAATAATGTATCCAATCCAGTTGCATTTCCTTTTCAATAACATAGATAAGCAAATGAAGGAATTGAAATTGAAATTGAAATTTTAGGGACTGTCACAAAAGTGCAAGCCTAATTGCCAAGTGAGATTTCTATTCTTTTCTTTTTTTTAATTATTTTCAAGGTCTTAATGTTGGGTTAAAGCAAAAATAAGTGTTCTGGGTTTGTAACATCACAGAAAGGTGTGTTGTGAACCACTGAGCTGAATAATAGTGATTAAATAAAAAAAAAAAAAATAGGCAGTAGGCCTATGCTCTTCTCTGAAATGCCAAAAAACGAGTTGCTGCAATATGACAGACTTTTTTCAGCAGCTACCTCAGTAACACAGTACACACATCCCAAGCCGATTCAGCCGCTGAGCAGCGACAGACTCTCATCCAGCGGCTAACATTAGCCAAAGCACATTACCACGGCACACGGGCCGGGTAGCCAATTCAGGCTGAAAGTGTGTGAATGCCGGCTATTTTTCTTGTTTATAAGATTGTGGCATTGAACAGAACTGTTTTTTTGTGGATTTATTAGACTGAAAGAGCTGCAAGGGTTCGTGCAACGTAAAAAATTTCACTGAAACAATACTGATGCTATGCGCTGTAATGTTTTTAAATAGTAGAGAAGGGGTTAGGTTAAGGATGACTCCGGTGTGAGATTGAGCCATGATTTCAGGCCCACTCGAAAAATGAAAGAGACATGAAAATGATTAAACAGTCTAACAACACTGTAATCAGTCTGTTCAATTTATCAAGTATTTTCTGACATGCATAATGTGCTAAGGAAAAAACATCACACATTTTATTTTATCTGGACTTTAAAGAAAAATGATGTATTATAGCCCAAATAAATTCTGACTTTTTTTCCAGTGTTAAATCTTCCCACTCTTTTCCCATTATTCAGATCATCACAGCTTTATATTCAGTATAGACTTGCTTCTCCTAAAGGAAGGGTTCAAATACTAATCAGCTACTGGCAGCTTAACTTACACATATACATACAAGAAGTATAAATAGCTGCAGAAAAAATATATTAAATAGAAAATGAAGCCATCTAAAGGACATCCAACAACTTTCAACAGAGAGCTAAGTACTCTAAAGATGACAACCATCTTGACAGCTTGAGAACTGAGCAGGTTTATACACTTTGTAAATATCTGCACTGGTCTCGGCTGCCTTTGGTTCCTGTTCAGCTATTTCACTCTGTCACTTGTGATCTGGATTAAAACCAGACAAAACACAGGCATTGTTGATACACTTATCCATCAAACACAACAGTCGAAAAGTCTTTTGAAAGACCTCTTCTGCACAGTCCAAGGAATCAAGTACATTCTTCTTTAATTATCAGCTGCATAGGTAAGACCGATGAATAGATCTGTGAAAAGAATGAGATAACGTCTAACTCCTAATTCACTTCCAAGGTTTTGCAGACAGTACGCTGTTGCCTTGATCACTATCTTGCAGGCTTTAAGCGCTTTGTATGAGAGGGACCTTGAACACTTTTTTATTTTAAGGGCACAGGGGTCAGACTCATCTCCATGAAGGCCACCAGAGATGAATAGAGGGATTGTAGACAATCTTTGTTTTCTTGTAATCTTTGCTATATGCTGCCTCGCATACATACCACACCCCGCATGCTGCCAGGATCTCTGGTTTATCGCACTGTATTATAAAGTCAAAGAACGATGTATTCAATTACTGAAAGACCAGAAGTAAAGTTTCTGCGCTCAGTTTTTTTTGTCTTCAGAGTGAATTTCAGGGTCACTGGCATTCCCCCGTGGAGTAATATGTTCAGGTCGAGCGTCTATCTTGGCTTTGATGAAGTACCTTGTCCAGTGTCATGGATAGACAGTGAAGTGCTGGAGCTTTTACATTAGCATAATTATACTGGAGAGTGAAGCTTCCTCTATCATCAAAATATTAGTCTCCATCAGTTTTCGGCATGAACAGCAAAACCACAGTAGATGAAGTGTGCTTTTATTAATAACCTCTCCATATCCCAATCAGAGCGTTTATTTAAAAAATCGTCTGCGGAGCCATTTAAATGATTTTAATTCTGTAAAAGTGTCCTAAAATCACATCTGTCGATACTCAAACTATATGCATGGGCACATACAGACATATAGATATACTGTAAGAAAATTAGAATAACAGATTGCCATTACTAAGTAAAAAGCTGTTACAACTCACTCAAGTACACAAATTTAAGTAGTTTTTAAAAATTTGAGAAAGCTCTGACTTTTTTTTCAACAAGATGATGGACCAGTACAAAATAAGTTCATGCCATATAGAAAGCGTAGGGACTGACAATCCTTGCTGCCAGTGGATGACATGTGCTTGTGAGTCATTGCTCATGCTTGTTAATGGGGTTTTATTGGCAAGATTAACAGCTTTTATATCATGGCAGAGGCAGCAAGCCAGGTAAAACAGCTGTTGCTCATATTGTCTTGGTTGTAGGGCATGGAGACGCGTTAACACCATATTACTGGAAACACATATGGCCTTGTAGCAATACTGAGCGAGTGTATGTAGTAGTTAAAAGCAAAGGGGTGCCATAAAATTTACTCTTGTTATTCTAGTTTGGTTTTCTGCCAATCGAGATTCTCAATATGACTGCAGACCACAAGATAAAATGTTTAGATCGCATTCAATATCGTGAATTTCACACAAAGATTGGCTTCATGCTTTTGTCAAAGCAGTTTCATGGGTTTCGAAAAAGGTCCGTGGGCAGAAAAATCATTCTATTTTGAACACTAAAGAAGGTACCAATAGATGCCATTTGCTGCGACTCTATTGGCTCTTTGTGTTTTTCCACAGAAAGAGTGGACAAAGGGTCAGATGACCGCAGAGTTCACACACGTGTGCATTTACTCAGAGGCATGTACCTTTTATCGATCGGAGCGGCACACATCTGTGCACACTCATGTCCACATTCACACACACTTCAGGAGGGAGCAGAAAGAGAGCGCCTCAGCACGCAAGGCATTCAAGCAATGTGCGATCTGTGGGTACAGCTTGGTACAATCGGAGCATTTAGACAAGTCTTAATTTACTTCGGATGGGTTCGCAGCATATGGAAGCATCCACAATAGCTGACTGATAGAGAGACAAAGAAATTCCAGTCCTCTCGCGCTAAAAAACTCAATTCAGATGTGGTCATAATGGCTCAGCTGTCTTAACCAAAGGAAGGGAAGAGAATAGGGTGCCTTGTGATTTTCCCCCTTTTCACCCTCACCCTCCCTCGCTTTTCTTCTTTTTTTTGTGCCTGAATCTTTTATCTGTGTTATTCACTCGGGACTCTTCAAAGTAACAAGCCTCCTTCTTTTTCCCCGGTACTGGACTTGGAACCCAAATTAGAGACTGCTTGATTAGAGCAGAGAGGAGGGAGCCAAGAGAGAGGGAGATGTGGGTATTGGACAGAACAAATCGCACCCCTACAAAGTGCCTTTTATCCAAAGACCCCAAGGCTCAAATACCCCCATCCCTCCCCAAGCAACCATGGCTCTGCTTGTTTTCCTCTTATCATTTATTTAGTCACCCGTCGTTGATGTTTTCTGCCCTACTTTGTGATGTTTAAAAGAGGCAGGAATCTCAAAAAGGTGAACGCTGAATGGGCTGAAACTGAACAACACCGCTTTACTGTCTCCTCCTCCTATGTGTCAATCCCTAAAGTTAACACGGTGGCCTGAGAGAGAGGAAAAAAAAACGAGAAAAGTGCCAGCACAGCTTGACCGTTCACTCCTGGGATCCTCTTCCTGTGTCAGGCTGGTATTGTGCTACTGAGCTTCAGTCGTCTAACAGGAGGATGTCACAACATGTTAGGTCTGGGCCGACTGCTGGGGTTTATGTAGCGCCAAGGCATCTCTGGGCTGTCTGTCTGCCATCGGAAGCGCAATGTGAGGAGACATGTTAACGGGCAGACCCCAGCCCCACCGCTGTTAAAAGCCATGCAATATGCAGGAAACGGCCTCTTTTGTCAGCAGGCTGGTCAGACACAGACCACGACTCTCCTCTTCTGCACCACCCAATAAAAGTTTTATCTGCATTTTAAAGCTGATCCATAATTTAAAGCAGGAAGAAAGAGATTTTTACACTAACCAAGCAACAAAAAACATATGCGCTTGATTTTCTGCTGAGCTTTGTACAGTCTCAAAGGTGAAATTGTTTCATATTTAGATGGTGAAAGTTGTGTTAAAATGTTTAGCATTCTTCATTATGTGGTTCAAATTGTGAAATAAAAATCAATGGCCCCTTGTTTTCATGTCATTTATTATTTATTTTTATTTAACTATATATATTTTTGATTTTTTCAACAATTATCACTGTTGTTTGTATTATTATCTACTTTTTTATTCCTTTAACTGATTTATTTATTGTATTTATTTATATTATTATTATTATCATCAATTAAGTTATTTATTTGCTCCCCTATCCGTTTACTTTTAAGGGGTCTGCATTGGGTTGAATGTTTGTGAATGACTGAAAAACTTAAAAATAAAGTCTAGAAAAAATGTTCAGCATTCACCAATAATCAGATTTTTTTTAATTTCAGCACTTGATAAAAACAAAAAAGACAGAAAAGTGGTGAATAATTAAGAATAAAATTAGGGAAGGCCCAAACAGCAGCAAAGAGGGCAATTTAGACTTCCCACAATTCAGCTCAGCATCAAAACAATGGGCCCTCTGTTAGTATTCTTTTAGTGTCCGGGCAGGACCGAGCTCTCCACACTCAGACTACTCCATCAGATCCTTCTGTAGACCCTCAGTCCCACCGCACATTCACAAACACAAACTATATGTGCTGCACATTCCAGTTTGTCCATTTTAGCATTTTTTTCACAGTGTTGACACTGTGAAAAAAAACTAGTGAGTGATCATCAGAAATGTGTAATTAGGCAGGCTGAGAGGGCGTCATTGAGTCCAGATGTTTAGTTCCCAACTCAAGGTCATTTAGCCTTGAAGCCTGATGGCCGTCATCTTCATCTGGATAATGATTTACTCTTTCTTTCCTTTCTTCCTCTTTTTCTTTATTTCCTTTTTTATTCCCCCCCTCCAACCTACGACAGTATTGATAGCCGTGATTTATCGTGACGACTGATACATCTTGCTACTGACCTGAAAAGGCAGCTCCTTCATGAACACAGCAAAGGTTAATAAAATTGGTGCTGATTGTATCAATTTTACAGATAAGCCATTCACAACAAGTGTAGTCGGGTGAATAAGAAGTCAATTCAGGCCTTGGAAACTGCACGCAGGCCCAATGAATAGCTGCTTTTAGGTGCTTTTTTTTTGCGTTAGGAGGATAAATGGAGAATTGCAGCTCTCTTCCACAGCAGGCAGCGGAGGCAGAGCGAGGCGAACCGAGGTTCAGACAAGCCTGCCAGTAAATTGCCCTGAATGGGTTCTGGAGGTTGACAAGCCCTATTAAGACAAACGGCTTTCCTCATCGGAGAGATAAAATAAATCAGGTGTTTAGTCAAATTAAAATAGTTTGAGTGGAGAGGGCCCCTGGGAGCTCTCGGAGAAACTCAAGACAGATGTGGCCAGAGACGAGAGGAAGACACCCAGGAAGGAATTCAGCTCCCGCTGGCCTCAGGCCAGACTTCACTGTACTGTTATCTGGATCGCCATACTTTTATCCTTCTCTCTCTCACTCACTGTCTTTCCCTCTCTGTCTCCTCTGTCGGTTTTTCCCATCTCTTTTTTTGCATGTTCTCCCCGATCAGCTTGTCACACAGGAGTGCAGTGGGAGGAGAGTGAGTTACTGTCTAGCCTCTCACTGGCAATTATGTTGGCGGTGTAAGTCAATGGTAGGATCACTTAGCATTGATTAGGCGGAGGGAGAGAGCAGTGCAGCGGAGCCGCTCTCTCTATCACACACTGTGTGGACATGTGACTGTAGAGAGAGGAACAAGCCTATTGGTCTGTCATTGCTTTTCTTTGTCAAGTATGCATACAGTTGCACAGATAATAAAATGCTGTTTTCTCTATAACGATGATTATCATTGTGTAATAGAGCATATTTGTGTTGTGCACACTCTCTTGAGCAATGCTTTCAATAGTATGTAAGGAGGTCCTCCTCAATTGGTTGCTCGAGTGGCCATAAAATGAAAAACTGTAGTTTTGAGGTTAACACTGACTCTCAACACGTTCTTTATATTCACCCCTGGTAGTATGAGCTGCCATCTCAGTTTGACAGCTCCCCGCAGCTCTTTGTCTATCGGCCGGGAACAATTCTTTCCCTTACTTCCTGTGAACGCTGTGAACACCAGCTACAGTAAATAGATAACTGCAGGCTGTGTGTGACCTTAACACTTTCTAGTGTGTTCACTGCAGTTGGTTTCTGCCTGTGTGGTTGTCTTTGTACGATTTACTGTGTATAGCCCTATAGCACAATATGATGATCGGCGTGTGCAGCATGGTGTCTTTTCTATATTTAGCATTATATACTGACCAATGCTTTCTGCTGCTTTGCTTTTCTTTCTTTCTTTTTTTTTTACAGAAGCCACCACCCTTCAGTCATTTCTACTATGAAATCTTTTCTGCTTGTTTATGGGTTGTTTTTTTTTTTAAAGGCATGCATAACACATACCTGTGTTGTATCTCAGGAGTGGAAAGAATAAACACAAGGTGGGGACCCTAACGCCACTCTCCTTTTCTCTCTCTTCCCTCACTAGGTACTCCAGAGAGCTTGGCAGAAAAGGAACATCAGCTCTCCACAATGATCACCCAGCTGATCAGCCTGCGAGAGCAGCTTCTGGCTGCCCATGATGAACAGAAGAAGCTTGCTGCCTCACAGATGGAGAAACAGAGGCAGCAAATGGAGTTAGCTCGTCAGCAGCAGGAGCAGGTAACTGCTCACTGTTTCCTTTACTTACACTCACAGTGTCTCTATTTGTCTGTTTTTCTTTTTTAATAGTCTTTTTTACCCCCTCACCATGACCCTTTTATCATTGTCTCTTTTTTGTCTTTCTGTCTTTTTTTGTATTTTTTTCTCTTTCATTTTTCTATCTTTCTATCCCTTTTCTCTTTCTTTCCATCTCTATTTTTTGTCTTTCTTTCTCTCTCTTCTCTCTTTGTGTGTGTCCTTGAGTGGAGGTTGGGTTTCATGGAGATGACTGGAGAGACGCTTTTCCTATTGGTGTTATTTCAATAAATAATGTCAAAAGTCAGTTTTTCTCTTTTTTCTTTTCTTCTATTTTTTGGTCTTCCTTTCTTTTTCATCATTCTTTTTTTTAAATTCCCTTTCCTCCTATTTGAAAACATTAGTCCCCTCTCCTCATTTAATCTTGTTTACTTTATTTCCCATTTCATCTCTATAATAAACTCCATTAAATGAATTCTTAACAAACTGTCACTTGACTCTATTTCATATTAAATTTCATGCCTGAAATATGCCAATAAAATTTCGCTCCTCGGTAGGAATTTGGAATAATATTAGATTTAAGAGATGTAATATTCTATATTACCTCGGATATTTCGGTCATGCTCTCTCGCCCACATTTGTGCTGCGTGGTAGGAAAAATGTTATTATGACTTGTACTAACAAATGAGAGGGAATGTGTGAATTAAACGTTATATTAAACATGGAAGTCCTCTATATCTTATAAATCGACTCCTATTAGAACAAGCCTGGCATTAGATTTGCAGCACAAATCAGGCCAATGAGCCATATTGTACAAATCAGCAAATTAGCAGAGGCCATGAAGTGTGTTAATGTCTGGGAAGAAATAAGGACACAAACTATCCACACGGGCGACACTTTTATTATCACCAGCCACCCTAATGGCAATGAGTCAATTATCAGCGCGGAGTTCACTCAGAGTTTTCTCAGCACACTCTCAGACCTTCCTGTGGTAAATGAAGAGATAGACGATATACCTTGGAGTGATGCATTTGGTCATAGTACACTAATAATACATTAACAGTATTGATTTCTTTTTCAATCAATGCTGTTCATTTGCAAACCACACTCAACTCTGTAAGGCTTTGTGGACATTGCAGCACAAATGAACAGCGATCTGAGATTTTTTTTTTTTTATTTGATCTTATTTCAAAATGGAAGAATATTAATAAAATGGAAGAGAGAGAGAGAGAGAGGGAGCCCGCTGAGAGCCAGAATGTCATCAAGCCATCAAGATGCAACACAGTAATTAACTGTTGACACTCGTGAGGAAGCCAGCACAAATTAATCTTGACACATTTGCAGACGACCGATATCTTACAGTGAACACTTTGTAATTATATTTAAAAATGAAAATTAAATGACACTTAAAACTAGGTTGTCATGCTCAATGAAGTGGGCATGTAGAAAAAGGGGGACTGCTGGGATTAGAAGGATTGCGGTGGGGCTGCTCGTCATTCAGGGGCAGCAGGGACCTCTGTCACCCGTTACACCACTACACCAGTTATCTCAGTCATAACTGTGTTCATTTGTCCTGTAAATCATTTATTCTCTTTTACCACTAATTTTGACTGTGCAGTTCAACACAGTTCATTTCATGTCAGTTTAGAAAATTGAAAATGTATTTTTATCAGATTTTCATGGAATTTGGTTAAAAAAACCATATTTAAAAAATAAAAATAATAAAGGACAAAAATAATGTTAATACTAATGTTCCTAAAAATGTTCTATTTTTTTAAAAAACTTTTGTAGTTTATTCTTTTTGTCATTTAACAAGCCTACGAACTGAAACTTTTTAAAAGACGGGTCCATATTAGCAAAATAAATAAATTAAATACAGAAAATAAATATAAAGAATAAAAACTTAAATAAATGACACATTATGGTGAAGTGATTCATACGTAATGTCCCAAATTTAGAAATTTGTCCACAGTTTTTACCCAAATGCAACCACTATTATTTTAACATATTGGAATACACTGTAATAGACCTGGACAGCATTTAGGAGCAGCAGCTCTAGTGTTGTGCCTCCAGTTGTACTGCAGTTCCTACATAATGTTAACTACAGAAAAAAGAGAACAAAAGTATCATATGATCTTAGTTCCTATTCTTCTTCATTCCAGTTTAACCAGGAATCATTTAATTTCCCTTCTCCTGTTTCCAACCAGATTGCAAGACAACAGCAGCAGCTTCTGCAGCAGCAGCACAAAATCAACCTCCTCCAGCAACAGATCCAGGTCAGTCAAAGTGTTTCTGTTGGCCCTCTTAACACTCACTTCTTCTATGTTCATGATTACTACAACATTTCTTCCTCCTCAGTCTACAACCGCTGTTACTACGAGCCACATGTCTGAGCTGAGTAGCACAGATCAATAAAATTAAACATAAAAGTAAATATGATTGCCAACTTCTGTTAGCCTCTCCTTCTTATCCTTTTCTTCTTTTTAAAAAATTGCATGCCTTTTTATCTTTAATTTTTGTGTCACACTAACATTCATCACTCTCATCAAATGTTAATTGCCTGTTGGTAATCGGGAGGGCTTTAAAATATGGAGGAGAATAATTAGCACATCTTAATGAACAAAAAAAAAAGGGAGGGGGTGTGGGGTAACAACAGCTAATGAGTCCTGTTGATGGAGAAGAGCCTGGAGGTGGGGGACATGAAAGAGGCTGGTAAATGCCTCTGAAGCAAGCCGGTCCCAGAAGGGCAATGTGGCATGCTTTCACCTAGAAGAGCAAGTGAAACTTACATTGTCATTGTGCTGTTTTTCTTGTAGTTCTTACATTTGTGTTTGTACTAGTTTTTGACTGTGCCAGACATTCTCATTAGTGTTTGATGTTTTTGTGCGCCTTGTGAGTGCAGTAGTGAAAGACCACCCAGGCAGTGTTTAACTGGACATGGTGAGACAGTACAGGGTTATCCAGGGATGGTCACTGGCAGTGGTCAAGGCTGTGAGCCTGGCTGCCTGTGTGCAGCTAACGTTATCCTGCTGGGTGTGCTCAGTGTCAGGCACGTCCTTCTCCGTTAACCTCCTCCTCCTCTGCTTGTTCTTTTTACTGACAACTCCCCATCTTTCCTTTCATTTTCCCTTTATTTCTACCTCTTCAAACATTTACTCTCAACAAATTGCTCCCCCAACACCATTTAGTACTCCTCACAGGAGAGACAATTTGTTTTTTTCTTTGCTAATAAGAAATTTGTGCTAATGAGGCATCAGGTTGTTCTTTTGAAACACTTTGGCGAAGAAACTTCTGGTTCCAAACATCGAGTAACACAGCAACTCGATTTACAGCCAGGACATGCCTCTTCAAAAAGTTCTTTACGAGAGAAAGTCCGTACTGTCAATATGTTCTTGCGAAGCCACACGCCTGGACCTTTCACTTCCACAGTGGACAGTCTATTAGTATAATAATTCCAGTGAAGAGAAGCACAGAGCGCAACACTCTGTCTAGAAAACACTCTAAAATGAAGTACCTTATACACTACTGAGGGGCTAGTATTACTCATATCATGGAGGGCCCTTTACTTATGCTCATTGAGCATAAGGGCACAGCCCTAATGCATCTCACTTTTAAAGGCCCTTGCTTTCATCACAAAGTTAAAGGCAAATGATACCTGAAAATTCCCCTTGATGCATAGTTTTGAGAGAGGGTTGGGGGGTTGAGTGTGTATGGGAATGCACTTCTAAATATCCATTTCAAACACTTGAACAGAGATACAAGTAAAGTCTTTTCTTGCAGAGCCCAGTTAGCCAGCTTCTCCCTCGACCAAATGTGCCACAGATCTTCCCTGATAAAAAAAAAAAGGCCACATCCACAATTAAACAAAAGAGTCCAATGGTCCGACCATCTGTTCCAAGGCCCATCAGCCTCTGCGGCATGATGCAGACAGAACGCCACCCAAAAACAAACACAGAACGCTCTCAACACTTCAAATAAGTTTGAACCTGAGCAACACGGAGTATGTTTACATGCACACTAATAGTCCATTATTTCTGCAATATTATAGTATTCTGAATTCGATACGGTTCATGTCAACAGCATATTCCATTTGGATATTCCAAATTGGGCCTTTCTCCAAATATATCTTTCTTCGATTAAGACGTGGGATATTCTGGTATAACTTCAGATTTAATAGCATTATTTGGGCATGAACCCATACTGAATCTGCATCTCAGTTGAGATTAAGACTTGGCCTCTTGTCTGTTTACATCAGCTCAATGAGTTGTCATGGATATGTTGTACAGTGTGATAAACGACACCTTACGATGCGTTATTGGAGTATGCACGGCTGCATGTAAACGGGAATGTTAGCAGAATAATAACATTTTTTTTTGTAATTTTATCAACATCAAGTTCTTTAAAGTAGAGGATGTACCTTCTCCTTTAACCTAGTTCCTCCAAATATCCACTGCGGTGACGGCCACTCCTCTCAAGTTGGAGCAGATAAAAGAGAGTCAGGGGCAAGTTAGTGAAGCATTTTTGCCACTCTGTTTTCATTACTGCTGCCTCTTAAAAATGCCCTGGACATTTTAATATATAACAGCTTTGACTTAATTAGTTCTGTAAACAAGCCTCCAGCCTGTATGTCACAGACTTAAAGAAAAGTGGTGAGCAGTGTTGGGGGATTGAGTTACTCTGCTGTTAGAATGGAGAGCACTAAACTTTATTGGAGACCCCAGTGGCCATCAAAGTCCTTCTGTTTTGGCTTCAGGGAGAAAACCAAGAGTGAGCCGAAGCTAAGGTCTCGTATTGATGATGTAACTGATCACATCAGTGGACATTGTAAACTGTCCAAACAATAAAACCATAGGAACTGCAGGCGGAGATTGTTGTTTGCACGCTATCTGTGTTCTTTCAGGGGGTGTCTGCATGCAGACTGAAGGGAATCTGTCAGAAGTGTGTAGTTTTAGAGGTTTAGTTCGCGAGGTCTGGAGCGTGGCAGCATGCAGTTTAATCAAGCTTCCCTTTTGAATAGCCATCTCTCTCTTTTTATCCTTTCCCATCATTGCTACAAGAGAGGGGTAGAGATTTAGTCTTTGTCCTTCGGGATTACAATGTCACTTGTTTTAAGATAGCAGATGTTTTGATTGCAGTGTTAGGGGCTTATCAAAAGTTAAAGCTCAAGGCTTTGTGTGTTTTCCCCTTAGCTTGTTTGTATTTCTTCAGTCCATCCTCGCTGTTGAAATCGTCTTGGCACTAATTCAATCCCAGGATGAGATTAACTCTTGAGTTGATTTAGTTGAACATTTGAAATGCCAGCAAGACACATGTGGCAATTAAACATATATATTAGCAGAGAACTGCTTTATCTCATAAGTTCCTTATTTTTCTGTGTGTATATATATAAAATAATAATGAGCACTGTTCTTTTTTTCACTCAGGCGCACTGAGCATTATTTGAGTTTCCTCTTCATGGCTTTCTGTCTCATAATCACACCCACTTTGTGCTGATCCTAATGGATGAGAAGTTGCAGCAGATGAGCAGCTAAACAGCATCACATTGATCATGTTGACTTGATTGGCTAGAATATACTTTTATGTGCGTTTTCTCGCTACATGGCAATATAAGACGAGATGTGTGTTACTCTTTCTGCACATTAAATAAAATAAGGAGATGTGGAGCTTGAATGTTGTGTTAGACTTTCCCGTTGTCCATCATTTCAATTGACGGGGTTGTCATATTCTATTATTACCCATCAGTTTAATTTGATTTTTTTAAGCTAAAGAGATGTATTTAACAACATTCACTTTTCATTCACTGATTTTCAGTATTTAACCCTTAATACGGAGAAAAAATGTATAGATTATGTATTTATAAACAGGGGAGTAGTGCTATTTGTTTAAGCGCAGGATCTACCTATGAAGGGCGCGTATGTGTGAATGCACATGTTAAGTTTAAGTAAAATTTACATACAAAAGTCAGCTTTAATGACATTTTGCTGCCTTTTTATATATAACAGCTATAAACTGAGAAAAAATTGTTTAAGTCACCATGCTGCTCAAAGGCTACAACTGGCAGCTACCGGCAACCTTTAAGGTGGAACTTCTTCTTGCATGTTACTTAATGCATAAATCTAGTCTTGAATCAATCAACACAGCTTAAATGCCAATATGCCAACCATTCTATTTGTTTTATTGCCTTTTTTTGCATGACACAGGTTTTACTGATGAATTGATCTTCAGCAGCTTAAAAAAATGAATATGAATTTCAACTGATTTATGTGAACTGCAAATATTCTTTTTCTTTAATTGGTGAAAAAAGTGATGGATCATCCTTCTGATGCACTACAGCAGCACTACGCTCCTGTTTATGAGGGCATGGCGTGAAAAGGTGAACAGAAACATGCGTTGACATTTTGCAATATTATATACTTTATATATTTAGATATGTATATACTTTTTATAATATAAGCTACATTGCACAGTGTGATTTTTCTATCTATATACATATACATACATATATAGATATACATATAGGTTTTATTTCTTTATCATGCGAGATGGAGATGTGTATGTTCTATGTTTAGATGTCTCCTGTTGTTGCATTTGATTGTGAAGGTAGCAGCAGTATAAAGCCATTTCTGTAAGGATTAATAAAGTTTCTACCTACCAACAACAACAGACGAACCAATCTGTAGAGATATAGCCTACCAGTGCTATGCCTTAAAGCCAGCTGGACAATGAGGTCATGTATTTGAGATCAAAGATAATACTAGACAATAACTAATTAATATTCACATGCCACCAACTGGACAAGGGTGTGAAAGTTACAGTAGATTGTGCTCAATGCTCTAATCTGTCAAAATGATGAACGGCCTGCAGATTTTTCCATTATTGTTAAACAAATTCAGTCAATGAAGGACAATATTTGGTTAACACAACCTCTGTTGCTCTACGAAACCCAAGTGATAGTGTTGCCGATAATGCAGCAAGCACCTGTACCCTCACCTCTCACATGGTAATGACCCCAGTTGATGCATTCCTCAAGGATGGGTCTGTTATGCTACAAACCATGGTTTGACTCTCACACACAGATACTCAAACACATGCACAGAGGCAATCGTGTACAGTACACAGGCACACAGGGACCCACGCATTGATACACACATCAAGAGAATAAATATTGGCAGAAAGGTCAGGGTGAACTTTATCTTCACAAACAGGCTGGAGAAAACAGAGCTCCCCAGATGAAACAGAGGAACACTTTTAAGCCCAAACATTTAATTTATTTTTATCCATTTAAACTATCACAATATCATGACATCAACATTTGTCATTGGCTGTGGCATTGACATGCCAGCCCTGAGTACACCGTGAGACCCAAGATCTGAGAGATAATGCATTTCTATGGAGGCCATTGTCTACCATGTTGTTTACACACATGTTTTGGAAGCCTTAAATGATCTGTTCATCAAGCAGGTCTGGTTGTATTTATCTCCCTTTGACCTTCCATTGCCTTCCCTATACATGGCCTAGCGTCTAATTCCAAACTCACTGCATGTACACACATTATCTGCGCCTCTACATCCTACCTTTGACCTTATGTCCACAAATACACAAACACACATACAGGATGTGTGTATCCTTTCCATTTAAAAAGAGACGCCAGAGATTAAAAGAGACCAGTATATTGTTGTCCACTGCGCACTTCAAAGTCTTAGAGGCTCTCTCACATGTGTCTTTAATGGTGTAAAGAAACAGTGGGGGACATGAGGCCGTCCAGTGTTTAGATGCTAAAGGTCCTGAGATTAAAGATGAAATTCAATTACAGCAGCATTTAGCTGCCCACAGTTTAAACATGGACAATCCAGCATGGCATATATTTTAAGATGAGAGAACAACAGACAGACAGATATGTGGTCTGCAAACATCTATAGATCTATGGTAATTCTTCACAGGGGAAGAGGTACTTATTTTCTTTACCACTACTTTTAACACAGACAAAGCTACTGTTTATTTTCAGTGAATATATATTTTAGAAGTAGAAAAAAATCTGGACAGAAGTGTGTTTCAGTCAGTAGCACATGGATTTCCCATTTCCCTCTTTTACAAAGAAACCAGAGAATTCACAAGGGAAGTTCTGTTAAACTGTATTCAGTGAATCTGCCCAGTTAATGATGGCTGTTGCTTTAGTTTGAACCAAAAGAAATTGATATATAAATTGTAATAGCAAATGATCTATTTATTGCTCCCTCAACAATGCCATCTATCCAGTTCTGTACATTTTGGCAGAAGTTTAAGTTCTCTGGAAACATCTGTATTAGCTTTGCAAATCAGGATTTTATGTGCAGATGTGGTCAAGATTTGTCAAGCTAGATTTGAGACATCAGTCACGCCTCACATCCAGCTTGACCTGCAGCTTTCATTGAGTCATTCCACAAATTCTCAATAAAATCCAGCCCCTGCTTTAGCTGCGCCACTCAGAGACTTTCACA
Organism: Plectropomus leopardus; assembly: GCF_008729295.1. Taxonomy (NCBI): domain Eukaryota; kingdom Metazoa; phylum Chordata; class Actinopteri; order Perciformes; family Serranidae; genus Plectropomus; species Plectropomus leopardus. The sequence continues at coordinate 17,578,308 of NC_056463.1, forward strand.
TTCTTGTTGTGATGCCATCCCAGTGTGATTCAGCTGTACGCTCAGGATGTTTGGGATCACAGTCCCGTTGCAACCCAAATCAAATCAATGTAAGGTCTTGGTCACTAAAAAACAGTTGCCCCCTAATAACTGGCCTTCATTAGCCTGTATTAACTATTGACTCACAAGCCTGTGAGACTGTTATTATTTCTATGCAGAACCTTCTAGCTAAGCATTAAATGTTTCTATTTCTTTTCTAGTGCTGAACATCTAAACAGATCTCCCAGTATCAAATGACAGTAAAAAAAAAAAAGGTCAAATTGGTGTTCAGCCTGAATGTTAAATTGGCTTTACTGGTTTGTAATCATGTCTTTGTTATAATAAAAAGGAATATGCATGCTATGCAATGCAGTAATTTAATGCACTGATTCTGTTTGGTTACCAATTTAGAGAAGCAAAGGCCCCCAAACTACAACATTATGGTAAATATTTTAAATCAGTCAGATGAGTTTAAATAAACACAGGGCTGTATGGTTATTGCACAAAGATAATAGCGCTAATTTGTGTATTCTCAGATGCTTTTGTTGTCTCCCTGACACAAATGATTTTCTCAGTGTGAGACTCTTATTAATGCACTGGCAAAAAAGAAAAAAAAAAAGCACAAAAATAGACATTGTTAAAGAGAATGTGTAAGTCCCCCAATTAGCACAGCTAGATTGGAACTGTTAGCATGATAATAAGAGAATAATAGAGCAGGGAAATGATCGTGTGTGTGTGTGAGGGTGCGCCTGTGTTTAAGTGTGCTGCAGTGTGCACACGCGTGTCTGTGTGGGTGCTGCTCTGCCAGTGCTTTCCCTTGTGTTGAAGAGCTCTGTGTTCGCCTGCTAGTAGGATTATGTGGGGGCATTAACAGCCTAGTCAGACGGGCTTGGCTCTCGCCCAGGGAGGCTCAGTCCAGCATGTTCATCCTCCATTTAAGGAGACTGTTAGCTGATGAAGATGTGCACATGCAAGACTGAAGATAAAAGAAAGCAGTGACCTGACTCATTAGCCCCTGTGATTTAGTATATTGACACTTGGATACAAATAATTCCATTTAGTGGACTCTATCGGTGGGGAGGGAGGGATCAATTTAATTAGTTATGAAATGTGACTTGGTATCAGGAAGCAGAAGAAATGCTGACGTTAAACAAAGTCTTGTGCAATTTAAACAATAAAGCCATCGCTGCCCTGTTAAAACTTAATGATGCACACAAAGGTGTAATAGACACAACCTCAGCAGCAGCAGTGATGGTTTGCAAATGAAGCAAAGTGGATGAACAGTTGGTATATAATGCCATTTGTCTGTTAAAACAAAGGCTTGCTTTACAAACATTAACAGTAGATGCTGTTTGAATGGTTTGGGGTCTGTGGGTTTTGCCCCATTAGGTGATGATGCTGTCCGGTTTTTGTGGATGGAATGCACCATTTATTTACTTAACACAAGTACGCAGCGTTAAGTCACTGTACACAATGTAGGGCTAAATTGTACTGCTTTAAACCAGGGGTCTTTAAAGTTTTTACGCCAAGGACCCCTTAGTGTGAAGAGAGATGGTGCAGAGATCCCCCTGTGTAAAATTGGGTTGCATATTAAACTGGGCCTACAAAAACATGTAGGGAAATACTATGATATTAAAATAATAATTATTGGCAGATTCATATATTTATTCACCATGTTTGTTTACAAGGTGGACAGTTTTTAAGAGTGTTTTGTTTTATAATTTACAAAATAATTTATTGTGACTCACAAGAATATCCGTACACTTGAAATAACAACAATGCTAATTGGCTGATGTGTTCAAATCATAAGTAATGATTAACTAATTTGTTCACATCGCCGGTAGGGACACATGCAAACTTGCGTTTCCCAGGATAGCACAAGGAGGTTCAAAAGAGGAGAAGTCACGGTCTCGGTCTCAAACGACCTGGTCCCAAACCTGGTCTGCAGTTGCCAAAAAGAGTCAATAGCTGCTGAAAAGAACAAAAAGGTCTGTTTATTGTCTTTCATTACAAATGCTTTCTCTATGCAAAGGACGTACTGTTTATCCACCAACATCAGTTTTAGAGTACCCACAAATTTTGCCATGCTGAGCACACATAAGGAGGCAAAAAATATAAATAAACAGAGCACCTGAGTGGACATCATACCTATATTTCCTCACCAATCCCACTCCTCTTGCCTTAACCATACCAATCCAACCATCGAAGGCAATGAGTTCTAGCCAATAGGGAGAGCAGGGCGGGTCATTCCTTCATTATCATTGAAAACACAAATTTGTGTGCCGCACAGTGATGGAGCATTAGCTATAACATGATTGCATGAGGATTCATGGATAACAGCCTATTATCAGTGTTGTGCACTATTTCTTAAATGTTTTTAAGAGTACGCCAATTTAAATAGGTTGAATTCATGTATATGTGTATTTTCAGACATTTTAATTTTTGATTTTTTTTTTTTTTTAAACTTAAAGCTTCAATTCAATTACCAGAGACTGTTTTGGCATCCCCCCTGCAGTAACTCTGAGGCCCTGTAGTGAGCGTGGACCCCCTGTAGTTAAGAACTGGATTTGGAAATAATTTGGTCAAAGTGTAACCACGGATCCCTGGCTTCATAGTGTCTATTTAGAGGCAGTCAAATAAAACATTTGCTTGTAATGTGTTTTTGCCAGTGAGGCAGGGATGTAGACAAATATAGGTCCATTATTGCTGTAAATTACACAATAAAGCCATGCTTTTGTGTAACTGGCCTTTGTATTCAGACACCTCAGCAGTTTAAGCAGCAATAATTAAGAGGCTCTGTCTGAGAGGTGCCACATGAACGGCTGTAATGTGTGAAATCACACCTGAGGGTATACTTAAAATTAGTCACCTGAGGGGTTTGTAAAGCGGCTGTGGGACGGTTTAATTTGTAACACAAACTTGCAGCGTTCAATCAGTTTTCACAAGTGATAAGAATAACCGAGACAAGACAGGGGATTACCTTGCATATGGGAATGGGAATTTGCCTTTCAAATAAACCACATCACTAAATAATCCTGATAACTGATCATGCTTTCTGTACATACATATATATACTGAATGAGGCACCTTTATGTTCTGTCTGAAAATCACCATAAAGCACCTGTTCAGAGCCACACACACCCTCCCTGGATGAAGGCAGAGCGCCTACACTTAACATCCATTGTATCCCGAACCCTCGCAAGGAAAATATCAGTTGAGGGAGAACACATCCTCCAGTGTGATGTTGATTTAGTTTCCTCTCCCTCTCTGCATGGACTGTGTTTTCTCTGCTAATGTTGTGCAAACTGTTTTGTCTTTGCGTTGGCTTTGCGTGGCCATCGTCCTCAGCAGTGGGCACTCTCACAGGGAAAAGGAGCTGCATTAATGGGCTCTACTGTGTACGGGCAGCCGGCAGGGAGAAAGGGGCGCGTGTTTTCTTAGGGCTGGGGTGGCAAAGCAAAGCATTCAGCCCATGGCCGACGCAAAAAAAGGAGCTTTTTGTTTTTGGGGCGGAGGAGAGTCCAAGCATTCCCCAACAGAACACAATGAATGAGCTTTTTTGTCCTGCAGTTTTCCATTAAAACAACTGTAGAATTTTTTGTTTGTTTTTCCATATCTCAGTTCTTTGACACGTTTTATATTGCACATTACCCTAATTGAATTGCTTATTCTTAATTTAACCTTAACAGTATTTTTTAAACAAGTCATCATATTGCCCCTCTTCTTTCATCTTTTACAAAATCATCATTAGGTGATGATATATGAGCACATTTCAAAGTCTCAACACACTTGTCTGTCTAAAAAAGTTGTCCCTCCTGACAGGCATGCTTGCTGCTGAACAACAGAATGGGCTCTGTTGTTATGTGTGGCCCCAGCAGCTGGGAGGTAATAGTGAAGACAGAGTCTATGACTGGAGGAAGGGACAGAGGGGGAAAACCCAGCTGTAGTGCGGACAATACTATTACCAATACCATTAAGTCTATAATAGAAAAAAGAAAGAAAAAAATTACAATTTTATATATATATATATATATATATATATATATATATATATTATATATATATATACACACACACACACACACACACACACAATTCCTTTGTACAACACAAAATGGTTAAAAGTGGACACCATTTATGTCCCTCTGCTTTCTCCAAAGTGCTGCAGATGTGATATTTTAAACCTTTACAACCACATTACTTCATAAGCCTCACATACTTAAATCCCTCTATTTTCCACTCCCCCTGCCCTGTTCACATCACATGCTTGTAGCCGGCTATCTGACCAGCCCGTGTCCAATGTTCTTTGGTACCTCACTCTCCCCCCTGCAATGACAGTCCGAGGCATTTCAGTTATTCCCCATTTCCATACAGCAAGGATGTATATGCAGGATAATGATGCCGGCCCCAAGCCCACTTGTGCGTTTGTTTATGTCTGTTCTCTTCTTTCCCATCATAACACATGCTGTTTGAGGGAGTCCCTGTGGATTTGGCCAGTTCACTGCAAACTTGAATTTTAGGGCCAGACCTTGAAAAAAAAATCTTACATTCCCCCAAAAACGAGCTAAAATTCTTTACTGAATTTGCTGTTTAAAAAAAAACAGTATCTTAAGGCTGTGTGCAGGACTGTGTTGCTTTGTGGACATATATTTTGTCAGCATGTAGGAAAGCAATATGTTTGACTAAAATCTAATATATATATATATGTGTGTGTGCTTTTAGTGTGTTCAGAATCAAACACACACAGAGCATGAAAACTCTTTGGTCACTTAAACGTACATCAATGAAAAAGCTTTAAAAAAAAAAAAAAGAAAACAGCTTAAGGTTTGATTTCGATATTGATTTTTTCCCTAAATTTATTTTTTTGATGGATACATTTCAATTCATGATTAGCACAATTTGCTTCATGAAGACAATTTACACAAATCACTCCTCGTGCCTAGAAATGAATGTTTGCATCTTTTTTTTCTTTTGTATTAATGCATAATTTAAACGTTCTTGCGTGGGCACTGAATGTTATTTATACATGTGTTTGTTTTACTCATTTCTGCCTATTTTACCATTTTGCCACATACTCGATGTCAAGCTTTTATTATTCTTCCTACAACATTTAATACTGAGACTACATTAAATTTGTTTGCAGAAATCCTGTTAATTCCTGGCAGTGTGTTTAACTAAACAGTAGCCTGCAGTTTTATCCAGAATTCCAAGGAAGTCAGGAGCACGGATGAGATGGAGGAGGGCTGGAGTGGAGGGATTTGGGGTGGGGTGTGTTCAGCGGGTCAGAGGGTTGGACTACGCTGCTTTCAAGCTCCCATCGACTTAATATAGACATATTGGAATGGCTGTTTTCCAAGAAGGCTTGTTTTACTGTGTAAGGAATTAGTGGAACAAGAAGTCATCTATTGGTTATTCCCTCTGGATGCTCTGACCTCACTCAAGTGTCTGGATTTGCTGCACTTTATCCTGAACAGCACATACACACACACACACACACACACACACACACACACAGAGGCATGACTGATGGACAGTGTTACACTCAAACCTGAGCAAACAGTGCCTGCTGTCAGAGTTAAAGCTGCACCCCAACAATTCAGAAAAAAAAATATTATGGGATTTTTTTTCCCAGGCTGGTTGATTTTTGGCTTTATTTTTCTGTCGTTGACTTTTGTAGGGAAGGGTGCAGCGCAACGATTTTAGGAAGGAAGTGAGGAGAAAGGTTGGAGACTTCACCAGGACAAGGGCCCTTTGTTAGTGACCTGAGCCTCTCCACTGCACTTCCCCTTCCCATCCAGTGTGCCCATTTTTTAGAGCAGACAAGCAGGAATAATGTGCTTCAGTGTAGTTGCCGGTAATATGAGGACCTGACGTCTGGTGCATCAAAGTCTGGTTCAAACCTATTGATCTATTTGTCTGATTACCATTAGCTACAGACAAATCCAAACACCATCACATCTGTGTTCGATCAATGCGTGTGTCTGCCATGAAATGTAACTACGCAGCGCTGTATAATCAGCTGATAAGTGTGTAAAGGAGTAAAAAAAAAAAAAATGTTGATTGTTTCACAAATCCTGAAACAACACAGAGGGATCAACAGCCCAGAAGTGCTTCTTCCACTGAGTGATTTTCCTCCTGGTTAGGCTCCAGTACAGTGTACACCCAGCGGGCTGTGTACACAGTGGCGGGTGTTAAACATATCCTGCTGTCTAGTGTCAGTTTTACTGTGTGTGCTGCTGCTGGGATGTAGCCAGACTCGCCAGCTTCCTCAAGATCACTTTCCCTTTAAATGGATCACAAAAGGTGATTTCCACTCGCACAGCGTTCGGTGTGCAGCTCAGCGGAGAGCAAGGGGGGTACAAAGTGTGAACTATCAGTTCTTACAGCAACAGCTGGAGTCTATCTTCCCTGGGTGAAATTACAGAACCCCTCCTATAGAAAATGTGAAAGAGAAGGTTAGCGAGAGCTGCGGCTCTGACAGCTACTAAAGTGTGGAAGTAATTTTATTAAAATGAGATGTCAGTGAAATGTGAGTCCTCTTCTAAATGATTACTGGTGATTGTGATCTTTTCCTAATGAGAAAGGCGCCTATTATAATCTAAATGATTGTACAGAATTAAGAACATCATCACTTTTAGCTCCTCATACATATTTTTGGCTGCTTGCAGTCATATTGTTGTCAGTATTTTCATAAAATACTTGAAGGGGTTTTACTTTTCACAAGTCTCCTCGAGACAAATGAATGCAGATTATATCCAAGATAAGCACGTGTGTGAGAGCTGTGTTAAAAGGTGTCAAGTAGCAATTAATCAGGATGTTAGACCCAGGATCTCTCAGGTCCTTTCAAGCTAATAATCATGAAACACGGTGACAACGAAGTAGGTGTGTGTCTTTTTTTACCCCTTTAGTCATTTAATCTTGTAAATACAGGCTGATTCGGGCAGTAAAAAACAAAAAAAAACTCTCCTTCACACAGCGCATTGTGGTGCATAGCAAGGAGCAAACTTGAGTGTGGATCAGCGCATGGAAGTGTAAGGGGGTTCAGAGGAAAAGCCAGCAGAGGGGGGGGTTAGGCCTCCTGGGTGCTTTGTAGAAGCTATAACAGACAGTGAGGAACATGGGTGTTGACAGGGGCCCAAGTCAGTGCTGTGATGCACTGTACATCTCCATTAGCTCTCAGAGTTTTGGAGCTGCTTGCTTGTGTGTTGGAGGTGGATGCCTGCACGTCTAGACAAACAACACTTTTTCTTATTTGCACAAATACTGCATAGCATCACCTGAACTTAACACAGGTTTGTAAAAATAATTTTAAAATGTGAAATTTTTTTAATCTCATAGCTTGTTAAAAAATAATCAGAGGTCCATCTTTCATCAAAAATATGCTAAGTGCTATGTGTATTTCCACACAAGTAAGCCTTATAGGAATAATGAAAAATAAATCTAGTAGTAGCAAAAGTACATCATTCATGGGTTAATGCAGTATTAAAGCTGAATTTGAGAGTGTATACCTGTGTGTGTGTGTGTGTGTGTGTGTGCGCACGCGTGTGTGCGTATATTGCATGTGTTGTAAGTGCTAGGAGAAATAAAGAGAGCTCTTTCAAGTCTTCCCCGTCTTTTACACCTTGTGTATTTACACATCAGAGATGAGAGTCTGTCTGAGCCGTCTGACTCGTCCTCTGCAGTCTGACCTCAGGATGGGCTGCTGTTATAAACTATTGTACACTCAGCTGAACTGCTGCGAGTGCTTTCTTGTTTTAAACGGGTTAAGTTTTGCAGAAATTATTGATAAATTAAGCATTTCACACAGTGACACAGGACTAAAAGACCTTATATTTGGCATACAGAAACTTGTCACATCATGCGGCTGTAATTGAGCTGTGCTGTTGTTATTCTTACAAAAAAATAAATAAATAAAGCTAATTAGCTCTTCCACAATATGGCATCTATATGGTATCCTGCTCGCAGGACTGCAAGTTGGTTCTATTTATCAAACACCAGCATCTCCTTGAGAGGGAAACAGATTGCGTGCTGGCCTGATACAGACTTCATCAGGTCATCTGAATTGATGATACATGTTGCAAGGCGGCTGAGTTCCCCCAGAAACCTCTGTTGGAGTGCTTGCTGGCAGAGACGGGGGCCTCAGCCAAGTCTGTCTGACTGATCACTACAGATGCTCCTCTTCAAGTATTCCGAGTCAGATCCTTAGTGCTGGGTCTTGAGGGACAAACAATAGCACCTGTTCCTCATAAGATAGCCCATTCATGTATCTTTAATGAAGCCTGGGGGCAGATGGTGTGAAATGACATTATCCAGTACTTAGCAGTGCTAAGACAAAGGAAGAGCAGTGCCAGCAGCAACAATGCCGCTGTATTTACGAGAAGGGAGGACGCTGCCCAAGTGCCCTGCTCACATCTGCTCCACTTCATTCTCAGACTCCTCAAGATCATCTTGGCAATAGAAATATCCCGGGCACTCAGCCCATACATAGATGAAGTTGAGGGTAACTCTTAAAGGGGGGTGGGGGGGTTCAGAGGGAGAGTGGAACCCACACATATGAACACATTTCTTTCTGTCACTGTTTTTTTTTTTTAAATATACATTTTTTTCTACATTAACAGTCAAAAAAAAAAGGCACTCGTGAAAATGTTCTAATCTGCTCAGCCACTGTGCCAGCTGTTAATTGACAGCTCAACTAACCTCCACTATTTGTTGCCACCTTGAAGCTCCTCAGAATTTGATTTGCCATTCTCTGACATTAGTTGCCGTAAATTAAACTTTAATGCGCAGAGCTCATTACTGCAAATCACAGCTATTCAAACTCAATGCATTTATTTCCCCTTCAACGCACATTCACACTCTGTCTTGCCTCGGTGAATCTTGTATATTCGGCTCCATATTTTAAAATAATAATAGTAATAAAAGCTGATATCCCAGATGAAATGACATCATTTACATTTAGTGCCAGAGAAAAATACGTCCGAGTGTCTGATGCCTTTTGCTGGCTGTCTCTCATTATATGTGCTGGGTATACTGTAGACATCTCTTATATGATTCAGTTGTGTTAATTAATGCAGTAACCATGTTTCTTTTAAAATGATTAAAACCAAATAAATATTAGATATAAACTGTTTAAAAGGTTATTTTATTGTTTAGCATCACAACTTTTGTTTCCTCATGTGAGGCAGCTGTTCTCCTGGTTGTTGTTTTGCTCATATGATTTAAAAAAAAAAGATAAAATTTTCTTTAAGCATCTTTTACATTAAATCACTTTAAGGTTGCACGAGTACAGAAGTCTCGCAAAAATGTTTTCACTGACGTGAGTGTTTGGAAAATATCTGACAGTCGTTTTTCTTGTTTTGAAAAAAAAAGGAAGTAACTTTTAATTTACTGCTGAGGCATGTTAGTTAATTCATGAAAACTATGGACTACCACGCAATACACTTGTAACATACTTGGAGGAATGTGGACTTGAGGGAGCCCTTTTCTGCCCCGTGACTACCACACATTCAGCAACAGACTCCATCTGGTTTTACAGTCCAAATACACAGACAGAGAAAAGCTGTGTTCCCCAGTGTCCCCCCCGCCTGTCACTGGTCCTACCTCATGTTGTGACATTAATTATTGTGTTTTTCCATATGTTCCATACATGCAAGGCCAAGATTCATCTTTCATCCATTCAGCCTGGAAACTTGGAACACCAATCCCTATAAAGCAATGTTTTATTTAAGGTCATTTGTCGCAGTCTCCTTGGCCATTTATTTTTTCTTCAGCAACAGCACATTTTACAGAATTACTTTTGGAAGAATTACATACTTTTCTATTCTTCTATAATGTACTTTCTGCACTTGCACTTCTGTAAAAGCTCAGTAGGCATAAAATGGTTCTATTTATTTAGTTTTCAGTCTAGCTCTGCACCTCTGGACAGATCAATAAAGTAGTTTTAAGGAGGTTTAGCGTGCTAGCTGTAAGAGAAACTGGGTGCCACTACTCCAGTAAAGGGTCTACAGGGGGACCGGCGCAGGCTGAAAAGTGGAGATCATAGCAGACCTCAGCCAGAACATGGGGGGAAAGTCATTGCTCAGAGCAGGTTGATTTCATGCCCCAATGCAGCGGCAGTAATTGCACCCAGACCCGTTTTATTGCGAGTTGATTTTAAGGAGGAATGAATGGAGAAACATTCTGTAAAGTGTTTATTTTGGGGGATGACCTTTATTAACCCATTTTCCAGGCAGGTTCCCCTGAGGTGGCCTGGCTCAGTGCTAGATTAACCCTCGCAGGCCCATGGTAGCCGGGCTGCTCCCCATCAGAGAGTTTCAGGATGCAGAGAATGACAGTAAGATTGGACCTTGCAACATGTGTGCAAAACCCCCACACACCACTTTTGAGACATAAGCGACTCACCCACCCTTGAAACACACACATGTGGGGAGTTTGGGTTGATATTCCCAGTAGGCGAGTCAGCTACCAGACTGGATGGTGAAGGTTAATATGTGAGTGGAACAGACAGTCAGAGAATGACATTAAAATGAAATACAGCAAACGGCAAGCACTTCTCAACCGCCTGCTATTTTTTCTCGGCTCTAAACAGTTGTAGTAAATTACTGGATTGTCTTCAGGCTTTTATCATCTAAATAAATGATCATTCATGATTATGTGAGTAGTTGAGGTAATGATCTTCTGTGTAATACATTAAACAATCCTCTTTGCTAACATGTGCAACAGCAAGGGTGTTGTTGAATGCTTCTTTCAACACTTCCAGTACTTCTCTCCAGAAGCCGTACGCACCGACTGAGCCTCTCTGCTCTCTGTCCTGCATGTCGCTTCCTCTAACTGACCCTGGAACAATATGCGCATGCCGGGCCTTTGATGTACTGAGGTGAAATTGTGGTTTGGATTAAGAGCAGCCATAGCTTGGCCAGGTATTGTGTGTGCACACGAGGGCCGTCAATGCCGCAGAGCCCCCTGTCAGCACGCGTTAGAAGGAGCTGTGATCTGCCCCCCTCCCCCCGAGTGGGCTCTGTGTTTCTGTGTACCATGCTTATGCTTAGGCCTCTCTCTGATCTCTGCTCTCTATCTGTTCAGCAGGTCCAGGGTCACATGCCTCCGCTCATGATCCCCATTTTTCCACACGACCAACGCACTCTGGCAGCAGCAGCCGCCGCCCAGCAAGGATTTCTCTTCCCTCCGGGAATGTCTTATAAGCCAGGTATGTTTTAAGTCTTCATTTTGTCCTTCCTACTTTCTCTCTGTTTGCCGTGTCCTTTCCCTTACACTTATTGTCATAATTATGATTTTTTTGTCTAAAGTTTCTACAATTAGTGGCAACCTCCATGGCTAAAAATGGAGTCAACATGGAAGAGCCAAAACCTGCAGCTCCCTGAATGGCCACATGAGGCTGGCTCCAAAACAGAGTACATCCCCACAGACCCCCATGTTAAATCACCTAACTTAATAGCAGAAATAAACATGTTTACAGCCTGGTGCAAAAACGGTTTTGGTCTCTATAGTGAATTTCCATGTTTATGACAACTACCGTAGGTAAATTTTCATATAAATCAATTTGAATTTCTTCAAGGCTTGAAGTTGTTCATAATAAAAAGCATAACGGCTTCAAGTGATAGGCTTCCTGCTGATATTGTCCTCGGGCACTTGGTCAGATTTACCCCCATCCACCCTCACATCCAAATACGGTCACTTCATGGCTCCAAAAATCCAAGATGACAACGGCCAAAATTCCAAAATCAAGGCTTGAAAAACAGAGTTCACCAACCACTGGATGACGTCACAGTGGCTACGTGCATTATTTTTACACAATCTATGATAGCAAAAAATACAAGATTTATTGACAGCTGAGGCCACTGGCACGCTCTGCTTTGCCTAAATGTGGACTTGAGACAACAGCCTGGGAATGTTGTAGTTTATGTGGAACAATAGATATGGTTAGAGAAGCACAGGAATGTCAACATGTCTTCAACATGAAAGTGTGCTGGTTGTAATCGCTTTCCAAGTATCCATTCTTAGAGATCCAATAACTCAGGCGATAAACCCTGCGTGAAAGGTCTTCCTATTGTTATATGCAAAAAAAACAACACCCTTCTGACAGTTTCACACAATTATATCTTTTGATAGGGAAAATGAAGCAATTAAAAGACAATTATAAGGTGGTGGCTTGGGGATGGTGTGAGGAACAGGTTTTCCTGCAGGTATAACTGTTTTCATTGCCTGTACCAGCATGTCTCTTTCTCTCCCTTTGTCCTTTGAGTTTAGAAAAGAACAAGCCTTTAAAATAAAAAATGTTGCAACATGTTGACAGATGCCCTGTCAAAGCAGTAACCTGGTGCACCTTCATATCCTTGGGAAAAATGAAGAAGTCCCACCACATACTATTGTACTAGCAATTTTTAGACATGTCTCTGAGTTATTTGATCAAATTAAGCTGAATTTGTGCTTTTATTTTTAGTTTTCCTATTTTTCTCACACGCGTGCAAACAGAAGGAGACAGTGTTGAGGAAAACCTCACTGTCACAGAGAAAAGGATTTATGAGTCAGCTTGAAAAAGGAAAGTCCTCTTGTTTGTTATAAAATGGTACCAGAACAAGGAAAATGACTGAAAACGGAAAAAGAAACGCTGGGAAGTCAGCAGGTTCACAGTAGAAACATTAAAAGGTGTGGTAGTGCAGTTAATGAATTAACTATAAAACCACAGGATGAAAAAGAAAGTCAGCTATTTTGGAACTATGGAGCCATGACAGCTTAAACAAAGTGCCTGAGGGGGAGTCTTTTACCAGTGTGCTTTCTGCAATAGATTTGACACGGAAAATGTTTTAGTTCAAATAACAGGAGCTATTATGGAATCGTGGTCAGGGGTCGCCATGTGTATAGTTCCTGCATAATTCATGAGTTCGTGAAGAAAAAGCAAAGGGGGTCTGAAAATGACTCCTGTAGTCAGGAGAGGTATTTCAAAACCTCTATTATTTCTCCTTGTCCAACACAATATGCACAATATATCCAGAGAGTACAATGTTATCACCACCACCTGCAGGGTATACAGGATGCTGCCGTGTCTTTTCTCCATAAAGTGAGTGGCCAAGCATTCACTTCCAAGACTAAGACACACTAATCTGATGCTATCATTATGAGAAAGCTCCAAGGGACCACTGCTTATGACCCCCGGCCCTGTGGTGCTCACATGGCAACAGAGTCATTCTGGCACCGTAGTGGTAAGTCATCACCCCATCCACTGGCTGTGCTCAATGGCCTGGTGCTGCATGGTAGGCAAGCACAGTCATAGAAACACCAACTCATCTTTTACACAAATAGACCAGAGGATGCTGTCTGTTTGCACTGTTCACACAGACATGGCAGTATTCAGTCTGATGTGCCCCTAATGGACCTGCAGAATGATCCCATAGTCTTTGGGTTCCTCTGTCAGTCTTCCTCATAGACATCCTGCTGACAGTTCACAGTTTCCTTCTCTACTTTATCTTAAATCTTATATTTTTACCACGTTTTGGGATTTTAGGGCATGTTTTTTTCTTGATATACTGTAACTTTAATCTCAGCCAAGTCACCTGAAGAAAAAGTTGGATACATTCTGCAAACCACAAATTTGTTAGGCTTGAATGTTTCATACATATCATATCAAAGTTTCTAGAATGACGTGATATATGAGCTGACTTTGTCATCAGGATGTGGATGTTGGATGGCATGACAACTAGGCTAGACACCCGCCAAGCTGGGGAAAACTGCTGACAACTGTTCAAGACTAACAAACAACAAAACTGGTTGTGTTTCAGTGAGTCACTGCTGTGTTTCACTCTGCATTTAGTCTCCAAATTTGGGTGTTTTGTAACGACCAGTCTGTGTTTTTCCATCTGATTTTTTTAGGCTCCAATTGTGGGTGTATTATAGCAACCTGTCAGCAGGGATAGTGTCATGAAAAGATATATATATTTCATCCCCAAACCGGGTATTTTAAACCAAAGCTTCACTGAACCAGAAGTTACTAATTACAAAGTTTCAACTTATCAGCAACAAATTGAACAGTTGTGGTTTGCCAAAAGGTTCAATGCCATCATTTTTTATCTGGAAATTGGGTTTTAACTAAATTAAATCAATTCTGATACGTTTTTATTTTTTTACTCCACATCCTTATCAGATAAATGTGAGAATGAAATCTCAAAAATATAAAAATGAAGCACCTGTATATCTATTTTCATGTAAGCCTGCTTTTCTTTTCAGTAATTCAATATGATTTTAAAGCCAGTGAAGAGAAGATAAAGTTCAAGGGCTGCAGTCCTCATTCATCATCATCATGTGATCTGATCTAGGAAAAGTCTACGCGACATCTGTCAACCCTCAGCAGATCTATGACTTATTTTTCATGGAACCGCACAAGCAAAGAAACATAGCCCGTTGTGACCGTGGAGTCACCTGCATTCCCCTCCAGCCTTAGCATCCAGAGTCCAGGCTTTGGGCATGGGACCAGCGACAGCCAGTTAAATAAAAAACACAGTTTTAAAAGTAATTCCCTCCCACCTGTGACGTTAACCTGGCACAGCGCCCATTCTGCTGGAGTCTGGTTGCCTCGACTGTGTGCACCCAAGATCCAGACCCTTGGAGCCTGGGACCCCCCCAGCAGTGGCGGTGTGCTCACTTAGCACATGACCCTCCCCAGGTTTCACATGACATCTAAAGACATCAAGCCATTTATTATTCCTAAATTCTACGTCATAGAGAGAGGGGGACAGAGAGAAAGCGATACCAAAAAAAGGAGGTGTAGAAATAACCACAGTGCACCCCCGCACATCCAACCAAGCACTATTTGAAACCACTTCTGCTGTGTGATTTTATTTGCTACTAAATGGGGATCGAATTTCCATGGCCTGTATCACATTGTGCTGTGCTGTACAAGATTGCAAAGTGAGGCGAGCGGGTGAGGGCAAAGTGAAAGAGAAGGTATATACATTTACCTTGTCTGTGGCTTAATGGCTCCATATGTTTGTGAGAAGAAGTGACAGGCAGAAGTGGGGTCTGAGCGAAGGCCAACTACCCCTCCCCACTCCCACTGTGCACCCCACAACCTCCCCTCCTCCAGACACATGCTTCAAACCAGCCTCCCCCCTATGAACGCTACGCTGCCTTGTCTCACTGGGGCTGTTCTGTCCGTCTCAACACACTAGGTTGAGTGTGTCAAAGCGCCCCGCGCTCAGTTATACACCCCCCTGGATATCAGTCATACAGCAGCCGTTTTTATATCCCTGTCTGACAAACCTGCTGATGGCAGGCCAACAGAATTGAACGGTAATGAATAGTGCTGCTATTATATATTTCTTCCTTGCTTGATCACAGCAACGTGCAAGATAAGAACGTGTGGGTTTTTTAACCTTGTTATTGTGACTGCACACTTGTTCTAACCAGTTCACATACAAGTGCTTTCACTGTGCTGCCAAAGCTATCACTCAGAAACAAACAATGTCGTGTTGAACAATAGCCAGGCAAGTCTACAGCTGCATGAACTGCCTGAGAAAACATGCTGGCACTTTTACATAATTACTAATTGAATACCAGGGGAGATATTTAACATTTATTCTGAACAAAAACACACACATAAACCTTAAAAGAACTCCCAACTTTTTAAACTATGTAGTAGTAATTTCCAGGAGGGGCAGTGTGCAGGTGGAGGAAGGAGGGAATGATGTGGAACGTTCCTAAGTAATCCTGCTCCAGTCAAACCAGCTTAGCCTTTTGTTAATGCAGATGTTTGGGCTTGAAGCCGAGGGCTCGTTGCAATGTGCCACATTGCCGTGGCAAAGTAGCGGAGGGCCCGGGATCCGTGTTGGCACTTGCCTGGTCGCTGTGGGCCGGCTCATTGTCTGAACCTGTATGCATTGTTGTCTCTCTCTCTGACAGGTGATAACTACCCGGTGCAGTTCATTCCATCCACAATGGCAGCTGCAGCAGCGTCAGGACTCAGCCCCCTCCAGCTTCAGGTATGTACAGTGCCATGACAAAGAATGCTAGGGACGCCCGCCAAGCCCGGGGTAGAAAGGATGGCTAAGCAGCTGTACGCTAAGTAATGAGCTGCACACTAAATAATCCTGGAGGCCCCTAGCTCACACACGCTTATCACCTTACATATGTAATTTATCCTGTTTTATAGAGGATTTATCCCCACTAGCTCTGGCAGACAGAGGAGTTAGGAAGATAATAGTTATTAGAGGAAATGAGAATCACTTTGGATGCCTTAATCACCCACCAGTGAATTTATCAGAAGACAATTGACTGTGCTAGCAAGGAATCCCCTTCGTATTGCTTTTATCAAGTGAAACCGCTGTAATATTTCTTTTATCTCTGTGAGAAAGACAAATGGACAAAGAAATCTGAGTAATTTTCATCATAGTATGTTACACAAAGTGAGGCTGAGTAAAGGATTTGAGCCACAAAAAATGTTGGGACAGGCTCCAAGCCCTACAGGCTCCTTTAGGAGTTTTCTCACACAGCATTTAAAAAGGAAAAGCTGAACCCAGGTCAGGGCTTAACCTGAGGCCATAATGTTTAATATAGATAACTGCCGTCATTCTATCCTTCAAGTTGTCACTGCCATAAAAACTACTGTTACCAGGGTTTCCCTCAGCCTGTGCATGATCTTTGTTTCCAAACTGGTGATAATGATCCCCTTGCTAATTTCTACTGACTTTATCCACCAGAAAAACATGCAAGTAGCAACAGAAACCTGAATAACAACCATGTTTATTTAGCTGCACTGCTGCTTTGATTCAGTTCTAAGTAATTGTAGATCTTAAGCCTTGAAACTATAAATCAGTCTTTGGAAACAAAAGGAGGAAAGAAAGGATTAAAAAGCATCTCTGTCATGGCATATGGTTAAGGGGCCACTGTTTTGTTTTTTGTTTTTTTTTCGGACAACAGAGGAAAGTTATTGTAAACTGCAACATGTGATGCTTAACAGCAGAAAGAAGTATGTCAAGATTAAACAAGAGAGTTCAAGACTGAGGGGGGAAACTCTCTGCACGCTGATATATGTGGCATTTGTCCTTCTGAGGCTACCACTGTCAGTGTTAACGAGCCTTGGCAAGTTCTAACAATGCATGCAGCTGGCTCTGAAGAGCTGTGCGTCATTATGCAGCCATGAGAGGAGCTATTAGAAGCATGTAAGGTGTTAAATGAGTCTGCTCATGTTTGAAGACGTGTGTCCGTGAGAGCAAAAAGGTGGAGGCTGCTGGGTATGAGGATATGTCTCTAGAGTGTATATGTGTCGCTTAGTTTGTGTATCTCGGAGAAGTCTGTCGGAAAGGAGCGGTGGTTCAGACAGGCATGCAGAGTCTATTTATAATGGTGTATGAGGTCAGATGAGACAGTCATATATCTGAAGGTTGGGGTGAGGAAGGGAGACGGGTCGAGAGTGATTAATTCTGATTATGTATCTAACCCTGGGAATGGGCAAAAACAGTGCCTCCAAGACCATGACTTGGCTGACCTTTACAGAACACAGTAAACAAAAAGAGGTGCATTTTCCATTAATTGAAGTCTGTCAGCCTGTCACATATTCCGCCTGCTGGCTGCTATTTACCCTGCACAGAGACTCCCCTTAAAACAGCAAGGCAAGTCAAACATGCCCTTTTCTACATAGCTGGGATCAACAAACCATGTGACTGCCACCACTTCCTCTACAAAGCACTGGGAGCCCGCTATGATTAAAAACATCATATCAAGCCAGACATGGAATTAAGTTAAGGTTGTCTCCTCCCTTTAGAGCAATAATAGCTGCTTCTTCTTCAAAATTAAAGTATTGAAAAGTCTACTACTCTGTGTGTGTGTGTGTGTGTGTGTGTGTGTGTGTGCGCGTGTATTTGAGAAAGAAAACTCATGAGTACAAAAGAAGCACAAAAAAAATCTTATCATAAATGGCAAGATCACAAGAGGAGAACAACACAATAAGAATTAGAGTATTTTAATTTGATTTGAAAGTAGTGCAGTGAAGGACCAGTGGCAGCACCAAAGACTGGGTTCCGACACCTTAAGGCATGTTAGATTTAAGACTTTTTTAATGCCACTCAGAATTAGATGTAAAAACCAGTTTTTACAATAACCACTTGGCAATGTTGTGTCTCTTACTCTGTATGTTGGATTCCACTGCCCTGATTCCCATCGTACCGACCATGAATAATCAACAAAATAAAAACACGAGCCTCATACGCATTGCCTTGTACTGGTTTCCACCATGCCATAAAATCTCGGTTAACTAGATGAGCTTTGTTAATTTTGCCCTTCTTCTTACTTCCCATGTATTAGCATTTTAAGACTTTGAAAGATTGATTTTCAATATCCTTGTATTTAGATTAATGAATGAATGAATTAATTAATTAAATGCCTTTTAAGAAACTGCGAGAGCCCTGCTAAGATGTGTCCAAGGCATAGATGAATTACTAAAAGGGGTTTCGCTGGCCTTTCACCTGCAAACTTCCCACAAAAAGGTGCAAAGGAACTACAAAGACACAAACATTGATAAGAAGCTGCACGACAACTACAAAGGGATGCAAAACAACAACAAAAAAATAGGCAAAACCACCACAAAGTCTGTGTTACTTGCTCATATGTAGAAGAAGTGGTGGTTCCATTTATATTTGTGCTCAGTGCCAGTTGTCTTATAATCTACCCAAGGTCTCAGGGCTCTTGTAATTAACAAAATGTGACAGCGACTCTGAAATTAACACATTATGTCCAGTGTTATAATGATGCAACGTGTAATTTAGGTAAGATTATTTGGTATAAAAATTAAAAAATTAAAAATAAGATGATTTAAGCCACCCCTGCTCATTACTCATTGTACTGCTGAGTTTATCCTGCATGCATCATCAAGGACAACAGTCCACCTGAACTTTTCTAGTTTCACCTCCGAGCTCATTCTACATCCTCCTAACACACACATATACACACAGACACACACGCACACACATATACACATAGTCCCACACACACATATGGCTGAATAGGCGCCCCCCCCCAATTAAAATATCTCTTCCTGTCAGCTGCATGGCAAGCTATAATTTTTACCAATTTACTCAGTTTAGATTGTGCAATATATGAACCTTAAAAATTATCTTATTGGAAGAATTAATTCCCACAATGCTGCTGAGGTAATGTGATCAGCCATCCAGTCAGAGAGGCCAGCCGCTCTGTCAGTCTTAATGTCGGCCACGTAGCCTCTTCACAATCTCCTCTGTCATAACAGTCTGGGATCCCATTCCCCGCCCTTTCTCTCCAAGAGAAGAAAACCCAACAAGGTAACAAAGGCTTAGAGCTGATGGATGTAAATGAATCTTCCAGGATGCGTTTGAGTGTTGGAGACTGTAATTTGCTTGTCAATACGGGGTGGTAGCATCACTCCGCCGGCTGGCAGTCTGCAAGTGGCTGTCACCAGGCATTGCTGTACCACAGGGCAATTTCACTCAATGTTTTCCTGACAGATTGGCTCTCGTCCTCAACTCACAGGAGAGGAGGCGGGTAAACTATCCCAGCGCGACATGCCCCTCTTCATTAAAGCCCACACAGAGCCGGGATGAGCCCAGGACCAGCAGGAAACAATGGCTCCATCCCTGCCTGTCCTTTCCTGATTACAACTGACACCTCTCACCTAACACAGGAAATTGTGCTCAGATTGTACCCCAATCTGTCCGGACACCTACTATATTCAATTGAGCGAAGAGACGAGAAGGGCATTTCCCTAATTCCACAAAAGAATTTCTCCATTTGGGATAGCACTTAATTTGCTTTTTGTACACTATAGCTAGCATCAGTTGCCAAGTGAAAAACAATTTACTTAAGGCCAATATGAACTTAATATATATCACCCGTCCTTTTTACAGAAGCAGTAAACAGCAGAAGGACCTCTGAGAAGGTCCTGTTTTTTATCATTGGAAGCAGACTTTGGGGTTTAAGGCATTTTAAAGAAAGCATTATTGGATAAAACAGAACATCTGGGTTCTCTGTATGCAGTATCACTGTAGGACTAAATAAATAGAAGCCCTCTGCTTTCACTCAGTCAAAGCTCCATTTTCTATCTCTTGCTGTCTCTGCCTCACTGTCTTGTTTTTCCAATTTCCCGTCCACATCTTGAACTATCTTGTAAGTGTCTTAGTTTGTGTATTTCTCTCTGAATTACCTTTTTTTTAACACTCATTCTGTCTGCTTGTTGCTCTTTTTTACCCTAAATTGTCCAAGCTCCATCACATCCTCGTGCTTTACAGCACTGGAAGTCAAGTTGCTTGAATTAAGACTTAACACCGCAATTACCACCCGCCGTATTTCCTATGGCATCTCTCTAGGCCCGTGATAAACCTGGGCCCAGCCGCAGCTTCATGCTCCCAATGTAAAGATGAAAAGCAGCCCACATGCTCAGCGACAACCCAGACCAGATCTCAAGCAGACAGTCACATCTGAAGGAGTACTCAGAGGCTGAGACGACGGGAGTGATAAGAAAGAGTGTTACACAGTCAGGGACAAACAGGAAGAAAGTGGGAGAGCAGCAAACCGCACATTATCTTTTGTTTGGATGTAAATGCCTGTGTAGTACAGATGTGAAGAAACGGCTTCCATCATTAACAAGTGAAGCACTTTTGACTTTGAAAGAGGGAGAGGGGAGGAGGAGGAGGGGAGAAAAGAGAGAACAGACATACTGTAGAGAGCAGCTGTTTCTGTGTTTATGAGCAGAGGAGCTCAGTCTTTGAAGGTAACCCAGAGCAGTGCAGCAATGCTAGCTGTGTGTGGAAGGCTGGCTAATAGGACGGCTATGTGAGCAGCTGGATAGAGGCAGTGGTGAACAGAGGGACAGATGGACAGATAGAGTGGATAATGCAGTGAGCTGCACTGAATGGGAGGGCTGGCTCTGGGGCCCCTGGGCTCGGAGAACCCACACACACACTTATACAAGATGGACTGTGGGGTGTGTGTGTGTGCGAGAGAGAGAAACGGACTTCAACATATATACTGTTGATGCAAGATAGAGAAATAGAGAAAGGCGAGAGGAGGGAGGAGGGGTTGGAGTGGAGCAGGTTGGGTGCCAGCAGATGAGACAGATGTTGGGCCATACTGGAAAGCATCGGCACAGTGCACCAGGACGCCTTCCTCTACTCCTGACATCTGGGCCTAGCCTGGGTCAGCCTGCCCGGTCGCCCTGGGCAATGAGCCTGTACAAGCCTTGTGGCAAACGGGGCTGGCGCTGCGCTGCCTTTTAAATGGTGCGGTGCACTGAAGCACAGTTAATGCCCTCATATCCAGCCCAGTGCTCAGCGCCCAGGCCAGGCAGAGGTGAATGAGACATTGACAGACAGACAAACAGATACACTTGCAGACAAAGAGGAAGGAGTGTGATATAAAGACAATGCTCATCTTGCGTAAAATGCAGAGGGCGTTTATTGCTAATAGGAATTTTTAAGGCAATTTGTTTGTCTTTATTTTCATATTTTGCAGGCTGCAGTTGTAAATGTGCACTACACCATCATTGCTGGCGGCAAGAAATATCTGCCACTGTATTTTCCAGCACATATTGCCATGCTGTGACTTTATTAAAGAAAAACAAGATGCACATTTGTTTTTCCACATGAAGTTTTTTCTGTCTTTGTACTAAAAGGCACAGAGCCTAGTGTTTGCAGAAGGGAAAAAAGCATTACTGGAAGTTATGGGCAGATCAATGTTTTTCTCACAAATGATAATATTGTGCTATAATATCAGCTTTGATGTTTTACTAAATAAACAGAGGCTGCCCGTCTTAATAGCATATCGTACTTCTGAGATGTCTAACATTATCAGCAGAGTGTGTAATCTCAGTTTAATGTCACAAGCAGAAAAGTGAACCTCCCCGTTTAACCTCTGCTGCCTCCAGAGGGCTTGTTTTTAATTACCAAAGGCTAACAGGCTGACCTTGGGCATGCTGCACTCACTTTGAATCCATGCTTGCTGAGATCTGCTCCGCTCTACTGGGAAACAGGGAATGATGGGGTCAGAAGGAAGACCTCAAATCTTGTGTTTGTGTTTGTACTCATTTATGTGTCTGTATTAAGAAATAGCGCTGTTTTTAGGAAAAGGTACTAAAGAAAAACAAAACACATACTGTATGGTCATACAAGTTATGCACACTTTTAACAATGGAAAATGGAAGGAAGTTGCCTTAAGCTACGAGGAAACACATAATATACAAGCACATATTTCTCAAATGCCAGATTCTTTTTATTACCCACATTGCAATCCCATTACCTGTTCTATTAATTTAGCAGTTTCCTATTTTCATACAAGCTGAGCCTTAGTGTGCAGATCTATGGCTTTTGAACAGACGCATTACATGTATTCTGTTAGATATACTGTATATGTTTCCCTTAAACAGAGAAAAATAACAAGTGTGAAGGGAAAAAAGGAGACAGAAGGGTCCCGAGCTTCACTCGAGCTTTCACCCTCTCCTCCAATACCCCAGAGTTGGAGCATTGACTTTCAGCTTGACCCTAAATACCATGAACCTTTCCCTGCCCCCACTTTATACACAGATATGAAGAAGGGGTTATTAGATGTGAGAGAGTCAATTGGGGAAAGCAGGCAGATGTCTTCTGCTTGGGGAGACTAGCCTTGGCAGGATGGATAATCCTTCAACCTTTGACACCACAATGCCTTTTAAACTATCAACTTCCTGCACTGTTTGTTGAGGTTGTTGTTTCTAAATTGATAATGTGCTGGGTGTCAAATAATAATTTTGTAATCCATCATAAATTTACAATTTATTTTTCACCAATACATACTGTAATATAGGGCTGACCTGAATGCTTTGAAGCTTTGCCATGGTAACTGACGTCAAAAAAGAATTCAAATGCTCCGACCGACTTAATTTAAAAAAAATCCTAAATAGCCTGTAAATTATTTATTATGCATCAACTAGGGCTGTACCAGACTCAGAATTATGCCAGTTGAATAAGATTTGGCTGTTAAATACAAATATTCAATGAATCGTTTTGTTTTTCGTATAAAGTTTTTACTTTGAATGGTTTCTGCGGGATCTTCAGTGTGACAGTGGCATTCACATTATATAGTAAACAAGCTAACAATAGTTTGCAAATGCGTAACAACATTTTTTCGCTGACACTAGATATCAACATAAGCCAGATACTGTATCCTATTAACTTGCTTTTAGCTGTAGCTCCTAATTTTCTCTCATCTATTGTCAGTCACCAGCAGTTCAGCAAAACTGAATGTCAATGTCAAGCAGCTTGGCCAACCACCTGGAAACTGTACCAGCCTAGCCATCCTGCAAATATTGTTTTTTTCTAGCTGTTATGGCTAATGTGCGACGTGCATGCAAGCAAAGTAGCTAATTTTCGCATTATCATAGGTGCACTGACTGATGCCTTTATCTTTCATTTATGTTCTGTCAAAGTTTCAGTTAATCACAATATTTCTCACTGTAGCTTCAATGCCCAAATTTTGGTATTTGGGACAGCCCTACCGCAACACTGGGGCAAAAGCCTCCAGACTTTACACTCAACACTGAGGTGTTTGATACCTGTCTTTGAGCAGTGCATGGTGGGTTAACAAACCCTTCATCTGTCTCTCCCTCTGATTGTGTTTATTGTTCTTTGGCCCTTGGAGGCAGAGTGTTCCTTGTTACAAGGATAACCAGTGCTTCTCACCCCATGGCACTGACCTGCTAATCAGTGCTGAAAAGGGGCACCCTGACTGCGTCTAATTTGAGGCAAAGTCTAATTATGCTCTTTTTCCGGGACAATAAAGTTCTTCCCACTCAAGGTCAGGGGCATGCTCGTCGACAGGCCTGTTAGCAAACATCTGTCCTGCAGACTCAGCTTCCGCTCCTCCACTAAGACTTGCATGTAGCCTGGAGTCACAGCCAGTCAATGGAGACTCCCCTCTCTCTCTCTGTCACTGTTTCTCTCTCTCTTTCTAAACAGCCCCTCCACACACACACATACACACACAGACACACAGAGTGCCTTTACCACTGACATTAACTAAGTCTAGCTCAGATGAGAAGAAAATAGAGTTGGCTCCTGTGTCCATTCCTGTCGTAGACAAAAGGCTGTTTGTGAGGGAGGTGGGGGCAGTGCTATCATTGTAGGAACATAATCAGTCTGTCATTTCCGCTGCCTATGTGCTGTTGTTATCCCCAGGTCCCCCTGGAAGAATGGACCTTTTGTACTACCGCTTATGTGGCAGCGATAAAGTTTCTTACAGGACCACATATGTGTTTATAACTGGAGATATGTGCATGGACATAAAGCACTTTGTTTGGTTTTAGTCTGCATCTACACTGTCAAAGGTGAGGCCAGCGGGGCCAGGTCACTTTTTCCCCCATTGGCACAAATGCTGTATGTGGCAAGTCGAACCAGGAAATGAGACAGGGTTTGATGTTTGGCCAAAGGAAGAGAAATTAGATTTTTCCTGACAGCACCATCTGAGTGAATAACCTGAAAAACCATAAGGTTTGCGTGGCGTGAGGATAGCATGCCGGTGGGGGAGTTGAGGGGCGTTATCTGTCTGATCAAGTGAGGTCTATGGCTACATGGAGTAATGCCTTCAATCAGCTTGACTCACTTTTGGTACTAGGTCCTTTTCTTTAATTGTTTTTCACTACGGATCCCCTTAGTGTATGTATGAAAACTGCTGTGACATCATTATTAATGCAACACTCGCTGAATCCTTTCCTTGTCTGCACTTTGTCAATTGTACAATGTAGTGTATGGTGTATTTTAATGGACAGCCATTTATCAAAATCTAAGGTGAGTGACTACGGATGGCAAACGGCCAGCCTGTCCGTGGGCTCTCCTGAGGTTTTATTTGACGAGTCATGATATCTAAACAGCTGCTGTATTTGCTTTGTTTAAGTGGTTTTTTCATGTGACCTATCGTTCGAAATCTACGCTCCTTGAATTTCCATTGATCCAGACCATTTCAAGATTCAGCCACCACAGATGGTTTAATAAACACCTCTGTTAGACAACAAAACAACCAAACAATTACTACTCACCTCTGACGCATGACTTTAATCCATAGATCATTTTTATCCATACAGAAATGGTCCTACATTTCTCACAAATTCCAGTGGTCTAGAGGATCTAAATCTAGCCAAGCTGTCCAAACACATTATTACATCCACAGATATCCACAAACTGCTGTTGCATCATTTCAAACGTTCATATTTCTCCACATATTATCCATAATTTCCCTGTCCTGCCTGTAGACAACCAACCATCCAGATGCCAAAATGGAGGCAAACTCCTGGACTTTTCATTGACACCTCAAATGAGCCCATAAGAGCTAAAACCTTTTATTTCAGTGTATTTAAACTTAGAATGACAGAGGCACTTACAGTGATTCTGACTGGTGAAGAAAAAACATCAGAGTATTACCTTTCAAATGAGACCATGCATATAGATGTACTGAAAATGAGTACAGCTTTCAATTTACTTTGGGTATGCCTTGGAAGGGCATTTTAGGTTGATTTAAAAATTGCTGGTTTGTGCAGGATGTGTTCTGCACAAGTGACAACTCACTCTGACCAATCCGTGGTCTGTAGTGTCTTATGGCATGGATTAAACTCACTTGGAAACTCAACAAAGGTGGAACCTTAAAAAGTACCAGGTATTATCAACAACTTTTGCTAATGAAAAAACAAAAAATGAGCAAGCCGAACCGTGCTGTACCATGCAGTGGAAATGCGGCTTAACACTCTTTTTCAGACAGTGGATCTATTTTACAGACTCCTGCCATTTGCAGCAGGAGACAAGAGCCAATTTCATCACTTACCTGGTGGCCAATCGATAGAGACCTGGGGCAGAGAGAAGTCACAGCAGTGCGCGAGTGCTCGGGGCTCTGTGGGCACAGAAAAACAAGCACAAAAATCATCATTAAATCAGTCTGGTTTCATTTGTTTCAGGTTTTAATGATATAAAAAATGGGCGCACAACTTAACGTCAAGACATTAAATTGTAACTTTATCCAGGATAAAGGATGAATTAGTATGTCAAAAATCTGATCCAACAGACAATTAGCAGTCTGTGGCTCACCAGATTTTTTTTATAATACTTCCAAACCCTCATATCAACGTCTTTAACCACCCTTTCTAGTATATGCCACATAATCAGCCCAGTGGTGGAAATGTAAATTGAGCTTTCAGAGTTCAACCCTGTTACAGGCCCAACTGTTATTGAGTGCTTCACCAGTCATTTGAACCGCCCTCTTGTGTGGTAATGTCACCAACAGTTGGACATCTTACTGATTTAACGCCAAGGAAAATAACGGTGATTACATCAGTGTTCTTTGTGCAGGTTTCTAAGCCTTAATAATGCTTGTGTTTAACATATTCTGTGATGGCCATCCAACTGAGGTTGGGTTTCTAACATTGTGGAATGGGACTGTCTCACATGGCTGCGTGGAGACGAATCCCAGGCCAGAAACTTCAATAGAAAGCTGTGTAGATCTAGAGAAATGAGAGATCTTTGCTAGCACACTTGCATCCAGTCTGCAAACTTTTCTCTGTGATGAGTGGAAAATAGGGGCTCCAAGTATTTTGAATGAAAGCCATCTCTGTGTGGTTTTTAAGACTGCTGTCTCTCTCTGGGTTCAGCCTTTGAAATACAGTTAAGACCTTTGATGGAGGTTCTCTGCCAGCCTCATGGAAAGAGAGGAAAGACGTAAAAGAGAGAGAGAGAGGGGGAGATGAAGGCAGACACAGAAGTGGAGAGAGTTCTAGGGAGAGGAAAAGACAGAATATAAAACTTTGAATGTTTGCTGGATGTGGATGTTAACGGGTTTCTCCACCTCCCTGCAGCAACTGTATGCCGCCCAGCTTGCCAGCATGCAGGTCTCTCCTGGAGCCAAGATGCCTCCACTCCCCCAGCCCATCAATGCTAGTGGGCCCATTTCTCCCTCTTCTCTGAAGAATGACAAGAGTTCCTCCAGCCCCATCACTCAAGTCAAGGTACAACCCTCAACTCCTTCAACTTGCCCACCCACCAGCCCAGGCCTTGAGTGGTACTTGACCTAGCCTAGCCTAGTTGGTGTTGTCTCGCGTTGCAGCTGGCTGGTGCTGAGCGCTGCCTCTAACTGGCCATCAATCTGTGGGGCTTTAACAAGGCCCTCTCTCTTTAAACCAGAAGTCTGTGGACATGGTTGCTATGGCTATGCCTGCTTCAAGCCAGTAATTTGTGGAACACATGGTTTCTAATATTTTTTCTTCACAATGAAATTTTTTTTTTCTTCTTTATTTTGCAACTGCAATGGCTCTAAAATAATTGCAACAGTGCTAAACAAACGCTGATGAAAGTGAAGCAAAAAGTAGAATTGACAGCCTTGTTTGCCTTGTAAACAAACCCAAATGCAGGACGTGTGTGTTCTGCTGCTGTATGGCGTAGCTCCACTAGACCTCCATGCAGAGGAAAAGGCCATGTACATCATCCCCACTCACTGAGGCCATAATCAGAAACATACGCCCATTTGGAGCAGTTTAGCTTAATAATATCACAATGGAGAAAGATCATAAATCATGTCTTGAAGTGGTAGGAAGGAACACACACACACACACACACACACACACACACACACACACACACACACACACACACACTCCTTCAGGTCTTGTGCCTCCTGGGATTTCCATTGAAAGATTTCCTTTAAACTGACTCAACGCTGTCATTTCATCACATGAATACCATTCTTTATTTACCAGATTAGATGGATGCCAGTTTGGCCAATAATAATACAACACCAATTCTAGACAAAATCTGATAAATATCACCAAATATCACAAAATTCAACAAAATATATCATGCATAAATGGAAAGCAAACATACACAGAGTGCAATGGAATCAGATTGCCTTTAGTTTTGTTTGTCTGCTTTCAGCTTCGCTGCATGACAAACTGTTATTGGCACAGCAATAACAAGGCCTCGGGGCAGTCTGCGCTTGAGCCATATGTTTGGACAAGGAGACACTTGGGCTTTGAAAAAGACTGTTAACGACAGCGTGAGCCCTAATCTGATTTAAAAGACTGCTGTATACACAGCGCGATTTATACTGTGTAAAGTGGCATTTCTCTTTCTGGGATGCAAATGTCTGAGTTGTTTCTAGTCAGAATCATTCTGTATTTTTTGTATTTAAGCAAATCCACTCTGCATATTGATTTTGGTGTGTCTTAGTTTACAGGGCCGTTAGTCCATCATCTTGGAATTTTCCTATATACCGTATAAGGTGATCTGATATCTTATTATGGATTGATGATTATTTAAATTTATTTAATGCAGGTTATAATTAAATGTATGAAGATGTTGTATTCAATCGGAAATTGTATCAAGTTTATTTCTTATAGGGTGGGAATTACTAGAGGACCCACAATACAATATTATCATGATACTGGAGTTACAATGCAATATATTTGTGATTTTAACAGTTTTGCAATATGCTCAGTATTGCTGTATTAACTTATATTTTGATCTATTACCTTTTTTAAACTGCAAAATATGTAAATATATAAAAGAAAACTTTAAAGATTTGTATAAGTTTTAATTCTGTTCATCTCACTTCAGTCATTTTTATTGCAGTAAAAATGTTTCTACGGGACTGTAAAAGCTATTGATTATATAATTCTAGTCTACCAAAAGTTTGTATGTATTTTTCATAATAATAATTTAAATAATGAAAAAAATAATTGATACTCATCTGTGTGTTGATATATTGCCTACCTCTAATTTCTTTTGAGCTTTTCAACGTGACTTTAACTCAACTTCTGCTAAAATTGCACAGATTGTCAATTATATATCTAAAAGGTGACTTTAGCTTACATTTGCTTTGTGTATATTTATCCTACTCATAAAAGTTAAGTTTTTAAACCATTTTAAGTAAAGGCTCAAGCTATTGTTCATCTGCAAGTGCCCAAGGATAAATATGTTTGGTCCCTGCAGACAAGCTGCTGAGATTGACACCTCGGAAAAAAGTGCTCTTCATCTCACATCAGTGACTGGTATAAAAGGGTGCAATGAGCCTGGCAAATACAGCACCAAACACAGGCATCCTTTTCTGACCTCATCACAGAACTACACTATTGAGTTTTTCTTCCAAATCACATCATATTTTTTTAAGGAATAGGCATATCAAAGCATATGATAAAACCGAGTATGCACAAATGAGGAGTGAAATTAGAAAACAAGTTAATGAAGTAGATAATGCAAGTCGACATCTGATGAATGGAACAGCTGTCTTTGATCATTGGCAGTGCCGTTATCTGGTCATTATTTATTCTTCGAACCAGAGTGCAGACACAGAGAGCAGGGAGGAGGAGAGGGAGAACAGATGAAGATGTACAGAGAGACAGAATCTGCTTTAATTAGAGTGAACAAAGGCGCTGGGCAACTGTGAAGAAGATCGCAGATCGCACAGCTCCTGAGGAAGGATGGATGAGAGAAGAGGAGAGGAGAGGAGAGGAGAGGAGAGGAGCAAAGACAGGGGAGAACCAGGGAGGAGGTGTGGGTCAAGATAGGGATCCTATAATTAACCAGGAACAGAGGAGAGCTGTGCTGTCTGGGAATCCCGAGCCCCTCCAAAAAAGGAGGGGGGGCCTACTCACATCTGTCTTCTCTCACACTCGTATCTCTGTTGCTGTAGGAGGAGGGAACGCAGCCGCTCAACCTGTCTGCTCGGCCAAAGACGACAGACCTGGTCAAATCCCCCACGTCCCCGACACAAAACATGTTCCTCGGCAGTAAAAGCAGCCCAAACAGTCTCCTCAACAAGGGTGGTATCCCCAGCCCAATCGGAGGAGGCCTGGGCCGCGGCTCATCTCTGGGTACGACTTTCACTTCACACCCAAGATGCCACACAAATTTATTCACACACTTGCCATTATGGAGAAGCCCAGGAATGAGTCCTAAAACATGGAAATCCATCAGCATTTCAGCACCTCCGGTTTCCTCTTCTTACTGTAAATGTTATTTTTTTTTAGAATGGGTTTTTGGTTAGAAACCTTAAAAGGTCTGTGGTTAAAATTAGTTTAAGAAACTTTCACGTTTTGTTCTACGTCATAAAATATGTCAGTACATACCCCACTTGTGAACTTTGAAGCTTTTATGTATCTTAAAAAGGCAGTTGCTACCAAGTTGGTAAGTGTCACTACAAAATGTCATCATGCCGAAGCACGCTGAACATGGCTTTACAGCCTTGCAATGTCGGTGACGCAATGGTAATGTTAGTGTTAGGCTAGCATTAGCTTTTTATTTCTAGGGACTGCATTTAGACCTAAAAAAATCCAGAGAGTAGTGTAAATTTCTGAAGATTATTTTGCTGAACAAAACGTCTAAGAAACATAAACATTTGTTTGCCACAGAGCTTATTTTCTGCAATTCAAAAATTCAATGGAAAAATCCCATAGGCTTTTTGACAAGGAAACCGGGGTGAGGTTAGGTTGCGGGTTGGGCTACAGAAAAATGTCATCCCTGGGGCTCTCTATGTTAGGGTGTTGTGTGAATTTCTTTTTCTTTTGGCAGTGTGTGTCTAGCTGACTAATTCTGCTGTGTGTGTGTAGATATCCTGTCCAGCCTAAACTCTACCGCGTTGTTCGGGGACCAGGACACAGTGATGAAGGCCATCCAGGAGGCTCGGAAAATGAGGGAGCAGATCCAGAGGGAACAGCTGCAACATCACCAGCAGGGCATGGAGGCAAAGCTGTCCGCCCTCAGCTCAGTGGGCCTCAACAACTGCAGAGCTGACAAGGTTAGAAGTACTATCATATAGTCTGTCTCTCTCTGATTCAGGTCTTCTCCATTGCAGGCTTTTTCCATAAAGCAAAGCTGACCACAAAGAGTGCTCAGCTCTCACTGCAAGTACTGAAGGAAAGAAACTATTAAAGAAAGTGGAACATGGTGATTTCGATATCACAGTAATTCTTAAGGTTAACATTTTTATTTCATCTGTGTCCAGGGTGGTCGTATTGATAAGTGCTGGCATAGTTCAGTGTGTACATGTGTGTGGACTCAAATTAGTATGAATATGTTTGTGTGTGCGAGTTTAGAGGGCTCAGCGTTGTTGATGTTGGTGTGAGGGCCGTGACAGGCCATGGTGGTGCCCGGTGTGGGTTAAGAAGACTCTGAAGTCTATGCCCAATTAAAGCAGACTTGCAGCCCTCTCCGTCCCCTGACACGGGATGGGGCTGCTTTGTACCAGGAGCACACACTCCCAGGGATTCCCTTTAAAAATATCTTCAATCGATGAGTCAATCAAGGAGAGAAAAAAGCTGTCCTCCTCTCTTCAGCTTGATGCCATGTTGCCAGTTGGCTGTGAGGAGCAGGCAGGAACTGGGAGCGATGCTCATTAATATTTCAGCACCTGACACTTTCAACCAACAGCCTCAACTAGGTCAATGTATATGTAAAAAAGTCAATGAATATCTATTTTGATTTCCCTCTAATTTGGTGTTTGAAAGAGATCACTGTCTATGCAGGTGGCAATCAACTATGCTCTTAAGGAAGTGAGGCAAATATATTGCTGTAGCCCGCAGAGAGGACAGCGTCTCCTCTCCACTTACTGACACACACAAAAACATCTTTATGATAATCAGTCAACCAACCCATAATCTCAGCTGTTATAAATTTACCTCGCCACATTTTCTCCCTAAATTTTAACAAGCAAACAGGATGTTTTCTTTGTCTAGTTACTTCACGGTATGTGAGGCTTTTAGCGTGAGTAAATAGGAGTTGAAACAGCTGGCTCCCATCTAAGGTGAGCCTGTGGTCAACCAAGCAGTTGAATCTGCCATGACATGAAAGCAGTAACTGAACAATGCCTGTAAAGAGCCATTTTCAACAGGCAGCACACACCTACAGCTACATTGTCCTTAGCAGGTAGAGCTTAACACTATTTTTTTTTTACCCCCTGCTTCATCTTTCGTAGGATTTGACTCTGTTTCCTCTGAATTTTGGACTTGTCTGTTCAAGGTATGTTGAAGCAATCATCTCAGAGGAGGAGAATGCTTTTCTTTTTATTTTTGTTTTCCTTTTAAAGGGATCTCCTGCTGGAAATAGTCAGTCACTCATCACTTGTAATCTACCTTTTGTCTCTGTTTGCCACCTGAGAAGAGAGAGTGCTTTTTTAAGAAAGCGAGACAGAAGCACAGAAATAGAGAGAGACAGAGAGATAGAGAAAGAGCGAAAGAGCAAGAGTCTGTGCGCGCGCGTGTGTGTATTGACGGTGCAGTGCAGTAAGTCAATATTAAGGAGAAATAAAGGGCCCATAAATTAAAATACTATTTAAAGGCCCAGTGTGCAAGATTTAGTGGAATTTAGTGCCATCTAGCAGTGAAGATTGGAGATTGCAACTAGCTGAAACTTCTCCTGGATGGAATTCGTTCGTTGCGTTTCGTCAGCGTTCGTTGTTCAGCAGGTCTTTACTGGGAGCAGAGGGCTCTTCCTCTTCAAAGTAAACAGTGACTTAAACAAGTAAATTACTGAATGAATTAGTTTCTAGTTACAAATCAAATTTTCTGCAATATAGTCTGGCATGTTAGAGATAGGCTGCTAGCCTAGCACCTGCTAATCTGTGCTCTCCTTTTTCCCCTGATAACTTAAGATCCAGATGTTGAGGGGAGTTTTAGCAGGAGTCAAAATATTTGCAGAGGTCTCTTCCTCTCCAAAACTAGTGGACCTGGTGATTTAAAACAGTAACGCTGAAAAAAATGCAGTTACATGTTAAAAAAAAAAAAAAAAAAGATTCAAACACTCATCATAGAGGGGCTGCTAACTACGGTGGCCGTCATGAAAACACATAAAGCCCTATGTAGAGCCACTGTTTGGTTTGTCCTTTCTGGGCTACTGTAGAAACATGGCAGTACAACATGGTAGACTCCATGAAAGAGAACCCACTCCATATGTAGATATATGGCTCATTCTAGAGTAACCAAAATACAATAATTATTATTTTCAGGTGATTATACACTACAGAAAAAAAATAGCACACTTCCCTTCTGCCAGTATATTCCCCTAAATCCTACACACTGAACCTTTAAGAAATGAGCACACTAATAGGATTATAGTATTGAAAGCACAAACTCTAAATGCTAAATAATCATCAAGTTCAGGTGGAAAATGTGATTGTTGCATTGCATTTGAAGCTATTTTCTCTTATATACGTCTCCGTTTTCATTACAACCTCATTTATTGTCCTGTTGAGTGACACTTTAACCGAGCTCATGCTTGACTCTCCAGCTCGTGCAAATCATGGTGAGATATCGTCACCTCTTAGTTTCAGTGACACTGGCCCTATTAGGAGGGTGTGAAATGAGAGGCACGCTTTATCAAGTCAGCTAAAAGAATCGCCCCATCATCTTCATCCTTCGGCTGCAATAAAGAACAGTAAGTTGTAATTCAGCGGTGAAATGAGAGAGGAGGAGAGAGAGTCTTTTGCTGATACAAGCCTACCAACCAGAAAGGTTTGAATGCCCCTGATAAAAGCTTTCCCTTCGGTCAGTTTCAGAATATTAATATTTCAAGGAAGCGCCTCACCTGACATAAATATGGTGCGGTCTTTAATAGCCCCCCCAACCCCCTCCTAGTGTCTTGTTTGGAAGTTTATCATAGAGAGAGCTTACATGAAGAAGAATCTGGAAAGGTAACGTAAATGGGATTAAGGAGAGGTTAAGATCATCCAGTGTGGCTGTTAGAGGGGGATATTAAATATTGATTTATCCCACTGTAATGACCGGGCAGAGGAGTGGGTCTAAGTGCTGCTTACAGATGGATCAATTCATCTTTTCATAAAAAGTGTGTCTGAACAGTACAATGCATTCCTCCCTAACCTTTATCACCACGACTCTCTCGCTCTCGCTCTCGCTCTCCCTGGCCGTTGACCTAGGAGAACATGGTGTAGATCAGAGTCTCCGTTTTACAGTATATACGCCTTTAACCTGAGGACATGTAAAATATTCATGCTTTACAGGAACAGTTTTTCTTTCTAGTCTTTTTATTTGTCTGTTTTTACTATATCCCATCAGTACAATAAAACCTTTTACAACCC
Organism: Plectropomus leopardus; assembly: GCF_008729295.1. Classification (NCBI taxonomy): domain Eukaryota; kingdom Metazoa; phylum Chordata; class Actinopteri; order Perciformes; family Serranidae; genus Plectropomus; species Plectropomus leopardus. The sequence goes on from NC_056463.1 coordinate 17,612,397, forward strand.
CTCTGCAATTTACCTTTTTGAAATATTTATCTAAAGGTATTATTGTTTGCGGAGGGCAATTACTTTGTTCCATTATTTACTATCTCCTCCTCAACCACTGGAAGCTTTTACCTAGAATGTGCCAGCATGTCTACAAGTCAAATACAGTACATCTGAATCCATTTGTAACCATTTGAATTGTTTCCCTCTATTATGCACTACAGCTATAAGTGGACATGCTGTTTTTCAGGGTCACGGGTGAATAAATATAGAGCATTCGTGTCTCTGTATGTTTTCACTCGTGGTGCATGCAGGGATTCAACCATGTTGCCATCTTGTCATAGAGTTTATGGCCTACCGGAATATACGGCCAGTAGATCAGAGATGTAATACCCTTTACTGATAAATATTCACTGGCTCAGCAGACGACAATAATTATTTCACAGAAATTTAAAAATGCATTTATTTGAATCATTCAGAATTTTAAAAAGCACTTTTTTTGGAAATTTACTAACTAAATTGCGAAATATACAGTGACATTTATTATCCTCAATGTGCTCAGACAGCATCTCATCGCTCATATTTAACTAATTGCAGCTTTTACTGTAAATTAGGGATGCACAGATTTATTGGCCATACATTGGTATCGGATGATATTGTTGATTGCCACCAGCCTTTCAGAAAATAAAATGGCATTCACTGACAACAGTGGCTGATGGTTTTCTGTTGTGTTACATCAATTTTTCGCAAGCCAAAAAGCAGTGCTCGAGACTAACTGCGTCCCAGTGTTCCAGGAACAACAGAAAATGCGTTGGGGACAAGTTTTAAACTTGAACAAACACATTTGTTTCAAAGAGCAAATTGGTTTTTTTTTACAGAGGGAATTGTGATATCTTTTATATTGTAAAAAACGTTTTTCAAAGCAGTTAGTTTAAAAAAGTTTTCCATGTGAAAGGTTATTTCATTTCAAAGGTTGTTTCATAAATGTGTATGACTGAATTGCTCATGTAAAGGTAGTGTCATGAAGGATTGAATGACTTTAAAATAGAGAAATCATTTTTTGTACAGATATTTTTCTTTCTATCGCACAAAAGGTGGACAAAATAACAACAAAAACAAAATAAGCCAAAACAAACAACAACAAAAATTGTTATTGGCTATAGGCTATCTTATTATTATAAACATCGGTATAAGCCCAGAATATTACAGTTGGTGCATCCCTACTGTAAATGTAATCAGCCATAACATTTAAATAAGTCATAAATCTATTGCTCATTACAGAACTGGTCAGGGTTAGGTAATTAGCTGCTTTGCTAGAACACATAATAGGTGCTGCTATTGTTTCAGACATGAGTAGTCTACTTGACTGTTATATGTAAACTGAAAATTACCTTTAAATTAGCACCTTACATGTAATTCCTCTTATGCAGAGATCACGGTCAAATAGTAAAATGCTAATTTAACTTTCAGCCTCAGAAAACTGTTGCCTCTGTAACAAAGGAAACAAAGGGTCTTTTTTAATATTTCAAATTTCCAGCCTCAATCTATCTTGTGCAAACAGATTAGCAAGTCCCTAAATGAGCCGGTGTCCAATGTAACTTTAAAAAGCAAACTATAGGCCAAACAGAGAAAAAGAGATGACAGTCTTATTGCACCCCGGGCCACTGACTGACAAGTCATCTGGCCCAAATCTACATTGTATTGGCCACGTGCAATTCGTGCAAGCCTTGTTGTTAAACTCTATGCCATCAGGTATGACAGATTTTTACAGAAATGCATCAATGTCTCTCACTTGAGTTCTGATAGACGTTGCATACGTGATGCCCTGGAGGGTGTGTGAGATAAAATATATTCCTCTGCTGACATGTCCCTAACTGGAATCAAAAGGTGAAAGGCCAGTGTATTAACCTATTGAACTGGCCCTTTCTGCCCCGCTACACCTCCTCTCCTCAGTATTGATGACTGCAATTGTCCATTTCCCGTGTCCCAAAGCTCAGCCTGTAAATATTCAAATGGAGCTTAGGCTGGTGTTCCACAAAATCCAGACTCCTAACCTATTGGTTATAGTGGTTATACTGGTCCCTCCTGTGTGTGTATGAGTGTGTGATTTTGTGTGTGTGTGCTTATATGTGCATGCACGTGTGTGATGCCAGGGCTCTATTCAGGCAAAGCCCTCACAAAGACTTTGAATATAATCTTGTCTGGTCTGCAGCCCTGGAAGCAATTTTCTGCTCCTTTTCGACTGCTGTCTTGGAAATTGCAAACCAAGGCGTTTTGGCTGCAATGTAAATCCTTGGCATACAAGGGTTTGCCCATCCAAATTAGATTATGCTCAGCTCCCAGACACTGGCTGTAGCCAGCAAGTGCTATTGTGAAGATTGCTTACATTAATGCTTTGTCCAATTGTTCATGTTTGCCAAAAGAATAAAAATAATGTATGACTCTGGATAATATGCGCCTGAGTGTGTGTGTGTGTGTGTGTGTGTGTGTGTGTGTGTGTCTGCGTGTCTGCGGGCTCCTGTCCCAGGTCAGGTCTTTAGCTCTGTCTCGCCTCTTCCCCAGAAAGACATCAAGACTGCATCTTGGTAGGGTCATTTGGCGGTGGTGGCTCCATTATTTTCTACAGTTGTCATTTTACACGGTGAATTTCTGGCGTGCTGCAGTTGCTCAGAAATAGTGCTGGCCCCAGTGGCTAAGACCTGTGATACCGCACTCACCACAAGGCACACACAACAAAGGACGAGGGAAAGAATAGGCCACAAAGGGCCATTTATAGTCTATGGTATTGTTGTGGTAGGAACAAAATGGCTCCAGTGTCCAAAAAGTCTTGAGGTTTTGTTCATACGTATGTGAAAAGGGTTTTGGTAATGCTGCAGTTTCTAATGTCCTGCTGTTTGCAACCTGGAAGGTTTGATAAGGCAAGAGATTTCAGCCCAACTTAACAGTCCCTGGAGGACCCAGTGAACAGTTCTGGATCATTGAGGGTTGGAAACCCGTAAAAGTACACATTGTCAGCACAATTGATGTCGGCAGTGTGGAGAAGAACATGAGAACTGTGTCAGAAATGTGTCACAGTGCTGAGATGGCTATCTATTACAGACTCTGAAAATTATAACATTTTCAGTACATCTTTTTCTAGTGGTGGCATTTACTCAAGTACTGTACATAAGCACGGTTTTGAGGTAATTGTACTTTACATGAGGATTTTCTTTTCATGCCACTTTATACTACTTCATTACATTTGAGAGGGAAATATTGTACTTTTTACCTCATTAAATCAATTCATTACCTGACTGCTTTAGTTACTAGTAGGGCTGTACCCAACTCAGAATTATGTCTGTCGAATCAAATTCAGATGTGCAATATGAATTGTAAAGATTAAGGTTTTTTTGGTTTTTTTTTTTTAAGTTTTAAAGGTTGAACGGGGTTAAGCCGAACGTTTGATGGTGGTATTCATGTAATATAGTAAACAATCTAATTGTGCCAATGGATGACTGGCTATGTGCAACAACATTTTTTGCAAACACTAGATATCAAACAAAAGCAGGGAACTGTGTCGAATTAAGTTGCTGTGAACTGTAAATGGACCACTTGTAAGCAGAAGAGAGAAGATAATATATCTCAAAGCCTTATAGAGCAAAGACTCTTCCTCCTCTGTGCCACTGCGGCCTGTGCCAAAGAGACGTTTGACAGTCAAGAGCACTCACCTTGCAGCAAAGTCTGGGGACCAAAACGTCCCCAGAATCACACTGCACAGTAAACTGACCAGCAAAAACAAAACAAACTTACAAACAAACAAAAAAATGCTGGACTTGGAGCAATCTGAGCACTGGGGAGTGTGCCACTGATGATTCAAATCTGTGAGTCTCGGGGCAGCCCAGGTTGCTAGTTAACTTACAAATTATGATTCGTGCATGAAAAACATGAGAAGAGTTTCTAAAATATGATGTTTTGTTATAAATTAAATTATCAAAAGGCTAATGTACAGCTAAAACAATTAGTTAATGCACATTTAACCTTTTCATTTGGCTGATGCACCTTAAAATTCACCTGCCCTGGATGGGGATTTGAACCCACAGTCTTTTGATTTGGCTGTTGGACTAACAGTCTGAGCTAATGAGCTGGTGGGACTTGAGTTTCCCTCCCTTAAAATTTTGTCTTGCACATTTGGACAAAGTGTTCAAAAAAAATAATAACAAAATGACTAACAAATTCAAAATTAAGTCATGGCATAGTATGTTTAAAAAAGAGGCATAAAAATGACCAACAAATGTCCCAAAGTAGACACACTAACATGTAGAAGAAATCCAATTGTTTAGACTAAAAGCACATTTCAAATTGGCACTAAAAGGTCATATTTTGTGGGTTTGACTTGTTTTCCCCCTAACAAAAATAACTCATCTTGAAAAACGACAGCAAATTCTTTTATTAAAAACAAACAATAAACATTAAATTGGCACAAAGCCCAGAGTAGAATTACCTCACTATTTTTCTAAACATAGTTTAAGCTCCTTAATTTAATGAAAGGCCTTCCCTCTCTCTGTTTTAAACAAATGAGGTGATGCCCTGGCAGTACAAATGGGACTGGAATAGCTGGCCATCTCTGCTCTGTGTGATGTCGAGGACGACTACTATAGAACAGATGCCAGCCTTTTGTGGCTGCTACTGTTGATTCTGCTGCTGCCTGCATTAGGCCGAGCGAAGGGAGAGCTCTGGGTAAAAAGAGAGCAACAGCCTGCATGAAAGGGAACTGTGGGTTTACCGCATGGCTGGATGTACTTAACATTTAAATGGTTCAAAACTAGCAAAAACTACTGGAAAGCTGCAGACTTATAAATAACATTGCAACTGGTTGCAATAAAAATACAAAACAGATGAGGCGCTGAGCTGTGAGGAGCTGCAGCCATGTTAAAGTGCAGTCTTTGTCTCCATCGGTGCTGGGACAGATTGTTGAGGGGCTTAAGTCTGAGAGAAAGAGAGAGAAGACTGCGAGGTCCACAGACCACAGTGATGACTGACACTCGATACACAAAGCCCTGTATTGTGGTCAGAGATCCATTGCCTTCAACTTGCCACATACCAGGTGTGTGATATAACCATAGCCAGTTCAGCACATTATCACACATAAGTGGCTGTTTAGGGTCCTGCAGCTGTTTAAGGCTCCAATGATGAAAATTTCAAACATATGCAATCATATATTTTCCACCATGAAGGAAACGCGGATGAGATTTTACCAATAGTTTAGAGATCTTGGAAAGTAAAAGAGTTGCTGCTGTCAGATGTCACAGAAAAGGCTAAACATGTCATTGGCTGTGTATACAGTACATACGTATACGGCTAAAAAATAACCAGACTATTATATGACTTTAAGTTGGCAACTGGTAATTATGGGAAGGAGTAAAATGTGTCATGGTTGCCAGCTGCCCGAAAGAAATGAAGCAGTTTTCTCTTTGAATAATCATTCTGATGTCAAAATGTTTTGGTGAGCAGACTTGCCAACTTAATCTGTGCTTGTATCGCCTAGTTTACCTTCCTTAACCCTTTGAAACCTGGATAGACGTCAGTTTTCTTGTGCTGCTTTCAGATACCTTTCACAAGAATGTAAACCTTTGAACCTTGAAAAAATTATTTTCAAAAACATGGGAAAAGACAGCGAGCAACTTGGTAATAAATGTTTAACAGATTGCAAGAAATTAGTAGATTAAAAAATATAGATATTTTTTTAAAAAGTACAGGGAAAATGTCTAGGGAAAAAAGAAAAAAGTTGGGGGAAAAACTATATCTATAATTATCGTAATTACATATTTAAGTATTAAGTTGGCTTAAGTATACGTATGTTAACAAATTATTACAGTTTTTAAAACTTTTCCTGAATTCTTTCTTTGTTTTTTTTAACTTTCTTGTTGTTGTTTTCTTTTTTTAAAAAAAAAAAATCTTTACAAATTTTTATGTAAATGTATTGTACTTTTACTAATTTCTTGTTAATTTAGGGGGCTTTTCTTCTTCTCTTGCTCATTGCCTCCTTCCCACATTTTTAAAAGAAATCAAGGTCATTTGGTTAGGTTTCAAAGCTTAATGTGCAGTCCCATTTTTTTCTCTCAAAATATCACAAAACATGAATAAAATGAAGCCTAACAAGAATCATAAATAATCGATAATTATGTATTCAATGATAAACTGAAATACACAAAATTAAATTAACTGTTTAACTGTTAGCTGCATGTTATGGCCATAGCCCAAAGTCTACATATTTGACATCGAAGCCATGCTTTGTCAATTTTTTGCCAAGATTTGACCCTAAGAAAATAATACCAAAAACTAGGCATAGGGCATGGTGATATGGCTAACATATTTTGACAATAAAAATGTTCATATCAGTTGATATTGACAGTTTTCATGATAAATGTCAAATTATTATTTCTTTCAAGTTTAGAGGTAGATTTTTGCTCCTGAGTGAATGTTGAAATAACCAAACGATTAATTGTGGCTTGAACTGCTGTACGTCATCTTCTTCTTCTATTACCTCCCCCTCTTCTGGTTAATGGCGTGTGGCAACTGGTTTTTAGGGTGCATTGCAGCCCCCCTCTACGGCCATATGGGTGGTTTAATTATGTCAAAGATTTATTTAAGATGTATTAGAAAAATCATAACATAATTACTGTTACCCTTTAAATCACCTGCCTTAACTAGGGCTGTTTGCAATAAGTCAGTCAATTAAACATTGCAAGCTTTGCTAATCAGCACTAGAGATACTAGTCTTTAAAAGTTACTATTAAAATTCTGATCATTTGACATTTCATCATGTGACTTTGGTCACCAAATGAAACTGCTTTTGTTATAACCAGGCACATTTCCTAAAGAATATTGTTTTCAATAGATATTATTTGTTAACTTTTTTTTAATTGTCATGTTTTGGAGGATAATGTGCAATGTTCATAATGCAGCATGAAAACTGCCAAACACTTCAACTGCATTTAAAATATGATTTGGTCATAGAACCATTAAATTGTTCAATTAACATTTAAAGTGGATCTTGTAATGTATGTCTTAATTTAATTAATGTTTAACCTTATAGATTAAAATGTGCTGTTTTCTGAGTGTTTTCCTACTTGTAAACTTAAAAATTACAGGAAATTAGTTGTTGGGAACATCCCTATGAAAAACTGGGGAAGTTATCTCTTGTGATGTGGCCAGTTGTGCATTAATTCTACATGATGTTAAACTCTAAAATCATCCAGATTAAAACAATTGCCATTCTGTGTCTAATCCCGACCCAACGAACTGAACAAACTCAACAGTAACAACTCAACAGCTTGCTGATCTGCTCCACAGTCTACCTCACTCCTCTGTGTATTTTTCTTTCATCTCTTATTTGAACAATCCCAGGCCATATGGCTTTGCCTATAGCCCGGAGCTATTTACAAAGGAGAGAGTGAAGGAGTGTCAGGATTGGCAATGTGTTGCCTAAATATAGGGCAGGAGTAGGCACAATGCACAGGGCCGTCCGCCACCCGCCTCTGCCCAGAATACACCCTGTGGGCAAGAGCAGCAGGCCTCCGGCACATGTTCTGCGGCCGGCCAGATTAAAGCTCTCTTTACAGCACTGACAAGGGCTCTTTTGGGCTCCCTCGCCCAAGAAGTTGCACAGACTCTGTTATCTATCCTCTTTCTACCTCTTGCTCTTTGTCAGTGACTCACGACTTCACTGGACTAGCTTCTGACTTTACTGGGTCGACATGTGCGAACAAACAAAGTGCATCTGTTAGCAAACTTTACAGACAAAAGACTGCACAGGCAGGGCAGATGAGATTATTGTGGGTGGCAGTTTTCCACTACAGCACGGAGTGCATTGCTATAATTTTAGTTGTGGGGTGGAGAGCTGCATGCTGAAGTCATTTGAGGGAGGGACCGGTTGCTTGCCAGCGGTCGTGGTCAGAACGGGAGGGGAAAATTGTGTACTGTTACATCTTTTGTTTCCTGTCTCTTTATCTTTACCTCGTCACACCAGCGTGATTTTCTGGGTGTGTGTGTGTGTGTGTGTGTGTGTGTGTGTGTGTGTGTGCGTGTGTGTGTGTGTGTGTGTGTGTGTGTTTTCAAAGTCTTTTATCCTTCCCTTGCACATTTTTACATTAGGTTCTCTCTCTCTCTCTCTCTCTCTCTCTCTCCTGGCAGGATGGCCAGCTTAACCAGATACTGCATGTCCTTTGCTACTTCTCTGTGTCAGAGTGATCAGTAAAAATTTAATGACACTATAAAATAATAAAAGTGCCATTAATTTATCACAGCACTTGATGCGTGGGCAGTAAAGAAGCATTAGTTCACTGAATATTTTCAAGCCTTAAAACAAAACCCTGATGCTGTGCAGATAATTTATGGCCCTTTTTCCAACTATGATTCTAATTCACAGATATAAATCACCAAACTTATAACCAATAAGTATATTAAGCTCAGTATATAAAATTTTATGAAAATTTGTGGCACCATATTGCTCAGATAGTCTGATATTAATTAGCATGGTTACCCACACGACAGGGTGGACTACTTACCCATTTACAGCAAGTATGTAAAATGCTGGCTTGTATTAAGTATATGTTCATTACTATATCCCTTTATACACAGAGATTGCGCTATTCAGCCACTTTTAAATCCCTTCTTTGCACCACCTTTACATATTTACACAGAACCAAACAACAGCAGCTCCATGGTGCTCCAAAATGTGATTTTAGATAGCATGTCGGTACCACTGAAGCAAAAGAGGCATGATGGGTGTGACATTTACTACAACAGCGTCTGCCTCTACTGTGACAGAGCTTTTTGAACAATAACATGGAAATAACAATCATTTATTATCTCTGTTATATGGCGGACGTTTACCGCTGCTGTTTTTCTTCTTTCAGTAAGCTGCTAACTGCTGCTAGCTGCTTTTTAAATCTCTGGTGGTATGTTGCACACAACACTTCATCAAAACATCAAACCCTTCCTGATTATGATTCCATCCTGCCAACTGTACCTTTTTTACAGTCACAGTTTTGGAGCTATGACTAACTCCTATGCCAACCGTAAGGTGAGAAAACTTTTACGATCGTTCCTTTTATACAGAACGTCAAGGCAGCATAATGGCACAATATTACCGCCTTGAACAGGCAGTGTCAAAAAAAAAACAACACATGCTTCTTTTTATGTCAAAACTACCTAAAAAAATCCTCAACAAGAGCCACTTTCCGTCTTTTTTCCCAGTTATTTGATGTGCTGATGTTCACTAATCACACAACTGGAGAAAGAAGTTCAACACTGAGCTAGTTATTAATGAAATTCATTGATGGATGGGCCCTGTTCTCCTGCCTTCTCAGCCCAACATGATGCTTAATGATCATGAGTTTATAAAAGGACTTGATTGATCAGTAGGGACCACCGAGGCGCAGAAGAGGGACGAGATGACTACTTTATTACAGACATACAGTACCCATGAGCGCTGTGTCTTCCTGGTGGACTGTCCACGGAGCATCTGAAGCAGCACCATCGCCCATTCGGCTAATCGCACATCAGTCACTTTGTCATCGGGCTGCTAGCTTCTTTCATTAAGAGCAATAATGTGGCTGGGTGATGAATACAGCTCTGTGAGCGTGTGCATGCGGCGCTTTACGCAGAATGTGACACCGAAAGAGGCACTATACTCCGTCTTCTCTTTACAAAGCGTCCTCTTGCCCAGCAGGGACCACCACATATGTCATAATTAGAAAACACTTAAGTAAGCAAAGGGCTGTCAGATAGACAGGCTCTAATCACAGGCCATAAGCAGGTAGTGGTTAATTGTATATCAGAATCACTCAGCTGGCCATAAATAATGACTGCTCCTTCAAGTATGATGGTAAATTGCAGTGGTCTTTCTGTCTCTCTCCCTTTTTTTGAGGAATAGATCTTGAATAAATAAAAGCATGAGGAAAATCAAAATTATGTGAAAGGCCTCAAATGGACTTGAACTATCTTCATCCTTCATCTTGTCATATTTTTTAGCCCTCAAGAAAAAAAAGGTTATACAAAAGAGGGGGGAAAAAATGACAGATTTCTTAATTTATTTTAAAAATGTACTGTAATTACCGACAGCTGTTGTTGCCAACATTCAATTGTCAGGAAAACACAACAAAATAAATCAAATGCAGCCGTAAAAATAAATATTTTGACTTGCACTGCTTAATTTTTTAGCACCTTCTCCTATCAGCAGGGGGGGGAGAAAACTTCCCTGCGGGCAAAAAGTGAAAAAACAACAAAATGGTGCAATGCATTACAAAGAAGGGGCTAAAAGATTAATGTGTGTGTTGGTGTCGGTGTGTGTGGCAGGGGAGCTGTTAGTATTGTGTGTGGACTCTACCTGTGTATGTGTTCAGACTGCGTGTGATAGGCATGTTTAGAAAAGAAAGAGGCAGAGGTCAGAGCAGACAGTACATCTTTGGCAGAGATTGAACGCTCACCCTGGGAGTAAAACAAATGCTTTTTTTCTGAATGGTGGCAACATGCCTGCTTTTAGTGTCATCCAGGCAAAACCTAGGGGGGGAGAGATTATTTGTATCATGCAGAGTCAAAGTGTCCATCTCCTAGTTGAGTCTTTAGAGAGGAAGACAGCCCTTTGCTAATGCCCTGTGTATTCACTGAGGAAGTAGGTCATTCAACAATGGAGCCAGCAGCAGTCGGCACTCTCCCCTTGCATAATACATTAAGTGTAATGTGCAGCAACTATTCAGAGGCCCCCCGAAAGCTGTTATTTTATTCTGTAAATGCACATGGACATGACATTTAATATTGTCACGGAGTGCTGAATGACAGGGTTTCATTGTGCGTCAAGTACAACATGATGCCAAGTTTAATCTGAGCACAAAGCGACATGACAAACGGGAAAACACGGTGTGTTCTCCAAAGCATGAACTCTGAATAAATGATGGGCGCTGAGCTCTGGGCACTGTAGACTGGAAGGGAGGATGTAAGGAGAAGATTACAGAGGAAAATCTGAGCACTGCAAAGAGGGCCACGGCCCCATTGTGTGCTTCGGATCACAAAGTATCCTTCTGTAAATCTATTTACAGCACCCCTGGCCCTCACTGTCTCTCTGCCTCCTGTCATCCATTACAGCAGCTGCTGAATAGAGAGATGAGAGAGGGAAAAAGCTACATCTAGCTCATGTCAAAAGAGCAGCTCTTCAAAAGAACCTCCATTTACCAAAGACACTGTTTTTTCTTTTCAAATTTCCAGATTCCTGATGGGGTTATTTTTACAATTCTATCACTGTAAAAACGTGGATATGCGCTTGTTCGTGTACCTGACTGTTTGTGTTTCCTTCTAGGAGAGGGCGCATTTTGAGAGCATCGGGCACCACCTCGGCAAGCTGGGTGAGGAAGGAAAGATTGGCCACAGAGTTATTGACCTCACAAGGCCAGAGGATCTTGATGGTAAGGCCATATTTGTGTCTTTTCTTTATAACGGTAATTGCATATCAGATTATTTTATGTTTTCCATACAAATTCCCTTAAAGTTATTGTGAATTCTACACTAAAGACTTGAGTTGAGTGAAATATCTATACACTCTAGACCAGACCCTTGTCCACCAAAATTAGTGTGTGTACGCAGGGTTTTTAAACAAGTCTATGGACTCCTTTCCTATTGCCAGTAGCAACTCTGTTTTTTCACTGATGCATCACATTTGACATCACGCACAGGTCAAAAAAACAGGTCAGCAAACAGTAGAAAGCAGCATGCAGGCGGGTGAAAATGTTACAACTGTTACTTTTTTTTAAAATATATTACTTACTCGGTCATTCTCTCTTACAAACTGCTTGCTGCTTGTGCGGAGACAGATGGTATTTTGTCATGGTGCGTCACTGCATCTCGCTGGTAAAGGAGCTAAAGGGAGCGTGTTTACCCGGGTGTACCCACAACTAACGCAGAGCATGGGTGTGAGTGCCGGTTGTAACCTTTCCAATTACATAGAAAAGCCAGATGAAAGCAAGTGTTAATTTTTTTTTTTTTGTTTTTGTTTTTGTTTTTTTTTGTGGTGAGAAAGGGGCTTGAGTGCCAATTTAGGAAGCCAGCACGTGCTTGAGGGCCACATAGGAAGTTGTAGAATTTGCAATTGCTGTTGTAACAGCATATTTCCGTGGTTGCTTCTCCGTCTCATGGCCACATTAAACTTCCAAGTTGTCCACTAGAACTGCAAACTTTAGCTAACGGCACGAGCACTGATGACTCGGGATGTGCCGCAAGTTGCCATCCAACCGTTGCCTTTACAAATACGCAATCCTAGCCTGACAGACGCTTGTTATGGGGTCACAGTTTGATGCAGTAGCCCGGTGTATTAAACGTTTTTATTACCTTAGAATTAGTAATCTATATTCACATGCTGAGTGGGTCTTCTTTGCCCATATTGTTCTATAGTGGCCCAGAATGAAAAAAACATATATTGGCTTACAGGACCATTCAAGTCCCCCTGCTCTTACCGATAGATGCCGCTAAATCCTTCACACTAGATCTTTGAATATAAGCTATTTAAAGTTAAAGTATTGAAATGGGCCTCAGATGGTTTCAATATTATGCGTGAACATCATGTCACAATCAGGGCCACAGAAAACGTTTCTGAGGGCTGCAACTGGCTGCACTTTGAGCATCTTTCCTCTAGACTAATGCTATACATTCAAAGGAAAAGGAGTTTTGATTGTTGATAAAGCCTTCTGCTTCATGTGGTTATGTGTCTAAGTTGTAGATGGTCGAGGGTGTGTGCAGAAACATGTGCGTATGTGTGAGGGAGATGTGGGGGTTGGGGTGAATGCTGCTCGAAATGAGCCGTAGCTCTGAGGTTTTCACAGGTAGGTGAGCAGAGGACAAGGTGCCTGAGGACAAAGCTGGCTTTTTTCCAAGCTCGGCTCCTGTTGCTGTTGTGCTTGTTTGAGGTCCTGGGCACAGGGGTGTAAATTCGGGTTGCACCAGTGTGACAAAGCGTCATCTCCCTTTGTGGCGCTGGTTCCTACACAGGAGCAAGGAGTACCTCAGTGCACCAATGTTTGTCCGACATAAATATTTGTGGCAGTTTCCATGGCACTTCAGAGCCACAGCAAAGAGGAAAACGGTTCTGACTCATCTTTGATGCCTCAAAAAGTCTTCAGGCAGAAGGATAGATATTTCTCAGGACAATGTAACCCGTCAACATCTTTAAATAGCATGTCAGACACATTTCCCATCAGTTTTAGAAAGAAAAGCTCCTGCATAATTGGTTCACATAGACTTTTTAAAAAATATATTTTTACTTCCCATAAAAAATGTTTGTTTACCAACACCAAAGTAAATGCCTTTTTTTTAATTATGTGTAGTTTCACATCACACCCATTCGTGATGTTGAGAAATAGAGGTGCATTTAGTGGATTCATTGACATGTTTCCCATGTGAGCCACAGCAGCAGATCCCATCCCACCCGTCTGACTCCTCGGACAGATGTGCTTCCACTGCTCATTCTCCCAGTGGGAACCTTCTCTCTGTGGCTACTGTGGAGTCAGGACTGAAACAGAGCGCGCACCAGGGCAGTTGTGTCCTTTTAAGTCCTGCACAGGGCCGAGGGAAAGGCTTGCGCCAGACGCCTCACATCAGTGTTCCCAGCGGGCTATGGATTAGGAGCAAGCAGAGGTTAGAGGAGCGGAGAGGTCCTCTTCCCAGGGGGAAATGGCTGGGAGCCAGGGCACTACACATAACTCAGAACACACAGTTAGCATTTCTTCTCTTTTGCCACAAATATATCTGTCTGTCTCTTTCAGCTTCACCAACAGGAAAACACATACAGTTGAATGATGTGAAGCAGGGTTTTATGATGTGAACCACAAAGTGTTTACTCCTCCAAGAACATGTTTACTTTTGAAATCCTTGTTGTGCTTCCTAAACCAATCGAGGCTTGGCTCCCTGGCATACCTTGATATATGGAAAGATACAGTATCCGTCTAATTGCAGCTTATTTGTGCTCTATTTAATAACCTGGAAAGCTCTTGTTTGTTGATTTGCATGTCAAAGGGTCATGCAGATGTCACAGTTAAGATGGGTCAAAACCATTAATTCACGTGTTTAGGTTTTTTTTTTATGTTACACTTACGTACTAAAGTTGTTTAAATGGCTTTTAAAAAATATTAAATATAGTCCTATTTTCCCATAGAAACAATGGTTATAAGTCACCAATACATCTAAAAATGTTAACTTTTCAACCGATCTTCGCCAATTTCTAATTCAGATATCTAGATGTCTTTTGACCTTCAAATTGCCAAATCAATGCTTAAGCCTCTTTCCCAGTGCACAAAAAATACGTAACATCTGGCTTTTGTATTATTGTTTAAAATTAGTATTTATTCCTGGGACAAAGGACTTGCTTTCATTACGAGTATTTACTGGCTCTGATCAGCAGTGATGGAAATACAACACACAGGTGGTTGGCTAATTTTAGCCCTTCTCCTGAGACGTTACAATGACACACAGCCACAAATTAATGGCCCTCTCTGTCCTAAGAAGCACTCAAACATCAATCAAAATTTAGGTGACACCGAGTTTTAAAGAACAATTGAATAAGTAACACAAAAAAGAAGAAATTTTCACTGGCCTCCAGGCTGCCTTCTACTGTTTACTGTTTACGTTTTCCAGTGCGTCTGTGACGTCAAATGTGACAAACCATGAAGGGAAGAAAAAAATAGAAAGGCATACTGGTCTACTACAGAGTCGTGTACCCAGCTCTGGTCTACTGGCAAAAAGAACATTAATCTATCACCTATTTTTAGAATGTTTCCCACGTTAATAAAAAAAAAAAAAAAAATTAAAAATGTATATGCACTCATTTTGGTGCAAAAGAGAACTACTGTATAATTTTGGAATTCATTTTTTATTGTTATTTACAATCACACATACTTTTGGAACTCATAATTTAAGTCACAAATGTTCAACCTTTTTGTGCCAATCAGGAAGAAAATTAGTTTAAAATCTTCTCGTTATTTCTAAACACTTTTCGTCAGTAGTTCAGAACATGCTGCCTATACTTTGGTGGTTCCTGAAAAGGAAAATTACTGGGTGTACCTCCCAACCCATACATAGGGTGTGAAAGCCGCTCGGTGTGTAGCAGCTCTCCCTCCAGAACAGAGTAGCCACATTGAGCAGACCCAGTGTACAGCCGACTTCTGTCATCACAGCAGTTCACAGAAAGCTTTAGGTTGCTTAAGCTAATATTTGCAAAGCATGCAGCAACCAAAGTCCTAACGACTTGGGGGAAAAAAAGCGGCAAAGGAATGGAAATAGATAGGATTTCCTTCATTTTACAAAGCCACGAGCCACACACATGAACCCACCGCAAATTCATTAGGTCTTTTTAAGCTCTGAAGAAAACATTACTAAAATACCACAAAGGCCTCAGCCCAGCCAGGCCCTTTGTTCATTCACATATGTCAGTATGGAGTTGCTGTGTAGCTGAGGTTTTGTGTTTGTCTAAACCGCCCCCATCACTGAGGGTCCGCTGAGAACAAAGAGGTTGTTGAGAGATGTGCGGAGGCAGGAAACAGAATTAATCTAAACGCCCAGTGTGATAATATCAACTGAAGAGTGAGAAAAGACGGGGCTTTAACCAAGCAGTGTCTCTAACAATGTCCCTGCAGAATCGGATGAGAAGAACAGTTGTGTTGCATTGTTGTTACATTACTGTGTTTCTTGACATCGGTAGCTCGGAGCGGTTTTATATGAGTTGATTGTTTGAAGAGGTTTTTGTTGTTGTTTTTCTTCCACTGTGAGGCCGTGGGAATCAGGCTCTTAGTTTTATTGCTGAGGAGTTTTTTCCTAGAAGAAAGCTTAGATGAGGAGGCTCAGACATAATGATTTATCAAGTGACAGCAACAATAGCTGAATAGGTCAAGATAGTCAATAAGAAAGTTGTGTTTTTAAGGTTGGCAAACTCAAATTTACCCTCGGTAGGACACATTTCAGCGTGCCTGCTTGCGTGTGTCTGTGTGTGTGTGTGTGCGTGTGTGTGCATTTCCTTTTGCATGTGCAAAGCTGGGATGTTGTGAAAGATTAGACTCCACTTTTAGGCTAAAATGCATTTGAGAGGGGATAGAGTAGACAAAAGTTAAAGCCGTAGTGTGCATGTTGAAACAGGTCAGCCGTTTGTTCCCAAGTTCACATGTGCACACACTAACACAACACACACACACAAGCACACAAACACATACGAGTGCTCCAGAAAACTCAAATCTTGCCTAAAAAAAGAGAAAAAAAGGGGATTAACATGTTATAATGGGGCTTATATCACTTGTAATTTGTAATGGTTTAATTAGCATGCTATGAGCTCAGGCTAGAACAGGGGGCACTGAGCGCTGTCTCCTGTCTGTCCATACACATTAATCTCGCTTGATCCTGCTCCGAGGGAGAGGCTCTATTGTCAGTAGTAAATGCCTTCAGTCAGAGGTGTTAGATTTGATCCCAACAGGGAGGGCTTGGCAGGTTTGCGTGATTGTTGCCTGCTCACTGAGGCTCATCCTCTTGAGCGGATTCCTGGGTGACATTATGTGTCTGCCCGCAGAACAAAGATGAGTAAGGAGGAGAGAAGCGGGGGGGGGGGGGACTGAGGCAGTGCTACCCTCTGGCTTGGTACATGGTCGAGTCTGAGCCTGCAGCTCACAGGTGTGATAGGCGTTTAGGCCTTACTACATTCTCACTATTTCTCTTCGTTTTCCTGCTTCATCCTTTTCCGCTCTCCCTTTACCATTTTTTTTAAAGCTCCCCCACCACCACCCATTCACTCCCACTCTCTCAGACAGACAGACACACACACACACACACACACACACACACAATCATTCTTTCTCACTGTAATTCATGCTGCTCATCTGCAGTGTTTCCAGGAGAGACAAATTAAAAGGGGATTCTCATATCGCTCTGTCACACTTGAGCTGCGGGCCTCATGAATCACAATAAATTCTATTAAGCAGCACTCCCTCTGTTTCGCTACCCTCCCCAGCTACCACCCAGGGGGGCTGCCCCTGTCACTGCTAAACATCTGTGTTTATTTACACAATCACACACCTAACTAACTGATGCCTAAATGTCCTGCACCTCCCAGAGAAAAAAAATGTTAATGCTCATTTGCAAAATGTCAGAGCAGTGTCATGATTTTCAATGAAAAGACTGAAACAATGTTGCAGTAAATTGCATGTTGCTGTTTCTAGGGATTTGCTGCGACTGGCTGCTAATGTGCAGGATGCCTCTGATTAAGTCATATAAATTACGGAGGCTGAATAAGGCCAAATTTATCTACCAATGAAGCCTTAAATTACAGACAGCCATTCTCCCTTCTCTGTAGTGTAATGTTGGTACTGTAATCAGAGATTACAGTAAAGACTTTAGTATAATTGCAGGTCAAAGGTCAAACTGTTTTTAGGTCTGAGTCAACTTGATCCCTTCATCACTTTGCACTTTACAAATCCAAGACCACACCACCTGCCCCAGTGCGGGTGAAGATGATGTAACACTGCTGTTGTTCATTTCAACAGCTCTCCGCAGCATCAGAGAGGCACTTTTCTACGTGCCATCATGTGAGCAAAAAACCATGCCTCATCTGGTTTCCCTCCAATGAACCAAGTCACGTGGCTGGTTTCCTGGCTAACTATGGATGTGGCACTAGCTGATGGCAGGCGCTTGTTTTGTCCCCCCTCCCCATAAGAAGCTCACCTCTGCCCGTATGCATGCACACCAGTATATAAATTGCTGAATCAGTGTCAGTGATAGAGTAATGGCACGGGAGGCATCGTAAATTACAGCAAGCGATCCCGGGGTGCAGACACTGGCTGTCGTGTCTGAGTGAGCGCTGCGCTCCTGAGCTAATGAATACCTTCATCTGGCCCCGGCAGTCAGCAGATTGCCCCGCGTTGATGGATACTGTCAGCCCTCCGCCACACCACATTTCATTGCACAATAAACATGGTTGTCAAAACCAAACAAAGTGAAATCAATTCATCCTGTACAGTGAGTGCATGCTAAATGAAATTAACGTACTGTGTGGGGCTCGGTGGCAGCAAAGGTAGTGTATTATTTCTGAATTCATGATGGCTTTAAGGCCTCGAGCCTTCGAGGAGGCAAGAGCAAACAGACAGGACAAGAGATGGTACTCAGAGTTGGAAAAGGTGTTAATGGAACACCTCTTAAACATTCAGAATTGGTAATTTTGTGTAAGCTCTATGGGTGCAAGTAAGTATATTTCTATAAATGTATTAATCTGCTGTGTAGGCCATGTGTTATTAAAGTGAGAGACTAAGCAAAGGCAGGGGTTTTGCAGATTCGGCTTTCTGTATAGGCATCCTGAAAGAGATAATCAAATGAAATGAAAAAGAAAAAAAAAATTCGAGTCAAAAAATGTAATTCACTATTGTGTGGAGAAAGAGTTCAATTTAATATTTTTAAATGAATGACAACATTATGACAGTCTTTTTGAAATTGTTTTTAAATAATAATAAATTAAGGAAGGCTAATAAATGCCATAGATTTTAACCACTATTTTAGAGATATTTATATTAACATATTGCTGGACAAAGAATTTCAATCAGCCCAATATTTAACTCAAATAAAACAACCTTAAAAAAGACAAACCTTAATTAGATATAGACTTTGTGACCATAAACTTGCTATTGAAACTAGTCACCATAAGAGAGATTGGCCAGAAAGAATGAAGAGAATTTGTGTACAGTGTGTAACAGGAGAAGTTTAGACACAAGTTATTTTTTTCTTATACTGTTCAAAATACAAAGAAATAAAGACACACTTTTTTTCCTCAAATTCAACAGAAATTCCCAGACTTTCTCGCTCTTGCCAAAGTCTAATTAAAATCCCTCTACGAGAACACAGCATGCTTTTTCAATCCATAATGTTGTGCCAATAAAGCCAATTAAATTTAAACTGTAACTGAGCATCACCTGGTTTCTTTAACCCCCCCAGAATAAGTATATCTATAGTTTTTTCATGGACCCTTTAACCTCTTTTTTTGCAGCATATATTTGCAGAAGGCAGAAACTTATAAACATTGAATAAATTATTATCTATCTTAACTTCCACCAGCAAGAACAATACGACAATAAGAGCTGAATATTTTGGTCAGCAACTAGTGCAGAGTGACAGTGTGAAAACACATTTTTCACTGGCTTCCCAGATGAAGGCAAGCCTCAGCGGATCATAAATGTGGCTGTTTGACTGTTAAACATGAGCTGGTGAAAATCAATTTGGAGGGCCTTTGTACTGAGAGAAGCAGGTTTCCTAGTGGGCAGCAGGACCTCAAACATTGTCTGTGAGCAGAAACCAAAACCAAATTCCACCACACCTCCATCTCTATTCTAGTGGAGGTGGCTGTGTGCTCCTTCAGTACAGAGTCTGTGTGTTTGCATGTGCTTTTCACTACTTGTCTCCCATAATACTTTTAAAAAAAAGACACGCTTTTCTAAAGTAAAGACACTCAAACTCTTGAGGCTGAAAATGGCGCAGCAGCATCTTTAGTGATTAGAGCAAAGCGAGGTTTCTGCAGATTTGGAATTAATGCCTCTGCACAAACCCTCCATTACTCATTAGGAGTTTGATTTTGTTTATCAACTGAAATAATAATAGAAATCAAACCCCAGGTAACGTGTGCCAAGGCTGCTAGTGGAATGGTCTAATGAGAGGGCTTCACATGTGGATGATGAAATATGCATGAGTCATCCCAAGCTTTCTTTTCCAGATTTGAGATCATTAAAGATGTATCGTAGCATATGGAAGGCTTTTTTTGTCTTATTTTTCAAGCCTTGTTTATCAACATGTTTTTGTTTGTTTAAATATTCATACTGCTTTTATTTAATTCTTTCACATCTTACATATAAAAGGAAGCAAATGCGCATGCAAACAGAAATCATTATCAGCCTGATGTACAGTTTAATACTGAGAGAAACTCTCTTATGCTGATTGTGAATGCCCTGATTGAGAAACGGCACTTTGCAGAAGCGGCACAGTCTCTCATCGCAAATGTGGAGAGAAAAAGAGTGAGAAAGAAGGAGGAAGGAAAAAAGAGTGAAGCAGGAAGGAGAGGAGGTGGAATGAGGAATGGCGTGCTTGAATTTATTTGTGCATATATGTGTTAAAATGTACTTTTTTTAGAGACTGCCTCAAGCCCCATATTTGTTATTTATGTTGGCATTCTTGCACTTTTTATGGACACCATGAATGTCAAATTGAAATGTACGGGGAAAATAAATGTTAACACTTGCAGACAAAATATTTAACTGCCATTGAAGTCTCTGTCTTTTGGTTTTGGATAGACCTGAGTATGAGTTAAAGAGCGTCATTCCTCCTTAAACTGACATTGTCTTCACTTTTATAGCACATAAAATATAATCCTGTCATGTCAGGTATTCCACTCAATAGGAAGTCTACCCCCCTGAGAGAGCTTGTAGCCCAGCGCTCAACTGAAACAATGTTCATGATGATGATAGCAGCGATGACAGTAGATGAAGGAGAGTTTGAACATGGCTGGTCATTTAATCAATGTCACGCCCTGCTCTCTCTTCTTGTTTCTGCTCTGGCTATTCCAGGGTCCAAGGATGTAAATGGCTCTGCAGATAAACCTCAACCCTATTATTGTTGGCCAACAGGAGGCGCTGGATCCACCGAAGCCCGAGTCTTCAGGGAAGCCCGAGGAAGGAACAACAACGAGCCTCACATTAAAAGGCCAATGAATGCATTCATGGTGTGGGCTAAGGATGAGCGGCGCAAGATCCTCCAGGCTTTCCCTGACATGCACAACTCCAATATAAGCAAGATTTTAGGTAAGAACTTTTAAATCAGTCGCCTGTAAGGTGCAGAAAAATGATCTTTTCAACTCTTCAGTGCTTTTGTATTAATTATTATCTTTCGTATCTGCACTTTTGTAATTGGAAAATGAAATTACCGACAATATGCTGTCATGTATCCAACAGCTATCTTTATTATCCATTTAGCATCTTCCATTCATTCCTCTGCACCTTTCACCCTCTTGCTTAGCAGAAGCACTTCACTCTGTCTGTTAACAACAGTGATAAACTTGCAGTGTTTACAGCTAATAGTTAAAAACAGAAGTTCTTTCATGACACACTAGAGCTGGAGAACATTAATCAATCTGACTTTCTGTATTCTGTAACACCTTCCAGACTTAAGTGTTTTGTGCATTTTGATAAGGGTTAATTGCTTTAAGTATAGCAGATTTGACAGAGCAGCTAGCATCTGAAGGAGGAGGAGAGTGTGTTATCTCATAAGCCACTGTGCATCAGGTCACCATAGCATACAGACGGATTTATAGCCCATCACTACCATAAGTGTTTGTCATGAAAAATGACAGAGGCTAAATGGGTCTTGTCCCCTCAGCATTGGAGTCCATACATCAGAGCTGTTAAAAGTGCTGTCATCCAGTACCGAGTGGGACACTTCACAGAGCTGCAGTATTAACTACACGAGCTTGTTGTTTCTTTCTGTTTGACATCGGAGCGTGTCTCTCGCATGAGATAATGTGCATGTGCAGAGCTATCAAATGGTTGCTGCGGAGCAGCAGATAAATTATGATTTGCTAGAAAACTTCTACTTTTATTTAGTACAGTTCGATGTTAAAGTAAGTAGGGGAGTCCCAGTTATGTTTTTTCTGCCCCCCAATTCAAGTCATTGAATATTGAGATTCTGCCAATATGGAGTCCCAATCCAATACTTCAATTTTCTACTTAATGAAGTGGCACAGCACATACTCCAAAACAGTTAAAATCAATCCAATTTATAATCTATCCATGACAGTTTAATAGCTATGCACTGTTCCTTAATGTTTTTGTTTGTTTGTTTTCATGTACAATACAAGTATAAAATATCAAACTTGTTGCTGTCTTGAGGGAATTTCCCATCCCTTTAAGAGAGTATTCTCCCGTGTTTATCACTTTGGTGCACCCATCACCTCAGTTCGGCCTACCTGAATGAGCGGTATTCCACTGAGTGTTTATTTTTGTAGTCTGTATATCTTTTTCGCAGATTAGGCTACATTAAGAAATTATTCTTATTGGCTTTTTGCTCGCAGGGCTTTTGTTGCACTTGCAGTGGCATGGTGAGTGTGGATGTTGTGAGCGCACGCTTGCTGTCTGTCTCTTCTTAGAGCAAGGCTACACTCTGTGTGGTTGTCCATGAAAGCTTTGTGAATAAAACATCTGTAGGACAGCTGACATAAAACAAAGGAACAAATCAGGCACTATACAGCTCAATATAGCCAATCCCAATCAGTTTAAAAATGCTTTGATCGGTCCCAATATTGTTTAATTAGGATCTGATCGGGAAATCCCTTAAAGTAAGTTTTGACAAAATGTGGTAAAATGTGTCTCTGACTCTATATGGTTGCAAAAGTAATCATTTTAAGATAATTAGATTACTCTTAAAACACTGTCAGTAATTAGAAATTACTCTTTTTCCCCCACTTGTGTTCAAATACTGAAATTTGAGTCTTTTTTGCTGTACAGGTTCTCGGTGGAAGTCAATGTCTAACCAGGACAAGCAGCCATACTATGAAGAGCAGGCCCGTCTGAGCAAGCTCCACCTAGAGAAGTATCCAAACTACAAGTACAAGCCGCGGCCCAAGAGGACCTGTATTATCGATGGCAAAAAACTCCGCATTGGAGAGTACAAGCAGATGATGCGCTCACGGCGACAAGAGATGAGGCAGTTCTTCACTGTGGGGTAGGTGCACATTCACAATTCCCCACAAAAGTACAACAGACACACAATCTGGTAAAACAACTGGACAGTAGCTTTTTGCCTCCTTAGAGATTCTTATCATAAAATGTAAGCAGCATGTCCAAAAGTGAATATTGAGTTAACCTCTACTGTATTGGTTTTAGGATGAGAACCTGACATGCACATTAAAATAAAGTGTTTTTTCAATGGCTGTGATTTAACAATTTTAGACAATAGCAGTCTGCTATTGGAGCATGAAGTGCAGACATTATTACAGGATATATGCTTTAAGTATAGACTTACAGAAGCCTGGAGGGCAGCAGTCTGAAGCTTAACACTTTAATTTACTGTGTGTGGTTAGCAGGAGAACCCTTCTCCAGGTGTTCCCATGTCAGTCATAAGCTTTAGCGGCTGGAGTATCAATCATCCAGCGCAGCAGCAGACAAGAGCGGCGCTAACCACGTATTGGTTTTATGTCACCAATAAACTGGGTAGTGTTTCTGAACAGCTCAAGACGGGAGCTGTCAGGAGAACCTCTCTTTTCCCAAATCATTTTCACAGAGCTGCTGGCTTACTGCGGACTGCTGTGGGAAAGCCCTGATCCAACCATCTTAGTTTAAGTGCTACAAAAACAAAAATGTATACTATTTTGAGACTATCCTTAGCAGCACTCTCAGCATTTTTTCCGTCTATTCTTTTATCGTTTTTGAAGGCTGAATTTGTATCAAAAATAAGTTTTTTTTTCTTTTTCTCCTCCATCCAGACAGCCACCACAGATCCCCATCACCACCAGCGCCAGTATGGTCTACCCTGGGGCCATCACCATGGCGACCACCACACCCTCACCTCAGATGACATCAGAGTGCTCGAGTGCCTCAGCGAGTCCTGAGCCGTCCATTCCTGTCATCCAGAGCACCTACAACATGAAGCTAGAGCCCAATACCATGGCGAACAACAGTGAGCCGGTCAACGGCGAGGATGAGATGGACATGTATGAGGATTTTGAGGATGAGCCCAAATCAGACTATAGTAGTGAAAATGACACACAAGAGCCAGTCAGCGCCAACTAAGACCTCTTGAATTGAAGAGGGGAATACAGACACAACACTCACACAGGAGGATGCCCCCGAGGGCTGGTCTGATCTGAGGGAGCGAAAGAGCAAAAGAAAACAAAACGACACCACAAAGGTTAAAAAATGTAAAAAATAATAATAATAACGATGTATCATTTAGGAGCCAGCATGCAGATGTGGCTTCATCAGAATCAAAAGCTATTTGGTCTTAAGTGTTTCTTCAAGTGTGTGAAGCAGTTTGGTTGTGGTAATTTAGATTTTTTTTCTATCTCATTGTTTATTTTGTCATTGTGATCATGGACATTTACACAATTAGGTCATTGCCTAGAACAAAAGACGGAACTTGAAATTGAACATTTGATATAATTCTTACAGTCATTTACCTTGTTTTTCCTCTTCAATTAGATGATTTTGATATACTGCATAACTGTTCAAGATGGGGATAATATTCTCACTCAGGTATAGTGTGCCAGCCAACAGCTTGTGAATGTTTTTAATCAATAATTAATTATTACCAGTACAAAATATCTCAAAATTCATATGGAGTGATTCCAACTTATTACAGAGGGAAATTACAGATTATAATTATAATTATAATTATTATTATTATTATTATTATTATTATTAGTTGTGTTTTTGTTGCTATTGTTATTTCACAAACTGCATAATTAAGTGCAGAAGTGCCAAACATTTCAAGTTGTTTCTTAAGTCCTTTGAGAGAGGCTTCGTGAGTCTTGGACAATCTCTTGATCTCTTAATACAGCTTCATTATCCAGTCTTTCTTTAATTTACCCTAACAGAATAAACAAATGAAACTCAGGAACTTGGAGGCAGAAGGCTCTGCAGGAGGTTACAGTGCGTGACGTCTTTGGGTGGTAGCTTGAGATGCTAGCTGTTCTCCAAGGGAGCCCAATGCAGTGATCATCAATGAAAGCGGCCAGCCCTTTCATTTCCTCATCCCAGTCCACACAGAGCACTGTGGCGTCCTTAACTCATTTCCAGCTCTGCAACCCAGTCTGAATCACCAAGTTCTTAATCAGAGTGATTGTAATCAGGCCAGAATGCTAAAGGGCCAAAGGCCTCAAATCTGAGGGATTGGAACAGCAGCGAAAGGCAGCTTTGGGGGCATTACAATCTCAAATTGATGTTGTACAATGTGGAGCTACAGTGCGTTCTGTTAAACGCTTTAGCCCCATTTGGACGGCAAGTTTAAAGTCTTAGAACTTCTTGTTTTTCCAATCTTAATTCTTTTCAGACATTGTAAATCTTAAATTGACACTAAGAAGTCTTAAAGCAGAGCACAGCCACCGGGTTGATGCAATGAGTTGATTACTGCCGTAGTCTTAAGAGGAGTGACAGTTTATATTTATAAACTGAAGCTAAATTCAAATGTTTGTTTCTTAAATTATCTCATCAGAGGTAACTTAAAACACTGTTTTTTTTGCATTAGTGCACTTATACAAAGCTTATTCTGTCACCCTTGAGCCTTATGTTCCTATAAAATAATCTTATCAGCTATCAGCTATTTTTGCATTTAAAACAGCAATGACTCAGAAACAAGGGGCACAAGGTCTCCGTCCTAATTTCAGCTAAAAAGCTGACAAGTGGTGACCTTCTGGAGACTGCAGCTAGATAAAGCACGGCCTTGATGTGGAGACTCAGATCCTCTTTACAGGGCAGAAGGTCTATGTGGCTCCCCTCCCTGCCATGCCCTGCTCTGACCCCTGCCCGTGGCAACCTCAGCACCCAGGGGGCGCCATCTGGCTCAGAGAAGGAGAAAACACCAGGGAGGGACGGGAAACAATAAAAATGGGGTGTGTGTCCCTCATTGTGCTCTCCATCAAAGTGCTGGTGGTAAGGCCTCAACAGGGCTCCCACCCCGGCCCAATCACCAGGCACTGGCGAGCAGATGGAACAAGTACATCAAGCTGTGGGGGATTATTAAAATGACTGACGACTGGGTATCATCTGAAATACAGCATTATTAATGCATGAGTCCAGCTATTCCCCTCCCTTGCCCTTGAACCTGTCCATTTCAGAAAGAGCACAGAGCTTTTTGAAGGATCTGAATGGCTGGTCACTGGCTTTAACTGGTCAAGATCCCCACTGCTGGTCACTGCATTTTCCTCCTAGCTCTAATTGCTACAGATGGCTCTATATATCTCTTACACACTCGTATCTTCTGTGCTCGAATATCAGTGCTGGCTTCTACTTTTTGGAAGCTTTTATATTACGTCTTGTTTTTTAACCACCCTTGTTTTTTTTTGTTTCCATCACATCTTTTCTACATTGTTCTCATGTTGAGGTACAAATTATTTCAAGGATGCTTTTCGACAAAACAAACC
Organism: Plectropomus leopardus; assembly: GCF_008729295.1. Lineage (NCBI taxonomy): Eukaryota > Metazoa > Chordata > Actinopteri > Perciformes > Serranidae > Plectropomus > Plectropomus leopardus. The sequence continues at coordinate 17,638,543 of NC_056463.1, forward strand.
CCAAGTGGATTTCCCTCCAAGTCAACCCGTTTGGTATTTTTAAGCTGTTTGCTCCTGTTTGCTGGTGGTTAGATTGATTTGTATGTGATTGTAAATATTTTCATGACCACGCCACACTGCTTTAGTTGGCTGGTAGTTAAAAAGGACTCTTCACGGAACTGAAACTTGACTGTGCTTATATAGCAAAGAAAAAAAGACAAAAAAAAAGAGGAAAAAAAAAGAACTCACGAGGAGATGTTTCAGAAGTGTTATAAGCACTGGATATAAATTGTATTTTTATCAATTCTGATTAATGTGAAGCTGTTTGAGGAAAAAAAAACACCATGAATGAACAAAATTCCCCAGTTGGACTCAAGTGGGTTTGCTCTCACAGTTGCCAGATTTGAGTCATTTTTTGTCTACTTATTTTGTTTATTTATGCAAAGACTCATGTGATGAATGAATACTTTGTTTAAGCTTCAGGGCTGCCTAGGGGAGGGACTCAGCACAAGAAAGTGAGCAGAAAATATAACAGCAGGCTTGGTTAGCCATTTAACACCAGACTTCAGATTTCAGCGCATTGTATATTATATTTGAAACTGTAGAGTATCAACATATTGTATTTATTATTATTAGCCACTGCTGGCTCTAAAACTGTCAGTAAAACAACAACATGGACAATCAGAGAAATGGGAAGAAAAAAAATTGATGAATTGGAGCTAAAAATGGTTTTCAGTGAATTCACCATCTCATTTAGATTTTATTGTAAATATAACATAGGAAATATATTTTTGTTCATTAGTGAAGTATAAGTTATGTATTTGGCTGTTCTATTTTATTTTTTATGTTTTATTTTTGTACGTGGTTTCATGTTTTTAAAACCTGACAAGTCACTGTACCTCATGTAGATGCTGAAGTTTTTTTCTGCTTATTGGAAGAGAGCAGTTTTGGACCTGAGATGGAGAGAAGCACCTCACTTTGCTTACGTTTTTATAATCTTCCCCGGATGAACCAATCAAAATAAAAGCTATTAGATGGATTAACATAAAGGGTTCATTACAAATAAGGTACTCATTTAAACAACAAGCACTTGATGTAACAGAATTATTCCGTAATTTGTTTCCAATCATGATACAATCTAAATGGTATGCTGTCTATCTTCACTTGTGTTTTGTTTATTGCAGCACTCATGGCAAATTTCTTATGAGGAGCTGATGCAAAATCTGTATGCATTTGGCCTGCATTTACATTACCACGATAAACAAAGGTGTTTCTTTTTCATGAATGATTGTCTCAAACACAACTGACACAAGTTTTTAGATGTATTTTGTTTTCAAAAGGTGGGAGTGTGCAAATATTTATTTGTTTTTAAGGCACAGACATTGTGCGTTCTTCTTAGTTAATTCTCTCCTTGTCATCTTTTTGTATGTTGCAGATTTTTTAATGTTCACGACTATCCAGCCATCTGCAAATGTAGCCCTCACAATTCTCTTAATCCACTTGCAAATGGTTTGAACGAACAACTGAAGACAAAAGCTTGTATGCTGTTTCAACATTACTTACTGTAATTTGATTTTTTTTTCTGTCTGAACTTTGTGATGTATATGGTGGGAATGTTCTCTGTGTTAATTTAATCAGCACAATTCACTGACATGCTGGACTGACATGCTAGCTGCTGTTCAGAAGTGTAAAATTTGTTGTTCAGGGCAACATTTATAGTTGTCTTTGGTACTTTGCTTTTTAGAGTTGTCTCTCAAGCAACACTGTGTGTGGCTCTTCTATCACTGGAGCCGTTGTTTTGAAATTGCTGGCAGCCTGATACAATTTTCTGCGTAGATTTTTTTTTCTCCTGGCAGGTACCTAGGCCCATGGCAAGTATTGTTTGGGTGTTATTAGAGAAAATGAAATACATAGTGTCTGTTGCTGCTTTAAAAAAAAAAGTTTATGTCTGAATATGTAAATAGTTTATCATAATATCTTGTACAGTCCAATGTAAAGTTTTTAATTCAACTTAAAAAAATGTTGCCATCACATTTGTGTTCACATTCTTCTTTATACAGTACAAAAGATCCATTATTTGCTAGGGGTATTATTGCTAAAAAGAAAAAAAATGAAAATGTTTTTTTTTGTTTTGTTTTTTTTATGTTTGTTTTGTTTTGCTTGGCTTCAAAGTGTACACCAGCAAGTCTTTGGTTTCCATGTGCAGTATTGACGTGAGGTAAACTTAAGGTGAATAATTTTACAGTGGTGTGTGTGGAGAGCAGTCTCCTCGGCTTTGGTAGTATTAATACACTATATCGAGTAAAAACAAACCAATGAGTGACACATTTGGGTGCACCTAGGCGCCGCAAAAATGTGTATACTGTATATGATTAAATTATCCCCACAGGATCAATTCAGGCATATTCTAATGTAACACCATTTTCTGTATGTCTCAGTCCATTGTAATAATGCAACAGTGGGATGAATAACTGCCTGTTTAAGCTCATTTACCTCAAGAATTTCCTCCTTTTCTGTAAAAGAGACAAAAATTGTGTTACAGAAAACTTCTCCCATCACTCCATCTTTTGTACTGCTGTTGACACTTACAAATTAAAGAGACATTTTGTTTTAAGTTTTGAGTAATTATTTTCATTGTGGAGACATTCGTCATGTTATTCACTCTTGTTTAGGCATGACAAAACAGAGCAGTTAGAAAAGTATAAATCAAACAGCACTGGATTTTTTTAGTCCATTTAGAGATGTTTACTCATTCCGTACTATACTGCGTCTTTACTTTGCCAACTTAGTGTTAATAAATTACTATCAGTACTATACATTATTAAAAACTTAATAATGGCACTTTTTTATTAACACATTACAGCAGGTTATTCCACAAATATTTAAAGGTCAGTTATATCTAGAAGTAAAAACATCAATAATTGTCTATAAGCAAATAAACAGTCAAATTAACCTTTAAATGATTTTTCATATATTAGTGTTTATTTAGAAAAGAAATGAATAAACCTATTAATACCTGAGGGCCGATGATAAGCTTTAGGGTTGTATATATAGTGCCATAATATAATACCTTCATATATGACAATATTATTATAACATAATATGTTATCATGGAAATGTTCCTGGAGGGTTACACATTCTGTATTTAAATAAATTCTGAATAGAAAGTTGTTGCTTCTACATTTAATTCCCTTTGACCAGTTTATGATGTCATCGCGGCATGACTGAGACCACCTGTGCCTACTTCTTTGTGCCAAGGGTTGATATTGTGCATTTTACAGCACACTAAAAGACACATGTGTATCATATAAATATTTAATAACTGGAAAATTATCAAAGCTAGAATAATTCTATCATTATTCAACAATAATGCTATAAACAGGAGAATTACGCTGCTTACATTATATAATGAAATAACAGGAATATAAATTTATATATTTTGGCAAGTGCACACCATGTTTCAAGATCTGATTTGACTGATTTTTTTTAATGAAGATTTAATTAGGATTTTTTTTTTTCTCTCTGTGTTGGAAACCTTGCTGAGTCGATGCAGATGCAGTGGGTTGTTTTTTTTTTACTTTAACTGCTAATATCAGACTGAGCACAGACCATGTATTGTAGCTGCCTACAAACTGATTCTTCCTTTGTCCTTTTTTTTTAAGATAGTTACAAGATGGGCGATTGTCACAATCTTCACTGACACAAATACATTAAGCCTATATATAATAAATGCACTTGTATAGCGTCTTTCTAGTCTGTTAACCACTCAAAGTGCTTTAACACTACATGTCACATTCACACATTCACTCACTGGTAGCCAATTAATTAAGCAACCCAGTAAGACATTCATAAACTTTCACACACATTCACATTTGGGGTTCAGTATCAGGTTCACTATCTTGCCCAAAGATACTTCCACAAGCAGATGAGAGGAGCCAGGAACGCCATATTTCTTTTCATCAAACCTGTCAGACAACAGTTACTAAGGTGGAGTGACTTAAGATCTGTCAGTTAGCCTGTCTAAATGGCGGCTGCTGCCCATGAAAGGAGTTTGTCTATTTGACCTCCTGCCAGAAAGCCCTTTCTGTCAGAAATGTATTTATTTTAACCCAAACATTTTTTCCCAAACTTAACAAAAAAAAATCCTTTTCTTGCTGAAAGCCAGGAACACAAACTTGTCCCATTAGCACATCAGCTACACTGCGAGCTTCAACAAATTAAACTAGAAGATCCACAAGAGAGAAACTGTCCTCAAAGATGAACAGAAACAGCCTCTTCCAGCATGAACAGGTAGAAGCTGATTGGAGACTGGTGTCATGTAAAGTGACACCGTTGTGTGTGAAGCAAATTATATGCAATGCATATTTTACTGATAGTTGTGAACTTGTCTACAGTGGCCACTAAAGTCAAGTAATTGTTCAGTTGATCTATTGAAATGGCACATGTCCTGTAGTTGTTAATAAAGCATACATTTTAAACTTTAAAATAATTGTGAGGATTAAAAAATAAACTTTTTTTATGTGTCCTGTGTGAACATTGTACAATGCATCATAAATAACACACATGCACAAACCTAAAAGCTAAACACAGCATTGTAAGGTGGCACAGCATCATTTCTTAATTACTTTAAATTTCATCTGGAAACCACCATGATATTGCCGTCAGATAAGACAGAGTGCGCAGTTTGGCAGATTCAACCAAAAAGGGGCTATCTACTCACCAGCCGCCCACTGTGGTAGGTTCCTTAGGATTGGACGACCACACATCCTGAGGATCCTTGACCTCCTGAAAGCAGACATTCAGAGGGAAAAGCTCAGTCTGTGTTTCTGTGTGTGTGTTTGTGTTCATGTGTGTGTGTGTTGCTTATTGAGACAGGTGTGTGTGTGTGTGTGTGTGTGTGTGTGTGTGTGTGTGTGTGTGTGTATGCATGCATGCCAGAGGTCATCTTGAGAGTTGTAGCCCAGACTATGTCCATCATTCTTCTCTGGATTCCTGCCATCTATTGCTCATTATCATCTTAATTATTATGAGTTCTACACCCTGCTTCCCTTTTAAATAATGTCTTTCTTGATGCGTAGGGGTAAAACATTTCAAACAACATTTGAGTCAGTGTTATTACAAGTCAGCATACAATTTACCGATTTTCTCCTGGCTCTGTGTAAGCTGTATCTATCTACAGAAAAGGAAATCAATAAAAATGCAGAACAAAAAAAGTCTCTGGAACTAAAGTCTTTTTAACCATTTGGGGAAACTGTTGAATTGTTGTCCTCATCCATCACTTTGTCTTTTACCATTGTACTGCATGCTGCCTTCCCAGGAGCATATGAAAGCTCCAGTTTAACTGCAGTGTCTGTAACAGATGTCTGTGTAAGCGCTCTGCAGCAGTAGATGGAAAACTAGACATATACCTCTGCACAATAAATCTCATAGTAATTTTCCAAGCCTGCAAGACAACTAATGGCACCTAGAAAAGCTCTGTGCTTTGTGTATTTGTCTTTGCATTATTGTGCGAGTGAGTGCACAAAATTATAACACTGCTGAGGTGGTGATATGCGAGACATTCTTTCATTTTCTTTGAGGTGATTTTGCTTCGTATTGTAACCCATAGATTTCTGTGTGAACCAAATAAGGAGGTCGGAGTGAAAAATTGGGGGCCTGGTGAGCTATGAGGAGCAATACTGCTGTTTGTAAGTGGCCTGTTTGGATGAACTGTCACTGTGGTACAAAGATGTGTATGTTTGAACAGCGGATAATAATTAATACAGCAATGCTGTCGTGTAGCGGCAGGGCTGCTATTTCACAACTCTGATGACTAAACACCAGTGGGAAGGGGAGCGCTGAGGGGCGCCTGGAACAATATTTTACTCATTTGGATCTGCTCAATGCTACAGCCGTTGCACCCAGTGAATCTGTCAGACAGCACCATTTCCCCAAGAACAGCTGCTATTTATCTGATTTTCTCATTAGAGTTGACTCATGACTTCATTGTACTGGCTTTGGCAGAGGTACTGCAGCACCTAGGTACGGCTCTTTAAAACAGCTGAGACTTGGTCTCTCTGGTGTTACGGCATAAAGGAACGCGTAACATCTGCCTATGTTCTCTTTTTCTGATTTTCAGCCATCGGTTGAAATGTTGAATAAAATTATTATCTGTTCATATGCTTAAATAAAAAAAAACTCTCAACCAGATGTTTAATATTTTTTACATGCATGTAACTTTCAGCTTATTTCTATTTCTAGCACAGTTGGGAGAAAAGAATTTGATCTCAGGAGTCAACAAACATGTATACAAGAACAGTATGTAAGAACAGCCCAGACCCTTAGCAATGTTTTAATCCTTGGAGGTGAAGGACTTAGGAAATCTTGCTAATTTCACAGATGGTTTAAAATAGATTAGTGTGGAGTAGCAGCTCCCGGAGAAGGGCTGACCCACCAGGCTCCCTGTGCAGCTGCCAAAACCCTGCGCCTCATGCTCAGAAGTGCCTTCCAAAAGTCCTGCAAGGTTAAACTCAAACTTAAGCATCCCGAAATGCCATCCTTGTTGTTAGCTTTACTGCATCTATAATGAACTTCACCTTTCTTTTGTACTGTGCCTACAAAAGTTGTTGTTAATCTTCTATGAATATTCAATTTAAGGTCCTTTTTAAATTTTGGTTTCCTGGTAACAGTATCTGAAATCATTTGCGTTTTCAAAGTTTCTTTTTCCATTTTTTTTTTCTTTTTCGAGTTAAAATCAGAAGTTTTGGTCTAGTTAATTAGTCCTTTTCTAAGCTCAAAATTTGTGGCCTTGGGAAATATAACTTCCTGTTCTTGGCTTAAACAACACCCTGAAGCACAAAGCATTTTACTTTGAAATTGATGGGGCCACTTGGCCACAGACACTATTGTTGCTTGTTACTTTGTCCTCTCTCTCATTAGACGTTTTGTACTATGCATCCAAGAGCCATTTTTTTGTAATGGAATAAAGGAGTGAATTAGACTCTGCATGGTATTTTGAACAGGCCAAGCCTGCTGCTCGAGCTGGGCTGTGTCCGAGTAGGCCTGACACAACTCTGGCCTGTCTGAAAAGGCCCAGCTTGGAGTTAATGTGGAAAGACAATGGCACAGGGTGAAAAACTCGACATGGTTTTGTTGGACTTGTCATTCTTTGCTGCATAGCTGTGAGGAAAGCCTAGGAACCATCTGAATGTTATTTGTGCTTTTTCTGACCCATATCTGGGACAGCTTTCACAAAGCCCTTGTGAGAGGGTTGAAACAATGGAGAGGCGCTTTCAGAAGAGGGACAGGCCTCGACTCCCGCCAAACCGTCTTGGACCTGCTTCACTGGGATGGTTTGTCACCAAAAGGCTGACATCATAGCGAAGCTACTGGCTGGTTTTAAGTGTCCTGGAAAAAGTAAATAATGATGACTAATCCCAGTGGTGGTTACTATTGAATTATTATTTCAAGCATCAGAAACATTTCAAATTAAAACTCAACACCAAAGAAAGGTACTGCCACAGTTGAATGTAACATCAAGCTCAGTTTACTCTCATTGAGTTAACTGAAGACCCCTGACTGAATATTTTCTGGACATTTCATGTTATATACTATGCATAAAAATATAAGTACCAACAAGATGATAATGTTTACTATTAGCCCTAATAGTGAATGCAATAAGTGCAGGAAGTTTTTACAAAACAAGTGATTAGAATGACTTTTCAGCAGATCATTTCTTATGAATGGATCATCAGAAATAAGTTTTCCTAATTTTTTTGGGAATGTATCATATGACTCTTTGTCAGTATTATGCCTTTTTTTTCATTTTTAGCAATCAGACTTACTACTACTACTACTACTGTTTTTTTGTTTTGTTTGGTTTTTTTTTTACAAATTCTGTGTTTGCTTGGCCATGGCTCTATTAGCTCTTTGGCTGCTTTAACTGCATATTTTTCTAATGCAGGATGAGGCTGTTTAGCAGAGAGTGAGGGCTCTGTGAATATAGTTTATGTTTAGGTCGCACTGTGCCTGTATCCTACAAGATGTCTTTTAAGATTATATCTTGACTAACATGTAAAACTTAAAAAATAATTATTTCATTTTATTTTCTTCATAAAATTAATAAAATGAGATAAAGGTCAGCTGTATTTTCTTTCTGTTTTTTTTTTTTACATCTATTAAAATCTAGAAGGCCTTTTTGTGACCACAAATACTGACTTCTGAATATTTAAAACAGTTTTTTGCAGTATCAGTACACTGGTACCAGCTGTGCTTTCTTGCTCTCTCTTATTGTTGATGTTTACTTGAATAATTCTGCTGCTCTCTGCTACTGACATTATACATCATACTGACATGATATTAGTCATTGTTCTCATGTTATAGCCTTGAAATATTTATCATTTAATAAAAACGTTAACATGAATGCCCTTAATGACGTTTTTTCCCTGTGGTATCAAAATGTGGAATATTGATATTTTTCAAGGTATTGTTTTAAAGTTTAAAAATCCAGTATCATGACAACAACACGTCTAGGTGACACACTCAGACTTTAAATGCAATATGTGACCTTTGAAAAATTTCAGTGTCATACTCATTTTATAGAAATGGATTAAAGGAAAAAGATATATAATATAATATAATTTTGTCCAGTATGCACTGCATATTTCCTTACTGAACGGAGATGATACTGAAGATGTATTTCTGTCTATGTAAATCAATCGGATTTTCTGAAGCACAGTTGTTAGGAACACTGGGTTGCTAAATGAACTTTTGAAAATCCACACGGGACAATATTTCAGAAAATGTAATTTTGCATACTGTTTCACATCACTGCATCTCCTCAGTGCATTTGTCTCCCAAAGCGTTTGATTGCATTTCTGTGGGGAAGAATAAATCGGTAATGTTTTTTTAAAAGCATCTCTGCTCCCTGAGCTTTTTGAAGAATTTAACAAATAAAGGTTTCTTTCTTGGAATATGTGTTATTCTCTCAAATCTATCACTCAGCTCTCTCATGCATGTGAATTACACACCTTTATGAATATGTAAATGTTGCGAGAATGCCTCATTAATTAGTAATTCATGCATTTTTCACAAGCCCAATACTTTGCCAGTGTAGTCTGATGAATTATCAGGCAGAAGTTAAAAAAAGGGATTCATCATCACGTTTTTAGAGGTTTTGAGCTACATGTGTAATTTGTGTAATTCAATGAATATGATTTGTGTAGCTTTTTATGGCAGTATCGTTGCAGCTGTCTCATAATATGATCTATGGATTTCTACTTGGAATCTGCAAGTGCACTTAAAATGTTAACAGGCATATTCCTTCATGAAGATGTTTGCTTACATTATTATAGTTTGGTTGGAAAAATTTAAATGAAAGTGCCTCAAATTATTTTTCTTGGTATGTTCCATTTGATATAATAACTCATTTATTTCACTAGTTTTGGTAATTTTAAGATAGATGTAAAGAAAAATGATGAGATGTCAAAAGAAAATTACTTGCAACACACATTGTAGCAAAATCAAGTCAATCAAGAAGCCTTATTGAAGCATCCTGTCCATGTGCACAGAGGTTTTGCATTTCTATCTCTAGTTAAAGTGTCCATGTTAGAGTATTAGAGATGCAGAACAGCAAAGTGTTCAAAAATAATTTTCTATGAACTCTGTAACCATTTTTATGATTTTATTTTTTTACAGCAATATTTTGGGAATAGTATAATATTACAACTTCATACAAATCATCCAGGATGATGGTTTGGAGGCTAAATTCAGAAAAGGTTATTGGTAACAATTTGAACAGCTTGCAATAAGTTAAATTCTCACAGTGACACCACACTGGAGCTGCAGCGATGAACTGATTAGTTGTTAACTATTAAATGAATCCCCAAATACTCTGATAATCTATTAATCAATTTGACTAATCTTTTAAGAAAAAAAAGCTTTTTAAATGTGGATATTTTCTAGTTTTTTCCTGCTCTATGACAGTAAACAGAATATTTTGGGTTGCAGATAAAGCAAGACATTTGAGGACGTCATCTTGTGTTTGTGGCACATTTTTCACAATCTTATGAGGTTTTAAAGACCAAACGACCGACCGATGATAATTGACAGACTGAACAATTAAATTAATCTTTAGTTACGACCTTAGACCACACTAACACGGACTAGAATACTAGAATAGACATAAACGTCCACTAACTTTCCAGATAGCTACTCAAAATTCTGTGTAGACCTTGTGTAAATTCCTTACAAATGATTCAGTAAATACACTTGGTTGGTTATATTTGATGAGAGTGAACACATAACCCAGGGTTTCATACGTCAGTCAAACACAATACATCCTCAGAGTGTCTGTGTGTATCTATTGAGGTGTGTGCATCTTGTTTAATCTTGATATTCTCTTGAATTAAACACTACAGTACAGCAGCACTGTCTTGGGGTTTTTCCTGGACATGGGGCTTTTAAATGAACCCTTCTGTTAAACCATTACCACGTTCAGGAGGGTTGTACACCCACAGAGAGCGAGTGCAAATACAGTATATCAGTGCGTACTGTCCAGTGCACATTGCTGGACCATGAATTTAACATGAAGGCGTAGAGGCAGAAGCACTTGGGGATGTTGCCTGTTCTGTTGGGGGTTAAAGTCTGCTACCTTACGGATGCAGCCACTTTGTTCCTGCTTTCCTATTGGTACACAGATATATTTATGTAAATAGATGAGTGGGTCCTTTGTTGTAAACATGAATGTGCTCTGAGGAGAGGGTGCCAGGGGACCTTCAAGTATATGATGGAAGGGGGGGAGGGGGGTTAAAAGAAACAAACAAATGTGTCATCATAATAATGTATACCACTTTACAATTCAAACGTGCAACATTAAATCATTCATCTGGATTATTTTAATAAAACTGTATTAGTTTTGAATAATGGATTGTGGGGTGGGGGTGGGGGGGGGTGATTTAGTGTCTTGCTGTAATTCAAGCTGTTCTCAGAGGTATGACAGCAAATCAACTTACTTGGAGATATGGATAATTTACTAAAGGAACCAATTATTCTCTCTTTGTTATTATAAATGATGCTGAAATGATCAATCTAAACACAACTTTTTGACTTCATTATATCGCTGGAAAAAAAATCATACACCTTTCTGCAATTGGGTGCCATAATTTATCAATAATTAGATATCATGGTTATCTTTACGAATTCACAGTAATGTATCGTTAGATTTGAATGTAAGATTTAATGCAATTATGGGGTGTAACAAAAAGATAATATGACAAATTGCGTGACGGATTTGCTTTTAGTGAGTGATAAGTAAAGCAATTATTTTTGAAATGAGTAATAAATAATTATCAATATATTGCTACTTGACTGAGTAATGAGTCCAACACTGGCAGGTAGCCGAAGGAGCGAGTCTCTGCACATGATGCCAATTGGTGTTTCCACACTGTTGCTGTTGTTGACAGCCATTCAAGCTGTAAATGCAGCTTCTTACATCTCAATGTCATTTCAATTATGATTTCATGGATGAATTACCTACAGTACTCAAGTATGTTATGAAATATGTGGGTGACTGTGTGAATGACTTCATGTCCAGACCATAATATGATGTGAGGATCATTTACACTGCCTTTTTAGTTTAAGATTAAAAGGGCCACTTCATCCAAAAGACAATCAAGCAAACTGTTGTAGAAATAAGACTTGAGGAAACACACTGTTAAAATGAGAATCTACCCACACAGCAAAATAGGAGTTTCGCTGGTTCTCTGGCTGCAACAAAAAATATCGGCCAAAATATCTAATCCACTATTTTTTTTTTTCTCCCCAGTATCAGTATTGGCATCGCCCCTAAAATCTAGTATCAGTCGGGCTCTCGTGCTGATTAGTTATAAACCAAGATTATGTTAGTGCACTGCCTATTTCTCACCTAAAATGTTTTCAGACAGAAATTTTGTGCCCTATTTAGCTGTAAAAGCGAGAGTTAGCGAACAGGAAGACGGGGACATGTTTCCTGCATAGCAAAAATGGAGCTTGAAAAAAACAAGATCAAATGACAGAACTGAGAAGCAAAAATCAAATAAGAACCACAATTCTGTTACTGCTTTGCCTGCGTTTATTGGTATGGTGCGATGCTGTGCATCCTGGTATTTGTAAGTTTTCCAGCTCTTGAGCAAAAGTGAATGCCACAGCCCTTTTTCTCTGCTTTTTTTGGTCATGTAGGATCAAAGCAGTTACTTCTTTCTTGCAAAGACAGACTAGTTTTATGAGAAGCCTATTTTTTCAGTGGTAAAATACTTCTTCAGTCTTTTGTGACAGTATAATGATTTTTTTTGCATGTATTAACCAAAGATGAGGAAATGACAAGGTCTCTAAGGAAAGGTCTGCTGATTACTTACGTATTACATCCAAAAACTAAGAGGAAAGAGGGAGACATAAGAAAGCATTCTGTTTTCTGTAGCGGTATTAGAGGAGACCTGTTAATTGCTCCTGTTGCTCAATGCTTTTACTTGTAATTCTTTAGGATTTGCTCCCCTCTGTTGGGGACATTTCTTGTCTCTGTAGACACGGTGGTAGTGATGAAAAACCAACATAAGATTAAAACACGGTGTCTGAGGAATTCAACATTGTCTCGCCTGCAAATTTAACATATTACAAATTATATTACACCAAGCTTGTCAGGCATTTGGGTTCTGATAATTACTATGCAATCATATAGATGCAAGTGATATTAAATATTCATTTACTCGTTCCTTGAGGAATAATGGTGATGGAAAAATCTTGGAAGTTGTTTTCTATTTTTAATGATTTTTCAACAAAGCTAAAAAAGCTTAGCAGTGATGAGATTCATATTTTGTCTGGCTGTGACGAGACAGAGACATGCAAAAGGATATTTTTCTGGGTGTAGGTTGGGTTAAGACATTCGTATTAACCTAAGGAATTAAGTGTTATTCCATATATTTAAGCAAAGCATTGCTACATTTCTAAACCCTCCCCTCATTCACACTCTAGCTGAAGAGATTGACATAGTAATAAACTGATGTTAATTAGACACACTTTGAAATTCTCCATTCTGCTCGTCTCCATGCCCTAGTGGAGCTGGTGGCTTATTAAATCATTTGCTGCTCTTGGGTGATCTTCTTTTGAATCTTGGCCTGACCCTCCGGGCACAATTTATTTTTATTTCAAAAAAATTTTACCAGCAAATTTTGCATTAGTTCAAGAGAATTATAAATCATTATTACACGGGCAGACACTTCAAACATTTTGTTTAAAAGCTTTCTGCTCGATGAGGCATCAAAGGAGATGTTCGCACTGATGACTGTTACACTGGCACACATCCATTCATTAGCACACTTAAGTTGGCATGATCGTGTTTTGTACATGGCCCACAAAATAGAATCTATGGCTGTCGTTTTTGTGTGCTTTTGTTACAGAAAAGAGGAGGTTCTGAATTACTATTACACAGATGTCCCGTCAACACATTCTCACTCCAAACTTGCCAAATTCGGACGTGGCCCTACATGTCAGACTATAACATGCTATGTAACCCTTCAGTGTCAGTTTTGGACACTCTGGGATGGGGCATTAAATGCATTCAGTCTCTTTTCAAAATCAACTTTGAACACAGGTAAAATACTTTGATTTTAGGATTACTTCCTTAGCTTTAGGCAACAAAAGCATATGGTCTGTAGTAATGTAATGTTATGTTTGTGATACTGGGCAAAAACAGCAGGCTCCAAGGTAAAAGTCCAATGTCCAAAAAAGCCACTTTCTAATGGTTCTCGTACTGCCGCTAAAGGGTGCCTCGGTGTATCAGCATCTGACGCTGCAGCCACTGACCAAGCGTCTGTATTTGACAAAGTCAAGAGTGAGACTGGGTTGGTCCTGTCTAAAATAGTGGCTGCTGTAAAAGTAAAAAACAATATGTTAACTTACAAAAATTGAGAATAGCTACTCTGGTGGGGATTAAGTAGGTTCTAGCCTACATTTTTGAAGATGTGAAATAATTTTCTATTGTGATAAGGTTGAGGACAATGAATCAAGCCCCCAGAAGCAGTGCTGGGCTGTTGGATTATTTTAGCATAGTGGCCATGGAATTGCATGATCACATGACACATCTGAACCAAAAATACATTTATATATTACAAAGAGAACTGTAAAAATATGAATACAATTTTTGCAAGCGTAATCCAACTAGGATGTGGAAAAACTCTCCACCCATCTGTCTCGGTGATGGAAAGGATTCCCACTACTCTGAGGGGTGTCAATCTTTATGCAGTATAATAAGGTGTTGGTAGAAGAACCAAAACTTTTAAACTTGAGAAATTCTGCAAGAAAGTCATACATACAAAATATTTTTTATATGAATGCCTTTTGAGTCATAATGTATAATGTGTATATGACTCACTCGAAATGAGTATTAGGCCTAATAAAAGAACTGAGAATGATAAAGTAGTGGGCATGTTTTGTTTTTTTTTCCCCATAATTTTATGTCCAGATAATTGCAAACCATTTAATATGTGCATGTACATCATCCAGAATCTCAAGATATACTGGTAGGACATCTAAGTTATGACATTATGTGAGAATATATTTTGTAAAATAGATTTATAAATTTGAGTCAGCAAAGAAAAGAAGACGCTTAATTACTGCACAATAAGGCCAACTGAAAATCCCCACTGGCTCTCCAAACAGCTGATTAGAGTTTAAGTCTCAGAACTGAATTCATGATCTTTATTATTCTCACCTAATTAGATGGCATATTCAACATGCACTGAACCAGTGTTATCGCAAGACTGGAGAGGAGTTGTGAATAACACTATTGTTAGGGTTTCAGCAATGCCTGTGGCATAACCAATGGAAGAGAGAGTAGTCTTAGTATCAATTATAGTGGCATGATTAGTGTGGCTTTGTCTCCCAGTCCAGCAGAGCTACAGAATACAGCAGCTAGCTCAATTAGCCTCCACCCAGAGGTGGCTAAGCCTTTGATTTGCCCTGCCTTTTAAATATCTACTGTAATTCTATTATGTCTCATTATGTACCATTGCCTCGGTACTGGCAAGCAGATCTTAAACACTGAGAAAGATCACAGGAAAGTCCAGAATACTTAGCCTTAACGCACTGTGTGCAATCAAAATTAATTCAAACGCATATGCGCTGAAACACACAATTCATTCCAACAGAATTATTAGTCCTAGAATAAAGATGTGATTTAGACTATAAGATTCAGTTAATCATCAACACACAGACACAATTGTTTAAAAATTACTTAAACTGTAAAAAAAAAAAAAAATACTGCATGTATAGATATTTATCATAAAATGTAAATATAAAAAAATCTTTTGCATAAAATAGTCACATCAGATGGGAGGCTGAGGGCAAAAAATCATAGTCATTATGAGATTTTCACAGTGACAGATAGCGTAAAGTAATGCACTACAAAATAAGAAGATGAATAAGAGGAAAAAAGGAAGAAGCGGAGAAAAAAGGAGGAGGCAGACATGCTGTGCCAGTCGAACGGGGCCTGGACAGTATCTTCATAATGAACATACGGGTAAAGTTTCACATTTATTTAGGCTGTTGGCATTCTCAAATCTAATGTGCATTACGCATGAACAGAGAAAAAGGGAATTGAGATCATATTGAAAAGTATTAATTTATCAGTTTATTGGTTTTGCAGTTAAGTACAGAGTATTTCATTTGAGGATTTGGCAGTTATCTCCACTGTGGTTTTGTGCTTAAAAGATGTAAAAGCCCTTGTCTGAAAAAATCATCTGACTCGCTTTTTGAAAAAGTTTCTCTGGAAAAAAGACCTGAATGAATTACTGCAGTCCATTTATGTTGTTAATTCAGGGGATAAATGGTGTTGGAGCCCTGAATATGTAAGTTGTCAGAAATTTGGCACCTTGTTGAGACACATGTTCGCTTCTGGAAACGCTGCAGCGAAATCAAACTTTGCCGTCTGTTTCATATTAGGACTCTGGTTTTAAAAGCTTTCAACTAGTCCACTAAATTGTAATGCAATTTTTCCAGAGCCCGTGTTCTCAATGTGACTCCTACAGTTAAGGATGTAATGGTGTGTGGTTTGAAATATAACATTGGCTCCCTGGAACAGTTGTCATCTGGTTTCTTGTGACTCGCTCTCCCATCCAAGGCCTCACATAGAGGTATGATTATGAGTGAACATTCAGAAAGTGAGATGTGGGAGAGGAATGGGAGCTGTTAACTGCAGATTTCTCTTCAGCAAAAAAAAAAACAAAACAAAACTGAGTTTGCTGTCATTGGATAACTTTGGGTTATATTTACATACATAGTGGGTTCTTACATATTCAAAAAGAGATTCAGATCAAGATGCACAAAAAGCATTAGGACAGGTCTCTTGCTCTCTGTCTGCATTGAAAAGGTTTCCCCCAACCAGTGACACTTTGATTAAAAAAACTCTTACACATATAATTAAATAAAAGTTTTGCTGCAGTGGAAACTGTGTGCTGTAATGCACGTCTCAGAACCATACAGAAGCATATGTTGCCTCCCTGACTCAGTGGGTATCAGGGCGGAGGGTTAGTGCTGTACGAACCCTGTACTTACAAAAGAAGGAGCATAAACCAAGAGCTTGTGTAGCGCTCAACCACAGGATTTACTCTGACAAAGTATACCGAGGACAAACACAGAGTGACGTTAATGTTGGGAAGGCAAGGGATGGTGGCAAACAGCAAGAATCACATTCTGACGACGAGCGTCTCCGGAAATAACTAGAGCTCAATGTCAAATTCACCAGAGGACTAAACAGTACTTTGGCAAATTTCAACATAAGATATGTGACTTTCAAGCTGTGCAACAAAAAAAAAAAATTTGGTTTACTATATTTGGGTGATAATACCTGTGTGAGCAGTGCGTAATGGCTACCTCACTGAACTGCTACAGCTTGCATGCATGTGCTGTTCACACAAACAGCGTCACTGCTGTGGTGCTGCTGCAGAGCTGCCTGGTGTTATGACAACTGTATTTCCAAAATTAAAAGCTGGTACTCCACTAATTTCTGAAGTCACACAAGGCATCACATTGTTATTCACACAGTCATGCAAATATTTTACTATAAAAGCCTTGTTTCAACAAACAAAGTAATTCTGTTGGCAGAAACATTTTATTTTGAAAAATGAAGCCCTGAGTGCAGTGTGGCTGCATTGATGCAGCCACACTGCAGAAAGACTGATGCAGAAAGACAAAACAAAGAGGTTCTGCGATGCACATTCGCTGCTCACACAGGCAGTGTGGAGTGGGCATTAAGGGAGTACATAGTTTTATGTGTTGTACATATTTATCAAACATTGATGCATGTGTTCCTTTTCTTTACTTTAAACTATAGTCTAAATAATGGGTATTCCCCATGGGTTGATGGAGGGTCTACAAAGGAGATGTATGAGCTGCGTTTTTCAGTTGTCCGTCTCAGGCGCGTGAGCAGAACAGTCATGTCCCCATTCTGATCAATGAAGCGGTCTACACAGGCCATGTAAGGTAATGTTGTAAAGTCTGTTTTAACATATCAAATCTAGTTGATTCTGTTTTACACAAGTGCAGTGCTCAGCATAAATGAGTACACCCTAACAAATGTTTCATAAAAACACATATCTCTCCTTAAAATCAATACCTTCTATGGGATCCTATACACTAAAATCACACAAATTCATACAACTCTGGCTTATTGGTTTTAAATCAGATTCCTTAGAAACAAAAAACAAATTGCAACTTTTCTAACAAAATTACTTAAGACCACAACGCAAAAATGAGTACACCCCAGTGAATGTCGTAGGAATAAAACCTGATAAAATTCTAATTAACAGGAATTTACTTACAGATGAGTCTAATCAACCATCAGACAGGTGGCCACCAGGTAACTGACAATTAAGGGTGGTATTTAAGGGAGAGAATCCACTCCCACTCAGTGCTGACAAACATGGCACCAAATGGAAGAGAAATGTCACAAGATGTGAAAAAGATCATTTCTTTACACAAAAATGGCCATGATTACAAGAAAATTAGTAAAGCATAGCTAGTAAGTCAGAATACAATAGTAAAGTGCTTCAAAAATTCAAAAAGGATGGACTTGTGGGAAGCTCGCTTAAACATCCAGGCCGTCCACAGAAGTTAACACCTCGACACAAGCGTCTTATGATGAGAAGAGTTGAAGAAAATCAGCATGCAAGTTTGTCGTCACAGTGCAGAGGAGTGGCATGCACGGGTGTCGTCCACCAAAGAAACCACTGCTGAGGCCCATGCACAAAAAAGCCCGTACAAGGACAAATGCATGGTACCCACAGTAAAGCATGGTGGTGGCAGTGTTCTTCTGTGGGGTTGCATGAGTACTGCAGGTGTTGGGGAGTTGCATTTCATTAATGGTATCATAAATTTGCAAATCTATCGCAAAATATTGAAAGAAAAGATGCTACCATCATTCTATGCACTGGGTCAACGGGCACTCCTCCTACATGATAACAACCCAAAACATACAGCTAAGGTCACTGTTTCATTTCTGAGGAAGAGCAGGGGGAAAGTGATTCAGTGTCACCAGACCTCAACCCAACAGAGCACTTGTGGGGAGTTCTGAAAAGACCAGTTGAGCGCCATTCTCCATTCAGCATCCAGGACCTGAAAGAACTCATTCTCCAAAAATGGAGAAAGATAGATGATGCAGTATGTTGCCAACTTGTTCATTCAATGTTTAGAAGAGTTGGTGCTGTTCTTAAAAATCAAGGAGGCCATACAAAATATTGATTTAGTAGGATTTGTTGTAGGGTGTAATCATTTTTGCAACACCTCAGTTGAGTTCAATGTACTATGTTCTTATCCTAATTATGTTGATGGTGACCATCCTTTTGTGTTGATACAATAGATGTCTAATGAAACTCAGTTTTGTCAAAATACAGCAAATTGTACTCATAGACACTGAGGATGGATACAAATCTTAATTTTCAAAGGGGGTGTACTCATTTATGCTGGGCACTGTAACTAAAATGACTGTGTACTGGGCTCTAGACAGCCAAAACACAGATGACCTGCACTCAATACTGTGCCTGAATGCATCCTGTACACACACACAGACACACGCACACACACACACAGACACACACACACACAGCACTGAATCTGCTGCTCGGCTAACGGGCTGCTCTCACTGTGCCTCTTGTGTATATAAGGCATAGGCTTTGCCAGTGTGTTTCCAGGTGTGAAAAACACCAGCATGTCTTATGCTACTTTTTGTTTGTATATAGGAAGAAAATGTGGTTCTGTTTTGTGTTGCATTTAGCTTTTTCTATTGGTCTGGTATTTTCTGCTGCCCCAGTTTGGGTTTTAACAAAAGTCCAGTCAGGGTAACCGCAGGTTTTTACAGCCTGCTGTGGCTTCTGTTCCCTGGTTTTAAGCCTCAGTGTTTGATATTATGTCAACTTAGTGGTGCAGAGTTTGAATTATGCCCAATTTATGCTTAAGTGGATGTTGATTATCAAAGAGGAAGTACTAGTATGTCCATGTGTGTCTGTGTGTTTTCTGTATACTTAAATTTCCTTCTATCAGGTGACTGCAATGTCGAGGAATGTCAGATCTGCTGCAATGCATCTCCCCTTGTTAAAAACTAATTTCTTCATATAAGCTAATGTATTTAAGCATTAACCTTGCAGGTTTTGATTTTTGTTCTTATGTTATCCACAAATTTAAATCAGTGGCTTGGAGCCTTTCTCTGCACTTCCTACATTTATAAGTCACCTAAGAGACAAACATGAACCCCTTAGCACAGCTAACACATTTACAAGTACAAGTAGATAATGTTCCAGCACATGCCAATCAATGAGCATATTTCATTTGGGAAGAGTTATTGTTTGGTCAAGTAGTAGCAGTGGTCTTCAGTGTTGCCATCTACAGGTGTTAAATAAACAAGTACAGGCTTCCCCAGGGAAAGGTCGATGTTACAGCTTATGATCGATTACTTTCTGTTTCTCTGGTAACTCGTAACAATCAGTAACCTTTTGATAAGCCAGGGAGAGATCCCCTTTAAGGGTTTTATACCATGTATGTTAGTGTTAGTGAGTTTATGTATTCTTTGAAATTCTACGCTACCGCACTGTAGGACAGAAATGTTCAGGTTATTTACAGTTTTGACTTTTTCACTAAGCAGTTTGAGCTCAGCATCAGTTGTTGCTTTTCCAAATACCCAAATCTGTTAAGGTGCTCAGTCCTACCACCACGTTGCGTCAGAATGCCAGGGAAAAGATTTTGCACCAATTTCCTGCATGATACACATCCTGCCTAATGCTGGGTTCAGACTACATGATATCGCTGTCTGTTACGACGGTCACAGTAGGCAATTATAGAATCATAAAATCTTGCCGTCACTTCGCTATCGAGACATGATATACTGCATATTCCATGATACGTCAAAGCTAGCTGTCTTTCATGACATCTGTGATGTCATGGAGAAGGAAGTCCAAGGAATCTACTTTCAAGAAAATAAATGCAAACAAGTAATAGTGGTGTTTCTGACGCTTGCTGTCTTGAGTTCGGAAAAGCCCCAAAAAATTAAAGAAAAAAAACTGACCTTTACTTTGTTTTACAGTTCCACCTGCAGCACCAACACCATTACTATCTTTATCTTTCATGATGTCATTCCTCTTTTCCCTCACCATGTTTTCACTTATAGAGAACGCTCTGCTTCTGTTGGTTTGTCACAGTTGTGATGATACACATCATGAGCTGACGCCTATAGTCTTCACTAACCAAAGCCAACACCTTAGCACTGCCATGTGGAGCCATAATCAGGCTGATATGTGATTGACAAAGGCAGTTTTGGTTTCCATATCCATCCATCATTTGGATAAGCTAGCAATGTTGGGAAAAACAAGTGTGTAAAATAGTTGCAAGTTAGTTGTTTTTAAGCTTGAACATCACAGCGTTCCCTGCGATAGTTTGGCGACCTGTCCAGGGTGTACCCCGCCTTCCGTCCGATGACAGCTGGGATTGGCTCCAGCCCCCCCGCGACCCTTACGAGGACAAGCGGTTACAGAAAATGACTGACTGACATGACATCACAGCGTGTATATCAGCACAAAAGTGTCTGAATCAGCATATGCATAGAACACATAAATAAATGCCATTATTTCATACATTGCCGCTTTGCTTTTGGCTTTGATTACAGTTTGAGCAAAAGCATCTGCTGGCCTGTAAGACCGTCAGAAGTGATTTGGTTTATCGTATGGCAGACCACTGAGCCTTGAAGAACCAGATCGTCTGCGTTTCCTATGATTTCAGCCTGAGCTTACTCTTTCCTGTTGAGAAACACGCACCCTGGCAGCATGTGCACATGCCCAGGATGAGCAGTGGTGCTGGCCAATTAAATACACACACACACACACACACACACACACTGTTTTCACACATCTTGGGTTGCATTTCCAAACGGGAGGAATGGAGGCTCTGAAAACAATCCAAATGTGGGCTGGAAACCACACCAAGTTTCATTTACAGTCAGTGCAATGACGGTGATGACTGAAATCAACTACTTATCAGTGTAACAACAGAAAACAAAGAACAATTTTGATATAGGACAGAGCTGGAAAGAAAGTACAAATGGAAATTATCGTGCAAAAGCTATAAACTGATTTTAACTGGAAGAATTGAAATAAATGGCGGGGTGTTGGTCACAAGTTCACTAGAGCATTCTTTAAACCTGAGAAAATGGCATCACATACAGCAGAAGCTCCTGTTTAGTCGCCCATTCTCCCTCCTCCTTGTCTAAAGTGCCAGTCTTCATTAATGTGACCAAAATGTCATCAACTTGTTAAATGGCCCTTAATATCACTGTATCATTTACATTCCCCCCACACACTGGAAATAAGTCCCAGCTGGGCAGCTAAGAAACCAAAGGAGGTGACGAGAGAGACTCGGAGATGGGGTGGGCATAGGTGGGTGTGTTGGGGGGCAAGGGGCGGAGTGACAGGCTATTTAGACGTTGTACTTCACTTTGCATTAGAGTGTACAATATCAGGCATGGGGAGCCAAAGTGAGGCCAGGTTTCAGGCAATGCCGGTCAGGCCTGGAGCGATGGATCACTTACCTTAAGAAATCAAAGTCAATGGCAAAAGATCTGATCTGGAGTGGGGCCCGGCAGTACAGAGAGAAAAGTGTGAAACCTGGAGAAAGAGAGACGCTCATTGAGGAAATCCATTACCCCTGGAGAAGCCAACAAGCATGAAAGGAGCTGTCTTGTTAAATTGGCTGCCTGATAAAGCAGGTCTTTGGCTGGGGAGCCACTCAGAGTCACCACTAGTGACACCAGACAGAGGAAAAAGAGAGGCCCTTATTGATACAGCGAAATGTTGAGTCACTGCAGTCCACCCTCTGTGTTTCACAAGAAGAAAAAGTCAGAGGGGAAAAAGGGTACTCCAAATGGTTCTTCAGTAATTTTCTACTTTACAGTAGAACATGAATATAGTACCATTGTACATTTTTTTGCAGCCAGTGCAGGCATTTAAAATATCTGCTTATCCAAGTTTGTGTTTTTTCCATCTTGTGGGCTGCAGCATGTAAAAATCATGGTGAACTAATTCATCTTCTTTGTCCGTTTTACACATTATATGCATGCTCCACCAGGCAAGAGCACAACTTTGTACAGCATACACAAGAGTTACATTTGCACCACATCAAATCCCTCAGCTCACCTGACATGGATCTAGGTACAGTTGGGGAGAACAAGCTAACTCTACACAGAAGGCTTGGTAATCACACATAAATCATCCACAATTCCACCAGGGACATTAACGACTAAGTTTAAACTTAATCCAAAAGTAAGAAAACACACAAAAAACAGTCAAACCAAATTCTAACCAAATCATATTCTAAATTAAACAACTCACTAAGGCTCTGAAAAAAATTCTTAGTTTTTACATCCACAGACAGCTGCAGACTTGTGCTGGTTGCGCTGACAGCAGTTCCATCCATGAGAATGCACACGTGTTTGTGTATGTGTGTAAAAAACAGAGAGAAAGGAAGAGCTGTTGATAATCAGAGCCACTGGTTAGTCTCATGCCGATCTGTTTTTCTCTGTGTATCTTAATATGATTACCCAATAAACATTTCTGGGGCCAGCTGGGGTAGCAACATTTAACTGACTAGTCGGCTACATGTCCACATGCCTCATTACTGCAACATTGGAGACCTCTTTCAATTGTAATGTAGAAAACTAAAGCTCTGTATGTATAAAGTATATTTTTTGCCAAATGTGATAAATTACATTTGACTGTGGTTAATTAACCATTAACCGAACAATCTTAAAAAAAGTGCAGTAAGAACCACCAGATAGTTATGAAGCGTCAGCTGCAACCATGGCAGATATCAAGACATTTCCTGTGTTACAGGTTGTGTAGAGTCTACATTATTTCAGCAACAAAGACTTGCATGTCTGACAGCGATAAAGGAGGAGATAAAAGTCCAAGCAGCCAGTGGTCATAATTTGTTCTAACAGAGAAGGGATGGGAAGATGCACGATTTTATCATGGATTGCAAAAAATAAAAAATACTCCCAATAACTTAAATTTCTGTTACTGGTAAAATCTTAAATATCATGTCAAGCAGCACATTAAGAGACTCCTTGGTGACCAACAATAAAAGAAACCTTGTAAAAAAAATACAGGTTGCATACACACCAACCTCAACAAATGCAAAATACCATTAAGCACTGGGATATTTCATATCAAAAGATATGATGCCATATCTCAACACAGTTGAAAAGCCTGTGAGATTGTTTTTTACTGAAAACGGTAGTCACTGGAAAAGATGTGCGTCCTACCTGTAATGCAATAAAATATGAGTTTCTTAACTAAATGTAAGATAAGGTGATTTTAGTACATTTTAGTACCATTTGAAAAATATTAGGCATATTTTAATGATTACTGGGATAACATCATAAGTAATTATTTTAGCCACAATAATCATGACGTTGAATGTTAATGTCATCCTGTGCCTACTACAGAGTGTAAAAATTAAATGTAATCTATCATATTGGACATCTTGCATTTGTTTTCTCCAAAGTTACATTTTAATTCTAGGTTTATTATAAATTATAAGTTAATGCGGTACAAATATGTGCAAATCAATCTGCACATTAACAGCATTACCACAGAAAAATAAAATACCTTATTTTCAAGATAAATACACTGAAAATAGTGGCTGCCTTGAAGTTAAGAAAAACAATAAAAAAATCTCAGATACAGTAAGAATGACTGAACAAGCTAAGAGATCTGCTGAGTTAGTTGTCATTATCTCCTGTAACTTTGCATTGACCTTCACTGCGTCTCCTGTGTATGTTTTTGATTTTGAGAGATTGGTTTTGGCAGCGCCTCTTGTGGACCAAGGTGAGTGGCATCAGGTACGTTCAACCTGCAGTCTATGACCACTGACCCTTTAATCGTCTTGGCTCACTTAAGCTGCTGGTGGATCCCCCAGTAGATTTGTTTTTAATGCGCTGTGATTTTTTTTCCTTCCTCCAAAGCCCCCCTTTCTATCTCCTTCCTGCTGTGTGGCTGGAACCCCAATGAAGCCATGGCAAGCCTCAAATCCCCCACATCAGGACAAGCAGGAAAACACAGCTCAATCAAATCCTGAAAACATATGAACTCAACTGAATTAATAAAATAATCTACAGTATTGTTTGTGAGTACATCAACTTTTAAAAAAATATATGCCACACTTATGCTACATTTTCTTACTCACTTTTAATTGCTTTTAGTGAAGTGTTGAAAGATACATATGCAAGATCTGTATTTGACAGACTGCAGATGCATACTTTGCAGATATATGGTGAAATGAAGAGCTTGACTCTTACTGGGCATTAAATGACAGAAGGTACCTTAAAGTATGCACAAATGAAACACAAATACACACACTCACACACATTTGTAAATTAGTAACTCTAACGCAATGATACTATTTTTTGCATGTGTAGGGTCTAAGCCCCAGAAGGTCTTGTCATTGTCATACAGGACAGTAATCATTTCAAAAGAAAATGTTTCATCATAATTTACTTATGATCTAAAGACAGCACCTCACTGCTGTGAAACACACAGCCGTTTTGACGTTGGAGCTCTTAAAAAACAAGCTGTTAGAACTGACTGATGCAATTCAAGTTTCCAAAGAACTGAGATTGGTCTTCAAACCCCATGCCAAGCAAGTGTCACACTCACTGACCTCCAATCTAAACCTCTTTACTGAACATCCAGGGAAGTAAAGTAAAACAAGTTCAGAGCTGGGAAAAGATAACGCATTGAAAACAACCATTAGAATCTACTGCAAACCCGCATTTTATCTGCTGTTCACAGAGAGCACATTTGAAAATAATTACGTCTGAAATTAAACATATTATAATTGAATGCAATTAGGTTAAACATACTTATCCCCAAAATTATGTTTTTACCTATTACTAGTGTTGACAATATAATTAGGGTATAAAATATTAATAGATGCTGTTATGAAGGTTGCTTTTTTTTCCCCCCAGTGCAGATGATTTTTTAAAGTTTGCTGGTCAGCCAATCTAAACATCCTGCTACAGCGCTTAACAATGACCACTTTACAATTTCCATAGAGCTGCCAAAATTATTATTCCAGTCTATAGCAAATGTTTCTGAGACATACTGTAGGATCTCACTGGAACCACAATTCTGTCATACTTCTGTCATGTCTGAACCCTCTCAATTTCCAGCATTACTTTTTATTGGTTCACCAATCAAATTCTATTTTTGATTACCTTACTTGGGAGTTGGCATCTACTATAGCATGCTGTTCTTGTAAATCTCTGTATAGAGAGAATTGTGTCATTCCCTTGAGTGCTCTGATTTGTACGAAGGAACACTGACTTCATTTCTTTTAATTATGCCTGTTGAAAATAAAATACCTAGTATATTGCAGAGCACCACACCTGCGTTTGAGTGGGGAGCTGAGATTTTTGAGGGAAAGGCAGGACAAAAAGAGGTATTGTTGTTGGGTGTAGGTCAGTGCTGCTAGGCTGCTGCTCCCGAGAACATTCCATGGTGTCACATAATACTGTCAGTTTCCTGTTGGAAGTGCCAGCCCAGAAAGATTGAGTGTGCTTGCAAAGTCGGAGACGTTTGTGTGTGTCCGTCTGTACAGTACATGTTAGTATGTATGTGTGCAACTTTGCTTTTTCTCTTCTCGCTTTTCTATTTTAGCTTTGAAATCTCTCATCTGTTGGTGCATAAGTATACTGCTACAGAAACAAAAAGGAGTATTTTCCTTAGCTGCAAATTAACAAAAATGTGCGTTTATGTGTCAGAACACTTGGAACAAAGTATGATACATCTCCTGTGCGGGGAAGTGGGGCTGCACTTAAAAACTTTTATAGGGTGCTCTATAATGTGTATGAACACAGTCATGTGTTTAACACAGCCAAAGAAATAACTCACCTGCCCTCTACTTGGAACTGTAAAAAGAATTGCTCCCTCTGGATGCCACCAAAAGAAAGGCCTTGGACACAGCCTACTATTTGTTTTGCATTATGCTCAGGTCAATACAAGAACTGTAATTCTGAAGTCAAGGAGGGTGACGATATAAAAGACACATTTTTTTGTAATCACTGTTGAGGTTATTTCTTGATAAAGAACCAGCAAACATGTCAAGCCTATAATGTGGTCTGTGGAGGCAGGAAAACACAGAAATGTGTCATCCATTCATTATTCTAATAAACAGAAAAATCCAGTGAATTTCAAAGCAACATTTCCTTTGAGGCAACAGTAAAAAGAAATATAAAGAGTTACAAAATCCAAATATTTAAGGCAAATTGAGAACTACTTACATATTTTTCTCTGCAAAAGAAAATCAGCAACTTATTTATCTCCATAAAAGACAGACCAACTAGAAAACTCAACAAAGATCTACATCTGTTTTTAACCCTTAGCTGTAGTCACTTACAATCTATAGTGCAATACACACACGCACACGCACAATCTGCAATGTAGTCAGTAGGGGGAAAACACCCTTAAACATTATGCCAGTGAAAATGTGTAAATTAGACTTGGCCCTGTGCAGCTTTGGAGCTCAGTATGCAGGCCGAGGAGACATTAACGAGGAAGGGGAGACTCAGTGATTTAGAAGAGAAGTAGCCCCACACCACAGAAGGAAAATAAACCAAAATAATAGATCTCAAGGACGTTATTAGGAGAATTGTGATTCAACAATGAGGTAACTATCAAGTCGTTCAGCCACGACAGCCAGCTAAAAGTCACATTTAAGACGTGTGGTGACATCATTTATGTTAAACTGACTTTTCCCTCTTTGACTCAAGTCTTACGGCTCTAAAGGAACCTTCTATCGACCGAGACGGCCCAGTGTGAGTCTGTGCCGGTCTACCTGGCAGAGCTGGTTCAAAGTTATTATAAGGTTTATGTTTGAGTGGGTGGAGGGAAAAGAGGGAGCAATATTTGAAGGTGGCATAAAACAGTCCCATAAATAAAACGAAGAATGGTCAAAGCTCCAATTAAGGATTTTGGACTGTGTAATTGATGGGTATTCATATATTTTTGCTCAGTAAGATGTATTGAGGATAAATCTTAGGGGGAAAAATAAGATTGTACAAATGTCTAGAAAATCTCTATTTCCTTAAACTTCAGTCAGTGTTGCTGCTAAAAATTCCTTTGATGTTCGTTGTTCAGGCTGTTTTAATTTCAGGAGTGAAATTATCCGCAGAGGTCTCTTCCTTTCTTAAACACACAGACCAGGTGATTAGAACCCATAAAAAAACACTAAATTAAGGCTCAATTATACTCCCTTCATGAAAGAATATACATATGCCTGTTTCAAACGTTGTACACGTCACGGCCCTCATATTTCCATGCATCCTTACGATAGCAAAGATACAGCTAATAGATGGCACTCGTGGGCAGAGCCAAAAGTTTTACGCAAAAATGATCAAGGCAATGGTGGAGATAGTCATAAAAATGTACCTTTTTATGAAGGCAGCATTTTAGATAGCTTCGGTCTGTGAGGCCATTAAATACATCGTGACATGTGAAGAAGAATTCTTCTTACTATATTTTTATTCATTTATTTATTTTAGATGTCTTTGTTGTCTCCTGTGGTCGTATATTACTTGAACTACGTTACACTGACCCCACGATCTCCGGTGATACTGCTCTGTTTTGTCCATATCCCTAAGCTTTCAGAAAATGTGCACAGATACAGACAACATGGACACACAGTCCAGGCAGAAGGCTTCGTCCATGAACGATGAGCAGAAATAAGCCCGAAAGCAGTTTCATGTTACAAATCAGTGTTTCTCCGATACTGTTTGGCATGTCGGAGATGGGCCGCTAGCCCAGCACCTGCTAATGTGTGTTCACCTATTTTCTCTGATAGTTTAAGTTCCAGATGTTCCAGATCTTTTTGACAGGAGCTGAATAATCCAGTTACATGTCTTCCTTTCCAACACAATTGTACCACAAGATTTAGACCAGTATCAACACTGAATAAAGCACTTTTATTTTTTTTTTCTTTAATTGTCTTTCTCCTACACTTTCATCACAGAGAGGCTGCTAACTAAGGTAGCTGATGCAAAAACGCTGAAACACAAATGGTCCTATCTGGGCTGCAGAAACATGATAGTGCAATATGGGGATGTCTGTGGACGAGGACCCACACCGTGTGTAGAAATAAATGAAAAACAAGAGAATTAAAAAAAAATCTTATTTCAGGTGATTGTACACTGAAGAAAACATACTTACTATATTATACTTAATCTCTGTCAATATATCCTCCTAAATCCTCCAAACTGAAGCTGTAATTAGTAGTCATTTAGTCTGGTAACGAAATGTAAAATGGCTCCAACCTATTTATTAGTATTTAAAAAAAATAATTAAAAAAATAAATAAAAAAAAAATATATATATATATATATATATATATATATATATATATATATATATATATATTAACAGTTGTAGGAAAAAACTAGTGCCACAGATTCCATATTTCCTGTTGCTAACCTACTTTGACTGACAGTTTGGCTAATATGTGAAGCACTTCAGCCGGGACATTAGAGGTCTGCTATGCATCTGTTCATAAATCACAAAAGAGCAGACCACTCACTTACACTTCCCTGTATTGCTTGATTAACTGCAAATCATAACATTGTCCCTAAGCGCGCCCCGGGTAAATAAGGGGAGCGACAAGCAACAAACATTTATTTTCTTGTGCGTCTGCTTCAGAATTTAATTAGCCTTTTTTTTTTAACCTGTGAACCCAAAGCCTCACCCCTGCTGTAAGACGCAGAATTCATTAAGCTGTTTTCTGCCCTCAGATTTTCACACCACGGCTTTGAACATCTGCACCCTGTCATGTATCATCCCATTCATTTCTACTTAATTTGATCCTAATAAGCGCCTACATGAGGAGCCAGATGTTGCTGCTTCAACTGTGGCACTGAAAGTTTTGTTTGAGGCGAGTTGTGCTCTGTGCCTGGTGGGCATCCAGTGCAGGCATAGACTGTTTGAAATCACTCATTAATATGTAGAATAGTTTTGTGATTTCTTATTTTCTAGATATTAGTTTTTACTTGTCAGTGCACACAGAAATCCATCAACATTTGACAAGGTCCCTCAGGGTAAGCCTGAGAAGTTGCTTTTCATTTTCATTAATTCCAAAAGACCTGTTTACGAGAAAATCATCAAACGCATATTTGTATCAGCCACGTAAGACCTAGATTCAAACACACAACTTTAATGTTGCAAAAGTTTAAAATAATGGAATGTAATTTCTTTTTTGGAGGGATCACTGGCATCTTTTTTTTTGCGGGGGGGGTGAGACGATGTTCAGTGGGCAGGATGCTGGGAGTAGGTCTGATTATGTTCTGCGGATAGAGAACCCCTGTAAACTTGACTGCTAATCAGCACCATATGCCAGCCCTTGGCCCTCATTCTCATCTTGTCATTTCAAGTGGCTCCTAGACATGGCTCCTGACATGCCCTGGATTCAGCCGCAGCAACTAGCAGCCTGGCATGTGCTAATGAGAGAAGTGGTGGATGCCGAAGAGTCTCATGTACCCCAGAGATGCACGATGCACAGGAGGACAGGCAGAAACGCCAATGGCTGAGTCATATGACCCTTTTGAGTGGGCCTCTTTACCTGCAGTGAGAGCGGTGCTGGTGCTGCCTGCACACCCATGGGACAGCGTCTGTGTGTGTGTGTGTGTGTGTGTGTGTGTGTGAGTGAGCAGTGGTTCTTAGAAAAATAAACTTACTTGTGAATTCCTTGAACTGTGCTAAACTGTGACTGTAGCTGTGCTGGTTGTCAAAGCGCCATTCTCTCAATACTTTTGTGTTTTTCTTTTTTCTTAACCGATGGAGCAATCTTTATCTTTGAATATGTTTCTTTTTGTCATAAGAAATTGTTCACAATTCTCAACACAGGGTGGCCTTTCAAATCTCAATCACACGCAATCACTTATTTGGCAGTAACCTGATTCCAAAGCTGGTGGTAAACAGGAAAAGGTCATCTTGCTGCTGACACAGAGCTGTGGAGCCTCTCCATCAGCTGAGCATCAAATCAGGTCAATCTAAATAACTCCTTGATTATAATTTCTATAGCCTTCAGGGTCACCGGGGGTCAAACGTGTCGTCTTGCCGTGGATCATTATTACACGGAAGGAAAACTGAACTGGGATGCTTAAGAAGGGTCTAGGGCCGTGGAGAGTCACTCATCCTCCTGACTGAGTAGGCATCTGCTCCTATTTAACCCCTGGCCACAACAGCACTCTGGGTAATCAGAGTGACCACTGTGCTTTACTCACCGCCTTTGCAATGAGTTTCTCAGTCATGCAGGCAGCTATTCCCTCCACAGGCGGTTGTTGTTCAGGGAAACATATTGTCACTACACAATGTGATCAGTCTACAGTGCTCCAACAATAAACTACAACAGTGCGATCTAAGCAGCTCTGACTGATAGCTCTGATAGAGCCTTCTGTCGACTCGCAAAGCTGTTTGTACTGAGTCCCAGACCGGGGCTGCCACTGCTCCTCTCATGCGCTGTTGTCATTCAAAGTGACTGCAGCTTAGTGTATCTGTCAGCTGACTGGTTTCTCATTGTTTTACATGCTCACAGACTATGCCTGTGAGAGAGTGAGTGCAGGCCCCTCAGGCAAACATCATGTCAGCCAGCTTTGTTCTACAGGATGCTGGGGCTCCCTCAGCTGCTGCTGCTTGGCTCCTCTGCTAACTGGGGAAGTCAAGGAGATTAAATGGAACATCCTGAATCTCATACTTCCTAATGTTTTGTGACATCCACACTCTGCGGAGACTGTAGGCGTGCCTACACAAAGGAACAGCGACAAAACAAATAGTGCCTCTTTTTGAAGAGGATTCTACGCCGCAAGACATGTGTACATCACTTACACTGATGTAGTCTGACAGAGGAGGGAATTTTCACAATGCTACCTCAAATAAATTATGGAGAATGTTTTTAGTGACGTTTGACTTTTAACCAAACAAAGGGCCGCGTTACGACAATCAACTTGCAAGTCCTCAGTAAATGTGTTCTCAGATAAGGATTATGCAGAACGTCTTCAAATATAGAAACCAATTGAAAATAATGCATTTATATGATACAGGGTCTTGTTTTTTACATGGCATGTAATAGTATATTAATGAAGCACTTGATACTGTTGTATGAATTATTGAAGACAAGATTGTAGTCCCAAGTCAGTCCAGTCAACCCAGGATCTCTTGACATCAGGGAGCGTGTCCCAAGAGAGGAGACTCGAAGACCAGCTTTGTTGGAGGATGCGGTTGTAGAATCTACTTGCACGTCATTACAAATCGGGGGAATGTTGAAAATGTAGGTGTTTGGGATAAAGCTTTGTTAGTTAGTCTTGGAATGGCCGAGTAAGTAAGTACACACGGAATCTGACACTGTTTTGTTGTGCCCGTAATATAGACAAATACATATAAAATTATCTACCTATCTATCAATCTGCAAGGGGTGGAAATCACCAGTTGTCACAATATGATATTAATACACTACATTAGTCCCAATACAGTATAATTGCTATTTTAACATTTTTGCTATATGCTGAGTATTGGACAACAAAATCTGTGATATATTGAAATTAACTACCCTTTTTCAATTTTAAATTATGTCCCCAAAGGAAAAAATTGTCAACATCTGTTTTACCTAATAAGATCGAGTTTTAAAGATAAAGTTTTTTACTTTAATCATTTTTATTTCAGCAATATGTATCTAATTGATTGAAAAAGCAAATGGTTTTATTATTTAAGTAGGCTAGGAAAAGTTTAATCTTTATTTGCAATATTATGATTTTATATAATAAAAAATCAATACTTTGTGTTTGTGTATCAATACAATATTACCATACAAAATACCACGATACTACTGTATATCAATTGTCCCTCACCCCTTCTATGCATCTATCCATCTATCTATCTAAAACTGTAAACCAAGTATTAATATTAGTATAGTGCCAAAATACCAAAAAACACACAAACAAAAAACAAAAACAATCCCTAAAAATAACAACTACAGCAAATAGTGCATAATTACATAAAGAAAATCCTGATGGAAATGTGTGTAAGAGGTCTGGAATATTGTGGTGGACAGAGAGAGAGAAAGAAAAGGAGAGATGACAGTCAGATGCGGAAAATATAAATGTCTGAAACGGTCATTATTATTTCATACAAATGCCTTTTCTTTGCTTGAAAAATTTAAGCTGCGATGGCAGCACCGACGCTGCACATGTCAAAAGAAAGCCCAGGGACCGCAGATGATTTAAGTGGGAGAGGAGAGCATATGCAAAAACCACATGTGTAACAGCCATCAGTAAACAGTGAATATGTGGTAAACTTGGCAGAACACTGACATTTTTTAGAGCACAGCCAGTGTGTTAAATAAAGAGAGGGCCCAGCGAGCTCCTTTCTTATGTCAGGTTGAGGATGGGCCAAAGTGTGTGCACTGCTCGGAAAATTATGAACCATAACAAGATGTCACAGCGACTTCACAATGCTGGTTTGGGTCCTTTATGGGGTCAGTTATGTCTCATTTTATTTACTTGAAATGTTCAAGTGATAAACACTAAATAAAACAAAATATAACTTTGAGGAAAGCTGTCACAAAATACATTGAAACTAGAAATAAAGCACTGACTATGACGAAGCAAGCAAAACAAAATCACTGTGTGCAAGCACCATGACTTTTAAGAAAACATTGATTTCATTATGGCCGTCCTCAATAAATGTATTCTGTCTCTGTGGTAAAGCTTATCACAGCGGTGAGAATTTTTAATTTCATACACAGAGCAGGCAACCGTTAACTGTCCTCTTTACTGATCTTTTTATTTCATATTTCCTTACCAAAACCAGCCTCACCCAGAGCCACAAACCCAACCAAACAATCAATTTATCACCAGCTTTGAGTGTGAATCATTAAAAAAAGTTTTAAAATTTCTAACATATTGATCAGATCCCAGTTTACATATTGATCATAAGTAGCTGAACGAAAAATGGTAGTTTAATTCAAAGCACACACTTTAAATCATACATTATGCTAATGACAGAATGATGTTTTTCCAAACAAGGAATTTCAACAAGCATTAAAATTTCAGGCTCGAGTTTTGAAACCCCACCGCCTAATTAGACATGCTTATTGGTGGACCAACGATGGAACATCATTCGGTCAACAACCAATAAACAAATTTGCGTATACTGCTGTATTCTTTAGTCATTAGTTCACAGGCCATCTGTACATAGAAATAAACAAGAAGCCTTATTCTTGCCTGTGTAGGATTCTAACAGTGGTGCTGCCTTTGATCTGTGGTCCTTGATCTATTGGGCTCATGGTGTCATATCCCCCTGTGATGTGCTAGATTAATTAGGTGGAACGGGTATTTATCCCTTAAAATCATAATACTAATTTACCCAATGCAATGTGGAGGCTCTGTGGGTGGCAGCAGAGGGTCCAACTTCTATTAAAAACGCTTAGCCTTCACATCATCTGATGAGCTCTGGCACTGAATGGATTGCAAATCAGTGAGGACATTCAGCATGCAGAAATGCCAATTATTAACAAGAAACAATTACATCAATATCAACAGCGACGTTTTGCTGCTTGTTTGGAAGTATGTGATACACAAATGTTTCTATGTATTTCTTGACAGAGTATCAAAAATGCCTTTAATATCCTCTCTTATTTCAACAGAATCATTAGAAACATTTTCCTGTGCGTGCTGATTTTTAGGCTAGATGGGGGGAAGTGTGTCAGTAAAAAGTGAGAATATCAAGGAAAAAGTGTGGATATATAGGTGACAGAGGCAGAGAGAGAGAGAGAGAGAGAGAGAGAGAGAGAGAGAGAGAGAGAGCGAGAGAGAGAGAGAGAGAGAAGTGGTGATGCCAAAAATGGAAAGAGTGTAGCCAGTCAACAGCAAACTAGTCATGTTATGTAAAATAATACATACGTTGTAAAATTGCTGCAACGAGAAGGCGGTACAGGTAAATAGAGAGGCCGAGCAAGCAAAGATAGAGAAAGAGAGAGTCTGGAAACAAGACCTGCCAAACCTTACAATAAAATCTTTCCTTGGTTCTTTGTGTCCACACCAAAGATAGCGTACATTGTCCATCCCTGTGTACAATTCTGCAGTGTAGGGCCCCTGGTTACCCAGGCTGAATGCAGCCTGTTCTTGTGCTCTGGTCTGTGAATGCTATCTCAGAGCAGCAGTGCCCAGAATGCTGCCTATTCCCACACCCAGAAAACGCCACCAGGGGATAAGAAAAAACACAATTGATAGAAAGTGTATTCTTTTCCATAGGTTCCCACCAGCATGTCGCTAACTGTTTCCGGTACCTTATCAAAGAACAAATGCCTTTGAAAACAGGGGGAAACAAAGCACCGGGCTGCATTGTAGCCTGCTTTTTTGACAGGAGTAATCTGGCTTTTCCATCACCCACCAAAGTAACCTCCTCCTAACAATCTTGCTGACATGCAGGGAGCTAGCCACGTGCCATCTGCTGTTGTCTGTTGCACACACACACACACACACACACACACACACACACACACACACACACACTGGACAGGCATGGGGCAACACAGCCACATTTACCTCCACAGAAACCGGCTCTCAAATTAAATTTGTGTCACTTTCTGCAAATCTTTTCAAAGCTCAGACTATTCGCTCATTCTGTAATAATCACAGATATGCACTGTGTGGAAAAGCAGCAGTTTTTAAGAATCACCTTACACCTGCTTTATCTAATGACCTTGTAATAGTTAATACAGTTCAGATTCTCTTATCCTTTTTTCACCCCAACAGTGCTCACTATCATGTTGCCGCTTAGCCCCACAGTAGAGTACCATCTACTGGCTGTCTGTGGTACTGGATACACAACCATCATCTCAGCCACTTGCGTACACACACAAGTTACGTGTGGCTTGATAAATCAGAAGGTAGCTGGACATAAAATAAGACATTTATTTAGGACAAAGAGCTTTCTTTGGCTCTGACAGTATTTAGGAATGGCTGCACAAAATGTTTGATTTTATATGAGACAGTTCATTAAGTTCATTAAGTTATTTGTAACTGTGCTATCATTGGGAAAAACAGTGAGTTCACTATGATGATTCACTTGTAAAAGAGAATTTCAAGGGCCAAAACATGACAAAATTTCATGTTTCATTAAAATTTCACTAAATTCTTTTTTTCACTGTGGTAAAAACAATTTTCAATCAAAATTCAATTTGCCAGCAGCCAGAGATTTTGCAATACAGTACAAAAAATAAACACAAAAACATAATTACAATTATTATATTGCTGTATGCCATGATTCTTTACTTAGAAAACTCATGTTCACTTAAATTGTATTTATTAGGCCTATAATTTCAGTGTAATCGTATAACAGTCATTACAGTATTATTTAAATATTGTGCCTAAAATCTCATTAAAATGTTTATTATCATCAACAATATTGTCCTTACTATAATTGACATTAAGAGTTGACTTTGCCATGTAAAGCTGTAAAGCCCATTTTCACTTTCACCTATTCTGCTGAATACGGAACACATACTAATAACACTCGTGTTGTCTGTCTGTAGGATGGAGTAGGTGACAACCTGTTTCCAAAGCCGGGAGGGAGATGTCATCGGCACTAAAAGATAAATAGATCAGTGGAAGTGTCACTATCCTTCCTGGCTTATGACACACAAACCAATGATAATTACTCACTTGATGACAGCCACTGTGAAAAAAAAGAGAAAGCAAAAACCTTGTCGGGTGATTTTAAAAACTAAATGGATTGCAAATCAGATGAGAAATGAAGCATTACTACCACTAATCAATTATATTATCACTCATATTTCACTTTATTTCACCCCCCAGCCTTTAGAAAACACATGCTACACAAATTTGCTAATTTCTAAAAAATTAATGAAGCAAAGGAAAAACAACATCTACACTTCAGAACTGGTAGAAATGTCCCTAATTTCCACCTCTCACACCCTGAAACTGATGTGACGCAGGCTTCACAACGTGTAAGATTTCAGTGAATCCTGTGAAAGAGACTGGCTCGGTGAGTGATATATGAGGATACAAAGACAGAGACAAAGGACAAAACTAATTAAACGACGCTCTTCACAAAATAAAATGATGTGCAAAATGAAAAACTGCAGTAAAATAAGAATTTGTTAGATTTCAGAACGTCCAAATTTTTACTCCTTGCAGTTATTAAATTTCACCACAAACCACCAAACATCAACCAATTATACTTTAAAAGGAATAAATTCTCACTCTGGGTCATGGTCACCGAAATGTCTTTTTGTGCATTTTTTATATATTCTGTTCAGATTGATTTGCAAAAGAGAGGCCATGAAAAACACACTGACACTGTGCCATTGTGCCGCTGTACTGTTGTTGGTATCCACTGAGTCTCGGTGTGGGCTGCTCTGCATCCTCACTGCCCGAAGGCTGTTTTCCTAATCATATTAATGAGGGAGCGAAGCTCCAACCTGTGCTGCAGACCCACTGCCTATGCTCAAGGAGCAGTCCTATTTACACTGTACCTATACTAATCTGACAGCCTTGATCAAGGAACAGAAAATAAAACCCCTAAGGCCTCTATTGATCAACCTTGAGTCTTACTCTAACACCGTTGTGAGGGGCTGGTTAGCTATTACAAATGTTAGTGTGTTCAATGAATTATTTCATCAGAAAAAGCACGCTGCATTAAGTATTTATTTTGAAGTAAACTATTTCAAAGGGGTGTCCATACTATATGATCCCTGTTGAGATCAGGGTCCAAACAGTGCAGCCTATTCTTTGTGTGTATTTACAGCTCAGGGCTGAGAGAGTGGGATCACAGTTAAGGAGGACGTCGATAGCAGGAAGCATCCACCAGTCTTTAAGGTTCTCAGGTGGGCTCCTCAATAGAGCAGTCTCAATCCTCCGACTGCATGATCATCTAATTGCAATCTCTGGAAAATCAACAGACTTTCATTATTTATGTCATTCAAAAAAGCGGAGGCGAGAATTCTGTGTTTTAGTTAAAATTGTCTGCAGGCTCGGGGGCTTGTACACCATCAGTCTCAATCTGAGAGGCGGCAAACTTTTATTTATGACCTCCCAGTTCATTAATGTGAACCTGCAAATGGTGGGAGAACAAAGTTGGAAACAACATCATGAAAAAAACAAAGGAATAAAACACAATAAAGTGCAGAGTGTATTTGTTGTAAATAATCAGTAATATAATTACCCGTGGAGACCTGCCTTCTCACTGATTTCCTAAATGTTTACTAATGGACTCTCTCTCTTAGCCATTCTATTACAGAGAATTGTTGAGTGTTGCCCTGGAGGCTTATATCTCTCCCAGGGCCATGGGCCTGGTTAATGGATGACCCACTTGTTAGCTAATTGCCGTGGTGTCCCTGAACACAAAGGAAATGTTAAATTATGTTATGTGGCTGTTAGATAATGAGCTCGAGCAGGCATAGCACTTTCCTCCATGCTTCGAGTACAGTCCATACATACAGTATTACTGTGGTTAACACCTTAGATAAAGAGACGTTTTTCCCGTGATTTTTACGACCCGGAGTGTATTTCAAAAGACCACTGTTCTCCGTCTTATCTTTGTTTACCTATTTCTTTTAGGCAATTTGTTTCATTCATTACATGTCTGCATTTGCAACCATGGTAGCATTTTTACCAGAAAGATAGTCTAACTATCTCAGTCGTTTTGGTAATACACAAATGAACTGAAAAGATTTCTGTACTCCACTTTTCCTCTTACACACACACAGAATCCAGGCCACATGTCGTGCTGTGAGTCATCAAAACATGGAAGCTGACTTCACGAACAGCCAGTTATTAGAGCCGCGCTCCGACAGCGCACACATGTAAATGGTGACCTCGTAAAGAAGCAGGGTCACACAAATCTTAAACAAGGACCTATCACCCTGTCTCTAATGTCTGTGCTCTCTAGTAAAAGCCAAACAGACGACAACTCACAAAGTCGCACGGCAGCAGAGGGGGAGGAGCACATGAGTTTTTAGACTTAAAGTCACCAAACCTCAACAAAAGCACACTGATTCAAACCAAATGGCCAGCAGGCTTGTTATAAGCCCTCCTACGAGATAACCAGTGTGTAAAAATCCTAAAAAAAAAATCCAGTGGAGCATTAATGCAGCAAGGAAATAAATGTAATGAGTTATTATTATTATTCTCTCCTTTTTTAGTTAATGTTTAGCTCTATTCCAAAATATTACTTTGCGCTGATGTGCCAATTTCACCATGAATCAAATTTAAATTTAAATTTCTAACCAGTAGACAGTCAAAATGCATATTTAAGCGAATGGGATTCCTGTGTGGCTGTACTTTAGGATCCCTGAAGTACAGACAGCCTCCTCACCTCTTGGACCTGCAGCCAGCAGTGGAGAGGCCAAGCCTGCCCAAAAGAGTCTCTTTCACCCTCCTCTGAGGATTTGTTTTCACTGGAGGACATGCTGGAACACAGTGCCATGTTTGAATTCTACTGGCACTTTTTTCAAATAGTAGCCACAGCCAATTGGAAAGGCCTGGCTGATGATTTTATTCAATATTTAACGTCCTAGGGCCGAATCTCTGGCAGTGCGGGATAAACAGCCAGGACTGCGCTGGGTATGGAATGAAATAAATAACTAAACCTAGCTTCCCTTAGATATCTTACAATGGAGACTTACTAAAATCCCAGAAATTACATTTTTCAAGCCCTTTTTCATGCCCATGGTTTTGTTACGGCTTTATCATCAGTATCAGCAGTCTGTGTTTATTCAACCCTCAATTACCAAAGGCTCAGCCGGCAGGCCTTTAATTGATTACTTTAATTGATTGGTTGGGGGGGTAACCATGGCTGAAAAGCAGTTTATCTTAATCAGTTGAGAGGAAATTTAGAGAGGGGCTTGATTTCCTCCAGCTGATCACCCCTGTGTGGCATGAAAGTGCAGAGCGGGAGGAGGTGTGTGAAAATTTCTAGTTACACATCTAACAGCAAGGAGGGGATGAAGATTTACCAAATGCTTAATATGGCAGATTCATGTTATTTTGTGGTTCCTTCTAGGAGATAATCTCCCTCTGTCCAAATTCACAGAGGCGGACACTCACACTTGGATGCTTAATCCTCTGAAATCAAACCAGGTAAACAAGATAATACGTGAGCACAAAACTATGCATATGTCTTTTTTCTTTTTTTTTTTAGAAATAAACTTACTTCAGAACATGCATTAACGTGGTTTTGTTCAGTGTGTGACATGGTTAAATGGAAAAGAGGAATAAGGTGAAGGACTACATCAAAGACGGGCAACAATTTTTTGAAGTTATCATACAAATCCACAAAGTGTGTTTGATTTATTGTGTTTAACAAGCTTTTAATATGCTACTCAAAAGATGCATTTATCTATCGTTTAAATAACTGCATTTGTGCACATTTTGTTTACTTTTGGGATAATTGTATTTACTTCTTTATTTTCTTGCCATTTTA
Organism: Plectropomus leopardus; assembly: GCF_008729295.1. NCBI lineage: Eukaryota > Metazoa > Chordata > Actinopteri > Perciformes > Serranidae > Plectropomus > Plectropomus leopardus. Next base: position 17,678,552 of record NC_056463.1, read on the forward strand.
CAAATTTGAGTACAAACAAATCAAATCAAATTTATTTTTCTTTTAATAAACTTAATAGCAGTCCAACTGAAGCAGCTTGAACAGGTGGTATTGATACAAGAAAAAAAGGCAAAAATATTTGAAGCTTCTCACTCTACTTTTTTAAATTTAATTCATTGCTCCCTTCGATTTTATCCTTAATTGTGACACCTTTTGAACAAATGAGTTATACTATAAGAGAGCTATAAATAAAATTAAAAAAAAAAAACAGTATTGATAACATTTCTGATGTTTGATGAGTTACAGTGGGGATTTTGCTGCTGATGGTTTCAATTTTTATGTTTGACACCTTAACGACACTAAGAGGGCTAAAATCACGGTTCCCACGTATTGTCATGGACAAAACTTTTCCACGATATTTCGAGGACCCAAAACATTTTTTTTTGTCTTGCCCCTCTTGCCCAGCATTTTTCAAACATATCGGATTGAAACTCGGTTAAAACACAATTTCAGCTAGCTGGCATTCATTTCAAGTCATGACTACAAAATTTATTCTGTAGTCGTGCAGTTATTTATAAAAATAACTGCAGTTGAAGGGAGAGACAGAATGCAGGGCGAAGAAAATGGAGAAATGTACGTGATGGTGAACAAAACGTCACACTTCGACAGGTAGTATAGCGACGTTAGGTCGTCAGCTACAGATAATAACTTTGGGCCATTAGGTTACATTACATGGCAGGTTATCCGTGGAAGATTACTGTCGCAATTCAATACACGATTGTAAAATTCAATGACTTTTCCAGGTTTTTCATGACCATGGGAACCCTGTAAAAATAACCAGAACTGTCTGTAATGATCTTTCTCTCTTGTTGTTTTCTGGATTCTGTCGATGCAAAACTAATTGTGTTTCATCCTTCCATTGACAGATCTACAAAAACAGATGAACTGTAAAGCATGTCTATGGCCATAACTGAAAGAGCTGAAATCAAACGTGTGTAGGAGCAATTTCACGATGACTTTCACTTACATAACAGAACATTGCACAGCTTTATAAATTTGAGGCAAAGAGTGCAGTCTGCTTTAGTGCATACACAGAGTTCCAGTCTTGAACCTACACATAATTTCACGTATCTGGCCCCCAGTCTGGTCTTTAAGGAAATATGTCGGCAGAACATGGGAGCAGTTGGACAAGATGTCTGATACATAAACAGATTCTATATCATACTTGCACCTCTTTTGTGCCCAAACAGTAACAAAAACCTGAACATCCTGCAAACCCAACAACGTGTTAGCGACAACATGTCACTGTTGACAGGATTCGAGTTGTGAAACAACAGGAGGTAAATGGAGTCTTTCCTGTGGATGTGAATGGGTTAGAGATGTTTTCTCACTTCAAGATAGTTAAGAAAAAAAGAGTGGGGGGATAAGCGCCATAATTTCTCTGTCGCTCCCAACAGCAAAGAGCAATGATCTCTGTGCATTTAAAAAAAAAAAAAAAAAAAAGAACTTATGTTTGCTGTCTAAGTGACCCAGAGTACTGCATGCCAACCAGTATGTGCTTTATTTTTCAAGGTGCATAAAACTACAAGTACACTACATGACATAGGAAGCCTTTTGAGAGCTGTGATGGCTACATACACAAATTGCGTACGGCACAGAGGCTCTGCAGAACTCCCTGTATCTCAATACCCTCTGGGGAAGGCCTGGTATAAATATGTTGGCTGGCATCACTCCTGATGGGTAAAGGATGTGAAATTCAGAATGTTTACTTGAGATAACCTGACAATCTCATGTGAATTCAAGGAGAATATCAACCATGTATAGATAATAAAAGCCCCTATCGATCTGCAACTTGTAAGTGTATGATAAATTGTTAATGCAAATGATTTTGGTAAAGAGATTATAGAAAGACAATTCCAATAATGGCAATATTGCTCTTCCACAGCAGCAAAGGCCCCTAATGCATCCATTGCACTCAGGAAACGTGTACTTAATTTAACCCTTCATGCTTATGTATTTATCTGGGGAGCTATTTGCAACTTTAACTTGTCTGAAATTATGACAACAGTGACCTTTGCTATGTATGACCACTTTGACCTGTCTGGCTTCATTCATGTCCGCTTACTGTTTGCCCTTTGCCTGGTGGTAATTGGTCTCTGCCTGGCACTAATGGCTGCTGGATAGGAATGCTTTTCCCCCGTCTGTTCAGAGGATAATGACAAGAGGCCAGCATGACCTTGTCTGGGTGGGAGCAGCTTTCCTCCTTCTGAGAGAGGCCACTCCACCGGGCTCCCACTAGGCTCTGGTGTCTGTCAGCAGCTGAAGATCCAGCGCCGAAGCACCACAGCAGGCCAGCCAAGCACAACCGAGAGTCGCTGGGAGCGTGAGGAGCTTTCCCATGATCCTTTGCCCACAGCCGTTTATTTCAAGGTCCTGGTCTACACTGGACAACTACTAACAATGGTCAAGTTAAAATTAAGACTTAAAATATAGATTTATGACAGAGATAAAAGGAATACTTGATAAATGAGACTTGAATAATACTGCACGAGTTGTGTAAGGGTTTGCAAATAGTTTTAATATAGTTTAGCTGTTGTTACACATGGACCCCAATCAATGAATAAATCAATGCGTTTGCCATTTTCCGTAGAAGCATGTGAGGAAAACAGTTTCCTTATGAATTTAGGGTAAGATGGAATGGCTAACTGATGTACAAAGGGTCATTTTGCGAGTGAAGTATTCCTTTAAGATTCATTATGACGTGATCAGTTGATACTTTTTGATTACCGGACGTATAGTTTAGTCTTCAGATATGTCAAAAAAATTGTGGAAAAATAGCCATCACAGTTTTTGAGAGCTAAAGGTGACATCTTAAAATTGCTTATTTTGTCAGATCAACTGTCTTAAACAAAAATATATTCAATTTACAATTATATAAACCAAACAAAAGAAAAGAAAAGAAGCAAAATCTCATATTTGACAAGTAGGAACCAGCAAAATAGCTGGTACTTTTTGCCTGATAAAAAGTTAATGAATCATCAGAATTGTTGCCAAGGGGGATTGTTGTGAATCACTGCCAGCTGAAATGCCTTGCACTGTAAAATGTATCAGTCACTTATTAATGTGAGAGCTATTTCTAAGTTTCTGAGAGAGGTAAGCAGTCATAAATGTCTATTTAACACCAAATTACACGTTAAAATATTAAATGAAATAGCACTTTTTACCATAGTAATAGTTAACAGTAATATCTTTTTTGACAAAAAAAACTCAATATCGATACGTGATGATAAAATGGAATGACTATTGGTGCTGTCACAAAATATTTCCACAATAAGATTTTTGATAAATAACCACCAATATGTGGATATGATGGCTGAGTGGGTAAAGGTAAATAATACAACCGTTGCAATTGTAACGGCATTTTCGCAAAATTACATCACTTTACTGTAATGCAGGCTTTAAAGACAGGAAAAGACATCACTTCAAATATTACAATGTCAAAAAAATAAAACAATAGAGTCTAATATCCGATATCAATATAATATTGATAAAATGCCCAGCCCTACTACAGTCAACGTGACCATTTGAGGAACTCTGAGTATATTGCATTATAACACATTCAAAGATCTCCTCTTTCAGACTAAGAATTAAATAAGTGACTGTTGAACTGAGTCCGTCCAGAGCTCCATTTGGTGCTCAGTGATGTAGCTAAGTTCGACCACTGGAACACTTGGCCAGATTATAAGCTTTGTGTCAGAGCTCAGCCTCAGGGTTTTTGTTAGGAGTTATCACGCTCAAAGCCGCCCTAAGCTCTCAGAGCATGTTTAAAACTGTGTGTGTGTGTGTGTGTGTGTGTGTGTGAGAGAGAGACAGAGAGAGAGGTTGAGAGAGAGAGATGTTTGTATCATCTGTTGATGTATATACTTGTCCACTGGTCATAAGATTGTTCATTTTCAATGCAAATGAGGGTTTCAGTGGCAAAAACATGTATGGTTTTTATAGCGTCTCTACCCGGCAAATGGGCTGACAGAGACAGAAACACGGACAGACGCACATACAAACACTTTCCTTGTTATTCTCCTGTTTCTACCTCATTCCATTCTGTCACTCCATCTCTCTGCCATCACTGCGCTACTCTTCCCAGATAAATGTTTCATAAGGCAGCCCCCATATCCTCTCCTGGAATAACGTCCTCTAGATATGTCCAAGAGATTATATGACACATCACTCAGTCACATTTAGACTGCACATCTCATGGCCTAACACAAGCCACAGCACTAACATAGGAGGGGTAAAAACAGGGGAGAAGCATATTTCATTACCCAAAACTGACTGTCAAATAGTGTCTGCAGTCAAAGAATTATCAAAGGGTTTATCCTTTTCAGATGTGAAAGTCTAAAGTGGGTCACACGCTACATTCACTGTAATATCACAGTAAATATTCACAAGCTTATCATTATTTAATCACCCCCTAATGGAAAAGATCCCCACCCCAAATATAGACCCACCTCCAAACTTAATAATTTTCAAATATGTTAACAGCTGTAACTGTAAACTTCATACAGTTAGTCTGCCTGTCCTGCCTTTCACCTTAGCAGCTGTAAAAAAGGGAAAACTTAGTTTTAATTTATCTGATACTGTACTGGTAAAGAGCAATTCATTTACAAGTCTTGAATATGTAATGTACAAAAAGAAAAAAAATCATGCTTAGAAATTAGAATTGCAGAAGAATAAAATACATTTTATGTCTGCAAACAATCAAAATGTAGAAAAATACTGATTCAGATTAAGACAACACTAAAGAAAAGCTGATAAATATGATGTTTCTATTACACATTATCAACTTTACTATTTACATGATATTACATGATAAGTGTTAAATGTGTATGTTGTGAAATTAGGTGATTGTGTTATTATAAAATGCAGATTTCTTTTTTGTTTTAGCATTTTTGAATGTTGTTTCTCAGCTCACTAATGATTGATTTACACTCCTGCTCAAATAAAGCCAATATTTGGGCTGCAAAAAAATATATTTCTTTTTTCATTATCAACTAATCTGCCCATTATTTTTCATGAATAATTGGTTAATCTTTAGTCAATTAACAGTCAAGAATTTGTGAAAAATGTTCATCACAATTTCCCAGAACCCAAAGTGACAATTTGCTTCCTCTGTCAATCCAACAGTCCAAATCCCAAACACTCTTCATCTACTATCAGAATGACCAAAAAAGCAGCAAATTCTCACATTTAAGAAGCTGGAAACAAATATTTGACATTTTTACTAAAGACTGAAACAAGTCATCAGTTATCAAAATAGTTAGCGATTAATATTCTTTCAATTCACTAATTGCCTAACGGCACATAACTACTATCTAGTCTTTTTCTCTTCCCTCATTGTTGAATGTTGTTATGATCATTGCACTATATGCTACATCACTTTGACAGAACAAGGAGCTGTATTTACTTGTGTTTGCAGCTGGGGCATGCCACCCGTGTAAGGTAATAAAATATGCTTGCATAAAGATGAGTTGTGTTAACTGTATGAACCCTGGCTCTCTGTTAAGAGCCCTGCTGTTTAATCAGTGGTAAATTATACTGTCATGCCTGCCATGGTCATTTGTCAGCACATATTGATGCCTGCTGCAAACAGCGGAGGCAAGAACATTGTTGCTTCTATTGCTTCTGGGAATGTAAAAGGTCCAACTTCTGTTTCTTTTTGCTGTCCTTTACACACATTTTAAAATCAGTTGTAGACCAATTACACCACTGGCAAAATGCAGCACACAATTATAGAAGTTTGTCAGTCAAATGTCTTCAGTTTATAAAAAAAAAGATATAAAGATACATGGGTTACACTGAAGCGCTCCTTCTCCAAAAGAACTGAACAGTATTCTTTTCAATACACAGCTCTCTTTACTATACAGGCTTCGCAGTATTCTATTTTCAAGTCCAGTTCTTAAATTTTAATGCAACGTAACTTCATTGCATTCAGAGTGAGATCAAAGTCTTCTGGTTCTCTGTTTGATGTATCCTCTATTTGAAGTTTTTTCCAAAGACAGAGAGTGTAAAACAAAAGTTTACATATTCTTGCCTTTGTGGGAGCAACTTCGGCTGCACAATATATTGATCCCACTTTCTGAAAAAAGAGAAAGTAGAAAGACTTGGGGTTTTTTGTTTGAATCATGTTGTTGCATTGTCAATACAAGGCCAGCAGCCTGTTCCTGGCTGAGCTGAACTGAAGTGAGGAGAGAGAAAAGAGACTGAAGGGCCAGTCAGGTTTGCGTGGTATCAATCTAAAAAAGGTTGATGGGCCACATGTGAACACGGTGACCAGCTCTGTCCTGATGGACAACCTCACCCTGTGGAAAGTATCACCCACTGACAGTGATTGACACATAGAAGAAGCAGTGTTGTTGCAATGTTGAATGGCTAGTCCCCACAACACAAGAGGTGTGATTAGGAGCTGTCAAAGCAACATGAGGTAGTTGACAATGACATCACTCACAGCCAAAGAGTGGGCAACACTGCTGATGTGTATTCATTGAGAAACTGGTGAGAGGCAGCCTTTACAAAGCACTATATGTTTATATGCAAGTATGTGTGTATGGTGTTGTGTGCAAAGAGGTTACTGTGATTTCTCTGATTCAAGGCAAGTTTCTCAGTTTGTGTTTTTCAAGCACTGAATGTTTCTACTTCTGCAAAAGTTAATCTGCACTTTTGTTTTCTTTCAAATTGTCAAAGTGCTGCAATAAATGTGCGCTATATTATCAAAACATAGTCTTTGGAAAATCTCAATCCCTTTTTTCATAAGCACAGTGTGTTCAAGTGCAACAGTGTGGCTGAATTACTATGCAGTCACAATGCCACAATTTGTTTATCTCACTCAAATGTTCACATGTAGCACTGACTACTTTATAGCCGAGTAAATAACTTTAGTAGCTGTAATTTATAGTAATATGTCACATAGTCATTAATCTCAAAACATATTTTTTAGCTATGTGTAGACGGTACCATAATTCAGCTCTGCTGCAGCAATGACACACCAGGGTTTCATGTCCCTGACATGTAAGACATATAGATGGTGAACGGATCAGTATGTCAGAAGAAGTAGTGTAAGGTCAAAATGATAATATATTAAAAAAAGAAAAACAAAACTCTAAATAGTACATAGTAGGTCTCTTTATGGGTGTTTGATAGGCGTGGGAATAAAACTGATTCACCTACATATCAGGAATTGTTTTTGTATTTTTTTTTGTTGTCTTTTTAGGATTTTTTAAACCTTTTTTTAAATCCTCAATCAGTATAATTCAAATGGAAAGGTGGAGATAAGTTGCCGCTTTTACTGTGGTAATCAATGAGCAAAGCGACTTCATATCTGTTTCAGCAAAAGCAAAGCTGAAAATGGTGCACAGTAGGACGACAAAGACCTTCAGCTGCTCAAATAACATCTCGTATTCAGTCTGTCCAGTTTGCTGGATCAGCAAACTTTCCGTTGCTGCCATTACACAGATTAGATCCAGCCAGATGTGTATCCCAGTGTGGGTGTTTGCACCTGCTGAATTTGAGTTGTTACAGCTGCAACTAAAGGTCCGTCTCTGGAGCTACCACCTGCTCTCCTCATGGCAAACAGTTTCCTAGAGGCAGGAGGCGAAGGGGTTAGGGGTGCATTCGCTAGCCAATTCTTGTGCCATTGGTGGTCTGATAAACAGAGAGAGAGAAAGGAGTATGAGGGGCTGCGTGAATCAATGCACTGTGTGTATCTCTATAATGGAATAGATTTTACTGATTTTAAATACTAAATGAAACAGAAAATCTATTGGTTGAAACCCTGGCAGCCATTATAAATACATCCATATGGAAAACATTGCGTGAACAGCTAAATGTTTAAGTGTGCTTCAAAAAGTATATCATTTTAGTCATTCTATTGTACATGTACATTTAGGTAAGTATGTAAGTACGTTTATTGAATAAAGCACCTTTCACAGAGCAAGGTCACAAAGTTCCTACCTGGAATACAATTGTTAAAAATAATACCACAGAAATATTAGTTTATCACATTTCTATGCAGTAGTAGCATGCAGCTGCTGATTTAGCAGAAAGACTGACTGACATTAGATGCGCATTGTTTTTGGAAATATGTCTCATGATAAACAATTTCTACAAGTGTATGATTTAATTTTTTTGTCCTGAGTCTGGCGTTGGAAAAAAAAAAAATTAATTGTAAAATTGACAACATCGCAGTGTGTGAAGTAAGCACTATGCTCTGTGTGATACAGCTAAAAAATCACATAACTGTGAAGATAATCTGGAAAATATAACTCAACTATATTTTGTTGAACTAACATCAATCAGATTAAATCTCTCCATTTTCATTTTTACTAGTTTTCCTGCACATATCTACAGTCAGAGAGCAGCATAACTATGATGGATATACTGTATGAGCTGTGCCAACTAAAACAAGAGAGAAGGCCAGGCAGGGGCAGGTACAGTGAGAAAGGGCTGACTCGTTCTCTGTGCTTAGATCTCACAGGGCAGACACAGATGGAAAGATCTCTGGGCTCTAAAATGCTCAACTGCACGGGAACATGCACAAATACAAAGTCCATTTCTCTGGACGATTACTGCTCTGTTTGCTGGCATGAATAGGTGAAACTGTCACCTATTCAAAGCTGAAAATTCACCAGTGGACAGATTTCAGCCTTTCTACAACCAATGGTTACAGAAATATCAGTTAGTAATTGACAGCAGATAAGATGGGGCTTAGAGATGTTTTAAATGCCAGGTAGAAAATACAGAGGAAGACACGACATGTTCAGTGATAGTATTTGAGTACTGTGTATTGAGTCACAAAAGGCCAACCAGTCTACTTAGAACTACAAAAATACTTCTGTTCAAAAAGGGACAAGGTTCATGGAACAATATCACCATGAAACAGTTGTCGGGAAAATATGATTGTATTTGAGGACATACTGCAGTCTGAAAATGTTCTGGTGTAAATATAAATGCTGCAGAATGGATAAACCTTGTTTATATTGTAGTCAGTCTGAGCCTGATGCTCACTTTCAGCAGAAGAAACAGTGCACTGTGCAGTGCACAGACTGTGTGTTGTTATGAAATCAGCTCCATGACCTGCATCCAAAACAAACAGTCCCATACATGCTTGGCAGGCTCCAGTGTAAGAACGTTATTCACTGTTTCAGTTTGGCCAGGGTGTAACTCCTGACTCACACCGTACAATAACATTAGATCTGACTGGCGAACTGTCTGAGAAGTAAGTTACTATACCATACTCATTTCTGAGTTTCAATGTTTTTCTTAAGTTTTCACATAAAAAAAAATAGTTCATATTTATTTCTAAGATGAATTATGTTTAAATATTTATCATATTATTATATTAAATTATAATTAAAGAATTATTAGAATTAAAATTACATTAATAAATATTATGACACAGAAAATATATTCCAAAATGACTTAAAATTTGCAAATTAATGTGGCATTACATCAAACATCACTCTTGGCTCATATTAAACAGAAACTTTAATTAGTTCTTAAATTTCGAATTACAATTTTCATTGAATCACATAATTAATAATTTTGACAACTGAATTGAACTGAACTGTAAAACACTAAATCTACTGACTCCACTGATGAAACAATGATAATGAACCAATGTCTGGCCCTGTGTCCACTGTGTCACATTTCTGAATGAGACAAGCTGAGCTGATCAGACACACTTTACACTGGTCAACAAAATGTCAGAAAATTGTGAAAAATGATGACCAGTGTTTCCAAAAGCCCAGTATGATATCCTCAAATGTCTTGTTTTGTCCGCAGCCCAAAGATATTTAATATACTGTCACAGAAAAGTGAAGAAATCAGAAAATATTCAGATGTCAGAAGCTGGAATCATAGAATTGTGACCTTTTTTATTTTCTTATTTAATTGGTTTGCATGATTTTGAAATCATGCAAACCAATTAAATACGTTTTATAAATTGTTGACAATTATTAGCAGTTGACAACTAATTGATTAATCTTTGTAGCTTTATACACATAATGTTTTGACTATTTTTAATGTGGTAGTATATAAATGCTGGTGCAGTGTCTGTTTCATGTGTTTTTGTGAGGTTTCTTTTGTTTTGCATTCTTTCCCCATCTACTGAACTTCCATATTATCTTGAGCATAACTCTAACACAGTTCTATAGTTAGTGCCTCCAAAAATCTTTCAGCCACTAACATGTACATTAAGTACGTCCGAAGTTCTTATGTATAACTTTCCTGTAGATTGTTTTGGTTTTTTCATCTGATTTAAGCATAAGGGCAGCATCACAGATTTCAGTGTGTTTATTTCCACTTTAAATAGTAGTAGTAATTATTATTATAGTAGCAATATTCAGTGCAGCATATCGCAATGAACAATGTGTGCCTGGTGAGGAACATCGATGCAAAGCATCCCACAGAGCGGTCGTTCCCAGATATCATAATGTGTTCTGAAACTGTAAACTGTTGTGCTCCTTCCACTCTCTCTCCTCATTGGCATTCACAAATATAATAGAGTATAAAACAATAAAATAAAACTGGGGAAAAAACAACAACTTTTTTATGTTCTCAATGAGCAGCAGAAAAACTACACTGTTGTTAAGCCACATGCAAATGTTGGCATCACGAGCCATTTTTTTCTCAGTTCAGGATGATAACTCCTCAGTAATAATTAAGCTGATGGCCTATTATGCTGTACTGCAAATCAAATATGTGTAGTATTTGGCGGTAGCTGAAGTGGGACGTGCTGGCATGTGGCCAGCCTGTATTGCCATACAGATGAACAGACGCAGGTGCATCACAACTTCACCGTGCCTGTCAGGGAAACAGAATGGATCAGCAACAATGGCGGGCGTCTACTTCAGAGTAATTGTACAAGATGGCTCACTCTAAACCTCTTTGTGAAGCAGGTGTTTTCAGTCTACACTTGGATGTGTTGAAGTAAAAGTTTGGGGTATTTTTTTTATTCAATTCTTATCAAATTGGGCCATTCATGACTTTCCCTTGTTAGTTTTTGCAAAACTAAACAAGCACTTTTTATTTCTTGTTAAGTTATTTGTTGTGCATTCTCTGACACATTGTGACTCATCTCGTTGGATTAGCTGCATTCAGACTTGTTTATAACGAAGATAAAAATTGTGCTGCTACTTTTATGTTGCCATGATATTGTCAACTTTTGCACTGTTTACCATTACTGTAGTTGTTTGTTTGCCACAGTTTTGTTTATCCCTTGAATTCCAGTATATTTCCAGGCGATTGGATGTTGTTTAGTTGTCATCAAAAGGAGCTTATCTATGAAAGTTCTTCTGTTTTGAAGGAGAACTGAATTTCAGCATTAAAAATTAAATGGTATATTGCAAAACATCACTTCTTAGATTTGGGGCAAGTGTTGGAGCAGATGTTCCTCCAGTGATCTGTAAATAAGTGGAATTGTAGATAAAGACACTGAGGAGGCTGTAAGATATTCAGGAAGCAGCCCAGCCCTGCTTCAAATCCACTCTAAGAAAATAGTGCAAAAGCAGTCAAAAACTGTTAAAGCGTATTTGATTCTAGCATCTTGTTTTAGTTCTTCTTCCTCTCCCTTTCTCCTCAGACCCTCTCTCGTTTCTGCTTGAACTGGGAGTGGGGGGAGAGAAAGAAAGACCTTGAAGAAGGCTGCAAGATTAAATTAATCGTTGGTGGGAGGAAAAATATCACTAAAGTATGCATAAGTGTAAAAGAAATGAAAACAAACAAACATATTTTAAAGAATATCATGAATTGCCAATGGAACATGTTCGAGTAAAACTGGATGCTTTGTGGGTTTCATCTCCTCGAGCTGTGCCGCATGTTTGGAGGGAGTGTGCTGCCCTCTGCACGGCTCACAATTTAATGAAATATATAGCGATTGTTCCTCAATCAGAACAAGTGCTTGTTTAAAATGCAAATCCGCTCTTGTCTGTGACATGGTGTAATTAGACAGAACAATGATGTATTATTTCTGTGATCTTTCTCAGTGCTCATCAAGGGCTTTGAGAATAGGACAATGATTGACCACCTGGTCCTGCTACTGTAGCTAAATTTATTAAACACGCTCTCTTTAGAAAATCAATGTGTGATTGTATGAGTTGTTCGTGGGTCAGGCTTATTTTTCATGAGAACACGTAATTAGCCTGACCTGTGACTTGCAAATGCTTCAGATTGTTCTGCACTGTTCTTAAACGGTGTGAAATGTTTTAGAAGAACTTAAGACACACTGCAATAAACTGCTGTAAAAATACAACCGAATTCCCACAGTAGCTAATGTACAGTTTTTTTGATTATGCAGTATTTCTCATTTTAACACAAGAAGGCTGCAGGTTAGCTACAGTGTTACACTGTAAAGCACACTGAAAACTGTGAAGTAACAGCATTAGGCTGGAAACTAATTTTACAGGAAAATTTCTTCATGTTTAGTTTCTTAGTGCAAAGACATTACTACAAATTAAAATGTTTTTTCTTTTAGTCTGTGACTTAGATCCACTTGTAACCTTTACCAGCAGAAGAACAAACACAAATCGTGTTACTAGGGGCTCAATAATGCTGTTATAAAAAGTGCTTTAAGCCAGTCAGTCTGGCTGTCAGAGATTCAAGAGAGGGGAATGCAACTCATATTCACACGAGAGAACTTAAGACTTAAAGATGATTCAGTAACCAATCAAAACCATGGATATGTAATACATACAAATGTCAGCACTAAACTCTTTTTGTTTGTGTTTTTCATTTTTCCTTTTCTTGTCTTTAAATGTCCTGTTCTACTTTTTTTTTTCTTTCTCTCTTGTTGATGTGTTTAAATAAGTCTTATAAACTAAAAGCCCTATTTCTTTGTTTCTGCTTTGTTGTATTTTAGGAAGCTGTGTGTAAAGCCTTGTCCAGGGGACTTCAGATGAAAAAAATAGCTTCTTGGTTAATTGAATAAACTGAGTTGGACTGATAGCTTAATGTTTGCAGTATCTGTAATAAATTTCTTGCCAGAATTCAATTTAAACCCTTTTTGCTCATGAAATCTGTCTACAGGCTTTTGAGGATTACAGTAGCACATGAGAAATAAAACAGGCTTTAAATTTATTAATCTGATATATTAGACTCTCTTGCCTCTGTGTTATCACCTTCCTGTGCAGAAGTGAATGTTTAGTGGCATTGATGAAACACTTAAAAACGGAACTGCTGCATTTTACCGCACAAAAGCCAGTGGGCAAAGCTTGAGGCAAATCTCTGTGCCTACTTATCGAATAACTTGTGATTAACAAAACAGGCTGTTTCTCATAAGAATGGCGCTCGGAGAAATGAACCCTGCCTTGTCTCTCGAGTCAGTTTATAATTATTATATTGTGTCTTAATTGAACTTCATTGCAGCACTCGCAACAGCGCAGCTCCATGACCAGCGCCGCGTGATATATTCAGCTCATTCTGCTGCTTGGATAAATTAATTGGATTAAACATTTGATTATCAGTTCCTTTGTGCATCCATGCTTGAATCTTTGCCGTAAACACATGGTATAAATACAAACATATGTTTCCGACTCCCAGCCCCCTACAGACACAGACACAGCAGGAGAAATAAAAGACAAAGGAAGACCACAAGCTCTAATATGAGCTAATGTTTAGACCTCAGAGCACAGAGCCTCACAGTCACATAAAAACTTTAAATTTAACTGATTATTCTATTATCGTATGTATTCACATAGGTTACATACATAATATCTAAGTGTGACAGAAAGCTCTCCGCCACCAGTTTACACATGTACCATGAATTTCCTCCTCATCACACTCTAAAGACGGGACAAGTTGTGAATGACGATAGTAGTTTTAACGTGTGTGTGTGTGTGAGGGAGAGAAGAGAATGTGTGTGTTGGAGGGGCTGCTTGTGACTGGTACAAGGGTGTCAGGAGCAGATGCAAATGAGTAGAGTGCAGCAGTGTAAAACCAAATCAGAGAAAAAGAAAAATAAATGAGCGGGAGAGGAAGTGAGAGAGGATGAGGGAGTGTGTGGAGTTCACAGCCTGGGCTACTTTCACACCTGCAGCCACTGAGCTTGTTTTACATTCGAATACACACACATAGACACGTACAGCGCACACTCACACGCCCGCACCGGATGACAACCGCATGACACGGCAACAACACACCACAGCATGCCACTTCTGTATCCACTCAATCACAGTCTTGCTAATCACATGCAAATTAATATCCCGTTGTCCTCAGGTCACATCCATCACGTTAACAACGAAATCCAACACTTTGCTCGACTTCCTCACCATCCCTGTGATAATGTAAAACAAGTACGGCAGCTTTTATGCTGTATACATGGAGCGCAGTGCCTACTTCTGTCCAGCCTTGAAAGGTTTGCTTTTGGCATCGTACCACTTTTGATCAAATGCTTGAGCAAATGACCAAAATGGGTGCATATTTTCAATTTCAAATTAGTAATCAGAGCCTATATTTGCTACCTCGCATATAACATACTCGTTTTTAATCATGATGTTTTGGTTTTTATGTCCTGTGGGGTGGAAACTTTGTGCATCTTTTTAATGTAATGAGTGCAGGAAAAAACGAACTGCCATCTGCTTTTCTATTTACTAAACATTCTGGGAAAATCTGTCCTCAAACTCCCGGATTGGATTGCTCCGGAGCATAATGCAAACATATCCTTTTGATCCTAGATTGAAATTTGATTGAAATTGTAAGTATAAAGTATACCTTTGAATTAAAGCAATTATTATTCCTTTGTGTCTGACATCAAAAGTACCTCCGAGTGAATTGACAGTGTTCCCGTAAGCTTCAGGAAAATGATTGATGCGCTTGAGTTAGTCACAGTGACTTGCATCACAGTCTTTGAGATTTAATTTCATTTGAATACATCCATAATCATTATCACCATTTTGAAAGGAAGCTATTACAACCATTTGCTGAGACTTCAAAATGTTTTACAACAGGCCCGAAACATCAAATATGAGCATAGCTGAAAAGTCTAAATGCACTCATTAAGGCAATTGAATAATGTTGTGGTGTAGTGATCAGAAAGCAGCTTGTGTTCAACGACGGGTTAAATTATGGAGGTGCACTACCTTGAATACAGATCGCTTTTTAGTTTCTTGTATGTTTTGTCAGTAGTTTTGCCACATGTGACAAATATTACTTTGCAAATACTCAAAAAAGGTTTTTATGGGAACTTTATCAAAGACAATTATCTCAGGTTTACTGAGAGTAAAGACAATACATTTTTTTTTTTTTTTCCAATCGAGACTCAGACCCAGGTCGACGTGAGCAAATTACTTCCCTTGCTACTTTGCAAAAAGTTCTAATGATGAGATTATTATTGATTTGAAATTAAATACACATTCATATAAGAATCAAATATTTCCCAAATCTCTATCTTCTGTTAGTAGAATTTAAAAGCTAAAAAGTCTGATCACCACCTTGATTCTGTTGAAAGCAGGATTATTTTTACCTTTCCTACACTGTATTGGTTTCCACACACCAAATAGTGTTTATCTGTTAAACCTGATGATTTTATGACTTGCCTGTTTTATTTTGCTGCATTAAATAAGCACTTTGTAACAGATTTTAAACAGTGCTCAATTAAAAAAGATGATGGTTATTAATAGTAGCAGCAGCAGTAGTAGTAGTAGTAGTAGTAGTAGTAGTAGTAGTAGTAGTAGTAGTAGTAGTAGTAGTATTTTATGACAGAGCTTAACCACCCTGTATGACAACTTATAATGTATGTGATTTAGATCGTCATAATGAAAACCTTAAATTTGGACTATAGCTTGAAATACTTTATGCTAGAGTAAGAAATACTATGTGATACTCACTCACTAATTGTTTGTATCAAATGCTGTTTTCTTAAAGCAGTCAATGGTTAATTTGTGTCTAAAATATTTTCTTCCCTTTTTTTTAAAAAATTATTTATCATCTAAGCAATTTTTTGAAATGCTGTGTTAATTAGAGGTTTTTGTGAACACAGTAAAAGTTGATAAAAATGTGACACTAATGATGGTCTATAGATAGCAATCAAAATTAGAGAGGAATACGAGATAATGATGATGGGGACAGTGAATATACCTTTGGCTTTGCCTTCTTCTGACTACAAATTTGTCACGTAGAGGATAGGTTTATATTCTCCATCCTTTAAGTTTATTGCATGCAAGCCAGGGCAAACATTGACTATTTATAGTTCTGATGGAAAACTGTCCTTGGCTTTGGTTTCACTATTTTTGTGTCAGTATTTCTGTCCTCTGGAATAACAATGTCATATAATTAGACTGTTTTCTTGCAGAAATAATTAGTCGATTGATTATTTACATACAGAATACAATCAGCAACCATCTGGATAACCAATAAATATTTTTTGCATGCAAAAATGCCAAAAAAACATCTATGATTCTATTTTTTATATGTGTGTTTATGCTCTAATTTGTCATTTATAAATAGAAAACCTTTGGGTCCAGGTTTGTCACAGTTAAAAAATAAATAAAACTTAAAAAAGCAATTTGAAGTTGTCAGCTATAGGGCTCTGGGGAAAATTTTGTTTTTACCTACTTTCTGACGTAATAAAGACAAAGTGATTAATCAATCAATCAATAAAATTTTTCACACATTAATCACAAGTGAAAAATTTTTTTAGTTGCAGCCTAAGAAAATTCTGTGACATTAATATACGCATCAATTATGACTGTCATACATCATCCTAAACTGATATGTTGTACTTGTCATTTTAGCAAATTGACTAAATGTAACAACTCCAATGAAAAGAAATAAGTTTAGGGAAGTGAGCGAATAACTTTCTGATCACATCTTCTTGAGCAAGGCACTTTACCCCCAGCTGTAATAACAGAGCTGCTCAGTGGTCAGCAGTATAAGAGGTTGTACCTCTCTGTGCGTGATACAGTATGGCCAAAAAAGGCAATATGAACTAAATACATTATGTAAGAAATAAAAAATTTAAAAAATTCTATCTATATCTTAGTACCCTGTGGATCTGTAAAAGGCTAAAGCACAAAGCCCTATGTAACCGACTGGTATTCTCCAAATAACCCGTCCAATGGCTCTGTCTAATGGTATTATTTTTCTTTTTTTTAAGAAAAAATGCTTCCCTCATATACTTGCAAACCCTATCACCCTAAAGGATTATTTCCTTTTGAAATCATTTTTCAGGCACTAAATGTGGAGGTGACCCATCCCACCTTTGACCCTTTTTTGAACTCCAACAGCAGCTGCAGATACACCTCATCAGGTAAAAGAGAGAGAAAGTTTCTCATAAGTTTCACAGTAAACTGAAGAGGCTGTTCATTAGAACATAAGAAATATCTAACCATTAACCTTTTTTCATATACACAGTATAGTATAGTAATTTTAGCCTTTCAGCCCAGTGAAAAATCATATAGTTTTGAAGTTGTTCTAGTGCGCATACACTATATTGATATTCAGGCAGGAACAGAATTCAATATGTCATTCCCAAACATTTCCCCCAGAGAATCACTCCTTTCTCTATAATTTCCATAGAAATTTTGTGTGCAAATGCGGTAATAGACACATTTATAACATCAAAAGGATTCAATTTTCTTTTCAATCACGTAACAGTATGAATAGCTTTTTCCATTGAATCTAACAACGAGAGGCCATTACCACATGCTAAAGGATGGGTTGCCACCACTTGCTTTTATGAAAGTGTGTCAAACAATTTTTCATGTCTCACATTTGTTCTAACCAAACGGGGCCTGTCAAACAGGTTTATTTCTAATTTGTCAGGCGGAGGTCATTTTTATTTTCTATTGGTGTGTGCAATCATCAGTGATACATACAGTATATGGACTGTATGTACATAAGGACTTTTTAATGCAGACTTTTATTTTAGTCTCTTTAATACATTAACTCCCCTCCTAAAGAGTTCACAAAGCACTGTGATGACAACTAGAGTCAGTTAATTGCAGCTGGTAAATTGTTTGGAAATGATGACATGCAAAGTAAGACTGTGATTGCTACACACTGAGCATTTTGCTGGCTGGGGATGTGGCCAGTGTTCAAATAGATGGGTGATAAAAGCAAATATTTTCACCTCAGTCGTGTAATGGCTCCGTTTGGAGCACTTTGTAGAAAAGGTTTGCAATAAATGGCTGGAAAGGGGTGAGTTCCTCATCTTTCAAGCATATTGTGGTTGCACCATTCCGCTCAGGCTTTCTGTGCTGCTGCACTGGAATCAATTCACATGAAGCAATTTAACTGAATGATCAACATGTAAAAGAGAAAAAAAAAAATTGACTGTAGGCGGAACTATTCGAACACAAATTCAACTGTTAACTTGTTAATTTATTAATATACTAATATAATGATTACTGACAAATATCAACCTCGACAATTATATTACACTTCTTTCCCTTTTGTGTTATATTCGGTATATTGATAAACTTAATAAATTGCTGTAAAATAACAGCTATTTCTAAAATCAACACAGATTAAGTATAAATTATATTAAACTTTTAATCTGCAATGATTTGGGATTTATGCTTTGAGCAGAATATTTTGCACATTTATTTCATAACAGGTGCACAAACAAGACATGAAGTAAGACATGATTGTCAGACAACTCCAGCATTCTGTCTAACTCGCAGAAGAAAGAAATGTATTTCAACATTTTGGTGGCTAAACCTTCATCGGGCAAAATAATGACGGTCTAGTTACCGAAACTTTGCAATAAATGTATTTCATTTGCAAGAAAGCTGTTTTGCATATTAGTCATGCTTTGCTAGTAATTAATCCATCACCAGTAAACTGGATTTAATGTTTTCTATTTCCTTATTTTTATTTGATGGTGAACAAAACAATTCAGGGACAACCATGCAGTGAAAGTCATGAACAGGTTCACATTTATAATTGCACAATTTTGTTAGTTTGCCCTTTACTGTCAAAAATTGGAAATTAATCAATATCATTGAAAATAAACTACTGTAAGCCAAGTGAATGTTCAACTACCATGACCTTCTTTTTGCAGAAACTACTACTGACTGTAGTTGCTCATGCCAATCTCTACCTTCCAAGAATAACCATGCCATTCTAAAGTGCCGTGGTGGATACCAGGTGAGTGGAATAAGCCACAATTTCTGTCTCTCACACAGTTTAAGGTGTCCGTGGTGTTTGTTTGTACTATATTGCCAAGTATATCAAAAAGCTTTTTTTAAGTTGCGCACTTATTGAAAGGTCGCCACTGAGGAAAATGTCATTCTTTAAAGTCACAATCACCTAATCTTTTGTATGGTATGAATATAAACAATAATTTGATTTGTTTAATGTATATTCAGTGTTTTGTATCTGACAGCAGAAGTCATGATACCCAACTATTTTCCCTCATTGACCGAATTTCTTTTTACAACAATACAAAAATCTGAAGGCCGCCCGTCATTCTGACAAATTAAAACACTGACACCGATCCACCGTAATTTTAAGTAATTCACACCCCTGAACAGTCGGTGGTATGTGCATATTAATTAGCTATTATGTAGCTCTGTCTTCGAGCTCACATGCACGGCCTCATTGTCTAGCTGGCTTATCGCATTGGTAGGCTATATCACTACATACTATTGCAAAATGTCACGGCAACTAACTGTCCAAATTTTCTTTGCACAGTTGGTGTCTCTAGACATCTTTTCTTTCCATTCCCTGAAAACAGGGCTGTAGAGTTGCAGGACAAATCGGAACAAGGGGCCTGCCACTTTTTTTCTAAAAATGAGAAAACAGAGGAGTTGCAGCTTGTATAATCGGGCTGAAATGTATAAGATCCAATCATCAGTAAAGCGTATGTCATGCCAAAAAGACGACAAAACAAATGCAGTTGTCAAAGATGTCATAGTGACATTAAAAAGGTGTGTTGATTCATTTTTTTTCTCATTCTCTAGCTGCTAACTGTCAACTAGTAATATCGAAAAGGCAGCGAAACATTCTTTCATATTATAGTTGTAGTTGACATATGAATGTAAACTTGCCATCGTAAGAGCAGTGGTTGAATAACCTTTAAAACTAGCCACAACTTGTGGGTGCGAGCCACAGCTGGGCTATTGTACATAAACAAACTGTTCTACACCTCTGATAAATGCATAATCTATGAGATTGTTCAGCATATTTTTTTTTTATGAAAATTAATGACTACAAATAAAATGCTATTAGATGTGTCTTATTCTATTTTTTTTTTAAATATATAATCAACATGCCAGGTAAAAATAGACTGACAGAATTTTTTTGACACTGTCTATCAAAACAACGGACGAGAATGTCTAACAACCTTTGTCTGAGAGCGTTAGCCTGGGGACACTGTTGACCTCTGTCAAGTTATTCTGTCTCAAGCTGAGGGTAACAGTTGTAGATTAATAAATCTAACTTTGATTTCTAGATAAGCACCTACATATATAGATTTTCTTTTCCACATATTTATTCAATGTGGCTATTTATTCCATGTCTCAAAACAAGTCCACATCCACAAGTATGGATTCTATGAATTCCTAAGAGAATTAGCTGGATCAGGGAATATCATTGTATCCCAATTATACAGTTGGAGCCAATTTACTCATTTATTTATGCGTCCCAGTGTGGCTCGGATACAAAGTCTCCCTCATCCCCTGTGGATGTCTCTCCTTAGATATTACTCGTTACTATTCTTTCTTCTTTTTTTTCTGATCAAACAACTCGCTGAATAAGAAAAAAATGTCTGTGCATTGATGAAGCGCAACACAACCTAAAGACAGACTGTGATTGAATTTATGAATGTCTTACGTGAGCAATGAGGTTTTCATAATTGCATGAAACATCTCAATATCCAAACACGATGCTGAGGGACTTGAGCCTTCCTTCCAACTGAAGCATGGAACCGCGATCTGCTGAGAGCCAATCTGAGAAACAGCTGCACTTGTCAGATACACTTAAAAGTGACTACATCCTTTGTGAAAGATAAGGCATGTGGATTGGTAATGAATTATGAGTGTGATAGAGGGAAATGCCATCAGCACAACCAACTCAGTGTTCCACGTTGTTGTATGCTCTAATTAAATGTCACTTAATGAAAGAGAAATGTGAACACTGCAACAAGGAATGCAGGCTAATGAGTGATAGAATTGGCAACATTGTTCTACCTATTACATTGTTAGTCAGTAGTCAGATTATATCATAACAGATATTTTTACAACACACTCAGGACATTTGTATAGTTTTTTTTCATTTTCCAAAAGAGATTTATGATTTTGCAATAGGAAATGTCTTATTTCCAGACTACTCCGGTTCGTTCTGCCCCATGAGACGGGCTTACTGGGGCTAGGGGGAAACATGAATGCCATTACACCTGACAGCATGTTGACTTTAATTCTCATTGTAGTGACAGGGGAGGTACTTCAGAGTGGGAAATTGTATCTCGGCTCTCCCGCATGCTGCTTATTATTGATTCATAGAGAAAAGAATGAACTCCTTGTAAACGTATAAAAATGCATTTAAGTGTCCATTCTCCTTTCCTAAAATCACAGCTGCAGCTATCTGCTTTTGTCACTTCCAGTCCTGCGCTCTGCCAGCTCAGCTTTTAAGGATCTGGCAGGCAGGATGGAGCTTATATTTAACAAAGCTGACAGGTTGGACAGTAATGCAGTTGTCTGGGCTTTTATTTCTTACTTGGGATTGGATTTTGAAAACCACAGCACATTAGAATGAAGTGCTTTCCGACAGGCACCACATGAAAGTTGAACTGCAGCAGTATACCCGCTGCAACAAGACACAGTAAAAAGCCTGTCTTTTCAGTCTCTAAGAGGTCTCCAGGTTAAAAGTAAGTATGGACAAACTTTTAGAGAGTTTGGGTAGTTACTTCGTTTGTGTTGTGTGTTAAAACTAGATATTTTTCTATCTTATGAAAACATATTTTAAACAGTTCAATATTTTATAAATGTTGTAGAAAATTTAAAAAAATATCCAGAATGTGTTGTTCAAGAAAGTTCATTGTGTGTCCAAATTGTAAAAAAAAAAAAAAAAAAGTTTATCACATTTTTGGGGAAATGTCATTAGACTTTTATATTCTGAGATTGCAAGAAAGAACTTGATGGTGGTGAGAAAAAAGAAAGAAAAGGTCACCAAATTATCTGCAGTCCTACTCTGGAGACCATACATTCTGACTTTAATATTTTTTTAATAAATGATTTTACATTAAACTTTGCCTTAAGCCAAAGTGTTTGTGTTCTGATGGTGGTGCTGCACAAAACAGGTCAGGTCACCACCAAACAAGTGAGTCTCTCAAATATTCATATATGTAACATTTCACTGCAATCAAAAGAGTAGTTAAAGGGATATTTTGCATTTGACTAACAAAAGACTGACCAACATCCTTATACTTAGGCCTTTCTCTTTTTCTATCATCACAAACAAAAACATGCCCAAAGTAAGCACGCTGCACTTCCATTACATGGTTGAAATTGTATTGCTTTTTCAACACTAACAGTTGAATCTTGGTCCTTTTAAGATGCAATGAAATTCACAGCTTTTATTTTGATTAAGACATGGTTTTGAATGTCCTGACTTAATCACCTCTTGGTTTTTGTCTGTGCATGCAGCGTTAGAGTATCAGCAATCATCCCGCTTTCATTGAGGGAATTGCTAAAACTTCCTTTTCACTCTTTCTCAAGTGAGACACCAACTAAACCGATTAATGCTTATCCAGATAACATTAACACATGTAGGTTTGTGTTTGAATCATGACCGCCCTGCTCTCAAACAATCTATAAAGATGGAGAAGCTATATTGATGTTTTAGAAAGTACATCAGTTAACAATGCTTTAATTTTAAACATGGTGATTTTCAAAGTTCTAAAGGATTAGAATTACAAGAGATGTTGGTACGTCAGTTTTTGTTACTATTCCCTGTAATTTCTGGTCAGCATTGTATATTGTTTTATGCGAGCTAATGGAGCCAAACAGCAGGCTTTGAGGTTACCTCAAAGGGACCTTTCAGTGTAATAAGAGCACAGAGGTTTACTGGTTACCGAAAGCTGGGGGCAAAGAGAACCCGGCTGCCAGGCAGCTGGTCCTCTTCACATTCACTTATGGGGACACCCGCAAAAGAAAGCCCACACTACAGCTGGAAACCATCAGGATGAAAAGTTGAGACTATGGGCCTTCCCTCCCTGTGCCCAAAGACAGTCTTGGCACAGTCTTTTATTTGCTCATGTAAATGTGTCATTCTCGATTTATTCTTCTCATTTTCTGAGGATAAAGGAATTAACCAGACATTTTCTTTAACTGAAAGTCCTGCTTATTTGATTTAGCGTTTTGATTGATCAGTCATGGAAATACATGTGTCACCAGATTGATCGTATCCTCTTGACAATTTCACTTGCTTGGGTTATTTGATTTGACCTGAGGCTACTGTACATCACAGCCTCTTTATATGACAAACGTTAAGACTTCATTACAAAACATACATTCATAATAACTCATTGAGCTGTCTTTAAGTCACTGACCTAAAATAAACACCTTACAAAGATGCTGGATTTCTAGGGTGAAGGGTTGAGTATGAGAAAGAAACAACCGATACAGAAACAAGAAACAGATAATGATCCAGTTTTGGGGGTGAGGGGGGGCAATGATGAATGAGAATAGCCAACAACAATTGCTTCAATAGGGAAATAGGAAATTACTAAGTATCCTCTGCCTAGTCCATTAATGTGGCTGGGACATGAACCAAGACTTCCTGAATTGACAGGAAGCCATACACATGTTGCCACTGAGTGATGGAGTGTGTACAGGAAAAGGGCGGGGTTGGTGGAGGCTTGTGGACCTGGCATGCCCAGACAAAAACATTGTGTGATGAGCGCTACTCAGTGTGTTTAGAGCCTGGGATGGCCATTCATCCACACCAGTCAGGCCTCCATGGCAGTGATTAGCATTGTCATCCTCATTTCCAGGCCCTCTATGCAGATGGCCCGCATGCTGGAGGTGCCAGCATAAGAGTGGCTGTTCTCTCTCACATAATCACTCTCTGGCCTCTGCTCTCATCTGTCCTCTTTATTTCCATAAAAAAAAGTATTCTAGGAAAATTTGTATGGCCGTTTTATGTTCCTTCATTATAGCTCTGGATTATCAAGAATAGACTTGCCAGCGCCTACGCTCTGATGAATGTTTCTGTGGTGCTGGTGACGCAATTGTGGTGTTTCTTTTGAGTTGCTCATACTGGCATGGCCAACATTTGATCTTTTTAATCAAGTAAAATCAGTTTTATGCTGCAATATAAAAACACATAGCTGTAGAAGATGACAGTTTAGCGCAGCAGAGGGAGAGGCCTGATCAGCACACTGCCTGAGGCACTACAGGGCTGCCGTGGGCTCTTCGCGGCCTCTGTAGATATATGCAGCAATTAGGCCCCACTACGAGGCCTGTGGAGAAGAACGTACTGCAGACAAACAGGATATGGCATGTCAGTTTGATACCGCATCACCATGCACAAATATCTGATAAACTAATTTAGAACCTCTGACAACAACCTTTGACTCATCTCACATGGCCTTGTTTCACTATACTTCTGCCCTCTCTAACTCTCCTCTGCTCTCCTCACCCCTCCTCTCATCTTAAAGCCAAGATGATAGGCCTAATAATTAAAGCAATTCTGTATGGGCTGCAGAGCTCCAGAGCATCTGTGTGTGTCAGACTCCTGACATGATACAGAGGGACAGCACAACTATTAAATATCCATCATGCCACGCGACATCAGTTCTAATGCAATCAGAAACACATGAGTACGTCGGCTAAGTCCCCTTCCATCCACAATGATTAAAGAAGTCTTTAATTTCAAAGACAAATAAAAAATGCAGGATCATTTGATCAAAAATGTAAATGACCTGTCTCTTTGCGTGACACTTACCGGCAACAGAGCGGCAGCTAATACTAAAGTCTGTATACTACTGTGAATAGCAACGCAGGGACTAGGCTCTCTTGATGGCCATTATTCTATAAGATGTTAGTGTCTTTACTAATAATCCTCTATCATCCAACATGTTAAAAAGATGAAGGTTATAGGCTTAGGGGAGGCGCACTAGGACAAAGACTGTCATCCTGACACTGAAGTGATGCAATAAAAAGGACACTGTCTCCACAGCGTATGAGATTAACTCCCCTGTGAAATCAAAGTGAACTGGAAAATTGGATTGCAGATTGTGTGTGGAATAGAGATTTTATTCTGAAATTAAAAATTGACATATTTGCCTATCTTTACCTGACTATTTTAAAGGATACTGTATGAAAATTAAATTTAGACTTCAACCTTTAAAAGTGTGCTTTTGACTTAGGAACTACAAAATATAGAGAGTAGTTTCTTTTCACAATTAGAGCCTATATAAACCTGGTATTAACATACATCTTGGTGATCCGATCACAAGTGGGCAGCACCAAACATGACCACCAAGATGCACTGTAATCTGATTAATCAAACAAGTTGCCTAGGTGGTCTGGGACACAAAAAAATTGGGGAGAGGGGGGCTGACTTGCCCATTTTAAGAAGAGCTGGACATAGTTTTGTGGAAGGAGAGGAGTTGGATTCTGGTGACCATGATATCTCCAATTGTACCAACACAACCACTAATGTGATTTGTGAGTAGCTAGCATGGATGTGGACATTATAACTGCAAGTGGCTCTTTGACCTTCTAGCGTAAGTGATGTAGGCAGTAACGAAACCTTAACACAAGAGGTCATCTGGAGACGCATGATAGATGCAGATGTGAACAACGATGCGTTTTGCGGTCCACTTTTGTTCAGATCACAAAAACGCATGTTAATACCAGGTTTTTAGGCTTCTTTTTTCATTATGCACAATAACTTTAAACAGGTTCATAATTTTACTTGCCTTGTTACTAATTAGATGATCATTCTGAAATGTTTTTCTGTTTTCATTTCAAAGATGCAAACATCCCAAGCGAATGTATAATTTGTGAATAATCATTGGTTTAATTCAGATACTCCCAAAGACATGTCATGTTCACACTATCTCCTTCTTTAGCACCCTGCCACACATTTTCTTTCTATGGCCAATTCAAAAAAATGTTTTGGAAAACTCGATTAATGAGGGAAATTTAATACTGTTAAGTTAAATAAAAGTTTTGAGCAATTAATATTCCAACAATATGTCCTATTTAGATTCATATGAGGAATAAAGTACGTAACAGTAATTTTACTTGGCTTAAAATGACATTTGAATTTGACAGCAAAGGCAAAAGGATATACGACAACACAGATAGTGTGCAGAAACCACTAGGGGATGTCAGAAGTGGCTCACACTGAACGCAGCCCACCACCTCCATTGCTCTCATGTTTATGCAGAGAAAGACTGAACTCTTTTGATTCTACAGTGAAGCTTTTGATTTGGCTTTTGAGTGTCTGCTGGCAGCCTTTCAACACTCTGCTTCAGGTTCAGGCATTCACTTATCAAGCCCAGGTGGGGCAGGGCATGGGTGTGAGTGTGGGTGACAAATGTATGGAGCTGGTAAAATGATTATTTAGGAAGCTGCATTACCTTTTTTTTTTTTTTTTTTTAAAGTTAAAACCGTTTTCCAAGGTCCCTTCGCTTGTCCTGGTGTTACCCAGCAACCCACAACCCTTTTCTTGATGTACAAGTAAGTGCTGTTTCTGCCAAACAGAGGCACTGGGAGCATTTTGGAAGGCTGATGAATACATTACTTATTCACATGAACTCGATTCAGACATAAACAACTTTAAAGTGCATCTTTTTGTACAAGAAGATCAGGAAGAGCCTTGTCAACAGCTCCAAGCTGTCCTTGATGCAAGTTTCTCAAAAGTTTCCGTGAGTTTTAATAATCCTATTTTTGACAAAACCTTTACCCTGGATAATGTCAGGAGCATGGCTGTCTGTATGTAACTGTCAACTATTTTTCTAAATGAAGTATTTTACCTGTTATTCTGAGGGTTAATCAGTGAAGTAATCAGTGAAAACATCTAAGTTGTGCTCAGACCAAACATCCAGTGAATTTTCTTGCACAGCGTGATTACTTACAAAGTCAATGCAAAGGCCCAAACAGACCCGAAGAAAGAATCAAACAAATGACAGAAACAAGCAAACGGAACGAAAATACATATCCACAGGAGTTAAGTGTTTCAACCTGTGTAAAAAAAACTGCATTTACATTGCATTTTAATCTCCTTACACCATACAAGATCAAAATGAACTTATTGTTGCCATTTGTGGGCACCCGGAGCCCTACAACTTAATGTCAGTACTACAGAGAGACAGAACAAAAAAAATGTACTTGACGCTTGATTTCAGCTACTGGTTGTAATTTACAACATACCAAGTTAGCACAACTCTTAGCACAGCTAGCTTCTCGGGCATACTTGTCAGCAGTGGTATTCACACAAGTAACATGAGGAAAAATTTTGCTCTGACACACCTTTTAAGGAGTAAGAGTACATATGATGGATAGTGATTATAAATCAGCTATACTAATTAATAACTTAAATAATGTAAGTGTCTTAAACTGCTGTTTTCTTGTATTAAAAAAAGAGAATTACCGTCTTACAGTTGTAGCCCTCCTCCAGTTGGGTGTACTTACAGTTTACATTCATGACTGTGAAAACATGGATGCTTCAAACACATCTCTAATAATTCTAATCAGTTCATTGTTGAGTTCAAGGGGATGTTTGTGCCAAATTTGAAGACTTGAGATATCGCTTTCATGAGAACGGGAGGGACAGACAAAAACATAATGCCTCTGGCCAAACTATAGCCTGTGTGTAGACACAAAAAAACATCATTTACACAACGTTTATTATTGTTATTTTAAAACTGTAATAAACAGAGCCTAAATGTGGTAGAATTTCTTTTTTTTGAAATGTATCTCCCTGTTGTTTCACTTACATTTGCCAATATGTACTTCACGTGCATGCCACTGTTGTTTTAATGGCATTTGCCATTTGCTTTCCAGCATTTGCATTATGCTCTTAAAGACTGTTACGCCACTGATATAAAGTGATCCTTTAAGCTTGCTATCATTTAAGTATGTAGCTATGCTAACTGCCAGTGCAGCCGAGTGGCTAATGCATCTTCCTAGCCTCTTTCAAACTAAAATGCTCCTAAAAGTGTGATGCCATGTGCCAATTCTCGTTCCTTCTTTTTGCAGTTTCTGCTGTTTCTTTATTGATATTCAGAGTTAAAAGTGCAGGGAAAAGAGAGGCAGTAGCTTTGTGTTTGTGGATGACACAAAAACTTTGACAGAGAGACTTTAATGACCCACTTTTATTTAATTAATTAAATTCACATTCCTCGTCTTCCTTTAGGCTAACCTACTACGTATCTACTTTGCATACATGTTGTATTGTTTGGAAGCTCCACCCTCTTACAAACACGAAGAGAACTGAAGAGAACATTTGCCCTGAATCTAAACGTGGAGTGCAATATAGTAAAGCAATGAATGGAAACAATCCCATGTAGTGAGGGGCAACTGAGGTCAAACACAGGGGTGCTGTTATTCAGGAGGGTCCCTGACTACATTAGCCTGCACCTCACCTAGAGATCCCCCAAATGATCTACCGAGCCTGTCAACTACACAGAGTGGGGGTAAGGGGTGTCGGGTAGCAAGTCAGTTAACATGACGAGGGAACCATACAGATAAATCACAATTCACTCAGGGAGCAGTCACACTCAATGACATATTCACTGGCTGGCTCTACAGCTCATTTGATAACCCTCTTGCCACGTCATTCATTTCTCTGAAGGATGAAAGGGAGGCTGAAAATGTCATCAGCTCACTGAGGCAGGGACGCCAGTGACTCAGAATAAAGAGGGAGGGAGGTGCCTCATAATTAATTAAGTTTTTTAACCCCGCTGCAGCCAGAGACATCCCACTATTTTCCGGGGTCTTTCAATTAGACATGCGTTGTAATTAAATGCTGTGTCACACTGCTGTTGGGGCTTGCCAGATTTATGTCCCAGGATAAGTTACTGCCATTCATTATCATGATGGATAGCACTGCGTTAAAGGAATATTGTTAGGGTCCCTTAAGGAAAGCTGTAGCAATTGCATAATAATAGAAATATCTCTTCTTCCTGTCACCTCTCCTGTTCACCAGATGGAAACTGTTATATTTCACACCAAGGTTGGCAACTTTCTTGCAAAGAGGATAAGTGAGTTTAATGTTAAACATTTTGACACACATCTCTAAACTTCACTGATAAAATAGATCATCATGTGACTTAGTTTTATACATTACAACTTTGCAAGTGTCTTCATTTGCAGATCCATATATAAACTGTAGTTATCTCCAGCATTTTTTCACAAAACAATTAAGTACTACCACAAAAACAGCTGAAATTCACAATGACTGCTCCTTAGATGTAACACTTCATCAAAGACGGCCTCCCGACCCTCCTCTTGTTCACTCTCTTTCTTATAGGTAAAGAAAGCGAGCAAGAGACACAGAATGAGGGTGGCTCCTAGGTACACTGGTCTAACCACTGTATGTTTCCCTCTGTGAAGTCAGAGTGCCAGTACAACAGAGGCAAGGCAGAGACACTCATCTCTAGACATGTCTTCGGGACATGGTGTTGTCATCTTGACAGCACAACTTTTGTGTTAGATGTACTTTCAAGTCTAGAATTCCCACCTCACTTCAGAAAAGCCCATGCTCTCCATCGGTGTCTCTCTGTATTGCCTGAGATCACACATGCTGTGTTGTTTTACTTTGTCTATGTCTTGTAGATCACAACAACACTATACAGTTTGTAGCTACGGTATAGATAACTAAAATCTTGACAAAGATTTGAAGATGATTTATGCACTTTTTTTGGGGGACCTTTTCCCTGTCACTTTAATTGCTTTTTGTTTTCCCAACATTAAAACAGTGACACCTGGACAGAACTGAAATGATGACAGTGTGTCAACTTCTAGCTTGATGACTACTGGCTATAGGTGCAGCAGTATACAAGATTCATGGGTTGGTTTGAGTACAGCGGGGGAAAAGTACCAAATGCATAAGCATATGTCGTCACATTTTTCAGAAGTGCAAGTGTCGAAGACAGTCAAAACACTCTTGCTGGGGACTGAGGTAACATCTGCTTTTGAGGGATGGGGGGATGACGTTTTGATGGCCTGTTCCGCATGTGAACTACCACAGTAGATTAAAATGCAGCTAGCAGCAGTTAGCAGCTAACTCAAAAAAGGAGAACAGCAACCGTAAATGTCCGCAAATTGGGAAAACAATGAGATTTGCTCCTTACCCTCCAAGCAGAGGAGATCAGATGCCATATAGCAGGGATAGTAAAGGATTGTTATTGCCATGCTATGCCACTGTTATTGTTTGGAAAGGGCTGCAAACGTGTATGTTATATGTCAAACTAGAGGTTGACAATATGGGTTGCCTTTAAATTTGCCTTGACTTGCCTTGTTGTGTTAAACGTAACGCACATCACGCCTCCTTTGTTTCACAATGTCAGCATGCTATCTAAAATCAAACACTGGTGTGGCATGTTGCTGCCATTTTTTGATTCTGTGTAAAAATGCAAAGGCGGCTTAAAGAAGAGACCCTAATGAGGCCCAGTGGTGCAATCTGTGTAAAAAGGGCTGACGTTGGACTTTCAAAGTGGGCGGGGCTCAGTCACTTCCAGCGGGTTTCAAATCCCATTTTAAATTTCAAATTTGCCTTGCCTTGTACTTACCTTACTATGCTATTATATTATCAGTATATCAGTGGCATAAAATGGTCTGATGGACTAATATTGTTTATTGCAATAATTTCTCTGACAATATATTGTCCACCAAAGTAGTTATTGTGACAGGTCTAACTCATCAAAACATTGCAACAACACAACACAATTAGTGGTCAAAATGTTCAAAGGGAACCTTTAAAGCCATGTCCTAAACTCCATACAAACACTTTCCTGCATAAATTGATGTAACAGGAGCCCTGACCCCTATTCACTTTATGTTTCTACTGTTTAGTTAAATAGTACAGTGTTTTCAGTCATAGCCTTTTTGCTGTCCATCTTCCTGGTTGGAAATTCAGCGAAACTGCTGTACACTATAATAGACTTGGCCATTCGAGGCTCCACACAATGAACGTTGTTGTAATTCCTCCTGTCACGGGGCAATGAATGTTCCATGTTTTCTTTTTTTCCTCCCTTTTGCTTGTTTCCTACATGTAGACAGCAATTTACACGGAGACATTAATGTAACTGTCATGTTCTATCCAAGAGCACTGAAGCAGAACTGCTAAAAGACAGCCAAGCCACAGCACTGATGCTTAGGGCACCAAAGATTGAGCAGCAATACAAAGTTAATGGAATTAAGTAAAGAATTCCCCCCATCCACTGAAGCAGAGACGACAAGGAAAAAAAGAACATTTAAATAAGCCTCTGCTTGGATATAAATGATAAAAATAAAGAGCTCAAAAGGCATTTGTGAATTTAATGTGGTGGAGGGGCTGAAAAGGGAAAGTGAAAAAATGAAGTGTATCATATTAACTTTGATAGTGCTGCAACATCAGCTTTTTGTATGGTTTCCTTCCTTGGCTTATTGTTGTCTAAATAAGACAAAGGGAAACTATTACATCAAACAAATTGCTTGGGTAAGTGCAAGCCTTCTACATAACATCGGTTCTGCAGTTGCCATCAGGCTCCTCATAGTGTAATGCTGTTATGTTGTATTTCCTGCTAAACTCAGCACTTAATCTGTGGATTATGTTATGGTCAAGAACAAGAGGTGGCAGGGGAGCTTGGTAGACAGTGAAAGGGCTTTGGGAGACACAGTAGAGAAACAAGGTCTTGTACCTCTATCTTGCATGTTCAATATCTGCCTTATATTCACCAGGGATCTGCAAGCACAAACCAACACCAAATGGAAGGTCAGTGTGGCCTTTTATTCCCCAACAGTTTACGTATAGAGCCAAACTACACCATTCAGTTAAGGTTCTGAGTTTTGGGGAGATACTAAAGACTTTATTCATAACTGCAAAAAGTTCACTTGTTGAAAATGTGTGTGCATCTTCCAATCAAACTCTGTACAAAGCCCTATATATTCATTTCAGGTATCCAATTAGTCTGATTTTTAAATTTGTGTTATTTAGAGAGGGAATTTTTAATCAAGATTTATCCCTCAAACAGAATGACTAAACAATATAGTTAGATACAAGCAAAACATAAAGTTTTTAAGTTCAAAAGTATTTCACTTGCACAAACTCTGTTTAATATTTAAAAAGTGATAAACCTTCTGAAAAAAAGGGGTTTTTTTTACAGGGTAAAGTATTTCATAAATCTTTTGGAATGTGCTGTTAAAACATTAAAAAAATAGCAACATACTGTCAAACACTTTTTCTTATCTTACAAATATCCTTCACCTAATTGTTCATTTACTCATTTTTATTCTGTTCTGAAGCCAGTTGTTACAGAGGGAGATCATACAAAGGAAATTATCACTTATGGCTGAGCTCAATTCATTCTTCTGCACATCCATCTATCAACAACACACACCGTGTCAAGCCTGTAATTCCTTTGTCATTAATTATTCATTAATGCCTTCTTCATTAATTCATAATAGTTTTTGAGGTTTGATCCTAATTGCTTTGATTTGGATCACAGCCTGTGATCAATTAAGTCATTCCTGCAAGCGAACAGAAGCTATTACCTTATGAGGCTGCACAAAGTGCTTGGGCTTATTTTCAAAGACAAACAACGAGGGGCTGAGTTCAACTCGTGTCTTCTAATATAGAAATGTGTCCCTAATTTATATGCATGCATATTAGAGCTGATATACATTCATATCTAGAGAGGTCAAAGATTTTATTATAATGATTTTATACCTATTTTTTTACAACAATGATTTTTGTCAAGCTATTATACTTAACTTATTACTGTTTGTTAATGATTGTTTGACTTTATGATCTATGGATGCATTGCTGCTTGTTTTAGAACTGTGTCATTGAAAGGCACCTCTAAATAAAATGTGTTGTTATTGTTATTATTATTATTATTATTATTGTTGTTGTTGTTGTTGTTGTTGTTGTTGTTATTATTATTATTATTATCATTATTATTATTATTAATATCATCATTATCATCATTATCATTATTATTACTTTTAGCAGCAGCAGTAGAAGTAGTATTAGGTAGAGTTGAGTAATAATTGTAAAGTATAATAAAACAAAAACAAAACAAAAAAAAAACAGATGTGATGTAACTTGCATTATCAACCACATTATTGCTTTTTGGACATTTGTGTTTTTGTTAATGGGAAATGTACCACTGGTAGTTCTAGTGACAAGGATAGCCATCATTGAGTAAATGCTCTGAGTAAGTCATTGGTATTGGTCAAAGGTATTCTTGCATTGCTGTTGTTTTGAGTCATTGTATTACTTAGTTTGAAAGACATGCAAATAAATGGAGCTGGACCCCAATATTCATATTCATATCTTTTGCTTTTCTTTCACAGCTTTTGTCAAGCACTGTCTTGATCTGAAGCCTACTAGCAGTTATGTAGGTCTATAAATTATCTGTGATAAGAAACATTGTCACAAGCTGTTAATATGTCTCAAAAAGTGCATAGTTCAGTTAAACCCAAATGGTTCACAAACATGCATAAAACACAACAAACCCTCTGAGAAGATGTTTTAAATAACAATACAACCAACAAGAATGTGAGGGCTGGTAGCTCACTGGGTACAGTCTTTACCACAGCGGCCCAAATGCGAGTCTGGCCTGTGACCTTATTCTCTTCCTGCCTTTTCTGTGTGTCTTTCTCACTATAAAAATACACAATTGTCAAAAAAACCTTGAAAATGAATGCCTTTAATTACATTAAAAGATATGTGCCACAGTGCTATGCCATCAGCATATAACGGAAAAATGTCAGCCTAAATCCTGAACAAGTTATATTAGTCTCAAATCTCATCTCTTTTACTCAGAAGGTGATAAGGAAGTGTAAAAAAAAAAACACTTTTCTGCACACAATTGTCAAAGAAAAAAAATACTCTTGGTGGATAATAAAGTAAAAACGTAATCATTTGGGAGTGAATTATCAATTTCTGCAAAGGCATAAACATACTATTATTTAATTTTTTGCAGTACTAACATTACTGCTGTATGTAAACAAAACAAAATCATCCTAAGTGCAGTTTTAACAACCACTTAAGCAAGCAAAACTCAGTGCAACCTGCAAAATGCAATACTATATTTTCCTTGTTTTACTTCACTTTTTTACTGCAGCTGGCTGTTTCATAATGTAGGTTGATGATCTTGGTTAGACCCACACAACCGGTCTAAGACAGAAAGTCACATGATATTGGTCTAAATTTTCATCTCCATTAAATAAATATTGAGCAATGGGTCATGGTTTACAAAAAGGGGAATTCTACATTGTGAAAATGCATTATATTATTCAGTGATCGATCTGGTAACATTTCCTTTAAGGATTTTTTTTTTCATATTCAGAAACACACCATTTCACCATTTCAATTGTAGTCTCTGTGTGGTGTAATTAGATGGTCTGTTGGGGATCAAATATTGATAATTTTAGGAACTTTGTTGTGTAATTGCATCTGAGAGGTAAGTAGTCCACCATGATAAAAAAAAAAACACAGCATGTTATAAAATCCTAATTACAGATTTAACTTTCAGTACATATTTATTTTATCTCTATTTTTTAATCTTTTGGAATTCGTGTCACTGTCTCTCATTCAAATTAACATGCAGTCAGACCTGCACCACTGCTGTACAGGGCATGGATAATTTACCAGAAAAAAAAAGAAAAAGGCAAAGACGCCTGTATCTTCATTCTATTTAGAGGGATCTTCTTTGAACACATCACTTAAATGTAATTTAGTGTTTTATATGAGATTTATTCAAAATCAACCGCGATAAACAAAGCATACTTTCTCCATGAAATCCAATAAAACTGAGTGCATGTCACAGAGCTGCTGACAGCCTTGACTTCAAAAGCATATGGTTGGAAATGAATGCAGGAGTAAGGGGGTGGAGGGCATGATTAGCAGCCCAGTTGGCTTCTCTCCCGGTCGTATGAGCTGTATATACATAGCATCAGTCACCTTCTCATCACCTAATTAACTCCTTCACCTTTACACAACAAAGTAGCATCTACTTCAAACTGCTCTGTCTGACTGATTTGACACAAATGCTTTATGAGTATTTTGGAATGAAAGGTGATTTTGAAGATGCAACACACATTGCTAATAGCCATCAAATGCCTCAATGGCTATTTCTTTCTAAAAGATCATTAAAGCTGTTGGTGGGTTTGGGAGGTTTACCTGACCAAAATGCTAGCAATTTTCTATAAAACTGCAAGTGTAGCGTTGTGAATTGTGCACATATGTACACACACAGACAAACACACACACACACACAGACACTAAGCTTTGTCTTCACACTTGCATTCAGACTCAGCCAGCAGCAGGTAAAACTTCTGCAAATTATAGCCCGAGGGCAGCCTTTGCTGCTCAGTGTTCGATGCTGTTTGATACTGTCTGCCTAGAGTTTGTGAAATTCCAAGTTTCTCTTATTGAGAGTTTCTTTTTTTCATTATTCCATTCATGCTACTTGCCTTCCACACATATTTGCATGGAACAATGATTCTTCCTGACAATTTACATGTTGTAGAAATTAACATTTGCTTCGCATTTTCTTCATTTTTCCAAGTTGAGTTTTCACTGACACATATTTCAACTTCTGTTTACGAACACCATCTTGGTACTGCAATATACATGGATTAAATTAAATACTACAACTAATATCAAGAAAGAGGTAAATAAAAAACAACACAGCGTGGTTTCCTCTAACAGTGTCAACATAAAGGACAGATGCTTATATAGCCTCCCTGTTGAAGTACTCAAGGCACGTCTAGCTGGGTAGAGACCTCAGGGTAGACCCAGAACGCACTGGAGGGATTATAAATCCCATCTGGCCTCAGGATCACCCACGAGGATGTGGCTGGGCGTCTGGGCTACCTTAGCCTGCCACTGTAGCAGACAAGTAAGTGAAATGGACAGATGGATGGCATACAATGCAGATTTCCAGCACCAACAAAATAAATACAAACATAAAGGGAAGAACAAATCAAAACTAAGCTTTTAAGTATTACAATTAATCATTTTAAATGCCTGACCGAAAACATTTTGACACTCAGCTGTAGAGGTAATTGTCTAGCAAAACCAGAATGAGTATGTTGTTTTCAGACAGTGTCCAGTTGTGAATGCTGATTTCAGGTCAAAACACCACAGCACTGCACTGACACTGAGTGGAACCCATCGGCTATCGTTTAACAAGGATAACATTTCTGGGGGCAAGGGTCAATATTTTGGGCTGATCCAGTGTAGCCGGTGGATATCTGAGCCAAAACTTCCTTTTTTTGTTCACTGATTATTTCAGCTATTCTCCACAGACAAATATCTGCCTATACACATGGGTTGAACACATTTTTTATCACTAAAATTGAAACATTTTTTTAAATGAAGCTGTGTAAAAAAGTCTCCCTTTTGAAAATAACTACAATAAAGGTAAGATTTTCCGTCTTGTTGCATTGTTTATCGTAGATAAGCAAATGTAAACAGTATGATAAACGTCAACTTTCATATCACGGTATGCCTTAAGAGTGGTATATCACTACAACCCAAGTGTCTCACCTGCTTCATGTCAAATATAAATATTTGAATATCCAAGCTGCAACAGTGTCAATTTCAATTTTATAACCACAAATCACATCATCAAAGTGTGATGTAATGAGCACTAAATTAGGCAAGGTCAAACATGTTTATTCATGATTGGTGTTAACAATAAGTAACTGACTTTCCTATGAGTTAGGAGTTACTAATAACATAAATATTAGTGTAATATATAGTAATATCAAATGAAATATCTGCCTAGGGCCCCAAAAGGTCAGTGGTGGCCCTGGGCTACATACATGACATCACGCTAAATCAGCACTGCAAAGATGCAGATGAAACTTGAAGCTTAAGCCTACAAGTCCCAGGAAAAAAAGCAGCATCCTCACTGGCTGATGATTGATATAACAGACAGGTAAATTAAGCAACATTGCTACTGCAGTGTGGTGATAATGGTTTAACAGAGGTTAATCTGTACAATAGAATACAGGGTGAACATTTCATATGTAATGCAAACGGCTAACTGGTGAACAAAAAAAAGCTTGTTATGTACAATAAAAATGCAGTGCAGTTTATATAAAGATTTGTATACATAGTGCATGCATTACTACTATGTGAACATGTCTGTGTGTTTTATGTGTGCTGTTTGGGTAAGAGGGTGGGGGGTCTGTGGGTTATGCTGGTGATCTTGAGCTGATTTCTTTCTCTAAGTGTGCAGGATCTGCTTGGCATGCTCTGCGTCTCCTTTCTCCCTGCTATAGGCTCTGCTGGCTATAGCTTGTGGCGCTCCCGGTGGAGTTAGCTCTTTCCACTAACAAAATGCAAAATACAAAATTAATAAAAACACCCTTTGAAACTGACAAATATGCCTCGGGCAAACTATCGGCCCGCCAGCTGCTTAAAATTTAATCAGTATTTTTTATTTATTTATTTATTTTCCACGGCCATGCTCATCTTTTTAATAACATGTTGCTGAGACTGTCTGTATACAAAGTTTTCCTCTGTCAAGAATTACATAGGGCCTGTCAGTTCATGGTCTCTCTCCCTCAGGGGGTTTCCAGAAAATAAACTAAGCAGATTTTTTTCATCTTTTAACCTTAGTCCTTGTCCTTCTCAAAACTGGTTTTCTCCTTTGTCCTTGTGGCTCTCACATTGACCTCGTCTGCTGGACGGGGCCATATAAGGACGCAGAGATGGACTCACATTCACGTTACACAGATCCGCAGGAATTCCCTTGCATTGTGTTTTAGCAGTGGATGAAGTTGAACAGGGGTGACTAATATGGTAGAATTGTTGATGTTAGAAAGCAACTCTGAATTCCCTGATAGCTCTCCCAAACTGATTTAATATTCATGCATTCATTTATAATTTAATTATATTAACACTGGGTTTCAGTGTGAGTGATGACAGACCATCAAACCCTAATCTAAGTGTCAGTCACGCTCTCAAAATCCTAATCTTAGCAGTAATTGAACAAAGAGATAATGGACAGAGAGCAACATATTTTACAAGCTAGGACCGAGTTGAATTTTATTGTTTCCTGAGGTATTCTTAATGTGAAAAAAATCCTGAACTTGCTGCTCCTGTTGGGGCCTTTTTTTTACCAGAGCTAACCAGAGATGATAGTGACTTTTGTTAAATTCTGTGTGTTTGTAGAAAAAAAAGATGTTTAGCAGCAGTGTCGAGGAATGCGTTTTTCTCTGCCATGCTGCCTTTTTGCTACTGCCACTGGGAGTCTCAAAAATCTAGGGATAACTTATTTCTTTCAGCTCATTAAATGTCTGTCAAGTTAACACAATTTTTGAAGGGGAAACTTAATTAGGTTCATTTAGTTTTGGGCTTTCATTACCTTCTGATAAACCAAACTAGTGATCAGTATTGGGGGTAAAACATTGTAAAGTAAAGCTTAACTGTAATCACTGGGGCTGTGTATTGGCAAGAATTTATTGTATTAATTTCTCAGTTTCAATGGTAGGAGTGTGTCCTTTAATGAATCTCCCTGCTGCATAGGTCAGTGTTTTTTGTATTTAAGCTTGCGATCTGT
This sequence comes from Plectropomus leopardus, assembly GCF_008729295.1. Lineage (NCBI taxonomy): Eukaryota > Metazoa > Chordata > Actinopteri > Perciformes > Serranidae > Plectropomus > Plectropomus leopardus. The sequence continues at coordinate 17,717,259 of NC_056463.1, forward strand.
TGTTGTTGGAGCAAAAGAGTCAAATGGCTGAGAATATTTTACTGTGGTCAGGGATTTAAAGACAAATAAACCACTAGCTGCCACAAATCTTTGCATGTTAACTATTAATTAAAAATCAAATCAGTATTTTTTTAGAATCGATACAGTTTGACAAAACACAATATCGCAATAGTTAACTGTAACAATATTTTCTTACACCCCTAGTAATCACATTAAATTTGTCGTTAACACAGTCTGTACGTTTACATGCACAGTTTAGTCGAGCTATGGTTACAACTCAATTAGGCCATTTAACTGGACTACTGTCCTTGTCCCAGTATACAAGCATCGGGGGAGAATCGATATATTGACCGATGTCCAACTCTGCCACGGTTAGTGATGATATGCCGCCCTTCAGCTAAATGCCAAAAAAATCTATATTATTTATACAGTCTATGATATAGACTGAATCACAAACACAGTGTTTATTTAAAATAACTATTGGGTAGAAAACTGCCACAGCCCATACATATAATGAAAACAATATTTCCACCACAGGAGATTTGAAGCAATTATATCAAAAACACCAGACTCCACTGAGAAAAAAAAGTTACTTTACTGAACGGCAGAGTTGATGGTCTACCGCTGCCTCCATCAGCTATTGTGTCAGGTGAAGAGAAGCAAATATAGTGTACACATGAACTAATATTGATTTTTTGAGGTTACTAAAGTATGATTTGCTGCGGCCCTGTCCACAGCAGTACATCGCTTAGCTTTGGTGATGGTGTTGTGGGACTATGCTTTATCAGAGGAGCGGGGTGGCTGGGGTGTAGCTGTTCTATTTAAAATAATGTAAAATACTACCATTTAAAGTTATATGTCCCTCATCTAAGCCAAAATTAAAAACACAAGTCCCTCTTCAGTGCTTAATGTTTTTAAAAACGCCTTACCTGTTTTGCAGCACCCCTTGCCCCCCTCATAAACAGTCCCTATCCCTAACCATGGAGGGAGGCCAGCGCAGCACCTAGGAGCTTGCAGAGAATGCCTTGTCCAGGTCAGACTGAGGTGTTTACATGACAGAATAGCTCGACTTCCGATCGAATTATCTGGATGTGCTAATCCAACTTCAAGAAATTCAATATAATCCGATTTCATTCAGACTAACACGTTTACATGTATTTTAAAAAGTCCCATTTCAGTCAGACTAACACAATAATTCAAACTTTTTCTAATATCATGTAAACATAAAGGGATATGTAATGCAAAATTGTCTAAAGCAAAAAATACGACCTCATGTTGTGTCAATCATTCAATTCCAATTCCAAAACTTTTGTCCATCACTATTGTTTTCAGAAAAGGTTTTATTGAATGCATTCTTTCGCTTCTGTCAAAAGCCTTTTGAGAGTCGTTTGACAAAAAAACTGTGAAGAAAATGTGGTGTAACTTACGGGATGCAGTCGCAACAAGAGAGAGGAACGGGGCGCTCAGTCTCATTTCATAACTCAGTCTCAACTTACTCTTTTTATATATATATATATATATATATATATATATTTATATATATATATATATTTATATATATATATATATATTATATATATATATATATATATATATATATATTTGCTTGCGCACGCCGTGTTTACATTCTATATGTATATATGACATGTAGCAAAGGGCCAAGGGTGGAATTGAACCCGCCGCAGCTGCAACAAGGACATAGCCTTTATAGATGGGGCACCCACTCTACCAGGTAAACTTGTGGACACCCCACATTACTCTTTTTAAAAAAAAAGAAGCAATGTAATACTTGTTATTACATTACTCATTAATGTAACAACAAGTATTACATTGCTTCTTTTTTTTGTTTAACAATCCCAACCTAACCTCCACTGCCTATGATGGAAAAGAAAAAGGTCGCCAGAGAGCTACTGGTGTCCCTTCAAACCAACAGCGCTCTAATTGCTTGCGCACGCCGTGTTTACATTCTGCCCATTATGTTCAGCAGCTTTATTTTACAATATGTGTAGTAATCGCTGCGCTGCCAGATGCCACATGTTTTTACTTTGCACTTTAAAGTGAAAAGAATAAATTCAGAGAGACTATATTCTTAACACATGAATACAAGAAACTCTTGGGGACTGTACGCTTCAATAATTATCCTATGACCCATACAACTTAAGTTCATTTTTTGCTTTAAAAGAAAAATATTTGTGTTCACATAAAACAAAATGCAGATGTATTTTCCATCCAAAGGATTAGGTTCTATTAGATTCACAAATAATATCTCTTTTCATATCTATCATGATTTTTTTTTCCCCCCCAGTGTGCTTCCTTGAATTATACCCTGAAGGAGGCCAGTCTCTTGTTCTTACACATAAGTGAATCTGAATCTGAGATAAATTCCCTTTGGCAGGTTTTTCTCCTGTGTGTAAAAAGCTTCCAGTTTTGTGCTGCTTCCTCCTTTTCTTACTTTCTTAGTTATTAATTGAGATCATGAGAGTCAACGCTTTCAGCTGAGGACTAGCTCAAGACAAGAAATGCTTGAACTTCTTTGCCATAAATATTAACAAGTGATATATTATGCATATCATTCTTTAAATACCATATAAAATGTGTTTTTGTGACTAAATCTTAATTTTGCATATGCTTTTAAGTAATATGCATTAAATAATAATTACCATGAAATTGATGGCAGAGGCAGCGTTGGTACTGTCAATCAAATTTGTGCAAACCCCCTCTGACACTTTCTGTCTCTCATCACTTCCAGCTGCCAAGCCATTATTGTTCACGCCAGCGTCTCAGAGTGCAGCAGAATCAGCACATACTGTACTCCAGCACTTTCCCATCCGTACACTTACTACAGGTCACAAAGGTCATTAAATGTACTGTAGATATTTTTTAACCAAGAGGGAGGAATTAATCTGAAGCCACTGCAATATTCACTATGTTGTCGCCATGTGGAAAGGGTAGAAGGTGACAGGAAAAATGTTCGCTCCTGTGGTGATCTGTGGTAACTTGCATAGTTAAGACACAGTTGCAAATACTGATTATGACACAACATTTAAGTATAAGAAGCTTATGAAGTGATCATTTTTTACACACTTTAGCTACTGACATTACTTGGTCAAAGACATCATTTTACTCAATTGAGGTCCTTGTCAGATTGTCAAACGGTATCTGGAAACCTCTCTCCCTACACCTTACCATTGTCAAAATGGGCCAAGGCCAGCATTTTTCGGAATATTCCCCAAACACCCACTTCACACAAAGATTGGCCAGCTGTGCAAAGGTGAGAGAGTATGCAGGGTTTCTCTCTAAAGATTTATTTTTCTTCCCTCACACAGCTACCTCAGTAACTTTTTGTGTGTACAATCAAGTCTAGGAGAGACTGTCCAACAGTGTCAAGTGTAGCTGTTGGAACAAAAAAAACTTCAAAATGTCTCCAGTCAAAAAATGACAGCATTTCCTTTTGTCTCGGGGTTGTGATCCTGGATCGTCCCAACTCCCTGCCAGATCAGCAAAAGTTCTGTTGCTGCCGGTCGGTTCAATGTCTGCCCAGTTAGCACAAGCAAAGACAGCAGCAGCTGCTAACATCCAACAACGAGTTGTTGAATGGTCCCAACAAACTCATAAAAACACCAAAATGGCTCAATTCTGCCATTAAACCTATTAATAATCATTAGGTAACATTAGCTGTGTAATGCTAACAGTTAGCCCTGCCATTGTGGAGTTCACACTCCCACAATAGCAGATACAACCCATACAGTCCATGGTGTGATGAAGTCAAGCGTGTTTCAGTTGACAGAGTTTGGAGTTCAACATGCTGAGTCCCATGGAAACATTCAAAAGTATGGCTACATGCACTTTTTAAACATTATGGGTATTGAATGTAGTACAACGCATGCACGATTTTGAAATTTTTGCCAATATCCAATATGCAGATATAAAAGCCACCCATCTGGCCAATAACTGATACAGATATTGATATACTTTTTTCCCCACCCACTTTTAGTGATCATCACATCTCTTTTGTAGTGGCATTAACAAGATATTAATTATACTGTTATCATGATGTCCCACCAGCAGACGGTGAACCAAAATACAATGCTTTTCATTGTATGGAATTTCATACATTGTGCAAAATAAGAAAAATACTTGGGTTTTGTACGTGTTCAGTTTGTCAATTTAAAAAAAAAAAAAAGGCCTGTGATATCAGCAGGAATCAGCATATAAGTCAATACCCACAATTATTTTTAAAGCCAATATCTGCCGATACCAATGATGTGCAGATATGATCGCACGTCCTTATATATTACTCTGTTAGTATCGGTATCACTTTAATGGTCCTGGTAGTGGTACTGTTATCACAATTTTTTAAACAATACCCAGCCCTACTTACAGCGTGGTCCGACAACACATTGTGCAAAATAGTTCATTTTCAACATGCTGCAGCCTTTCCATTCAGGCAGTTTAACATCATATCTTCAGAAAATAGCATCACAAATAGAGCCCTTGGGAACAACACGGGACTGCCGCTGGACATCGCTACACTTTGGTTATGTCTTCATGCTTAATCCTCCAAAGCGCAACATGTCTCAGTGGGAGGGGGACCAGAGCTGCCCCTCCCCACTCCATTCTCCTTCAATTGAACAGAGGCAGCAGGGAAGTATTTCAAGGGACAGCGCCTTTGATGTGAGCAATTTATAAGGCTAATTATACAAACAGGATAATAACAATGGAGACTACAAGCTGCCTGTGTGTTTACCCTCCCTGTGTTTACATCACAGACAGGTCCTTGAGCCATACGAGAACACACACACACACACACACACACGCACGCACGCACGCACACGCACACGCACACACACACACACACACACACACACACACACACACACACACAGACATTTGTAAAAGCAGCTGGGGTAATTCTCAGTTGTTCATAGTGCAAATCATAATAACAACAAACAATGAAAAATGCCTGACATCAAAGAAGAAAATGATTATGTATTTAAAAATTCTTTAAAGTTTTAAGAAAGAGGCAAAAGATTGTTGATGCACTGACTTCCTCCTTGAGTTAATTGATCGCACTACTGCTTGAGTGTGCCGCATAGCTGCAGGACAATGCTTGTATTATCATGTGAGCCCCTAGCCCTTGGGTAACAGATCTTGTTGTTTGCATATTTATTGTATATTTGTGTATTCATGCCTTGCCTGTATCTTATCACCTAAATTGGCTCATGTGTCATTATTTCCTGTGTGCAGTTGATTGTGCTATGGCAGTTCCAGGAACAGATCCCCTGAAAAAACTCTTGCTTTCATAGAGGATTCAATTTAAAGGGCCTGAGATAACAAGCTTCTTTTCTCTGACATTTGTTCAAAATCGTGTACAGTCGCAGAATACAAAACCTCAGATGTTCTTCAAAAAAGTCTGGACAACGGTTTTAAATTTTTTATTTGAAACATGGATTCTTTTTACCTGTTCGTCTGAAAAAGAATGGGTACAGCTGTTCGCATACCTTTCATCATGCAGCCTAGCTATTAGGCGTGCCTTATCGCCCCATGCATTAGAAGCACATTAAATTTGGAATCACAGCACTCTTCAGGTTAAAATAATGAGCATTTAATTATTGACAGGGGATGAATATTTAACAAAGACACTGGTGGTTCACTTGGATGGCCTCATACGGAGTAGTATTAAGGAGGACATGTGGTCCCCATGACCCAGAAACCCGCCCCCATTCTCAGTGAATTTCCGCCATAGCATGGCAGGGTACTGGTGTAGGTCAATCTGAGCAGAAGTACTGCTGGACGAATGCTCTTGGTGTGCAATGTAATCCTAAAGACCATTATTCAAAACATTATGATAAAATAAATCTTCAGCTCTTCATTAGCTTGCATTTGTTAATCAATGTAAACACTCTTACACAAAATGTCACAATAAAATGGAGGCAGCCCACCAGGCTGGCTACACAGGAAAGGTACTACATCAGTTTATGTAAGATTGCCCAATGGAACTTTTCAATTTATGAGAATTTAAAGTTAATTTAAGGTTTCCATCTTACTGCATATTCACTTTGGTTGAGCTTGCATTGGAGCTGCACTTTACTAACAGTGCAGCCTTCACCTGTACCAGTTCAAATAAGTAAAACTTTTGTCACAAGTCAATCAGTTAAAGTAAAGTCCTGATTGATTTAACAACAGCTGTAGTTACTGGTAGTAACAGCAAATATGGTTTAATACCACAGGCTGTATAAAATAATGGACAGAGCTACTGTGACATCATCAATTTGTTTGTGGACTCCCATTCCTCTAGTTTGGCCATTGCCACCTTGGATTTTGGCCATATTTGGATGAGAGGGTGTCACCTAAAGCAGCCCAGCCCTTAATCATGCGTAACTGTGGGCAGTGATCGAATATATTAAAAAAAAAAAAAAATCCATACCCCCTTTCAATTGTAATGAACAGGCAACAAGCTATAGAGGCCAAAACTACACTTTGTACCAGGCTGTAAATATGTTTATTTCTGCTATGCGGTTGGGCATTTTAACATTGGGGTCTATAGGGATTTACTCTGTTTGGCAGCCAGCCTCTTGTTTCCATTACAGGAAATGCAGTTTTTGGTACCTCGTGTGGCTTTATTTTTTAGCCCCAGATGTTGTTACGCAAGCAGAAAAAACTAATTATTGTCATATCTAATGAAGATGTCAGGAAATAATAAGGCTTTTTTCATCAGTCTGTGCACAACCATGACTTGATTTTACGATAGACACGGCATTAGTCTGTGGACCACAAGGCAAAGTGAAAGTTGCTTCGCTAAGTTGGTGTGCAGCCTGTCACCTGCAGGTCTAACAGCTTATCGTGGATGATGCTGACTGGTAAATTACTCCCTAAAATAGATTTGCAACTAACCCATCCCTAAAAAATGTGAAAAAGACTATTGTCTTACAGACACATTTTTGAAAAATGATAATGTAAAGTGCTAAGCTCACTGACAAACACACTGCAATTCCTGTGACTGCTTCATAATAAAAGTCAACTAACTGGCTAGAGACAGTTAAATGTTTTTAATTGTAAGCTGCAGTAGTAGGAAATGTTTGATTTGCATTAGCACCATCTTAATACATTCACAATACTGTGAATGTTACCCTGAACAACCTGATCATAATACTTCAATACTTTAATCATTGGGTCGTAGATTTAATCACCATTGTGTCACCTCATTCAGCAATGGTGACTTAACAGATGTTTAAATGAAAATCATCAAGAATATTTCATTAAACATAATAAACTGTTCAATTTTTAGTGGTTTCAAGGAACTTGCTTTAGGTTCCATACTCAAAAAGTAACCCAGTGTATGATGACAGTTGCAAACATATGCTTACAAACTAGAAAAGTGAATATTTTACTTCATGAAATACTTTGGAGGTATTTAAGAACTACTTGCAAGTCTGTTATGATCTTAAGTACTCAGCAAATATTTGAGTTATGTTTAATATCAGAGGATGTTACTTCCTTTTAAAACTGAAGGAAACATGCTGTTGCTCTATAAGAATGTCCCTCACCATCAGAACAAATTCCACCTAAATCAATGTGGTTTGAAGTTTGATGTTAGTCTGTTTTCCTTGGCTACCACGAGATCTAATGGATGAGTCTTGTGAACTCTGCCTTTTAACTGAAATCCTGCCTGTCAGAGGGAACTGTGGCGGGCCGCTTTTTGCAGGACATTGTGGGATCAGATCCTCTGTACAATCAAAAAGCAGACAGACCAAAACACAGACAGATAGAGAGGAGTGGCGGGAAATGGAAATAACAAGATCTACATCCACCCTCCAGGGAATGAACAATTTAACTGTGTCAGTCACCCTTCCTTTTCTCAGCCCACATCCCATCTCCTTATCCTCCACTCTCCGCAGATGAGTGGTCCTTCAGATCTTATCTGTTGTGAAATACAAAGTGAAACATAAGTCTCAGAAAACAGGGTGATGACTTGAGAAACACCAGACAATTTCTATTTTTATTTTACCAGATTTTATCTTTGTCTTCCTTTATCATTAGCTCATTTTACTTAGAGACACTGTAGACTTAGGTCATATTACAATAATCATTTTTTAATTATTTTAGTGTCAGCAAATTTTGATTCATTTACTTTACTAACTTTGAGATGTACATATCTCTTAATATACTCATCTATTCAGCTTTTTTTTGTCTTTTTTTTTTTACAACAGATAATATGAATACCAACTATAAACCCCGGATATATTGGAAAAAATGATGCTATATGCACAGAATATAAAGTTAATTCATTGAGACATTAGCTACTGCAAATAATAAATCATTGGACTGTCTAAATGAATGTGATATATTCTATTTTTGGGAACAAATAGATTATCTGTTGCATGTCCTCCATTGTATTATACTCATCCTATATTGCCCAGACATCCTTACACATGTGCAAGACATACTGCACTCTAGGGCTGAGCAATTATACCTAAAATCAGTATCACGATTAATTGAACATCTTACATCAATTACGATATATGAATGATTATTTTGCTTTTTGTTGGAGTGTAATAAACATATGATGTATTATTATTTATCAAACTATCGAGTACTACATAAAAATTAAAAGCTCCATCTTAAACAAACTTCAGGTAAATTTAAGTACATTGTGCTGATAATAGGCCAAACTCTCCTGACTGCAGGACTCTGACTTGAACCTCTGCTGTGTGCTATTAATCATTTTACTTTGGACAACTCTCACTGCCACCAGCCTGCCAACATTCTCAGAAAGGTTGAAAATAAGGCAATGTGTCTGTGGCCCTAGGCCCCCAAATCACCACAACTGCCTCTGGTAATAATAATAATGAGAGCTCAGCACGAGCGGCTGGATGATGAGGAGCGATGCATCCTGGTGTTTCTAAATAATTTCATCCAAAGTCTGACTAAACTTGAAACTAAAACAAAGTAATCTATAGAAGTCTAAAGAAGTCACTTTCCATCGCTGAATATTTGTCTGTTGGTTCATTCAGACACTTTGGTGCTGTGAGGAGAAGCTCCACTCTGTTTGTCTCTCTCACTACGCTGCTGTAGGATAATCAGCGGTCTGATCCGCGATAATGAAATGCAGTGGAAGCACATACGACTTGGTTGTCTCAACTGAATTCTAGAGTCTAAGTCATTAACTGCATTACATGATGGTTCAACGCTTCTGCTGTCGCATTGTTTTTGCCGTGAGATTTCCTCTGTGTCATGAGAGCCTGATTCAGAGCCTGAGACAGAGCCTGAGACAGAGCCTGACAGACCCTGACAGACCCTGACAGAGCGTGAGACACACGGCAGATGCGTGGGAGTTGGCAACTCCGGTGGGGAAAGGATTAACTGAATTTAAAAAATAACCAAAATAATCGACATGGGCACGATTACGTCGGTTAGAGGTTTGAAATGTTGGTTTCGGTTACTTTTCGATTAATTGCCCAGCCCTACTGCACACATCAAGTGTCTTGTTGGCACTTGAATAGCACTTAAATCATTACACTGTATTGCTGCTCAGCCACTAATAACCAGGTGATGAGTGGTGACTTAGGGATTTTTGCCGCTCCTTCAGCCCAACATAGCTGCTTATTGTGTGAAAATCAACTGGTATTTAAAATGCCATTGCTTTAACATCAAGGCTATGCGTGTAAATCAGAGCCTGGGACATCTCTCTTCTCTGTGCATGTCCTCACAGATCCAGCTGGGCTCTTTGTAGTGTTACTGTATATCTTCCACTCCAGATTCTGCACTGCAGCTGACCTACGCATACTGACATCTTAATTAAATCTTTAGGATCCCGTTAAAGCCTTTTATTGGAGCAGAGACATATGGGTTTGCTCTGCAGTCAGGAAGGTCATATATGCCCTGTTGTTATAAGCAGCCGAAAGCAAAACTGTATACATTTTTAGCAATCTTTGCTAACTGTGCTTTTGTATAAACATTCAGCTTCAGTCCCTGAATTCTCAACTCTGAGCTTTTTCTCCACCCCTCCTTTATGGTAATGCTGTCTCTATGATGGTATAATGGTTAATTCATCCCAAAGCTCACAAGCAAGCCCCCTGCAATGCTTCTGACAGCTGAGAAATGTCATTACAGGCCATAATGAAGAATGAAATCAGTTATACCATCGCCACACGCCCAAAATTTAATTAGTACCTCTGAAGGTCAACTCAAATGGTTTCCCTCATGATGTTTTCATGTGAGCACAATATTTGGTTGTAAATTTATTTCCACTTTGATTTTGCATGGGGAATATAGCACAACAAAAGACAAGTTGCCCCTGTGAAGAAACATATTGAAAAAAGGAATGTAATTAGTAACTGTGTATCATATGAATGCCCATCAACAAGCAGTGACTTAACAAAGGCGACTGATAAGACATTGAGATTGAAATGAGGTGTGGAGAAAAGCCTTTTTATAAATAAATGCCATACCTTCACACAATGTACAATTAGAGCTCATACTCTGGAGTGAGACACAGCCCTAAGTGTTGCATCAATTTGCAGATCATTTAGTCTTTTTACATGCATTCGGCCTCTGAGAAAACAGCAGGAATCAAAGCAAGATAAAGATGAAAATAGAGCCTGACAGGAAAAAAGTCATGCAAATGACTTTTGTTATTGCACTGTGATTTTTATTGGAATTGTAAGTGATCATTCTGCCTTTTAGTTACAGCTGTCAGCCCTCATTAATGTGCATTATAAATTGCATCAAAGTGCATAAGGCTGTGTGTGATTAATTTATACAGCTCTTTACGTAGGAGGAAACTGTGCAGGTGGTAAGGAGCCTAATGACTTGGTTTGGGTGGCACAGCTACACAGAGTCGTCGCTGTAAATGCAGTCTGTTGTGTGTCAGCTCTGGCATGTGTCTGTCACTGCTTCATAGGACCTAAGGGTAAAGATTACATGCTCATACCCATCAACTAACACAGTGTCCAAAACAACTCAAAATCTGCTCTTTTCCATAATGACAATCAGTTCTGCCCTAATTGAATTCAATGAGTTATTTTAACCTCATGTCATCTCCAATCAACATACTGTATGTATCCACAATATAGAGGATGTATAAAGCTGGAAAATGGTATTTTATTTTACCATAATTGCACAATTACATTGGCGCTCTTTCACAGCTTTCCAATTAGTCCATTTCCAACCAGTATGTAAATAATGGCATCTGAACAAGGTAAAGAAAATTTATATTTGCCACTGAAGGTTTGTTATGGGTATGGGTTAAAGGTATTTAATTACATTTAAGTTTATCTTACAGTATAGCTGTAATCTGATTACTGATAAAAATGTATTGGGATTAGGGGTTGATCATTGTCTATATTTCTATGATGTCTTTTGACTTAACGCAGAAATTGTGATGTACAGCGTATAATGTAATCTTCGACAACAGCAACAACAATATCACTTAATGAAAAGTCCATATTACAAACCTTTGACACTTTTTAGAATTTTCTACTTTCGAATTTCAATGGATTTGAAACATTTGAGCGAAGCACAGGTGTTACCAATAACATTAACAATGGCTCTGTTCTATTTAATAGTTGAAGTTAGAGTGACAGCAAGCCAGCATACATGATACCAGGACCATTAAATCAGTGCAGCTAAAAAGACTCCAGTCATCATTAATTTCATTATTTATAACTGTGTGTTTACTACTTTGACAAGTCAAAACATTTTAGGGAAATGGGCCTATTGGAGCATTGCAACAATATTTTGCACATTACTTCAGTGAAGACCCACTCTCTCGTATTGGCTCATTGAGCTAATAGTGGTCAAAAACTCCAAAGGTTACCTTTAGTCTACAGCTTAAGAGCAAAACAAATGCACCAGCCAATGCAGAGAATTCACAGAGGAAAATTCCTCAAGACCTTCTTGCAATATTGCGCTCACGAATATGAGATGGATGGAAGGTCACAGTGACCTTGACCTCTGACCACCAAAATTGAATCAGTCCAAATGATCATCTGTCAACCAACCAATGGACCAACAGAGAAAAAAAACCAAAAACTCGTTGTCAGCATTGGACTCAAAAGTCCGGTATCAGTTGGGGTATGATAGATACTACTATATATACAACATTTTAAAATGTAAATAGGGATGGGAAATGTCAAGACATGCAATTATCAATTCTACTTTGATTCTTTAGAGATTCTCTCATTATTTGATGAGTCATTTTCTGTGTCAAAAAAAAGCAGACCTTCACAGGTTTTCAGCGTCAGTACATCTGATTTATTATCGCTGAGTCTGAAAAATTGGGGATGCAAGAGACTGTATTTTTACAAATAATTTGGCCGATAAGTGATATCCATAAATATACACTTTTTTTCCCCACCTATGTTTAGTGATCAAGTCTCCTCTGTAGTAAAACTGACAGCATATTATGCATACTCTTATGGTGATGACACACCACAACAGACATGTAATATATAATATTCATACACTGTGAAAAATAAGTTACTAATGATGTGCTGATTCTGATTCTGATTCATTTTAAAGCCAATATCGGCCTATACCAATGATGTGCTGATATTACTGTGCATCCCAAGAACTAAGTGTAGAAACAGAGTAGAAAAAAGGCATGCCTGTGACTCAGGTGTGCAAAAGCTTCACTGGAGTCATTTTTCCCTCCCTGTGCGGCAAGCGTAAAAAGCGTAACTGATGGGTGAGTCAAGCTCTTGCCTGAAAGCTAGCTGTAGCCACAGTCACACCAAGCCATTATTCTACCATTAACATCCCGAATAGACTCTCTTTAAGTTTTAAGTGTTAAATGTTTTCTTGTAGAACATCAAGATGCTAATGACACATACAGTACATCAGACATAGAACAAAATCAATAGGGAAGATTAATTAAAGGGCTTTTAAACACCCTCTGCCATACTCTCCCCTTTCATTCTCTCCTGCCAGCCGCGCCAAATGAGTGCCACTGTATTTAATACAGAGTTTTTGACATTTAGATGTGAAAGACAGGGAGGAGAGCTGGTCCAAACAAAGAGACAATTTGAAACAGGTCTTTGTCTTTTTCAGATGAGAAAAAACGGATTAACTCTGAGATGCTACTTTGAAGCCCTGGAAATGTGTAATGAAAAATTTAAGCTACAAGGGAGCAGGATGGGAAGGATTTTAGGGGGGTTAAGCGCAATGATTCATTTGACTCCACATATATTAGGGTCTGTATTTCAAGGGTTGTGCTGTGTGTTTTTCTAATTTTGGCTTTAATAAATATTTTCCTTTGATAAACTGATTGTCCTGTAGCAGAGCTGCATGGTGGAAGAAGGGCGGGCTAAAAAGAACAAGCAGTCTCCTGGCTCTAATGAGAAGGTCATTGCTCTCTAATTATCATAGGCAGCTCAGCAGCATCCTTCAAAAGACCCAATGAAAGCTCCAGTTTCAGACAATACTCTGAAAAAACTATCTTCAGTCACACATGTAAGCAAACATGGACATGGATAACCATGAATTATACTGTATACAGCTCTGTTCTCACATACAGATACACAAAAATCTCAACACACACACACACACACACACACACACACAAAAGGGTCACCTCACATCAACAATTCGAAACAAGTCAGGCCTGCATTTTCAATAATGAACTGGTGCATGATCAGACATACACAAAAATGTAAAATGCCGATATCTTATCTGTAAGATAAATTATACATGTAAATTGTGCTAAAATGTGTAGCATACAAAGAAACAGGCACTGTGCCTTCAGAAATTATCATGATAGATCAAAAAATTACATATTATCAAAAAGTTGCATATCATATTATCAAAAAGTTACAATTTTTTTCCTTTTTCTTAACTAACCTTGGTCTTTGCCCTGGATTAAAAAAAAACTATTTAATCATCTTCAAGTTAACAATTTAAGTATGATTTATGCAAGTCATTTTAGTGACTCTCTCATTGGCTTAATACTACAGTAGCTAGTGTAACTATTAAAGTAGTGCTTTGGTCATGTAAACAAATCGGCATATCTTTTTGTCTTTTATGTGTTTTGATGTGAAGGACTTTGTGCATTTTATTAATAATAATATAATAATAAGAATAATAATAATAAGAATAATAATAATATTATATCTGATCTTCATTGAAGTAGCATTTAATGAAGCTGGAGGACTGGATGAAAAAATAAGCTTCTTTTTTTGTCTAAAGAACTAATACTTTCACTCACATACTTTCCCAAAGAACAAAACCAGTAACATCAAATAATTCTAATTATTTTCAATTGGTTACTCTCACTGCTATAACAAATCTAAACAATGGGCAGAAACATACTCATCTCACTCTTCAGTTAAGCCATAACTTCTTTAAATAAAACTGGACAAAGGCCTTCTGTGGACAATAACTAAATATTACTGTAAAAAAAACTATAATGCAAATCTTGGGGCACAAAGCAACAGAAAACTATCTGTATACAAACTGAATAAGAAGCTGAGGGGACTTATTCAGCGTTTCATGGTCATACTTGTTTTTCAGGTTTCTACTTTAATTTGTTTTACATGCTTTAATCTTCAAAAAACACTTTGTTTTCCTCATACTGTCTGTGCTAGAACAGCTGTATTCACCCTCTGTCTGAAAAGTTCCGTCTTAGCACCTGTCTCTTTAAGCCACCCCCACCCCATCTGCGCTGTCAGTGTCTCTACACCATTAATGCAGCCTGAGGAGCAGCACTTTATATTGTGAAAGGCACCAACAAAAGCTTCTTAACTAAAATCTAAACCAAATAATGTTCCAGCAAGAAAATGATCCAAAATCTGGAAAAAATGAACATTGCTAATCAAGATTACATGTTTTCCTGAGGTTAGCATGTATGTAGGCCTTAAAGAAATCCATCATACACTGATGTTGGCTTGTTGTAAAAGTAGTAAAAAAAACATTGGTAATAGAGTATTCAGAATGGTCTAAAGTTGGAGGTTTTTGCTTATACCTTTACCTCATTAATTGAAACTTTGTTTAATAAGAACATCTGACACTGTCACATTATATGACAGGAAATAAGAAAAAGCATAATAGGTCCCCTTTCAATGGAGGCAATATGCTGCATTATGTATATTATGTCTTACTACCATTTTATGTAATTAGAAGTAAATACAACAACTAAACTTTATGAATACCTGTTACATCTTTTTTAAAAATATGAGGCATTGTGCCGGCTTGTCCATTTTTGTGATAGTGAAAGATACTAATTATAATTATAATATAATATCATATAATTCATATATGAAGGAAAACAGGTGTGAAAAATAGAATTCAGGATTGATTAATAACAACATGTTTGACACTTTAAACAAAAAAATATACACTTCATGTGCGCCGGACCTGAAAAGAAAAGAGAAAATGATGCTGCTGTTGTGACTGATTTGACAGAAAGATGTTTTTTCTAACAGTCCCTCATGCAAAAGTATAATAAATGAAAGAAAGAGCAGAAAATAAATAGCATATGGATGGGTTCTCAACTATCCAGTGGCTCCCCACTAAATTGCCTGTGAATTAATCTAATTAAGAAACCCACAGAATGAATCAGTGTGCTGTCACTGAAGCTAACGCATCCTCCACAGTTTGTAGCAGTGTCAAGTCTTGAGAAATAAGATCTGTAAGAAGTTTTGAAATTTTGGAAGACATAGGCGATGAATTGAAAAAGAATGGAAAAAGAGTAAACAAGTTAAATGATGAACAGATTATCAGTAAATTAAGGAAAAACTGCGTATGAGAACAGTATTGCATTATTAAGTGTTAGTTGAAATTAATTTCATTGGTGGGTTTGAAAAGTTATATCACGCTATGACCATTATTGAGGACACTTCACCAAATACAACCTTATTTCACGTATCTTTGTGGACAAGAGAGCTCAAATTTGACATGTTTTGGATCACATAAGAGACTATTTTCAATTTTCCTAACATTTCAGAATAAAAACTTACATGGCTCAAGAGTACAACAATAATGTAAGACATCTCCATCAATTTTCCACTCTACTTCAGTTTGCTTTAACAAGTCCTTAAGGAGAGTACAGTGCAGTCGGGAGATAAAAAGCTTCTTTTCTTCCCCTGCTTCTGCCTCACTTCTCTTCCTGCCTTATCAATCGACCGCCCATCCTGTGTGCTTGCGACCTCTAATGGATTTCACATGACAACAGGGCCTGGTCCAGACAAGAGCACAGGCCCTCGCTAACTTGACAACCATTAGCTTGTGAGGAGGATGAGGAGGGGGGGGGGTCGGTCTCTCAGTGTCCTATAACTGATGTGTCGTGCTCTGAGCCATCTCCCCCGGGTCAGGTGGGGATGTATCCACTCTGACAAGCGTCTCGCTCCTTTCTCTGTGTCCCGACGAGCCTATTATCATGAGGTCCTGTGAATGTTGTGCATTCTGGGAAGTGGCACATAAAAGAATGATCAGGCAAAGCTTTCAGACAGAAGTCATTCGCGCAGGCAGGCTCTTTGTTGAACAAAATGGAAACGCAGCAACGAGAGGTGCACCTGTTGAGCGTCCTTGTGGAGACACAAGCACTCACACTTGGCATTATGTGCCTTATTATTTATATGCGGTTGTCAGCTAATAATGCATGGGTCTCTCACTGGAGCACTTTCTGCCATCTTTGAAAGTCATGGCAAGAGGCACCCATGGTTTCGGAGACATCAGGGGTCCTCTCACCAGGGTGTTGTCTGAAAAAGTCATTCCCACTTACACTGATAAAATGCATCTGTGCTGCCGTGTCTCCTTTACCCCCATTCACTGATTTACTTTATCTCTGTCTTCTCCTCTATTCTGCTAAGTGCATCAGCCTGTATGTCACTGTTGAGCTGATGATTATAGGATCTGGGGAATGTTATAAGTATTGCTCTCGCAGCTCACTTCAACATTTTAGATCAGGCATTCTCTAATAAGCACTGGTAAGCAACCACATCGCATACAACAACAACACAAGCTCATCTTGCCCTAACTTTGCAAAAATACAGAAAAACGTCCGTGTGAACCAGTGTTTCAGTATTCCCTTTGCCAATAGCTGTAAGCACTGAGATCACCCTGAAAGGGTTAAGGGCATTGTTCACTTATCATGTGATAGGGACATTTTTTATGCAAGAGCGAGCCCTGATTAGAGGGTGAGTTTTAATGACAACTAATTAGCCAACCTCTTTAGCCTTGGCGTAATGATCAAACGAGCTGTCTTTGGGTACCTGATACAATGATCCTCTCACTCTTGATATGATATTTTATTCCTCTGCAATTATGCAGCCCCCACCGCACCACATGTGTTTATTGCCTCAAGCACACATGTCAAATTAAAGAGCAGCTTATGCACCTGATATTCAATTATTGCCTGCTGCACCACCATGCACAATGGGAAAATGTCAAAGCCAGCAATCTACAGTACTTCAAGCCGCAATCGCTATGCCGCGATCACCGAGCACTCATGCATATACACAGACACACGGGCAGGAATTTGAATATTGAATATGAATGGGAACATTTTCCAGCTTGTCTGTGCTCATTTGGCTTTTTATACTACCCTTTGTCACTGTAAAGGGAATTTGGCGACAGTACTGCTTGCCAGGAGGAAAAAGCTCAAAGCTCAAATGCTTTTTTATATTTAAAAAATAAAATAAAATTACAACAAAACATCTTAAAATAATTAATTATTATGAGATTTTGTGAATGCATTTATTTCAGACAGCTGCTACATTTTCACTGACTTTTAGACTGCTTTCAGAATATTTTTTCAACAAGCATTAATGACAGGTTCATAAAGCAACAAGAATCTAATTTTCCATATCAGAGAAATTAGATGCTGTAGACATTCTTGAAGGACTCTGCTTAAAATGATCTAACAGCCAGAGGTTCTTGATATATCTGTGCTAAAGTAGCTGAAACGTGCAGGAGCTTTCAATTTATCTATGTAAGTTGAGAGCAGAGACATGAACACATTTTGAAAAGAATGCCTGAGCACAGCTCCATGTGTTTATAATGAATGCCGTTGTGGTAAAAATCCAGCTATGAAGACTGCATTTCTACGGATAATTCAATTATTTCACAAACCAAGAAAGTTTAATTATTCTTGAACTAGTCTTTGAGATAATTTCCAGGTCTTTGTCTTCTATGCAATCCCCTGACAAATTTATAGCTGTGCAAAATGTGATTCTGATTATTCTTCTGCAGCTAACCCAGTGTTTACCCCATCTTTTACGAACTGAAATAGCTCCTTTTTAATTGACTTATTCTTCCCATTTATTCAAACGCGATGCTGTGGTCATGCTCTAAGTGTTTAATTCTTTCCGTTTCCTTCCTCTAAAGAGCTGAGTGATGTTCTATTGATGTTAAAATGTGTTGGTCTCCTAATTACACACTTCTTGAAAACAGATTGTCATCTTGGCAGTGTTTCACTTCATACTTTTTGGCTGATTTCATTTTTTGTCTGTGCTTTGTGCTCATCCGGAATCATCTTGTGTGTCTGAGAACCTACAGTGAATGATCAAGCCGCACTGTTAGAAAACAAGAGGGAAATGTTAAGGAACCTCTGGAAATGGATAGGCAGTATACACAATTATTCTAAAAGGCTTTAACTTTAAAATCATTTACAGTTTCCCCTATTTTAAATTTGCTTGCTTAGCAATTAAAATGCTTTATAATGGGAACGCTATAGTTTTATTTAGCTTCGCAAAGACTGTCACTGACATATGTAGAAAGCAAAGCAGGAGTTGACTGTTTCATGGGGGCTGTTGTATGAATTCAGTTGATTAAAATATTAATTGCCAAAGCTCTGATGAATTAGGGGGGTGACATTGCTGGAATGATTGACTTTAACGCCCCCTCATGTGTTCATGTCATATGTAATAAATCAGACACTAACACTGAAAAATGAAATAGGTCCATGTTCAGGTCCAGCCTTGTAAAGTTTGTGATTTACTGCATCAGCCACCAAAACTTCCTTTGTATACACTTGGCTACAGTTGAGTGAGGGTGAGGACGAGGAGAACAGCAGAGAGAAGCCTTTGATTTGGTGAGAAAATCAAAGTGTGTTTTTCTAAACACCTACAGCATTGAGCCAGTCTGGAATAGATAGCCAGGTTCTGTGACAGTTGCCATTCTGCTGCACTATAATGACATGTACATTGAGGGTCTGAGTGGTTGTATGACAGACCAGCACAGCCCTGTAGTGGGAGACATCACTTAGCACAGGAGCACACACCACCCTGACTGGGAGCCCGCTGGCTGCTCTCGCTGGTCCCCTGTGGATGGCGTGTTAACTTACCACCTGCTCTGCTGTATGGTTTGTGACAAATGTTGATAGATGTTACAAGTTTAAAGAGATAATTGATTGTTTAGGCTAGGGAATCCCCATATGTGGGATCATTTACAAACGGCCTGTTATTCATTTGCCAATTTGCTATCATTTATTGTGGCCTTGAGTGGTGTGTGTGTGTGTGTGTGTGTGTGTGTGTGTGTGTGCGTGTGTACTCTTGGAAGTGTGCACTTGTTTAGGTTTGAGCAATATGGAGAAAATCAGAGACAATAGTTTTTTCCAAAAACCTCTATATCAATACCGCAACAATACTGTAGGGTCGACTAATGGTGCTTTCACAATATATTTACACAAAGAGATTTTTAATAAATAATCATCAATAACGATATAATGATATTCTTGGATGGCTCTGTAGTTTGTAGTGTCTCTTTGTGGGTGTGTTATGATAATGATATGATATGATGATATAATGACTAAGTGGTTAAAGGCAAAACAGTCTGGCAAATTAGAAAATTTCAACACTTCACTGTAATGCAACATTACCTGTTTCAACAAGGATATCTACAATCGGTTAAATGGGGAGATCAGGCCTAGTTTTTGAACTGTTATGCATGTCTGTCTATAGATTAACTTATCTACTACTCTATTGCTCTTCAATTTACTGCAATGCACACCACCCAGGTCTGGTGAGAGCTAGACAGCGGCTCCACTCATTTGGCGATTACCACTAATAATCTTGTCCCGACCCGACAGCGTTGTTGTGGAAACACTATGCGCACACTCTGGTCTCCCCCCAAGGTCGCCCCTTTAGCATGGTTAATGATGTTATCACCGTTATCTCTGTTAGCATTGTTAACAGTGTCAGCTTTGCAAGTGGTGCTACCATGCGTTAATAATGCTGAAAAGGTGGGGTGCCTAGTAGCTTACCTGGTAGAGTGGGCATCCCACCTTTTCAGCAATGTTAACTATTTCAGCACCACTAACCACACAAAGGCCTTATTTTGCCTTTTTCTTTTCAAACCTGCAGCCATTGTGACAAGTACAGAGTACATGGGGCACCAGCTCTACCAGGTAAGCTACTGGGCACCCCTTGCACAAAAGGCTATGTCCTTACCGCTGCGGCTACAGGTTCAATACCAACTTGTGGCCCTTTGCTGCATGTCATCCCTTCTCTCTTTCCCATTCACACTGAAACTGCCCTATCTAATAAAGGCAAAAGCCAAAACATTTACCTTTAAAAAAAAAGTGTGAAAAGGGGTTTAAAGCTCATAATGTAGCTACTTACTCACAGGGGATACCTGGGGGGAACTGGAGGGTGGCTAGCATGTTTCCATGTGAATAAGCTGATAGCTAGCTCCCCGTGCACAGGGCAAAGCAGCCAAGGCTAATGTTAGCTAACCAGTGGAGACTGGACGGTGGGCATATTATTTCTGCGTGTTAACAAAGCTAATCTTCTGTCGACAAAGCCAGCATAAAATGAAATAAAAGGCAAAACATTTATACCACAAAACTTCAATAATGTACCATCTTTGAAAGGACTGCACTTTGAAAAGTGGTGCTAAGGCTAACAATGGAGCATAGGACTATGCGGAAAAGCCGCATTTTGCTTTTCTTTTTTTCCTTTAAAATTAACCCATTAGTTACTAGTTAAAAGAGGCGGGGCTATTGAAAGCAAAAATAACCAGAATGGACATCTGTACTCTAAACAAATCCAATCTGTGTAAAGCAAATGACAGGACCTACTGTCATAAGCATTAGAAGAAAGTGTTATGTTGTATACATACTTTACATACACACATACTAAAGATAAACTGCTCTATTTGGCATTTTAAGAAATAGCCTGAGGTTTTGTTCCTCCAGAGTAAAAGTGTGAGCTGTTATCGTTTCACTGAAAACCTAAGACCATAAAGCGATGACTGTGCTGTTTGTGGCATTCTCTTACACTCTGCAAGTCAGTAATTACTCTTTTACAAACAAGCCCTGTGTATATAAAAGCTTTAACAGAGAGGTACCATGTGGCCGGCCCATAGCCCCTCTGTAGGGAAGCAGTGTTGCAGTGAGCACCTGTTCAGTAGATGCAGGGAAGGAATGTAGACTGGGGGAGTTTCTTTCAGGGTGCCCCAGTTGCCAGTATAACACAGATGTTGTAGTGTTGCTCCAAAACCACAATCACAACATATGGTAATTGCTGCAGAATAATTTTCTGGCCAGGTCTCTAACCAGGGGCTGATAAAATGGAGAAGTCAGCTACCGATGCTCTGCGGAATGAACACCTGCCAAATCTAACTACATGAGATGTCAGTCCTGCGAATGAGGGGCCACCAGGTAAAGCCATTAGGGCTCGTGATGGCCACAGCAATCTGAGAGGCCATGGGTGAATGAATCCACAGATGTTTGTCTCTACATTCTTCACAAAGTTGATTGTTTGTGATCCTTCGTGTGCTTGACCTGAATTTCCACCTGGGCCATTCAGTGCAGTGGGAATTTTTAATACACTGATACAGGAGATAGCACAAATTTACCTGCGAGACAGGGTTATTTTGTCAAAAATAATCTCACAGAATGCAGTTGGACAGTTTTTCTGGATGTCTTGCAGTGGGGAAAAGACTATGATTGACTGACAAATGATACAGCTAGTCAGGTTTGGGTTTTAATTCTATATGTTTTTGCAAGTTAAGAGATCTTTAATTATACAAAATATAAATATATTTTTGCCAATATCCAATATGCTGATGTATAACAACTCATTTAGACAATAACCAATACTATTATCTATATATCCTCTTTTTCTCCCCACCTAATTTTGGTGATCACCAAGTCTGCAGTGGAATTATCATCATATTATGCTCTTATCATGATGACCCACCAGCAGATGAAGATATTAAATCCAATGCTTTTCAGTGTATGTAATATTCACTTATTGTGCAAAATTAAAAAAAAAAAAAAAAACAACTTCAACTTACAGTGATGTTTTGTACATGTTTACTCTGTCAATAAAAATAAATAAATAAATAAAAATATAGTTTTGTAATATTGACAGAAATCAGCACGTTGTACCAATATTTCATTTTAAAGCCAATATCTGCCAACACCGATGACGTGCCAATATTATTGTGCATCCCTACAAAAATATTACTGCAATTCCAATTCATCTCCACACAATTTTCCCTTTGACTCACAATAACAGTATAGGCCCTGCAGATATGATGCTCTTGTTGCAGCCATTTAAATTGCATCCTCGACGTCTCCAACAGTTTTCATTTATTAGTTGTTCTTATTTGTAGTTTTGCCAACACAGCTGACTAATTATATGTTTACATAAAAATCCACACACTGCTGTTCTTTTCCCTATATTGCAGGGTAGAGGAAGCTTATTTAAAGGTAAGATTTACTCAGGGATATTTCCCTCTTGACCTCTAAGTGAAAATTTTCAGGTGGGAGACTTAATGTAAAATATATGTCTATTTTATCCCTAGTGGAAGGAGGGTGAGTTTAAGAGGTTTTGCTCCCTCAGCACCTCAATATCTCAACATTTCTTGTGCCTGCCTTGTAGACGACCAAACTGCTCTACACTTAATATGAGCAGAATCTGGAAAATTTTGTAAAACCTTGCTGAGATCCACTTAAATGAGAATAAGCTACAAAATGATGAAGAAGCATGAGCATATACCTTAACTGATTATTGTTCAGATGCTGCCAAGAGCTGACACATAATTAAGTATAATTATTTTTGTAAGATTATAGGAATATACATTTTAAAACATTAAATGTAAAGAATACACAGCATGTCATACATTTCGTCATCTATATAATGGTGCCAATAAATCTGTGATCCCACTCATCAGTCAGTTACCTTCCAGGAATTCGTCTCTGCAATAGTGGCTGAATTTTTAAACCAAGTGTTGCCATCATAGAAATTTTCTTTCTAGACATGCCAATGCCTATACTCCCTAAGCTCACTCATTGCAAACAAAATGTTGCTACCCTGTCAAATTGACTCATTTCCCAGTGTTGTTGAGGCACATCTAAAACATAGTTAGGGTTTTGTGAAGCATTCAGCAATATCCAGGAGCAGCGTTTTATCTCACTCCAAGGCGTGACTTACCAGTCACCCGGATATTCAATCACTGAGCTTTCTTAATTGTAAATGTTCAAATGTGGTTGTTTTGCTCTGGCTATTAGCTTTGCAGAGTGTGTGGAATGTGTTTCTGTTTCAGCACAGTTGAATTCAGCCATTATTCATCCATAGCCCCAGAACCAGCCGATGGGGGTGGTTAGAAAATGAGCCCTGTTCTCTGTTTCTCAAGTGAGTGTTTTTAGTCCAGGGTAAACACACATGCACACATGCTTTTAAACACACGTGCACTCACACACACCTACACACACTCACAGACACACACCCACAAAGAGACACTACAAACTACAGAGCCATCCAAGAAACTTGAGGATCGGAACAAATTAGAAATCAGACTTTTTCTCCTCTGAGTTTTTGGCTCCACCATCTGGTCTGCACTGTCACAGTCTCAGTCCAACACTTAGACTAATCATAAAAACATCACAGCTTATACATTAAATACAACTCAAGCAAATTACATTTTGAATATACCACTCCATGTCTTTTGTTCTGATTATATAAACTAAATATGTAACTAATTCGGCTTTCATTTCAATGATTTATAAACTGTTAAATTAAAATCTGGCCTTGTAAAAATGCAAAACAAGATCCTTCTTTTGAGGCCTTAGATGTAATAACCTGAATGACTATTGATCAGAAAATGCCATGAAAATGTTAATTGCGAAATTCAACTTTGCAGCTTAATCAGGAATATTTTGGAATATTGTTTAGACCAGCGTCTAATGAGTCTGGCATAAATAAGAGCCTGATATTATTTATTATTTTGTTTATAATTTCCAATGAGGAGAAGAAAAGGAGCAGAGCCGTGGCTTTGCACGGTTGTCTTCAGAAGACTACGTTTATTGATTGGCGGAAATGAGATTGGTGAAGAGAGGTTTTTTGCTCCACAGGGGGTAGACTGGTAAAGGAAGGAGGGTGTCTCACTTAAAAAGATCTCATGTTATGGCAGCCTTTATTAAGACTCTTCATTTGCTTTTGAAGACAGGCTGGGGGGATCGGTCCTGGCAGGTTACAAACGTGTGGTGTTTCCATTGCTTATTCTCCTACTGACAACATCCTTTGAAAAAGAATCTGCGTTTCTAGCTTTGTGTGTGTGTGTGTGTGTGTGTGTGTGTGTGTGTGTGTGTGTGTGTTTGATAAACAGGGAGGTGTCTGTGTGATTTTGTCAGTGAAACTACCTCCCATAAAGTCGATTTTTATTAATTAATGCTATAAAGGTTTTAGTTCATAACAGTTACAATTCCTTTGATACCACAGACTTATTTGAACAACAAGTAGGTGCAATATTTTGGTAAATCCTGAGAGAGAATATATTTTTCACACAAAGCAGGGTGAAAATTTTACTTAACAGTTGGCCCTATGTGAAATTTAAATCTCCACATTATATGAATTGTATAAATGTTATTCTCAAAAGAAATTCAACAATTTTCAGTGGTTTATTCAAAGAGTTTAGTCCACTGACTTTTTTCACAAAACATAAAATTAAAAAGTTGGTTTGATGGCTCAAGATCAGGGGTTCAAATTCTGGTAACTCTGCACTGACATCATGTCTGCGGTGTTGCCCTGTTTTTCCTCTGGTACAACACTGGGTTGGAGGCCATCCCTCCATGCCTCTCAGTGGCAGTAGGTGGGTCTAGAAAATATGTCTTCATTTGTCACTTAGCTAAAGGATTTAAACTCCTCTGTAAGGCCATGTCCACACTAACGTGGATACAATGTTTTGTTTCCAATACAACTAACTTCAGGGTGTACTATAGCTAACTAATTCTTGTCTCGTGTATGGTGTGGTAAACAGAAAATTCATCAAATTGATAGCCCCATATCACTATTTTCCAAGTTACTAGTCATATTTTTCAAGACCCATGTGAGTGTGGTTTCTGTGTGAATGGAAGCAATTTAATCTAAAGCAGGTTAGACAATTATAGACACAGACAGGTCTAATGTCAACGTGTCTGTGAGAAAGAGGAGGAAAGAGAGAGAAAGAGAAAGAGGCATAGCTTCTAAAACAGAAAATCATCATGTGTTGGGCAGTTTTGATACTGTGGTGGGCCGCCACAAATAAATTAGTGTACGGAAAATCCATTGAAAACACCCTTTTCCCCACACTGTGGCCTTCTATACAAACAAGGACAACATTTTAACATTTTAGACCTCAATGTTACTTGAAATGCAGTAAAGCATTGTAGTGTGTAGTGTGGACAAAGCCCTGAGGAGAAGCACTGGGCAAAGGCGAATTCTGGAGTAGTGGCCATAGTTTGAACTGCAGATCAATTTACGCATACATAATAACTGTAAAGGAAATGTCTCTGAAAGAACTTTATATAATTTTGGGTGCAACATGCTGTTGTGACTCAAGCCAAAGTCAAATAAAACAAGCCTGTAAAAGCCATATTACTATATCAATATTAAAAGGTAATTTCTCAGGAATTTCCTCAGAAATTCCACATGAATGAATGGATGTTAAATTCACAAAAATGTATGACTAGGAAACTAAAAGTAAGTCCAAAAAAAGCTCCATTAATCTCCATTATTTTTTGTTCTGGCTGATTATGATAATATGGATATAGTCATCATAGACAGCATGACCTTATTGACCTTGTTTAATGTCACACCCGACTGTGATATTTCTGTCTCCATATATATTTCATAAAATTCACATACTTGTGCTGAAGAGGTGCTGAAGAAAATAGTCGGCAGATATTTATTACTCTTTGATTTCAGTCTAAATGAGTCAAAACTGGTTTTACTAAATTTTGTCATTCACAATATCCTATGATAATTTTAGTCCACTGCTGGGTGGAGCTGGACACCGTGTGGATCTGTGCATTAGACATGTCTGACAAATTGGTAAAATACACACTGACTTAACAGTGGATTTATCCCATAGTCCTCCTCCCCCCTTGTACCCTCCACTAATGATGGTATGGCGACCAAGTATTTGCAAAGCTTAAAGTTAGGCTTGTGTGTTTTGAGGAGCATTCAAGCACTTCCCACACAACATATTCTTCCTCTTCCCACACCATGCTGCTGTTACTGCTGCTGAGAACTGGCAGAGTGGGTTGCCTTCCATTAGAGCAGCATTGGGGAACTAACCATGCAGAAAGCAGCAGGCTTAAGGAAAACTTGTTTCTCTTTTAAATGGATAGGCAGTAAACACTCTCCCTGGTGATTGCTTCTTCCTGACAAAAAAATGATATTTGATGCTTATACCAACTGACTAAGCCGAGATGAAGCTCTCAATGCCGGGGTCTCTGCCAAATAAAGCGGTGAGTTTGTTCTTTTGGCAAAGATGAGTGAATGCACAGAATTTTTTTTCACATGAAAACTAACAGTTCAACTGCCCTCAACCCCTTCAAAAAAAAGAAAGAATCCTTTCATATACAATGACTTATTTGATGTAGCTCATTTTGAATTAGCTGGAAATTATTTAAATTGTATTTGCACCTCACCATCGCAGGAGTTTTATTTTTTTGGGCATCATCCTTGAACCTTCTTTATCTGACTGGTACTCTATAAAAGCCACAGAATTTTTCAGAGACAGTTCAGACAGATAGCTAGAGCAGATTTTTCTTGAGCATGTTGAGGGGAGCAGGACAGTTTTCTTCGGTATTCCCTTTCGGGTGGATGAGTTTACATATTTTTGCCTGCCATGCACAAGCTCACCATCCTAGTGCATGGTGTCCGATGCACAATATAAGGTGGAAGGAGACTGCAAATGCATTCTAGCTATTCAAAGAAAATTTGTCTACATGCAAAACAAACTTTGAAACTGTAAGATACTTAATCCATGTATTAGGTACACACCTTATGTACTGAAATAGGTATTTTGAGTTTTTTATCATTAAAATTGTCATAACATAGTTTGGTTTTTCTGACACTATTCAGGATGCTAGAGTGGCAGAGGCTTTTGACCTTATATGCAAATTATAGAAAAAGGTCACTTAATACAAACAAGTAAAAGACATGACACAAAAACACAATGTAGACCTTGATTGCTGAACGCTTACTGAGATGTGCTTAAACAAAAACAGAAAAATAATTTCAGAAGAGATTTTAAAATGTTTTAAGGAGCAAGGGATGCCAAAGGCTGCAGCCTTCAGATTCTTTATCTGAGGCATTAATATCTCATATAATATCTTCTTTTCTGTTAAGAGTTATAGTGTGACATTGATGAAGTACAGCAAATTTTAATTAATATCACATTAGAAACTTAAATCACTAAAAATGTGTTTGAGCATGCTTTTCCATTAATTTCAAATTTCTTTCTCAATGACATCCCCTGCACCAACTGTAGAAGCTTAAACATAAAAGTAATTGGCAATTTGTTAAGCACTTTATATATCATTCTCCTTATTAACTGCACAGTTAAAAGGCTCCTTGGTCTAATTACACTGAAACAAGAGGATTATAATCAGTGCTAAGCTTTGTTGTTGATCTCAGTGATGGTAATGCCACGCCTTTGTGGGATACCAGTGCCTTCACTTAGATGTAAATCCAGGGATGATAATAACAATGTCTTGCAAAATTGCAATACAACAGGGAGTCGCACATTCGAAATTGAACCATAGTCATGTGAAAAAAAATGCAAGTTTATCTGCCTTAAAACATTTATAATTCACAGTATCCCAAGAGATTCTCCCCCAAATGAGTAAATAAATACCATTGTAATGCAGCACAGCCCTGCCCCCGATTTGAGGCAAATCCCCTATTAGGAGTATAAATCTGCAAGGCTTTGTGGGTAATTAGCGAACATGCTCGGGAATGTTAGCAGGGCTTGGCAGGTGCGTTTGATCAGTGGCAAGAGGCAAAATCACTGTTGACAGAGAGAGATGGCAGGAGGATGGAGATAGGAGGGCAAGTGGGTGGGGGAGAGAGAAGTGTGAGGGCTGGGGGGCAGGTTTTACTTAACAACGTTTTTTTTTTTTTTTTTTTTTTAATTTTACCATAGACACACTCTACAAAGACGGGGTGGTACCATTATGAGATTATTTACTAAACGCCTGATAGAAATGAAGGGTTTTTTTGTGTTGAGTCAGATTTCAATGTCATATACTGTAATGATAAACTAACGAGGTGATGACAAAGCCCCATATAATTTAATGATATAAAACATAGGGCTTGGGTAAAATGAGTCTGGCCTAAAATGAACTGGGTTTTACAACACAAAGCAGTAGTCTTTTTCATAATGAGATGTTCTTGAAAGCCCTGGGAAAGCCATTAAAATACCCCCTTTTTAATATTCATGATCACCTCATCATTTGATTTTGTTCTGACCTAAGATTATAGTTTTACTTGACTGTAAAGGCGATGTGTATTAGATTAATACAATGCAAATAAAATACACTCTAACGACTACTCTTAAATACATTTTATGCTGCTGAATTATTAATATTATTGTGTGCGGGTTACCATGGTTTCAATGAGGCCTAATTAGAGGAGATACACTAAAGCTAATTTGCAGATGCCAGAAGCATAGTTTATATATAAGAGCTAATATTTGAAAGTCAAATTTAAGTTGAAAAGGCTTGTAATAACTGTTAATTAACTCTAGTTTTGTTTTTTCTTTTGACAAACTTGAATTGAGTACAATATTCACAGAGCTAGTGCTTCACACTCCTGACCACAAAGATACATTTCAAAGCTTTTAATTATTCGTTTGATGTGGGTATTCTCTGTAGATTAGATATTATTTTAAGATCTCTTTGTTCAAAAATTCATTTTTATTATCGCTGCATGAAATGCATGGCAATTCCCCACATAACTAACCATTGGTGCAATTTACATCTTCGATCGAGTTCATATTCCTGATAATTTATACAGACTATGCACCTCCCCTGTGATCGCTTGCAGGGTTTGACTCTTCCGCAGCTCCCTTGCATTTACAGAATCAGTTTCATACTGATGAAAATGGAAAGTGAAACTTTAATGAACAGGACTTTTAATGAACAGGACTTGACTGTCACAATAATAAAGACTTTGAAACAACACCGAGGCCAGTTCAACAAGCTAGCCGACAGCAGCACCAGTGTAGTGACATCAAACCAATTAAGACTGACGATAAATATTAACAGGAGTGGGTATTAACTGAACATGACTGGGAAGCCAAGCTGTAAACAAGTGCTGGATGGCTGATCATTAAAACTGTGTCACACAAGGCTGCACAGCAATGCAGAGATAGAGACTAAAATTGATCTTTCTTTAGAGCTGAATGAAGCATTGAGTATAATATCTTAAACTGAGTATAAACTGATCCATACTGTAGGTCACATACATCTATTAAGTTGTGACACAATTTCACAAAACAGGTGCGCATTCACTTGTCTAAATAAATCAGTTTTGAGGGATTTTCACATCTTGGAGAAAGTATTAGTATTTGCATAAATGTCCACAAGAAAACAAAGTCAAAGGTGAACTGTTACAATAAACACGGTTTTAAAATGAATGATAAGGATCTGTCCCAATTATCATGAAATTGTGGCAACATCCCAAAAAACATCAAATAAATATCTGTATATTAAGCTTACAAATGTAGCACATTCTTTATGAACTGTATACACGCACACACGCACACACGCACACACACATACACAAACACACACACATACACCAGATCATGTGATTTCTCAGGCTACTTTAACTGCTGAGCTTGAATGTAGTGCCACTCTACAACTTTACACCACATACAAAAAGGGCTCCTTCACGAACTCATTGTGCGAAGTTACAAAACTGTAAAAATTGTCTAGAAAGGGAAGGCCTAACAGAAGACATTTTTAAGGAACATTATAGAAGATAGGATACACTGAATTTGAACCATACCAGAAAATAATTCACTTATTCCAACAAAATTAACTAACCATACAGGGTTTCTTAAATGTGGGAAATCCCGCTTTAAATAGTTGATACACTCCTTTCTCTTTTGCGTAAATGGGTCTGCATAGCTTCAGTATGCCCTTCTATTTTGTTTTGGGTTTTTTCCTTTCTCTGGTTTTTCACAGTAAATGTCACAGGTGCACCAGAAAACGGGGTAGTAAATAGTAAAAAGCAGCATGGAGGCAAGTGAAAATGTGGTTACTTCTATTTTGTATCTGATACTTATTCAGTCTCTCTTTCAAACTCTGTGCTGAACAATTTTGAACTTTGAACAATGTTCAAACGCTACTTGGATAAAGATAGATGCCATCTTGTGGAGGCATATAATTCCATTGTGCCGCAAAAGGGGCAAAAATTAGCGTATCCGGAGCTGATTAGAGCTGGAGCTGATAAATACCTGTGAGTACTACAGAGTCATTTGTCCCACGAGTGAATGCCTATTGTAACCTTTCCTATTAAATACAAAAGCCAGACAATGGAAGAGGAGCTGGATCAAATTTTAGTTCTTTCTTTTTTGCTGCCATTTTGCTACTATTGCTGCCTATATACCAGATAAGAGTCACAATAACAGAATATGCCTGCATCTGAACCAAAGTTAAGCCTACTACCTTCAACTATACAAAGGCTGAAAATGGGAAACTTTGAGTACTGCTGGATGTCACAGTTGCTAATAAATAGGCAGGATTAACGCATACCTTTTAATATTCGCGCTGCTTAATGGGCTGACAGTGTTGAATTATCTATAGGTCTCAGTGATTCAAAAAGGACCATCAAACCCAAACTTGAGAGCAGTGTCTTGTAATTGAATAATACATTACATGTGGCAATTATTTCTGTTAGAAGCAGACTGAGAAATCAATAACCAAGGGATCAAATCAAGGACTGTGAAGCTCTTGTTTCTATTCCCCTTGTGACCAATTACATCACCACAGTTTAAACACCTGCAGTGTCACTGCTCACTGTGACACTTTCTTGCACACTCTCACACTCTCTGTCTCTCTCTCACTCACACACACACATAAATTGTGTTAGACAGATGCTGAAGACTTTGATAAGAGAAAGGTGCTTATATTAAGATCACATTTAAATATGTACTGATAGACTAATAACCAATTTTAAGAGTCTTGCGTGTTAAAATCTCATCTAGAGGATTATTGCCCTATTGTGTGCTAAATGAGCTGCACATCAAGACATAATTGTAAATATGGCGTGATGGGAGAGTAATGCATCTTTGTTGAGATAATATGCACTCATTGCACAGCCTGACCTGGAGTTATAAATTATGCACCAGTTTTTAGCTCCAGGCAGTATCCTCCCATGACATATGTGGTGCTGATTAAGAGAGAGTGAAATGGGCCTGTTTTAATGAACATATCCCATTACACAAAAGGCATAGTTCCAGTATATCACTTAGAACACACAGGTGACAATGAACCTCTGACCACCTCGTGGTCTGTTGGTATTGGTGAATACAATTTGCTTTTATCTGAAATATTCACAGCTCCTAAAAAGGCTGATATCAGGTCTCATTAAATGTTGATGCTCTGGGTGAGTAAAGAGAATACTGGCTACATCAAAGGCCTTGTTATGTCCAGTGAATACTAACTAATCCTGAGCTTCTCTTCAGGAGCATCTAAAGCCTGTAAGACCAGCAGTGTCTCCTTCGCTGCTGGGATCCTGCCTGGTCCTTACACTTCCATAGGGAGGCTTTTAAAAATCACAAGGAAAACAAGGGAAAAAACGTAGATTGAAAGAAGATTTTTTTTGTAATTATCAGTTCTTGCATGCGCAGCCTTGTGTTTCATCTGCCCTTTGTGATGCTCAGTGTGCTGACATGCTTCCTCTCATCTGAGAATGGATCATCAAAACTGAAACAGTCAATACTGCACAATACACATAGGCTCACCCGAGCAATAATAGCCTGGAGTCAAAGGATACGTGTTCCACAGTTGATTGATTATTAGCCCCATTTGTATTATTTTGTTTGTTTGAGATTGTCTGCATGCAAAAAAATGCTGCCTACAAAGCAAGACATTTTTTAAATTGCCATACCTTTTTCCTACTTTACATAGCTCATCCAAAATTGTCTTTATTATCAAAAAAGGCAGTAAACTTTGCCCAAGGCACACCAGTCAACATAACACAACTGAGACCATCAAAACAATGTGTGGGAAAACAGAACCTGCAAAAACACCCGAGATATTAATAGCTGAATAGCGCTCATTACAGAAAGTTGGTGTCCACAGTCATAACAGAATAGTGAAACGTTATGGTGGGCACTCATAAACCTTGGCAAAGAGAAACACAGCGTTCATGAAATAAAAATCACGGGCAGAACTGCAGATCCACGTTGGTGTGGAGAGGGAGAGTGCAGTGCTGGAGCAAGTTTTACAGAAGGTTAAAACATCCACAGGCTAGTTGAATGAAGACATGCACAACCAAAGGACTTAACATCAAAAGAACCTGTGTTTTCAGCTATTCTCTGTGGTGGGCTTGCTTTGCATATTTCATGGCAGTGGATTTCATATCTATGCCCACCTTTCTATTGATATGTGCAAAGCCCTTTTCTGTCTTTCAATTAAAATTTCTTCTCTTGTTAAATGTAATCGGTTGTTTTGATTTGGAGTTCAGTTTCAATTGTTGTTCTTTGCTGTGGCAGGGAGCCATGCTAACAAGTGGAAGCCTTCACCCCTGTGCAGTTCTTCCCCTAAAGTGAAGAGCAAGAATAAGAACACAACGTTTGTTTTTCAGCACATAAAAGCCTCCAGATGACCTATGGTTCCAGTCAGACCTTTAAAGAAATGGAGGACAATCAAAAGGACAAATGCGACGGGCCTCCTGTGTGAGGTACAAGATGAATGCGCAACAGCGCGTCGGTTCTGTGATGTCTTTGACCTGATAGTTCAAAGCTGCTCCTGGACTCTGGACCCCCGTTCAGTATGTGAGCACCTCAGACAAAGGCTTTGTTCATAATAAAGTAAATCCACCACATTGTTCCTTTGAGCTGAACACAACCAGTTCAACAGGGAGGACACTTCCCAGAGAAAAACATCGATGTGCCTACAAACACATCACACACAGACATAACTCTATAATCTTGAAGAAATTCTCACTTTCATAAATTTCTGTACTATTGTGCCTTATGTTCCCCTTTAGAGTGATACAATTAAACTCTTACAATTCTATTTTTCTGACACACAAACGTATCTTATTTTATATATTCTTCTTAATGATTACACGTGGCAATATTCTACTTAAGAAATCCATTCAAAGCTAAACTGTTGAAGCACACCTTGGTACACAGGTTGCCTATGCTTTTCATACACTGCTCTCAACAAGCGTAGCCTTGTAACATGGCGCATAATGCACCTCTGTTTCACAGGGACAGGTTATGTGGTGGCGAGGCACAAGGCAGTGTGCTGTGGAGCTACAGGACACAACTCCCCCCTCCACCACCCCTGCTCTGGTATCAGGAGGCATGGGGAGGTGCTCCAGCCTGCAGTCATAGTTAACCATGGCAAAGCAGCGAAGACTGGCTGCTGTGGTGCCTCCATTCCTCCTGAGACACAAGGGTGAGCAGGGCTTTGAAGTTAAAAGTGTGGCTGGGAGACAATATGAGCAGCGTGTGAGCATCTATCTGTGGTGTGTGCTGTGTGATAGAAGGGCAAAGGTGGGATGTGTGATGGTGTCCAAACTATACAATAGTTGCAAAAGAAAGAATTCTTCTTTCTATGTAAGATGACCATCAGGTTACAGTTTACAGTGAATTATGAATGCAAGGTTGTTTTTTTTAGTAGTTTAAAAAGGACCACTTATACCTCATTCCCACCATAGTTAATGGGTGCCACAGGTTTTTTAAAAATGAGCAAACCCTTTGAATATCTGTATTCCCACTGCCACTGAACTTATCGCTAGAGAGCAAGTCGCCCCTCTGTCAGCTCACGTATGTGTGTACGTGTATTGTCTTGTTGGTGTTTCTGTGCAATGTCACGGACAGGCAGGTGAACAGGTTAACAGCAGATAGCAGCAGATCTTTGAACACTTTCCAGTGATTTCTTCTCTTTATTTATGTCGTACTTATTAGGTCCCCCTTTCAAACTCTGTGTAGATGTAGATTCCAATCAGGAGACGGACTAGTGACGGACTAGTGACGGACTAGTGACAGCGTGTCATTGCATCTCGCTTGTTAAGAAGCTGAAATTACCGCTTTCACCCAGGTGTTGCACTCCAATCAATGCCGATCGGAGCCGGAGGCGATAAAAACCCGTGTCTACGGCAGAGTCATTTGACCCGGGTGTGAATGCCAATTGTACACATTCCCACTGCATTAAAATGCCAGATGTTAGCGTTTTTTTGGTACAGTGGGAATGAGGCTTTTGAAGAACAAGCCAGTGATTGCAAAAATTTAAATTTAAATTGTTGCAAAATTATTCACCTTTATTTCCTGTTTTTCCCATAGTTTTTTGTGTGTGAGTAAAACATATTAATGGGAGGTCTGTAAGTGTTAAATTGTTCAGGTATCACGATGATAATAGTGTTATTTTAGCAGAAACTTTTTCAAAAAAAAACAGGATGATGAATGAGTTTAAATGCATACTTAATGTGTCCAAGTTTGATAAAAAATAAAAAAATAAATATACAAAATGTATGACTGCATGTAATTAATTGCTGGCTTGTTTTATGAATTAAACTGTGAACAGCACGCTACTTACATGTCTGTAAATTATTTTAAATAACACTTTTTTTTCTGTTTCCTCAGTCTTAATTCTTCCAAATGTTTGGCAGCCAGTGAAATTCTCCACCTAATTTGATGTATAAAAAGAGTCAATACATTAATACCAGTTTTGAGCAACACCTAGTTGTGCTTAAGATTATGACTGGGGTATCTATATATGCATGTATGATCAGAAGACGCATAAGACAAGATGAATGCCATAGCATAACAGCTTTTCATTATCTCACAAGGTCCCATGAGGCTGCCTTAATGAGAAGTCCAACAATTAGCACTGCATGTTGTATGTGTCTCCTTTAAAGAATATCAGATAGGCATCTTTATCAAACATAGTATTCTATAAATCCCTCTGTCATTTACAATTAAACAGATCAGCAGCAGCAGCAGCAGCATGCATGCATGCATATCTGAATAGAAGGCCTGCTTTACATTTCAGAGTACACACAGGGCATTCCTATGCCTACAAAGAGGGCCTTCAGAGAGAAAGAGAGAGAGAGACGGGGTCTGCAAGGAGCTGAATCTTTGACAGAGCACAACGCAGGCCGTGAAAAGCCTGTTTAATGTTGACTAGAAATATCTACTTCACACAGTAAAAAAAGGGCCAGTGATGACTGAAGTTTTGAAGGTGACCAAAAGGGCTGTGTTGGCTTGTGTGTGGTGTCAAAAAAGCTGCAGTTAAGCAAAGAGCGAAGGCATCTACTCTCAAGTATAAGCATGACAGCACTCATGACGATTTTCTTAAACTTGATCAATAGCAGAGCCACAATGCATTAAGTCAATATTAAAAAGGACAGTGAATTGACTTCTTGACATTACTCTGATTTTGCTGTCAAAATTGTAAAAGTAATTAGTGTAATAAAACTAAGGTAGAGTGGTTAACACTATTGACAACCTGACTGCAAATAAGCATCAGTGCATTGCACATGAAGATATTGACATATTCACAGACGTAGACCAGCTCTAGAGTTGTAGGAAAACCTGATCCTTTTGGATGACACAACATACTGCCATTTAGTGTTCAATATGTTCAGCGTAGAGACTGAGATATCATCAAATTATCCTCATCTCATACACAAATTAATTTAGTTATTACCACACTTTTAACCATTCCGTGAATTTTCTCTTGCTGGAATAATTTGTTTGATTAGACAGTTTTACAACTGGAAAGGAGAGGCCTCTGCATTAATTATGTACTGTATAAATCTGGCACAGAAGAAAAGAAAACGGCAAAACAGTTTTTTGAAATAGAAGATAAATAGAAGATTGATTAATTGAAAAGTAGAGTTGTGTGGTTCTTTGCTGCCATCTTGAGGATCTGAAAATATATTACATTTTTTTTTTTTTTTTTTTTTTTGTGGGGGGGGGGGGGGGGTCCCTTAATTAGACAGGACAGCTTTCAGATTGAAAGGGGGAGAGAGAGGGGATGCAGCAAAGGGCCACCAGTTGGAATAGCCTTCGTACATGGGGTGCCTGATCTACCACGTGAACATCTGGGTACCCCAAGACATTACACTTCTAAAATAAGTGGTTTAGCTGCTTGAAGGAGTTGAAGGAGTCTTGGCATTTAAACCTTTGAAAGGTTGTTGGCTTTTGATTTGCACCTAGGATGATGGTCAGTAGAATGTATGAAAAGCAGTTACGTTAGAGTATCATTTATATTAGACACTAGTAAGGCTACGAAAATAATAGCACAAGACTATCATAAATCTTGGACATATTCTTGTCACCCTCATTGAAATCCTATTTTTTTAATTTGCAAATTAAAAAAAATCATAAGTCAAAATCTCCCAGCTAAACTTTAATTCATTTAATTTAATTCATATCAATCAACTGAGCAACTCAACTTTTAGTTCTGAAATACAATCTCCAGCATTTCTAACATGTAGGTTTTGGAAGAAATGTTGTGTAATAGTCAGTACTATCATTTCCATGCATTTAACCTATTTAATCAACATTAGATATCTTTGTCTGCTATGTTACCAATTGAGTATCTTTAGCACAAAAGCTTCTTTAAGAATGAAATGTTTCACCAATTATTGTAAATACAATTTGTTTACATGAATTATGCTGCCATTTAATATTTTTCTATCCCCCAACCTGCAGATTATTATAGGAATTCATAATTTTAGTAACATATGAATATTAAACATTAAAATGCATAAGTTCACTAAAAGCTTTGAACGACTTTAGATTAAATAAACAAATTTGATACTGGATTCAAT
Source organism: Plectropomus leopardus (assembly GCF_008729295.1). Classification (NCBI taxonomy): domain Eukaryota; kingdom Metazoa; phylum Chordata; class Actinopteri; order Perciformes; family Serranidae; genus Plectropomus; species Plectropomus leopardus. The sequence continues at coordinate 17,754,488 of NC_056463.1, forward strand.
TTAATAAAACCCTACAACCCCAACCCCAATATTAAAGCCTAAAAAGAATGAGTAGATGCCATGCTGTCAAAAAAGGCATAAATTCAAGAAGCACAATGCACCCCCCTCCTTTGTTAGCTATCATATATATCTTAGCATGTTTCAAAATTCTTAAGCGATCTCCTTTGCCCTTGTGTCTTGTGCATACTGTATGGTTAATGTTAAATATTTCTTTAAATAATAACTATGCCCCTTTATTTTTGTTTAAGAAAAAATGTTGGATGCTTCTCAAAATAAATGTGAGCATAGAGCCCTGGTGGTGAGGTTTTTGTCTTTGAATTTAATGCTATGCACAAAGTCCATCTTGAAATCTTAGAGACTTTGTGAAAATCCAAATGGAGGGTATCTAGATCAAATACAAAAGTTTCATTACCACTGGCATATAGGAAGCCAAATTAGGCCCTGAAATTACATTAAATTAAGCCCAGCAGACTTGGTTGCAGTGTTCACCGTAGCGCATTATGAATATAATATGAAAGCGTTGTATTATTGAAAAGGCTTTTCAAGATGGTAGAATGTGTTTGGGGGAGCTGAGAAACCTTATTGGTGTTGAGAGTACATTAGCATAGACAGCCTCACTGAAGGAACACTTTAAATCAGCACGACAGGTCATTAATTACTGTATTGACAGTTAAAAAAAAAGGAAAATATGTGAAAAGGTTCAGAGAACAAGGCTGAAAACAAATTGGTATTAAAGTGGCCTTGATGCAGGTGAAAAAAGCAATAAAGCAGAAATTAACGTGGCAAAAAAAGAATATTGCTATTAGTGTGACTGATATTGTGATTGCAGCACGAGTTACAATTTTTGTGGACTTTTTGTCACTTATGTCACAGTGAAGAGAACATTACGCCCTCAGTCACTGGGCATCATGCCCATCAGTATGTCGGTAACTGTTGTTGTAAATACTGAAACTTTACTTAACATTTTTTTCTTCCTACCTCTGTCATTTGCCACCAGCGGCACATTTTGTGTTTGAATCCAGTTATCTTGACATTTAGGCAATGTCACTGACAACACCATTTATTTTTCTCACCTGGCCTACTCAAATGATCTCCACTCTCTGACCACTATGCGTTCCTCATCCACGTGCAGCACAGCACTTGTTTGCATGCTACCACATGTGTAGCCACAGGATGGCATTGCAGCACAAAAAGAAACAGAAAGTGGGTTTGCATAACTTGCATCTTATTTCAGAACGTGTATGCATGTGGCCACACATTGCCCCTGGGTTTAAATTCAATTCAGTTACAAATGCAGAGACTCTAAATAGATATATTACAAGAAATTACATGAAAATAGTTAAATCGCCGACGTTAGCCATTTCAAAATGTTTAGTAATTAAAAGTGGTAAATGCATTTTGATAGCCTAAGAGGTGCTCTTGAAGAAGGCTCTTAATACCTAACTCCTTCAGTGCTTGGCGAAAACCAGATAAGACTGTTTTACAGTGGGTAGCTAGCCTTCAGGAATAAAATTGGTAATATCATGTTAAACAGAAGATCTTCATATGAATTGTCCATATGGGAGAGGAGGTACGTTACTGAGATGGGTTGTTTGGACATTTTGTAGAAAGTTTAGGATCTGATATCAACATGAAATAGAAGGTTGCTTTTCAACACTTAGAGCCAAGTCTCATGCCATAGGACTTGTGATGCCTTTTCTTCAAGTGATGAAACCTAGAAGTATCATCCAATATGTATAGAAAAGTTTTGTTCCTGAACAACCAGCTGGTACTAACAAAAGGTCCTTGTTCCTGTGGTAAACAAGAAAAGTAAGACATTGCCACTCTAACCGACTCACAGTTTGTCATCCAGATGGTGATGAGGCAAAAGTGACAGATGCTCATCCCCAGACACCCGAGAGAAGTTGCATCTCAAACAGCTCCTCTGAGGCTCTGAACTAACTCTAACACCAGCCAGCCCTCATCTCCTTCATTAGCTCTGTTTGGGAGTTTGCACATGGCTACTCACATCCAAGAGTCACCCCATTCTCATCTGTCTAATCAACTGAGATACGTGTTGTCGGTCAATACTCAGGGGAAAGAGCTGCAAATTTTCAACACGCACTTCTTTTGAACACGTTTCAACCAACACAGTTTGTTTTTCAACATTTACGTATTAAAAACTGCATGCAAAAAGTATAAAATGTGAAACATTTGGATTATGTGCTCATTTGCTATTGTGCATCACAAATCAATATGTGAATGTGGATAGATGATTTGCTAATTCACTGTTCTGAAGTCAATTTCTTTTATAAACTTCTATTTTGTATAGTACAGCAGACAACTGCAAGGACATTAATCACTGCTAAAAGCTTAGTGTTTACTGAGAGAGTTCGAAATGGCAACCTCAAAAAGAATGGCTGCAAAAATGGCATCAACTGAGCTACCCATCAATACTCAGTAGCTGCCTGACACAGGTCTGCAGTTACATGATACTGACTGGCTAGTTCTGGTTTCATTTGATCACATCAACGCTACTCTGTCATTTTTACTAAATACTCTGCACCATTGTATTGTCTAGCTTTGTGGTTTCCAACCTGTTGGTCCTCTCCCCCTCCAGGGGTCGCCAGAGCTTTACAGGGGGTCGCTAGGCCTCTTGATTTTAAGCACTGTAAGAAAACTTTTTTTTAAAATACAATATGCTTATATCTTAACATTTTATTAATTTCTGTGAAGAAAACTAAATGATTTCAATGTTTTTAAAATTTAGATTACTCAAGATATTTTTATTAAATTTCACAGGATAAGGGCACAGTGAAGACCTAAACACAAGATATATTCACAAAGCCTTCCCTCTCTGCTTCACAGCCTCACCCCACATCAGAATAGAACACAGCTGAAACAGCCAAAGAGCTGATAGAGAACAATGGCCAAGAAAAAGAGAGAAGAAAATAAAATTCTAAAAAAAAGAAGCCTTTTAAGAAGCCTTTTAAGTATGTATGAATGTTAAAAATAAAATAAAATAAAATACATTGAGAGAATCCTATAAAAAGTTCCAACAAATATGCAATATTTACAAGAAATGATCTGCTCAATATTCATTGCAATCACTCGTTTTACACAAACTGCCTGCAGTTAAGCATTCGAGTTAATTGTGCAGTGTATCAGTTGTTCTGTAATGTTATTGTTATTGAATATAACATGAAATATCCATAAAATATGTCACTTAATAAGTGATAGAAAAGGAGTCCCTAAAGAAAAAAGGTCAGTAAATACTGGTCTTTCTGACACATTTGTAAAGCAGCTACCAGATATCTAAATCCCCAAACTATACGAACACATTAGTAAACATAATGTCCAACACAAAAATGACTACAAATGCGACAATAAAAATGACCCAACTTTAAAGTTTGTTATGAAAAATCCAAATTGGTCCATACCGATTCAACTGCCAACCATACTACTGACACTTTCTGCACCACTCCTAACAAGTCACAGTTTTACTTGTGTGTCCCATCACCTCAATAAGCCATCGTATCATTTCTCCATAGTTTGGTCAGGACCAATCAGAGACTGAGTTTGTACATTGTTACAATAAATAAAACACAGTGTATTTGTGTCATGTTGTAATAATCCCTTGTTGCCGATATTCAAAGTTGTTAAAAAAGCATATTCTCCCTAAAGAGACATTTGAATGGAGGAGTCAAACAACTGCTATAACAAGCATGTCAATTAGGGAGGACTAGCAGCCATGACGCTCATGGTCTGTTACACAGGAACTCTTGAGAAATAGTGACAACACTCAAGGGGGCTGTTAGGCCTATAACACATCGTTTCTGGGGACATCCTTTACTCTGCAGGAAAAGGTCAGAGTAACTGTTGGTATAACAGAACATTTGCAGAAGTGGAGGACCTGATATCAGTCAAATGAGAGAGAGTAAAACTCTCAAGACATTCAGTTTGTTGGTTGTTGATTATATTAACAAGAAATTGAATCAAAGTATTTATACCACACAGTGACCAAATATTCACGTTAAACCAGCTAATCATTTTTTTAATGGTTTCTCAAAAGAAATGTATTTCAGTAACAACTGTGACAAAGTAAGTTGATATTATTGTTTTTAAAAAGTTGAGCTTAGCGCTGCTCTGTATAATGACACTAAAAACAAAAGTTACAGCCACTTGCAGTGTCTCTATATTTGTAAGCTATACAGCAGGGATACTCAACTTTTTTGGGGGGGGGGGCTTCTGCAAAATGACAGGGAGCAGTTAATAAAACAATAATAATATTTGAGAGTATAAAACAATAATTGCCTGTTTTTGACATTCAAATTGTGATGGTCTCACTTCTTTTTGTCAAGAGGCAAATTCTGTTGCAGCAGCCCTGCACAGGTCAGGAGCACTCAAGGGTATTTAGGATTTGAGGACATTCAGGGCTTAGCCTGGACTGTTGTCAGGGGTCCAGGCCATCCTCCCCAGCCACTTTTTTAAATAATGTATGTTGAATACAAAGAGATTAATGAGTGGCAAATATGTTGATGGACAAGTCATCTAGCAAAATCTAATACCACTCCATGGAGAACTATCTAATTGGTTCAGGTAATGTGACAATGCAAGATTTCACTTATTAAACATAATTTACTTACTGTCTTATTACCTTAACTAACATCTCTGCATGCTGTGGTGTATCAAGTAATAATACTTTGTTACAGTGCTTAAGTGTTTTTGGAGGTACCTGCACTTCACTTGAGTTTTTAATATTTCTATCAGCTTTCACTTTTACTCTATAACATTTCAAAAATAAAATGTATACTTTCACTCCACTACATTTCCCCTAAAGATTTTAGATACTTACAACAAAATAGTGATGGGAGGGAGGAAGACCAAAGAGATCAGAAGAAAAAATAAAGGAATGGGAGGGAGGGAAAAACTGGATTTTGTTCTTTAGATCCTTTAAGTTGTATAAAAGACCACGTTTTTATTCAAGTGCAGGTCTGGAAATTAGCACAGGCAAGATACTTAAAGACTTTTACTCAAGTTACATTCTGTGTTTACATTCTGTAAACATATTTTCACTTTTACTCAAGTATGACTTTACCTTATCCACCACTGTTTGTATGGAAATGATCAATTACGACAGCAGGGCACAATGTGAACATGTATCAAGTGAAACTGTTAGAATTGCAACATTAGAGAAAGTACTGTGGACGCCAGTTGAAGGAGGAAAGCAGTGCTTTCAAAATCTGGGAGGCCCAGGTAAACAAGATGCTCTGATGACACTGCACAGTCAGCCACAGGCCTCCTGAGCCAGACACCATGAACCACACCTATAATGTCTAGCCTATCTATCAATATCAATAAACCATGCCAAGATGTTTACAAATACCACAAACAGCGCCGAGCAAACACACCAGCCAGAACAAAACAACAATTCTAAGCACTGCAACGTGTAAAAAAAACAAAACAAATAAATACACACATAAATAAAAAGAGTTATATTACTTACAGACAGTTGAAACACCACTCCCTCGGGTCAGGTGAAGTCTTGAGCTCTGGTGCACCTTTCCTGGCGTCTTTTCGGTATCCTCTCCACACCGCGATCTTTAACAGTCCATTATAAAGCACATTATAACTACAAGGTTAGGTAACCTTTTTGTCCACAACTGCCAGGTTTGGAAATCCAGCAGGGCTCTTTTTTTCTTGTCCAAGAAAATCCTGTTTCTCTGCTGCCAAAATTGCCAATTTCGCTAGCCGTTAGCTTAATGATGGTAGCTAGCTTATCTGTCGGTCGATAGCAGCATGCTAACGTCCTCGCCGGCTGTCGGCGTCAGGTGGCGGATGTAGCGATGTTTGTTCGTTATCCACGTTGATTTGTTGAGCATTTCAACAACATTTCTAAGCCGGGCAATTTTTAACATACCACTAAAGTTAAAGACGTTTGGGCGAGGCCACGTATTCACCGATAACGCTGTTTTCCTATCACTAACTCTACCTGAGCGTAACGCTAACATCGGTAATTGGGGCAACAGCGAGCTGACGTCACGCCCTCCATCCAATCAGGGCTCGGTCACTGTTAAAGGAGAGCTCCGCTGTTTTTACACATCCACACCTGTTAACAGGTAATGTTATCGGGTATTCGGTTATATTGCATGGTCTATGTGTGGAGAAAAAGGTGTCATAAAGCTTTTTGTAACTTCAGAGCACAGATTAGATGGACAACATTACGGTTCCCCCACAGCAGGGTTGGGCAATATAAAGATCTGGTCTTGGATATTGGATATTATTATATCATGATATGGAATAAATTTTGTTTTTTTCCCCGATTTTAAAGGTTGTATTACAGTAAAGTGATGTAATTTTCTGAAGTTATCAGACCATTCTACTTGTTTTAATACTTGCCTTTACACACGTAGTCATTGTATCTGTATTACTGATGATTATTGATCAAAAATGGTATTGTGTTAATATTTTTAAGTACCAATAGTCATTTCTGAAATATTGTCACACCACAGATGGAATTTGTTAAAAATAAAGTGAAAGAAAAATAATGTTTAATTCTTTCTCCTTGTTCTGATATTATTTGTGAAATAATACCCAGCCTTTTTACCAGTATGTGAGTGTGAAGCTCTAGAGAAAACACTGAAGCGTTTTTTTAACAACATGAAAACATTTAGTGATGTGAAGAGAAACTAAACTTACACCCTATTTATTAAGTCACTTGTTCTTGGCCGAGGCTCTGCATCCAATGGAAATGCAGTTACTTATTGTAACCACTGGAGGGCAAACTGAGCCAGGTACAGAGGGATAAAACAAAAATGTTCAAATGTCTGTGATACGCTTATATCATAGTTTCTTACAACAAAAGAATATTAAATAACTAAATAAAAAAGCTGAAATATTCTTTAAGGAAGTTTGTAGGTCTAATTATTTATGTTGTGAAGTCAATGTTTCCTCTCCATTCACGTAAAAATAGATGTGAATGTCATGTTTAACATGGTTTGATTTTATATCTTGTTGTTTAAACCATGTGAATATCATCCACTCATACCTCAAATCAAGCTGAAGCACAATAAGACATGAAAGCCTAATGTAGCTAAAATACAATTTATTCCTGCTTTGAATTCACAATTATCACAGTATTTATAACCATAAGTACATTTTACATTTTTCACACTTGCATTGTGCACTACAATGAAATCTAAGACATGTTTTACATCAAAGCACAAGACAGCCACAGTTGTAGAAGGTTTTGTCGGTAGTGCAGACGTTCAGTTAGACTTCCAGTTCAACACACTGTACACTGGTGATACAGGTCAGAAGACCAGTTGAGCCACATACAAAGAAAGTGAAAAAATACTTTCTCAACCCTCTTAGTAAAAGAAAATCTCTTCCTTTTTGTGATAACGATGACACCAATGCTAGATAAATCTCTGGTTTAAGCACAGACTAACAATGAATACTGACAACTTTCTGACAGCAAGAGATCAGTCCATGTTTGTGAAGAATACTGTATGCTCTTGTTTCCAGGTGTTTGCAGGTAGATGATGATGTTGTTTTGTCACTCAAATGAGGCACTTAGTCCTAAAGAGACAACGAGAGGACAGAAAACAACAATACTGCTCAACTGGCTTTATTTCATAGATTGAAGGTAAAGAGCAACAAAAAATCTGAGTAGTAAGAGATATAAGATCAAAATTCCTTATTTAGATGAAATGGGCCATTGGGATGGCTTGCAATAAATACTGTTTTGTAGAACTCAGTAACAGTGAGGCTGCCTAACAAAAACTCAAGAAAGAGTCAGTTACAAAAAGTTACTGAATCTTTCTTGAGTTTTTTAAGTTAATTTTGTTACTATATAAATGACCACATTAAAGGAATGTTGATGTGTATAGTGTTGTAGTGTATCTTTTATGTTTGTCTATTATGTATTCTGCAGCTGCACTCAGCACTTTTCCCCAAGACAAATTTCCCTAAGAACAAAAGGGAATTTCCTACCATTTGCAAATCAGTTAGTCATGCTGTGTTACCTTGAATTTATAAAGTTATATACATGCCTATACAGAAAAAGGCTTACATATTAATTTATTAATTGATTAGGGGGCATATTTTATCACAGTAAAACTTTATCAAAACATCCATTTACAAACTCTCACACATTGTGAGATGTACATTATCCGCAGTATAAGCTTCAATGAGTGCTAACATACCATGTATCTGCTCTTGTGCTCACACAGGGCCACGCCGCTTCCGTCTGCCAAACGCCTGGGCACCCACGTTGGTGGGAACGAAGTTGCTGTGTCCTAGTCCTCCTGACCGGCTGAGGAAGTCAGCCAAGCGGTGGGTTACACAAGTTGCTGTGTTGCATGCCCGCTTCTGTGCTGTTGTGTTACTTGTAAGGATAGAAATAGTGAGCACAGTTTATAATTATACTCAAGATTAGATCAGACATTTACATTACACATGTTTATCAATATTGCTTAGCTTCATCAACAACATATTAAACACAATGGAAATACATAGAGGAAAATATTCCAACATTTGTGTGTGTATCACCGTGCTTACCCGTTTCCCCCCCATTTTTTAATATGTTGAGTAATAGATTTTAAAATCTTGAGTGAATTAAGCCAAACCCTAGTTACTATAAAGAGAAAATAACATCAGAGAGGTTTTGGTTTTGTCTGTATTTTTATTTTATTGTACAGAACTGTCTAAATCACAACATTTTGTAGCTAATTCTAAGTTTTCAAGTCTCTGGTAAAATCTAATGTCTGCCAAGGGGGAAATTAAAGTGGGGATATTTCTGTGACATTAGTCACACAGATAGGATCCACATGCATCAGCAGTCCTGTGAGTGGAGTTGGATGAATAAGAGAAATTAACTCTGACAGACAGAGGGTAGATTATACAGGGAGAGTTTCAATTGTATGAGTTGCCGTAGTTTTTATATTGCTCAGATAGACTTCGCTTCTTGCCAGGTGTCCCTGCTCCCACGTCGGTGCGGGGATAGGTCTGTAGTTTGTGAATATCTTGGGAGAGTTTTCCCAGCACACATGTGCTTAAGCCGGTGCAACGCTTAGACACAGGTCTATCCAAGCTGTTAGAGATGGAGACAGACATGCAGAAACAGGCTTACAGTAACTGTGGCATGCAGGTAAATGTTAACAATCACATGCAGAGGTGTTTTTCTAATATGTCATGCTTTATATTAATGTTTTAGTTGCATGCTAACAGATCCAACAGGCATATGAAGATATCGTTGTTCAGTTGTCATGCTATTGTTAAGTGTCACTTTTTGTAAAAATGCAATCATGCATGTTCTCTCATTTTCATGATATCATGTGCTCTTCAGTTTTCTGACAAAAGATGCTGTCTTGCAGGCATATGATTTAATATTAAATAAATGAGTGGATAAATGAATTTAATAACTGCAGTCCATGCATAAAGAGAATATGACAGAGAGCAGATTTTACATGAATTTCACTAAATACCTTGATAATTAATAAACACCAACAAGTCAGAGCTGATGGGCTCATAAAAAAGTGTGTTATATTTTGCTGAACAGGTGGTAGTTTAGAAACAGTAGATAGATTATTTATTTATTATAATCAGGATTAACTATACTATGATGACACCCAAAAAAAATTAAAAGCCATACCTGTTTCCATCATCTGTTTGGTGGTCTTGCTCATCTGCAGTTATCTGCATGAACTCCTTGATAGCTCTGAGTAACGTATGGGCGTCATCATTGGAAAGTGTGACTCCATCTAACAGAGACTCCTTACTAGTTCTGAAAAAACACATTCGATTAGACTGATGTTTTTGGCTCTGGTTCTGCAACAGCATTGGTTTAAAAACAGTGTTACTTTTTCATAAAAAGGCATACAATGCAAACTTTATGTAATCTGATTCAATTGTTCTTTTTAAAACAGGAAGTTGAATTGTATTTTCTAATCTTTAAGCATGTAAACTGCTCTTTAAGATGTTAAGGAGATATAAGTTTATAGATTGAAAATCTATTTAATTAGTAATGGTTGACAAGGAAGATGTTGAAGAAATAATCTTAAACATGTCAAAAATGTCTGACACAAAATAACAATGTTTTTATAAGGTAAATATATTTTGTGCTCTACAAATAATGCCACAATTCTCACCTGGAAGGAGCTGCCTGTGACATGTACATCTGACAAATGATCAGTGAATAGGCAAGGAGGAGAGTCCAGAGTTTCAGCATTATCATGATGCTCTGTGGAAAATACACACAATACCAAACAATGAAAATTGTTGTAAGGAAAAGTTTTTGAAAGGATTTTGTGCGTCCACAATATTTTATGCCATTAAACATTTTGAGGAGACTTTCTCATCTACTGTATGCATTCATAGCAATATGAATGCTCTCTGTCTCTCTCTTACACCCCCTCACTGTTAGAGCAGCTGCAGAGGCAGATAGACGAGTTATTGGTGATATACTGACACTGGAAGCTTTGCCAGCAGCTCTTTCCATTAGTGGAATTAGTTGCAGTCTGCCATAGATAGTATAATGTCATCAAACCAACACAGCTGCATCTCCCTTCTAATAGCAACCAGTATCTACTAGTATAAGTGGGTATCCAGTCCACTCAGTCCTCAACTTCTCCAAAAAAACATATTATCACATTAAATGTTTAACATCAACAGCATAATTTTCTAAATCAATTTAATAAATCGGTTAAAAAAAAAATCTATACTCACCGAATGATAATAGTTCTTCTGATGATGAAGAATTGAATGATAGGCTCACTTGTGTATCTGCTGAACACTCCCCACACTGCAGGGTTTTTATATATGTTCCCCGTAGGTTTCTGTATTAAGTGAGTGAGTACTTGATCATAGTCTATTGGCCAGTCAAGTATTTTACCTCAAACTGTGAGCCAATCAGAAGTCTGATATCACTTACAGTGAGCCAATAAAAGAGCTTCTACGCAAATGACATCAATATATGGTCATCAGTGTGTTTAATTCACAAAAAGCTGCCAGGTATTTGAATCAGTCAGAAGCATCATTCTTTAAAGAGAATGAATGAGAAAGAAAAATCTCATTGTCATTATCCGTATTTCATATTACTGAGAACTATACACGCATGTGGACCCGCCGACTATAAATCCCCTGATTAAAAAGTGTGTATAATTATTATGGTCAGGGCATTTAAACATAGTTCACCAGTGCCTCTGTTGCTAAAATATTTCATTAAGTTTTCTAATGTGGCACCATATTATCTGTTGGTGCTTAGATGTGCAGTACCTACCTTAACTTACAAATAGAGTGGACAAAAAAATGGAAATACCACGAGTTTTCATCACATATAAGAAAGGCAGTGAAGTTCAGAAGTGAGTCAAAAACAATTTGTGACAGCCTTTGTTGCAGTCACACAAGTTGCATTTATAGTGTGGTAAGGACAACAGTCAAAGGCCAAGCAAAAAAGTTTATCGTGGAAAATAAAACTACCCCGAGAGACACTTCACAGAAAGTTACCAAATAATACAAAACCACAGCCTCAAATGATATAGACCGGAATTTGACCCCTTTACCTCCCACCTGAAACCCCCCTCAAAATATGAAAAGTAATTTCTTACTATATTATATCATTTATCATAAGCAAGGGCAGTTATACAGTATACTGCACAGCTATGCAGTAAATAATAGCTACTACATTATACATAAATTACACATACAGCGCAGCATACATGATTGTCTTCTGACACTTCCCACAGGCTATCTGACAAATACAACGTACTAAAGACATTAACATTAGTTGAATATGTGCATGAGCTGTGTTCTGCTGGGGTACAGCAACACCATTGGAAAAACCAAACGCACAGCTACAATACACTATGATACTATAATTGGTAGTAATAAAATTGGCAATATGGTAAGTATTCTTATGAATAAAATATAGTTGCGAACAGTTATTTTTGGACAGTTGGGCATGGTTACCAGTTGTAGAACAGCAAATTTTATTTTGCTATTCAACAACTGGCACTGCTGGACAATTTAGTGTCATAAATATCAAAGTAAGAAAATATGTCTCCAACTTGTCATTAGATTGACAGCGGGAATTCCCGAAGCACAGATTACAAAGTAGTAGATGTAACTTCCTCTGTCTGTGTAACTAATTATTTTCATATTATGAACCACTTTTGATCCCACTTCATAATTTATACATGGTGAGATAAATTAATGCCTTCCTTGTGTGGGAATAGCCTCACAGGGAGCTCTGTATGGATAAACTCAACCTTCCCAGAGAATTCAGAGGCGTCCATCCGGCTTCTCTCAGCTAATTACTGTCCCGTTGGTCTCTGGCCATCTTGTAATTCCCCTTATGAAACAATATTGGATGATGTGTCATAAAGCACCCAGCTTCCCAGTTAGTTTTGCGTCACAGGGAAACTCATTAGCGTGGATGAGCCTTTTAGTACTATTGAGCGGACCGGCAGGATCTGTACCAGCAGCACTAAATTAGTCTCCAACAGCTTCATGATGCCAGACACTGCACATGGAGGACAGAAGACTTTAGAGAAAGAGAATACAACTACACACACACTATTATTGTCTTGATGTTTTCTTCTTTCATGAAATGTGCCACTTATATTTGTTTAAGTAAACACTCTCCACAGTTTGGCAGTTGAGCTGCTCCCAGGCTTTCATTCACCACTGCCTGCTCTGACCCGAGGAATTGATGCAGAGAAATTAAATTCCAAGGGGAAAATTTTATTGTCAAGAATGCAATTATCTCACACTGTTCACATTCCCTAATGTTATCCATGAATTGGCCTGGAAAATTAATTGCAACACAGGAGAGCATTCATGACAGAGAGGGCAGCATTGTGCTCAGTGCAGCGCTCATCAGTGACAACCTCAGCTGAGTCAGTGTGAGTGTGTCTTTTCCCAAAGAAGAGCAGCATCATTGTTGGCTCAGAATAAAAGGGTAATTTCCTTCAGAGTTCTCTCATATTGAGAGAACATCTTGCATTACTGGAATAGGCAGCGAGACGCGGAAATCAACTGCAGATTCGACAGTTATTTATTAAATATATAAGTTAACATGGATTGTGGAAATTTGATCGTATAAAAGGATCATTGCGAGGTGAAGTGTACATCTTTTGTGTACATCAAACAAAAGTATACATCTTTTGCCAAGTTTTCCCCCCTCTGAGCCTCCAGGCTTTTGTTGAATCTAAACAGGAACGCTGACTAAACAGAGGCCATTGGCACCTGCAGAGGGGACCTTGAATAAGTCTTAACATTATAAACAATGTCCAGATCAGCTGAAAAATAAAAATAAAAAAGATCTGTGACAATGTAGAGCAAAAGAGGAGCCCAGAAAATTTGAATTTAAAATTGAATTCCTCTTTTATTTTGTGAAACTTGTTGTGTGAGTACCAAAATAATAGTGTGCTACCTTAGCTTCATGATTACCTTCACATGACCACCACCTCAGCACAACAGATTTATTTAGAGCCACAAAACAGATGGAAATGGCCATGTGACTCCATCTGTAAAACATATTAGATTATTCGTTAGGCTGTAAGTCAGAATTGCAGGGTTTTTTTTTTCTTTTTCTTACAAAAAGGGATAGCTGTTTTGGGGATGACCATTATTGTCCAGTCCTAAAGGGGCAAGCTTTTAGGTGTTTTTAAGAAGCACTGTTAAGGATTTAGTGGCATCTAGTGGTGATGGTAGGAGATTGCAACCTGCTGAAACTTGAAAATGTTCTATACCCTGAGCCAAATTATCAACAGAGGTCTCTTCCTCTCCAAAACAAATGGACCAGGTGATTAAAACTAGTAAAAACACTGCATAAAGCAGATTGACATTATAAATCAGCGTGCCTCTGAGGCTGTCTGGCTCCACACAAACCACTAGGCCACTTGCCCAAAACTTACTAATGTGTGCTCACCTTTTTCATCTGATGATTTCAGATCCTGGAGTTCAAGAGGTTTTTAGTGGGAGATGGATTATCCTCAGATGCCTCTTACTCTCCATAACAAATGGACCTAGTGATATACAGCCAGTGTCTGGTTTGTCCATTCTGGGCTACTGTTGATACATGATGGTGTATCATGGTGGACTCTGTGGACGAGGACCCACTCCCTGTGTAGATATAAACAGCTCATTCTAAGGTAACAAAATACAACAATTCATTTTTTTTAGGAAATTATGCACTAAAGATAAAATACTTTTTTGAAAAAACATCAAAAAGGCAGGCTATGGTTTTACATGAGGAGACTTACGAGCAAGGAATATCAGTACGAGGCGTCACTGGAACACACAGCGAACTGGCAACATGAAGGAGGACGCACAGGGATTATATACACAGACAATCAGGGTTAACAAGACACAGGTAAGGTGAATTGGGGCGGATTGAGACACAATCTAGAGGGCAGTAGCTGTGTTCGAAACCGTCCCTATCACAGAAATTGTGCACTATATTGTGTGTTCGCCATTTTGTAGTAGGGTTCGAATTCTCAGTGGTTAATTTTATCCACTATATAGTGCACTATAAAATACCCACAATGCACAGCAAATTTTAGTGTACATGCGATGTACTGCTAAGTAGCTCGTGAACTAAATAGATCAGTGGCTATTACAGCTCACAATCAGGGCACAGGAATATAATTGACAAAACCACACTTCAACATGATCGGAATTTCAACAATTTTTTAGGGATTTTACAGAAAACACATCCAAATGATGTTCAAAAATTCCAGCGTAGTGTCCGAAATCTTTTTCTGTTATTCCCTATATAGTACACTACATAGTGAATGAGTGAGTGAACGATTTCGAACACAGCTAAGGAGCATGATGAGCATGACCTATTTGACTTGGTGGACCATGTCAGATGTTGTTGTTGGCTGGATGACCTCTGATTTAACACTGGAGTTGGTTAAAGAATCAAGCACAGAACTGACAAATTAATTAGCAAATGAGGAACTTTATTGTCCAAGATGTGGAAAATTATCTTTGACTTCACCACAAAGCATGTTACAATACAACGCATTGATGAGAACAAACTGCAACTGTGAAAATCTCTAATGGACATGAAGTGCCTGAAACCAGTTTACACATCAGTTTCTGCAACCTTAAAAAAGAACATAAAACTACCATTGAGGCTCAGTGAATTATGAACATGAAGTGAAGTACCCATTAGCAAAGGGGTGTACACCCGCTGCTCTCCTTTAGAAAGCTGACCAAACAATCCAAACATTTGAACACCTGGCCAGTGGTTGCAGAGGGATTACAAGACCTCTTGATCTTCCTGCTGCTGCCATTATGTTGTTGGAAAAAAAGAGGTTCTGGACAGCGTTAGCATAGCAGGGAAATTAGATTTTCCAATGCACTTGATAATTCCAGTCGTCCGGATGGTAAATAATTAACTGTAGAGCTGCAGAAGTCCAGGGACTCACCCAACTGAACATGCCACACATGACCCATAGTATAGCAAACAGGAAGGACGCTCTTCAAATGCACTTATAATGTAAAGACTGATGCTTTTCTACCACAAATACGGTAACTAAATTAAATCCCATACACTGATCAGGACAAAAAATGAACACAGGATGCTGCAGGGTTGTGATATAACAATACGTATACTGTACACTGTAAGACAGTATATATTTGTCAGATATTTTTCCATACCATGTATATGGCAATAGATACTGTTTTAGCATCTTTGGCATAGGGCATTCATACAAAACAAATCTGATTATTGCATTAGTGTGATGAAATACCTTAATTTTCAGGTATATATTTTGCTTGCAAGTGACATTAAAAAAATGAGTGGTAAAAACCAATGCAGCCAATCACTATCCTACTGCCTACCTCTACCTGAGGGCATAAAAACATATTGATTATTTGACGATATAGATAGAAAAAATGTTTCCTTTCTTGTTCGTTTGTTTGTTTTTCCGGATTAGATACTTTGTTTGGGTCAAGAAGTAAAAATGATGTCGCACTAGACCTAACCTGATAACATTTTTGTTAGAGAAAATATATCATGTTTATATCATTATAGGACTGTTAGCATGTGGCTAAAGCTTCTAAATTAAACTGGACATGTTCCCGTCTGAAAATAATCTTATACTGGGGAGAAATTTGGCAACCAAGATTACATATTTCCCAGTCGTCAGCATGTAGCCACATATAGCAATGTATGCTATGTAATGTAAACACTTGCAGTTGATTTGCAGTTATTTGAAACTTTGTTTAATATGAACATCTGACACAGACTACATTTACATTATAAAATTATCATTTTTTTTCCTATTTTAAAACAGACAACATTCCTGCTAAGCTGTGTACATGGCTAATTAAAATGAATATTACACCAATGTTCACGTTTACACGCAGTCATGCATAAGTGTAAAATGCACCCAAGATGATGGCGCAATAGTTAGTATTGCAATATTTGGGTATATCCAAAAGATTTTCATAATGTTTAAAGTAGGTTTGTTTCTCCCTGCTACCAGGAATGTTGTTTTTTCTTTTGGGCATGTATTTCTGCCCCCATAACTAACATACACAGGCAAGAAACTGTGTGTCACGAACTGCAGTAAAAAAAAAACGCCTGTTAAGACTCATATTCTAAGTGTACCGTAAACATTTCCGAACAATGCTCCTAAAACCTAAATAATATTGGCATATTTCACCACTTAATATGGAAATGCTATATTGCAAATAAAGTAAATGATCATATTCGTAATTAGGATAGAGTCAAATATGTATGCATGTAAACTTACATCGTCATTGTTACATTATACATATATTTATGACAAAAAATAAGGAAAAGCAGAAAAGGTCCCTGTTAATCCAGCCAGTAACAAGATAATGTAACAGTGAGAAGATGTTTATTTGATTAAATTTGACAGATGTGTTTAATGCTTCCATCATAGCTTTTGAATCTATGGAGCTGGCAGGAAGCATTGAAGTAATTTGCAAGAATGTGCTCATTAGGTAGCCCTAACAAATCTGAATGATTGGGAGAGGTCTGTAGAGGCCATTTGAGGCATCTCAGGAAAAAAAAAAAGCTTACCAGCTGCCTCAGCAGGAAGGAACGGCTGGATAAACAACTTCATCTCTAATGAGAAGCAAGTCATGATGACATGATCACACAGCAAAGTGGAGAGCATGGTTTTACAAAAGCAGTTTATAGTTTTAAACCTCTTTAATAAAATCATATTTACCTGAGTTAACCCTTGCATCCTTTCCATTCTCCACTGAGCATTTACAAAAAATCTGCTGGGAAAACGTGAATAGATAAATAAAAGAGTAAAAGGAGTGAGTAAAAGGAAAATATTGGCAAAATTCTATTTCAAGATTCAGATTCATTTGGCTAGAAACCCAATTGGTCCTACAATCTTATGTAAGTGTTAAAAATCTTTACTCATTTTAAAAACATCAATGCACAGTCCTGCAGTGAGTTCAGTTTTAGACACTAAGCCTAAAAAAATCTCACACAACTATGTGTGGAATGTGTTCCCTGCCTTAACCTTTAACCTTTGAACGTAGTGCACAACCTAACCTTTAACGTGTTTAGCTGAAGGAAACTGCAGCAGCTCACTGGGGCAAACTTTATTTGCTCCAAAACAAAACAGAGTTATACAAAAAAACATGCTGACTCTTTAGTTACCTCAAAGAATGGATTGGATTTTTCAAATCAGTATGACACATCCCTTTTCAGTCTAAAAAACTATTAGGATTTTTTTGAATATAATATTGTGGTTGATGTGGGATTGGTGACAAAGTGTGTTTGTTTTACTAAGAATCCACATTTTGTTAAAAAAAAAAGTTCATACGATTGGAAGCTTGGCATGATTGGCAACAGCCTGTTTGTAAAAGGAATGAAAACTGATGTCAAGTTATAATGGAATAAAACTTTTGTATAAGAAAAGAAAGGAAGCAAACAAACACATTTAATATGCTGGTGTATTCTTTAAACTATGAAAGTTCTCCTGTATCATGGTACGTATTGTATTGCCAGATTGTTGCCAATACACAGCTCTGTGCAAAATTTTCCATTGTGCCTTGATCATTTCATTTTTCAGTGTTGCTGGGTCACTTAGAAGTTGTCAGTTAATTTAGAATTACAGTAATTACATCCGCAACAACACTGCAGTTGCTGTAATTGCTGGTATTGGTTTCTCCTTGTGTGTGTGTGTGTGTGATCATGGCAAAATGTGGTCCTGGTGACACAATTCTTGCGGAAATTACCACAGAAGCCATTTTTTTGGCAGTTATTTATCTGTCTGTCTGTGGACAGATTTTCTCAACCCAATAACATCACAACTGTGCAAGACACAGGCATGAAACTTTACAGTTTTGTAGTTGAGATCAAAATAAAGGCCAAGTTTGAAGATGGGTGAGGTCTGAACAAAGGGCCTGAAACAGGGGGTAGGAAGTGGAGAAGGGGCTGTCCTTTAACGATTGGTCCCCTTACATTATGCTCCTGGGCCATTTTTTTTTTAAGTAGATCACATCTGGAGTGATCACATCTCAAGATAGACCCTTGTTCAATTTTGTGCTGCTAAAACGATATCTGAAAAACCTTTGAGAATACTGGTAGCCTATACAGCAAGATATGATGATATATCCAAGTATATGTAGCCTTCATACAGTACTTTGTGACAGCCGTCTGTGTAGGCTTCTCTCGCCTCTGCTTGCAGAAGCATGGTGGGTGGAGTTGGGTTATCAGGGAGGCTGTGTTTACCTGGGCAGTGACCCCAGATGACTCCTGCCTTGACTGCCAGTGACTTTATCTACAATCTGTCTACCTCTATAGACAGGCTTCCAGTCTCGGTTAGTTTGCTCATGTGGTTTGTCTTTAGCTCACCGGTTTTGAAAGTCAGACAATTTTTCCAAAAAGATGACCTGACCTGTAGCTGCTGAGTTTACCTAAAGTCACTTTAACCAACACACAGATGGAATACAGTCAGGACAAATAATAACTGCATTTTTCACTGTATTTTATGTATTTTAATGTAAATCTTTTAAGATTTAAGTAAGATAATTAGCTATACCACTGACCTTCCAAAACAGCATTGTTTTTTTCTTTTCCCTTTTTTTCTGTATGCTTCAATCTGTGCTCTTTACTTCATTCAAGACTTGGATCTGAATTGATTTAGCCAGTGACATAATGCTTGACTCCACCTACCAGAAATACTTCTACCTCAAACTTTAACACTGTTTATGCAACAAACTGAACCCTGTAGATAAAGTGACTTGTACACCCATGATCTATAGGTGCTTAAATGAGCAAAACCTGGAACGTCACTTTTCTAGTGCTGCTTTCAGATTTCTATCACAAGAATTTAAACCTTTGCACCCTGAGCAAATTGTCATTGGCAAAAAAGACAAAAAGCAAGGGGGAAAACTATATTTGTAATTATCAATGTATCAATGTTACATTTTTAAAATTAGGTTAAAATTTATTATAATTTTAAGCACTTTCCTCACTTTCCATTTCCGTTTTTTCTTTTATATATATATATATATATATATATATATATATATATATATATATATATATATATACAAATTACAAATTCTAGGTAATTTTCTTGTAAATTTTACTACTGTCTTGCAAATTTTGGGGGGTTATTTCTGCTTTCGTTGCCTCCTTTCCATGTTTTTGACAAATCAAGCCAATTTGCTCAGGTTTCACAGGTTTAATTGATACAAGGAATCTGAACTGTTGTGCATAAAATCTGCTCCATGTTGATCCCATCCATTAAAAAATCACCAAACAGCCTTGATAGCTCACTAAAAATATTATGTATTTTGATTGAGCATATACAGTATATATTAATTGTAACTGCATGTGTTTTTGCTTTGCTTAAACAGATTATTTCCCATGAGGTAGTTCTTTAGCATAATTACCTTATCTTCTTTAATTTAATTTAAACAATTCTAATTTTGTTCACCTTTGATTGTTTAAGAAACAGGGTTGTTTTTAGGGCCCAAGAATAAAATTTCACTCAAAATTCTCAAAACCTGTTTCTGAGCTGTTCCAGTATGTTCCCAGCACCTCCCTACTGGGAAAGCTGCTTCCAGACTGTGGGTGTATTTTTTTGTCTCTATTTTCTTTGAAACAATGGGCGGCTCTGTACCCATCTGTTTAATCCACCCCCACTTTCTTCTGCTGTAAAATAATATATTTAGATCATACTTGGGCCTATATAATGTTCTGATGTCAATTAGGCTACTGCTTGTGCATTTAAGCATCAAAGCGCTGCTCTGGACGTTTGTTTGAGCTCACCGGTTCACAACTTTCATGTCTCAGCGTTTTTACAGCTTTAATAATAGGTTTTGATTAAGTGTAGTGAGACTTCTGTGAGTTTGGTGTGTTGGCTCTTCTGTACGTTCATTAAAAGCAGCCCAAAACTCCACCTAATAACCACAAAAAAAAAAAAAAAAAAAATGATCCGGGTTATTGATCAAGAGCAGACCAAAGTTCACCAGCAGTAGACTTTTTTTCTGGCCAATCTTAGCCTTAGAGGCGGGGGATAGAAAGTGTGCAAGATGATACATATGTGCTTCAGTTCCTCTGAGGAGAAGCCGAAGTCAGCACAAGTGGGCTAGCAGTGGGAGAGAGTTTTTGAAAAGATGGTTTCAATTAAATCTCCGTCTCTGGTGCCGGTGTCCTGCGCGCAGGCTCTGCTCGCTGTGGGCTGCTTGACTGTCGCTCTCCTCGCCTTCCTGTTGGTTCGCCAGCTCGGCAAGCAGAGAAGACCCCCGGGCTTTCCTCCTGGTCCATCTCCCATCCCTGTGATAGGAAACATCATGTCTCTGGCCAACGAGCCGCACGTCTTCCTCAAGAAGCAGAGTGAAGTTCATGGACAGGTAAATGACTCGGACTCAGCCGTCAGCGCATTTTAAGACCGCAGTGCCTTCTTAACGGAGTGCGCTGCAAACTGTGCGGTGCATGACCTTATACAAGACGTTTCAGACTTTCATGAAACACACATGCACATGCACATGCACACACACACACACACACACACACGCACACGCGGGGAACCAGTTATGAAACGAACAAAAGAGACTCGCCCTAATGTTTGGCGGTCTGCAGCATTAGGGCTCCCAGAAATTTAATCCTCCTGCCAGAGAAAAATATATGAAGACACTTTTAGTGGCACATTGTGCTTTTCAAAGTTGAACATAATTTGAATGCAGATCTGGATATCTCTTTAAATTGAGGGGTAACCTTAAAAATGAGGTCTGTTTCATTCTTTTAATCTCCTGTTAGGCAGCAGTAATGTCATTTTCTGGTTCATAGAAAAACCAGTTTTGAGACGTGCCAGTACTAGCATGTTCAACATGCCTACAACTGTGGTATAAATCATTGCCATTAACTCTTTGAAATCTAAGCAAATTGGCTTGTTTTTTTTTTTCAAAAACATAAGGCATTGAGCAAAAAAAGAAGAAATGACCGAACATCTGCAAGAAATTTGTAAAAAGTGCAAGACCTGAAAATTGTTTTTATTTATTTATTTCATTAAAACAATCAAAAATGGAAATTGCGTGCTAAAAGTGCTTAAGAATTAAAAAATAATTAGGCAACATAATTTTATACGTAATTATGATATTAGCAATAAATATAGTTTTTCTCTGGCGTTTTTCATTTCTCCTCTCCTTTTCTAAATCTACTAATTTGTGGAACATTTCTTAGCAAGTTTCTGATTGCCTTTTTGAAATAAATTGCACCAATTTGTTCAAGGTACAAAGGTTTAAATACTTGTGAAAGGCGTCTAAAAGCAGCACAAGAAAAGTGATGTTACTCCAGGTTTCAAAGGGTAAATATGTATGCAAAAAAAACCTCACGTTGTTATGTGTACCGTTCAGATCTTCAGTCTTGACCTGGGAGGCATCTTGACGGTGGTATTAAATGGATATGACTCTGTCAGGGAATGCCTTTACCATCAGAGCGAGGTTTTCGCTGATCGTCCATCACTGCCTTTATTCAAGAAAATGACCAAAATGGGTGGTAAGATGATGCTATTACAAGATTGAAAAGCAATTTCTTGTGCAACAGTATCTTTATAATTAGCATGATAAATGATGAAACTCCTCTGTTTTCCAAAGGGCTCCTAAACTGTAAGTATGGCAAAGGCTGGATTGAACACCGTAAACTGGCTTGCAACTCTTTCCGGTACTTCGGCAGCGGCCAGAGACTGTTTGAGAGGAAGATCTCGGAGGAGTGCATGTTCTTTGTTGATGCCATCGATGAACACAAGGGAAAGCCCTTCAATCCCAAACACCTGGTGACCAACGCTGTGTCCAACATCACCAACCTGATCATCTTTGGACAGCGTTTTACCTACGACGACCGCAACTTCCAGCACATGATCGAGATATTCAGTGAGAACGTGGAGCTAGCAGTGAGCGGCTGGGCCCTCCTCTACAACGCCTTCCCCTGGATTGAGTATGTGCCCTTTGGAAAACACCAGAAGCTGTTCCGCAATGCCTCTGAAGTGTATGACTTCCTGCTGCAGGTGATAACGGGTTTTTCACAGGGCAGGGTGCCACACGCACCTCGCCATTATGTTGATGCCTATTTGGATGAGTTGGAGCAGAACGCGGGAGAACCCACCTCCTCTTTTTCCTATGAGAACCTCATCTATTCAGTGGGTGAGCTCATTATTGCTGGCACAGAGACCACAACCAACACCTTGCGCTGGGCCATGCTGTACATGGCTCTCTACCCCAACATACAAGGTCAGTCACAGCATCATTAATGTTTTTTCACGTCTTATATGAAATTTGATGCACATCTGTTCTGCAAGAATAAATGCATGATGGTGTCTGCTTTTCCCTGCAAAGAGAGGGTGCACAAGGAGATTGACAGCATTCTGGCCACTGGGAGGGCACCCACTTTAGAGGATAAGCAGAAGATGCCGTTTGTGGAGGCCGTCCTGCACGAGGTCCTTCGCTTCTGCAACATTGTCCCGCTTGGTATTTTCCGTGCCACCTCCCAGGATGCAAAAGTCAACGGTTACACAATTCCCAAGGGCACCATGGTGATCACAAATCTCTACTCGGTGCACTTTGATGAGAAGTACTGGAACGATCCCGGGGTTTTCTCACCGCAGAGGTTCCTGGACAGCAAGGGCAACTTTGTGAGGCGTGAGGCTTTCTTGCCATTCTCCATGGGTTAGTGTCTTTATATTTAACATACTTTACAAAAGTAGTTGTAGCTATATTCATTAACAAAACATAAAAAAAACATTTTAAAGATCTTGAGAATTTCACTGACTAAAAATTCATATATTAGTGAAACTTGCAGGTAATTATAGTATGTCCCCAGAATCAGATGCTGCCAACCCCTAAACAAAAACAGAAAAACTCACCAACAAACATCAGTGTGTTATATACACTGAATACTATATACATTTTTAAAAAATTAAATCTACAAATTCCATTAAATCCATTAATGTAAAAATAAAGCTACATATATCATGTATAACAACAAGTTATTAGTATTATTATTATTATTATTATTATAAAACAAATGTCCTTGTTGTTGGGAGCAGAACAATAACATTTCAACATTTAATTTTTCCATATGGTCCATTTTGATCACAGTTTATTGACCTCATCAGTGATAGCAGCCATACAATCCTTACAGGGGAACTTCACCCATTTTCAAATTTCCTACATATTATACCTCTGATCTAAGACAGTTAAAAAAAGTCAGTAAAAATGGACAACTCCCTCCCAAATCCAAAAACTACTGTGCTAAAACTCAAATGTGTGATGTCATAGAGTATAAGGTCTGGAGCTGCTTTACAGACAATGAAAGGGAAAAGACGTTCTAAATGACACTGAGATCAGCCAGGGAAAATGTTCTGGGTATATGGGAACATTTTCTGTTTCAATATTGAGAACACGCAAAACAAAAAAACTCCCTTGAGTTTGAAAAAGAAAACAAATCAGTCTCCCTCCCATGCATTGTTTACGGAACAGCTTCAGACTTTATATTTGAAGACATCACAAATTTGAGACTTCTCTGGTTTCTGGCTTTGAGAGAGAGCAGCTGATGTTTAAAAATAATGATATGCACTTTGAAACCTGGGCAAATTGGTTTGATTTCTGTAAAGAAAAAATGGGGAGAATGAAAGCAACAAGTAACATAGCATGTTATATGGTCCAAAAATTAGCAAAAAAATGTAAAAGGTCACAGGAAAATTACCTGAAAAAAGTGGGAGGGAAATATATTTTATATTTTTTTTTCTGTAACATAATTTTAAATATAAAATTCTTATAATTATAAACACAGTCTAGAATTTTTTCCCCTTTTATAAAAAATAATTTCTCATAATTTTCCCCTCTCTTTAAAGCCAGCTTTTAGGTAATTTTCTTGTCACCCTTTACTAATTTCTTGCAATTTGTGGGACATTTCTTGCTAAGTTGGTCATGGCCTTTTTTCCCCCATGTTTTTGAAAGAAATTAAACCAATTTTCTCAGGTTTCAAGGAGTCTGAACACAGCACAAGAGAACTGATGTTGATCCAGGTTCCAAAGGGTTAAACCCTCCTTGGCCATGGAAATAACATATCGGAAATCTTAATTTGTGGGCGTTCCCCCTTAAATTCTGAACAAATGTATGTGTATAAATGAAATTATTAATAAGTGTGCTTCAGCTATAGCATTTGATTTTCACATGATGTTTTCCACAGATTTTGCAGAAGAGTATCCAGAATCCTCAGTTAAACCCTTTTTTTCACATCTGTCCCTCATGTTTCTGAGGACTTGAATTAACTAGCCAGGTGTTGTGCCTGTGTGTGTGTGTCAGACAGAGAGTCTAAATTAAAGAATTTCCTCTTTTTTTTAGGGAGGCGTTGCTGCCTGGGCGAGCAGCTGGCCAGGATGGAGATGTTCCTCTTTTTCACCACATTGCTGCAGAGGTTTCATCTTCAGTTCCCTCCAGGAACCGTCCCCACTGTCACTCCCAAACTGGGCATGACCTTACAGCCCAAACCTTACTCCATCTGTGCCGTCCGCAGGCAGCAGAAAAGTCCCTGCTCTGCAGACACTCCTTATAAGGAGTAGGCAAGCAAGAATTTATAACAGCTTGTTCATCTGTTCAAGCCAGGATTTTACTGTTTTGCACAGCAATGCAACCACATGATACATCACTCGTGATTGTGGCGTACAGGTTTGGTGTGTCACAGTTTTTCCAAAGGACTTCCAAGGACAAAAAAAAGCTCTCTACATATGGGCACGTGATTCAGTGAATTCAGTTAGCGAATTCTTTTACTGAGCAATATGCACGTTTGCACAATACTTTGAAGCAACAAGGTAGGCGTCATAGACTTGGTGCTGAAAGGACATTCTGGGAACACTCGGAAGCTATTGATTTGGTTCTCAGTAGCTCAGAGCTGCTCTGAGCCCAGAAAAAAAAAATGTCTATGAACCTCTGTGCAGTAGCAATGGGTTAGGTATATGTCAATGATTGATAGTAAGTACACCTATGATGGTTCATAGCCCTGCCTACTCAGGACAGCTTCAGGTCAGACAAATGACACCACTGATTTGTACGTGTGGGGCGAAATGGGGCTTTCCAAGAAGGTTCTGAACATTGTGTGTTGGAGCTTGACGTGGGCCAAGATTTACATCATCTGGACTGACTCTGACCCCGTCTCCAGGGATCTGTGGAAAATGTGTCTCTCAAAGGCAAATGCAGCCTTGGTGGATTTCTAGAAATTGACTATGCAACACTGATTTCTGCTAAATGGTGCTTATCAGTACTAACAAAGTACTGCATTTACATGTAAGGTTAACTTTTGCTTGTTCTTCTTTTTTTGCAATACTTGTTGTATGAGTTTTTTGTGTATTCATAAAGTCTTTCTTAAGATATTCAAAATTTGCCTTGTCATCTTTCAGCTACTGCTACATTGCTTGAGCCCAACTCTCACATGTACAAAGATGTCATATTTATTACTTATCCATATATTAAGACACCACATTTTCTCATTCAACCACTGCAGAATAATTTCAATAAGATACATCTGAAGTTAAGACAGTAAGTTTTGGCATCAAAAAATAAACTTTGTCATGGATAAAGGAAGCATTTGCACTGAAAATACAAAACAGACACCGATTTCTTTTATGTAATTTGATGTTGTGTTTTTCAGAGACAGTCTTCTGATTTTTTCTGTCATGTCACTCTTGAACTGTAGTTTAAGAAAAGCCGTTCTCTCCTTAGTATGCAGGTTCTGTGTAAATCAAATCCCAGATCGAGCTGTTGTACTGGATGGACAGGCCTTGTTCAGAGCTGACTAGACACAAGACTGATGCAAATTTAAAAAAGGCACTGCAGGAACTGTATGATGCCACCAGCAACAACATGCCTGAGCAACCAGATGGAATTCTTTATGTAGCTGATTTTAATAAAAGTCATCCTTCAACTCCAAAGATGTAGCAGGATCAAGGACAAATGCAATTTCATCTTTTAAACAAATCTACCTTCTACCTTCTTCTACCTTGTACCTTTTCTTTGCCCCCTCCCCTCAGACTTTTGCCCTCCACGCCAAAACTGTGATTGAAAACTTAATCAGAAAAGAGTGAAAAAACTGTCAGTATAAAAAAAAACTGACACCAGAAAAAAGTAAAAAAAAAGAAAAAATGAAAAGAGCATCACTGAAAAACACATCAGTATGCAAAAACTGTTGTTTCCTTTTGTCAATATAAAATTTTATTTTCAATGCCAAAACTTACTGAAATGTTATAGCTCCATAGCCACAGCCTACTGATTCTATGTCCCAAGTCCTGGGACAGCAATATATTTATCTGTCATTGCATTTGGAAATGCATTAGGAAAGATTTCCATGCCCACTTGAGGGCAGACTAATAAGCTAGGAGCACACCAACAAAGACTAACCTTGAGTAGGCCAATGTGTTAACAAATGTTGGCCTGTTCACAACTTGAGCAGACATAGAAAACATCAGCATTGGTTTGGAGTCGTGCTTCAGGTGAAACAGGTAAATGAAAGATTGACATTCACTATCATTTTAGCTCAGTTTATCTCTGCACCTCAGGGGAATATCTGGCTCTTTAGCAGCTAAATGCTCAACTATGTTCATATGTAGTTGTCAACTTTGAACTTTGAATCCAAAGAGCACCTGTTTTTGAGACCTACACAGGTTTACTAGCACTCCTTGGCCAGACTTTTTTTATAAAACAGGTTTCTGCTTCAGATGCTGATTGGTGCAGTATGACCAAAGCAAAACAGACGCATTGTGGAAAGATGCTCCCTGAAAGATGCTGTGTGTTAGTGTGAAGGGGAATTGAAGTGAGGAGTTAATTGTTTGTGGTTTTGCCATCACAAGCAGTTTCACATGTAATGATCTGATCCATTTTAATGTTAAAGTTTTTAACCTAGCAGCTTTTAAAGGCTCCGCACACACACACTCACAGGTGTTTTCACTTACTGTTGCTGATTAGACCTCTGTGCTGTAGGGTGTCGTGCCCCTGTATGCTGTTCCATCCTATCAAATGCTACCAAACTGTCAGTCGAGCAACGTTTGTGCACACCCACAGTCTCGAGACATCAGGAGTAATTAAACTTGTAAGAGTAAACACCTGTGTGGAGACCTGTGTGTTTAGAGCAGTGACACCCAACTTGAGGCCCTGAGGTGCCAAACCTTAACCAATTCACAAAAAATAACAAACAGATTCACATTGGGAATTTGAATTGTATAGTGTATTCAAAAACAATCAAAATGGAGTTTGTTTATAAAGAAAAAAACAGTTCCAGGGGACCACTTCTGCAGAAAGACAAGAAGCCAGAGGCCAACTGACCCTTAAAAACCTGAGTGAATTTGCTGGATTTCTTTAAAAAAACAAAACAAACAAACAAACAAAAAAAAAAAACATGGGAAGAAGAACAAGAGCAACTTCAGAGGAATAAACTGACCCAAAAATTGGCAAGAAAACTAGAAAAAAAAGGAAAAAAGAAAAAGTAAGGAAAGTAAAAAAAAAGGAATGAAAATGTGCTCAAAACTTATGATAATTCTGTGACATAAATTTAAATATGCAATTATCCAAATTGTAACTTTCTGATCTTGCTAAATGTCGTAAGTAAGTAACTAAATGTCGCGCAGTAAGCTCTTAACAGAAATGTTTCCTGATTGTTTGTGTTGTTGTTTACTGGCGCACAGTGAATTTGCTGTTTTTTCAACATTGCATTGTGTTATTAAAGTGCTAACTGGTTAACTGGCCTCATAGCAGTCTTCTGGTTTCCCTTTCTAAATGGCGATTACAGACGACCGTCTGCTGGCATGGGGGGCATTTCCTCTCATGCATGTGCAGAACATGAGTGCTGGTTGGTCATTGGTTTTTGTCTCTGCAGTCTGTTCATGTGCAACAGTCGGCTGTCGTTGCAGCTGGTTCTTGGATGCCAGTTTGGTGAATCAGGACCCTCAGGCTATTCTTTGTTTATTTGGGGGATGCTTGCACACAAAAAGAAGCCAGTGTTTTATATAGTATGTTGCCAGTTCACACAGACACAATAAAAATCAATGAGAACTTGTGATACTTTAGGGATGGTGTTTTATGACAGCTATAAATAACAACAAAAATCAGTTGCCCCCAGAATGTAGATAAGGGTGAATGGTTACATTAGACAAACGTATGTATATTGATGCTACATAAGGGTAACAACCATTCATAGATGTATTTATGGCACAATCATCAGAGGACACTGTGGTTTGAAAGACTGCACAGTGAGAGGCCAACAAACTCTTACAAGTTAATGAGCCACAACACGTCAGGTCAGGGGCTACCGAGGCTTTATGATCCAGCATGGGTTCATGTGAAAAAACAAAAACAACCAAAAAAAAACTGACGACAGAGTTGTCAGAATGTATATGGCTCTGACCTGAGTCCAACTCTGACTCTTGCCACCGTCACTGCCACTTTGAGCCGGGTGGAACATTTGACTCGAGGTGTTAGTCTTGCATGAACAGTACTGGAGCCCAGAGAGAGATTGTGCCAATCAGCGAATCACAGCCCACAAAACTACCGTCTGCAGGTACAGTTTGGCACTAGTTGGGTCGACTGAGAGGACAGTGATAGAGAGAGATCATGAAGAATACAAGAGTGGTTATGATACAGAACAGGGAGAAACCAGGTGAAAAATATCAAAACACCAAACCCCACAGTTCCACACCTGTAAATAGAAGTAGATAAAACTCTGAAAACACAAATGGTTATTACAGGATCTCAATGTACAATATGTCAGCTGCGTGTAGAAAACAGATGCATTCATTTGATTATTTAAAAAATATATATTTATATGCACATACTCTTTTGTACAGCGGCTAAACACTTGTTTGGTATTAAAATGTGCACACCTGTATCTATTTTTTTTGTCTTTAAATATTAATATCTTGATTTACACTGCTTACTTAACATTTTCTCCAGAGATTATGATTTAATAAGGTGATAAAGGAGCTATAGGCAACAATTATGCCTTCCCTTTCATAAAACGTCTTTTTTCTAGTGGAATGCCAAGAGTTCTTAGAGACAAAAATAGAGAACTAGTAGTTTTTTTTAAACCTGCCTCGTGGCACGCCATAAACAAAAACAAAAGTAAAATGAACCCTGGATCCCTTCTTTACACACTGGCCGAGTTATGGGTTTGGCAAAAACAAAAAAAAAAAGGGGGGGAAAGAGTCGGGTGAGCATCCAATTTGTCTAAACATCTGTGTTTGCCTGCTGACTGAAACGCAGATGATAAGACATTGTACTGTTTGTTTAAAGACTGAACATTGGATTAAAAAAAAGAAATTACCTAATACGCTGTTACAGAACTGCAAAATTGTGTTGCTGCAGGAGAGACATTTGCAGTCTGCTGACAATCAAGATAAGCTTTTTCTCCAGTGAGGTCGTAAAAAGGTTATGCAAACAGTGTACGAACGGCCGAGAGGCGGCACAAACTGAATGCTCCTCTGTCGTAGAGGATTTCAATTGCTTGAATTTGTTTGTAGTAAAGTTGTTCATTGAGAGATATAAACTACTTCAGTCACCCAGATTTGTGTGTTTCATATTAATGACATAAATTCTTGCAAAATAATTATTCAACTTTTCCGTGAATCCTGAGTAACCTTTAAAAAAATACTTAAAATAAAGGAAAACGAAGAATCCATTCATTGAAACAGCACTCCTGATCTCAAAGTTAAAACACCAGAGGACATTTCACTGATTAGAAACCAGCCATTATTGAAAGGACACACAAACATACACACAAATTACATACTAAAATAATTAAAAATGTGCTCTCTTTCTCCCTACTCATTCTCTCTATCACATTCCCGCCAAAAAATATTCACACACTCAAAATGAAGCGAGGAGAGTTAAAGAAAAGTCGGGTGGTACACATGAGTAAAAGCATCAAACATGATGCAGATATAATGCTATTAATCAGTCAACATTTCAATAATGTCTCTGTGACTGAGTCTGATACAGTGTTTCGTGTCGCCAGCAAGGAGAGAACTACACAAACCGAGGCTCTGGGCCAATATGGACTCAGTAAAGGTTCAGACAGGCACATTTGATATATATATGTGTATATATAATTCAAAAATATACCTGACGTTGAGGCTGAAACAGTCTCAGTCTCTTGTCATTCCGTGTTTGAACTGTTCACTTTGGTAAAGGGTTTTAATCGATCGCTTCGTGATGTCGCCTCCTTCATTATTTTTTTCCTCTACCTTTTACATTTTTTAAATAGACAGGAACTGTTTTGTACCTAAGGGAGGTGTAAGCGCTTTTGCATTCAAGGCAGCATCACAGCCAGGTCACCATGGAGGGCAAGGTTAATGGACCCCCGTCCGCACTCTTCTTCTGCACCTTTTTTAAAACCAAGTCTGGGTGCACTCGACTCTCCATGGGGTGAAAGTGCATAGGAGTTGGGCTCCCACCGTTGCAGCAAGGATCCGCTCACAGTAGTAAGGCCTTTTTGTTTCTCCAAAAACAATGTGACTGCTTAAGCATCTGAGTGTCTGCACAGTGAATCTTTCAATGTGTGTGTGTGTGTGTGTGTGTGTGTGTGTGTCAGAGAGAGAGAGGGAGCAAAGTGTGTATTATGTGCAACTGTCTGTTTTTCTAATGTCTGTTTACGTTGGAAAGGCAGGTGGTTGAGGGACTCGTGTCCTTGTACTGCCTCTCCTCTTTGTTTTCACGCGTCTCTGCTCTTTCCTTCGTCCTTCTGCTACTGACGCTCCTCTCCCTCCTCCTCCTCCTGGATGACCTGGATGTCATCCGACGGGGAGGTGGGCAGGCTGGCTGGCAGGCTGGGGAGGAGGCCGTCGGGCTGCTGCTGTTTGCCGAGCTCTTTGCTCTTCTCCTCCTCCTCGATGGTCTTCTTCCACACCTTGTGGTTCTCCGTCAGGTGCTGCATGATGCTGCAGAACAACCTGCGGCGTCTCTTCCTTCTTTCTGCAATGAACAAAACACAAAGAAACGTTTCAGGAAATCTCGGTTGGCTAACTGCAATCTGGTTTTGCGGAGTAAACCCTGAGGAGCAGTTGGTCTCTTACTTGGTGCCAGCTCATCCTCGAGCTCATCATCCTCATCTTCATCCGAGTCCGAGTCCACCTGTCCCTCCTCGTTGTCTTCATCTGATCCCTCTTCATTAATCCAGTGGCCAGGAAGCAGGCCAGCAGCATCGTAGGAGTTACAAAGTGGTCCTACAATATGAGTGATGAAGGACTCCTGCAGCTTTGCCAGCTGTGGAGAGGAGCGGTCCATGAAGGGGCTGATGGGTAATCCCAACCTCGCCTCCTCATCACCCTACAGATTAAAAACAAAGACTGTTCAGGGACACAGATTGTAAGTGATGAACCTTCATACAATCACCAATGAGCGGACCACTATTAACCCTTTGAAACCTGGATCGACATCAGTTTTCTTGTGCTGCCTTCAAACGCTTTTCACAAGCTATTTAACCCTTTGATACCTGAGCAAATTGGTTTGATTTCTCTCTGAAATATGGGAAAAGGGCAATAAGCAACTTGCAAGAAATGCAAAGAAATGTGACAGGAAAATTACCAAATATATAGTTTTAAAAAGAGGGTAGAATTATTCAAAAATATCCAAAAAAAGGCCACAGAACTATATTTATACTTCTAATAATTTTATAAACTGAAAAATGTTAAAATATATAAAACAAATACAAATATATTTTAGCTCATTTTCTTGTTTGTTTTTGGTTTGAACTTTAAACATTTTTTAAAATGTACTTATTCTTTTTTCCTATTTTCAGGTAATTTTATTTTAACCTTTTTACTAATTTCTTTAACCTTTTTACAAATTTCCTGTTTTTTTTTTGGGGGGGGGGCGGGGGGGGGGGGGGGGGGCATGTCTCTTTAAGTTCCCTGCTGCCTCCTCTTCCCCGTGTTTATTTATTTATTTTTTAACTTTAACTTATTTGCTCAAGTTTCAAAGGGTTAATGTTATACTTTCTTACTGATATTTCATTTTTATTTATTTCTTTAAATCATTTTTTAATTGTGTTGGTTTATTTATCATGCAAAAAGCTGCTTTTCCTGCACTGAACTCAACTGTCCTCTAATTTAAAAGGGGCTTTAATGTTTTTCCAATCGAGTTTGTATCGATTTAGAGGTTTATAAATGTCACCGATGTCATTAATCTTTTTTGTTGTCCCTTTTCCTTTCTCTTATGGTTTTCATCCCTCTTTTTCATGTTTGTTCTTGTTTATTGTATTTGTAGCCTCAATGTTTATTTCATGGTGGGGTTTGATATAAATACGTTATGTGTTCTCTCTGAAGGTTTTTCTGGTGGGAACAGAATTGCTTTGGTATAAAAAAAAACAATAGAACTTTTTTAAATGTGTTACTTTCTACCAAAGTAAAAAGAAGATAGACTGAAACTGTTTATTGAATACACTCTGCAGCATTAGTATGCAGTCTGTACCTGCTCATAAAACTCATTGACGATGCCTTCTGTCCACTTGAGGTGCAGGTCACGGACTTTGGCCGGCCCGTTGATATCTGCCAGCTTGATACACACTTGGCACACCAGCAGTCTGTCGTTCTCATTGGTCCAATCAATTCCTGGACTGTTCACATCATTCACCTGTTAACAAACAAAGACAGGTGACTTATTACAACAAGTGAAATCCTTTACTTCAGTAAAGTACTGATACCACTGAAAAGTAAAGGTCCTGAATTAAAATTGTTACTTAAATAAAAGTGAGTAAGTATAATCAGGGACATTTACTTTAAGTATTAGAAGTAAAAGTACCCATCCAGAAACACTTAAAAAAAAACATTTAAAAGTTGATAAAATAAATTGGAAAATGTCTCAAATGTTTATAAAAAATAGTTGCCGATTAATTTTCCATCCAACAGCCAACAATCCAACAATTTGATTAATTGACTAAAAGTTTCAGCTGCACGTGTATTATCTGTTGGTTACTTTAATTCATAACAAATATTCTTTTTAAACTTTTGTTTTAATTTTTTTATGCAAAAATCATAATTTGTAAAGTATCTAGAAACCAAAGCTTTGGGATAAGCACAATGCAGTATAATATTTACTTCAAATTCATACCCGAGTACACTACCTGAGTAAATGTCACACTTTCTTCTGCTCAACTTAACTTTAATGTATCATCCTTTTTATGTTTCAATCAATATTTTGCCAGAAATTGGAGGATTAATCCAAAGAATAGATAAGGATCTATTCTGGTCATAAAACTCATCTCAGACCTTGGCATTGAACTCAGCCAGGAAGTCAAAGTGCTTCTTGAGGTCTGTGGCCAGTATAGCCTCGATGACGAGGAAGCGAAAACGCTTAAACTCCACGTGATCCAGGTTGACCAGGAAGTTGAACTCGGGCTGGGACAGGTAGAGGCTCCAGGCAGACGCAGCGTGGTGGTTCTCCAGCACCGACCTGTCGTTGTACAGCACCGCCTGCACCGCACAGGAAGGAAAAGCAGAAGTGGTGAGAGAGGGAGAAAAAAACAGAACACGCTAAGAAGATTCCTACAATTTCCTCCAAAATGTCAGAAATGCATTTGCTTACACAACACGTCTGCATATGTGTTACACAATTTGTAATGGCTTTATAAATAGCAAGCACTCAATAAATGAGATAAAAAGGGCATGGGGGTATTTGGTTGAGAGTAGAAATGTAACAGGCTCAAGTGCACGTCTAGCTGAGGGCAGAGGCAGGTTAAAAGCAGTTACAGAGACATTAGATACCACGAAAGGCTTAAACGATTCTTCCAACAGACAACTGTCAACATTATTAGCAATCGATAGGTTCAGGGTTTCCTCTCTTTTCCTTTAACCTAATTTCCTGGGACTTTTACAAAACCCACACAGCGTGACAGCTCTATCACTGGTCATGATGAGAAAATACAATATTTAAACTGGGGCACGCAGTTAACCTTTTCACCTCTCATTTACTCAGCTGACCACAGTGAGAGAGCACAATGGGATTAACTGCCATGTGGTGCAGAGTTTATTTCACATATCATTTTCACTTAAGACACAGTTTGTAGAGATAATTTAAATTTGTGTCAATGTATGGAAATCAAATAATGGTCATCCTGTCTTGCATATTTGTGTCAATCATGCAAAAACCTTACATTGATTATTCTATGTATAGCAATGCGCTGCATCATGAAGTATGTGTGGAAATGGCATCTGTCGAAAATGTTGACTTTCAAGTTAAAGATTAACCGGAAAAATGGAAACATACGGTTTCTGTAAGATACCCATAATATATGAGGATCACTGACCAGTTCAAGTGAAATCTTTCTAATTCCAAAAATACTACTTGAGGCAAAGTGATGCAGGATGTAAAGATGATTCACAGAAAAAGCACAGGATATGAAGGCACTTTGGCTTTGTGCATGTTTGTGTCGATCACTCGTGACTATATGTGTTGAGTGGCAGTTTTTCTGCAGAAATGTAGCATCCACCAGGAACCGCTTGGACAGACTTGGTCTCTGCTAATGAGAGACAGCCATGTGATTTTGTCTTTGTACGCAGGACTTGTCTAAGGGACAAGACGTCAGTGGTGATATTTGCTTTCAAGTTGCAAACGTGTTGCAAACAATGTCCTTCACAGTGAAGCGGCAAGTGCAGATAAAGGGATAAATTGTGACGTTGCAGCAAATACGGCATCCAAAGCGTTGTATTATATTGTACTTGTCGATGGAAATATTGTGTATTTCTATGTGAAGCTGCAGTGATGGTGCACATGCATATAGGGTTGCAACGGTATGAGATTTTTACAGTACGATAACCATCTCAGATAATATTGCAGTTTCACGTTATCACAGTATTGCAGAATTATTACTATTATCAGTCAGAATGACCCTTAAAGACATGAGAACAGAAAGGTTATTTTAAACAAATGTTTTATCACTATAATTTAGACTTTAAAGCATTTTTTAATAGAAGTATGTGTAAAAGGTCTCCCTTTTGAAATTAAGTAAAAAGAAGCTGAGATTCTCCTTCCCGTTGCATTTTTTTCAATATCGTAGAAAAGCAAATGTTCTCAATAAGATAACTGTCAAATTTCATTTCACAGTAAAAAAATCGATATATCACTGCATCCATACACGCTCACGTATGTAATGTCCAGGTTTACGTTTAAAAAGCACAGTTCTGTGGTGCATACAAGGATAACCCAGCAAATTTGTCACCAAGTTTGAGATTTGTAAATGGAAGAAGTAAAACCTTATGTAGTTTAGCATGACGATAGCCAGCTTGATAAAGCAATTTTGACATCAAACACTGTGATATATTTAGACTAGGATCGCCCCAATATACAGAGTGTACATAACCAGACTTACTGGGATGTATGCTGACTGGCAGGGGTCTTGAAACAGGTTAATCTCAATCCTTCAATTACTTGTGTAAATGCTCTGCCTTCTGACACAACAGCTGTCGTGAAGTGTCATTTTGTAAAAACCCATATTTTGAGCACTTGTGTTTATGTGTTCCACTGAGCTTAAATAATTTGTAACTCTATCTACAACACTTTTAAGTACCAATAAAGGCAGCGGGACGGGTGTACCTGAGATGCATTAGTGGCTACTAGAAAGGCATTTGTGCGACCGGGATGGTCATAGTCGTGCATTGCAGCTGCTACATAAAGGGCCATGAGCTCCAGGGCAGGTATGTTCCAGGCAAGGCAGCCGTAGCTGTCATCTGAAATGGTGGAGCTTTTGGAGGTGGCGTAGGGTATCCTGCCTGGAGAGATCCCGCTATCTGAATCTGGAACATGACAACAAATAAGATGCATGTCAATGAAGTGAATCATATCATGTACGATAATACAGGAGCAATTTCAATAATGTGCAATCAGTGGTGTCGTTTGGCCCGGGCATCAGCAATGAAAAAAGTACAAAGTAAATCTGGTCAGCAGCTCCTCTGGAGCCATTTTTGTTTGGTTTGATGTATATCTGAAGGCGAACTGTTACTTTTAGGCTGGCATAAAACTATGACTTTTTTTTTTTTTTTTTTTGCAATTCCATATTCTTGGAATTAATAATAAAAAAATCATAGTATTTTTGTCATATCCTCAAGAATATCGTTATCGCACACAACACCCTGAAATATTGCAATATTATTTTACGGCCATATTGCCCATCCCTATGTCTCAGTGTACATCTGCACTGCAATTGTTATAGCAGGTTGGAAATGTGGCTATTCCACAATGAAGTAGAAACCTTACAAAAAAAACTCACAGCTCTTCCTCACATCACTGACATTTTCTAATCCCCTTCTCTCTGCCCGCTCTTATCAAATGACAGCTGTCCTGGCAGCCTCGGTGTCAGACGTCAGTGGATAAGCCTCAGGTAATTTCTAATGGAGCTAAAATATCATTAGCAGAGGCGAGCCTGGGAATCTCTGTGCTTTAGACCAAACCATCTGTGTTCTGTAAAGTGAAGGCCACATCCCATAACAGAAAAAAACAAAATTTAAAAGCCGCAAACAAAATCAGTCAGAATTACTGTATTTCTGAGGGTGACCAAATAATTATCTGTCCAAGATTCCTTAAAGAAGTAGTGCTGTCAGTGGGAGATGATGAAGAATCTGCACGCTCTTTCTCTGTTGCTGGTGACCTCATCAAAAAATGTCTTTGTAAGATTTTTTTGTGGAAATGGCTCAAACTGAGACACCAATGTACCACACATATACAGTGTGTATGCGGTATAAGTGATAACTACAGACTAAAAGATGTTATTAAGCCCACACCAAGTAAATTCACATGTTCACAATATATCAGGAAAAAAAAAGTGATAACTAGGATAAAAATATAACAAAAACACATATCAGATCAAATAAAAATAAAATAACATAAAATCTATATACACTATAGATACAGGTTTTACTTCTAGAAATATAAAATATTGCAAAGTAAGTGGTAAAAAAATTGCACTGTAGGAAATATCACACACGGTATAAATATAGGATATGTGTAAAAAAATATGTATAAATATATGCATACAGGCCGATATAATTATGTATATGATGTAGTATAATTATCTAGTGATAGATATAAGAATAATTAAACAAGCAGCTTTCTGTACTGTTTAATTGTGCAGATGTAATTCCAAAGAAGAATCTGACTTCTCCCTCAAGATGTTCATCAACACTGATGGGCGAAAATGTCTCTAACAACTTAAAGACTTTATTTTCCATGCCATGCACATGTAGAAGGGTTTTATAGAATGAGGAAGGCACTGGGAATGTAAAAACACCTTCATATTTATTTATTTTTTTAAATTTTATTAATGAGATCAGAGAAGACGTTATTGCGTGCAGACACGTGAGCAGAGACAGATTGATGAAAACCCCTCAGATGACTCAACACTGGCTACCACCTGTACTACACATCGGAGATTACGTAATACGATCATGCACACAGCCTGATGTGATTGTTGTGCGTCCGTGTGTCCTGATTATAACCTGTGTTCCACAACTTGTTACAACGATTTATGTCCGAGGAGTTAATGTGCTCACCTGTGTCACTTCCTGTC
Organism: Plectropomus leopardus; assembly: GCF_008729295.1. Taxonomy (NCBI): domain Eukaryota; kingdom Metazoa; phylum Chordata; class Actinopteri; order Perciformes; family Serranidae; genus Plectropomus; species Plectropomus leopardus. The sequence continues at coordinate 17,792,523 of NC_056463.1, forward strand.
ACATGCTCACTGTGAATCTGCTGGAACCCAGGGATTGGTTGAGTGGTCAGGTACCAGACAGCATGGAGCACATCAGTAGCATGGACCCTGTTGTGATCTGTAAGCATAATAGTTTCAATTAGTTTATTTTACCATGTTCACTACCACTCACATTTCTTCTCTTTTCATTGTCTTGTATTTTCGGTTTTATTTTGATACTCTCTTCTTGAATTGTTTCACCTCTCCTGTGCGTTTACCTGCCCCGCTCTAATGTTTCACACCCGCGTCTCAGTGTCCTTCCTCCCTTTCAATATTTAGTCTAACCACAGTGTGGTAAGGACATTCATGTTCCCTTCAGACTTCAATTGGAGACATTTTGGTGATCCTTAGACTTTTTATGTTTACACCTTTAATGTTAAATAATGATGTGTAATTGTGATTTCAATAAAAATGAGTAGATGTGCTGTGCTGCAGTTGGATTTTTTTTAAGAGGAACATATTGCCAGTAATTTCTCATTTCTCTGCAGAAATTTTGATGTAAGTTATGTACTGTCAGCATGTTGAAAATGAATGAAACTAAGTGTAAACTGAACAACAACAACAACAACAAAAACCCATAAATACTAATACTAACTCAAAAAGTAGAAGTACTGTAAAATGAAAACACAGTAACGATACTGTCAATGAAAATACAGTAATGAAACTGAAATAATAAATAATAAAACTGTAAACACTTGTACAGTAATTTACTGGCATCAAGCTGTCAGAATGTTACTGCAAAAGTTACAGGAAACCATTTTACTGTGTTAGTCTCACATTCGCAACTTCATTCACCCGATAATACACATGAACATCCTCGGATTACACATAAAAAACCAATTATGAACTTCCTGAACACTGCACAGTGTAATACTCACAGGGAATGTCCCTGTAGCCGCTTTCCAGAGCACAGAAGTATGTCATGAACTCTCTCACAGGGATCTTAAAAATTTCAAACAGACACGTGTCCTGGAAAAGAGTGTATGTCACCTGGGGAAACACGAGACAGTGTTACTGAGACACACGCGACAACCAGCACCCTCAACATCAAAGTTCAGTGCAACATTAAGATTTCATAATTATGCATAGACGAGAAGTTCACTGTCTACTAAAATTTCAAGATAATGGGCGACATTGCTTGAAATTGTTGAAATCTGGTCTACTAACAACCTATTTTTCCAGTTCAGACCCTTTTCAGGTTGCACACATCTGCAACAGTATTGGAATTATACTAAAATAATAAAATGTGGTTGGACGCCAAAATTTTCAGGAAAACAGAGCCCTTAAATTCTTCACAGAACCAAACTTGGGTATGTACATTTAGGCTGGGACAGGGTTCCTACAGTTTGAGGCAAATTTAATGTAATGCTTTTTAAGACTTTTTAATGGCAATTGGGATGAAATCACCAAAACTGGCAAAAAAAAACAAAACATCAGCCATGAACTATCATTTTGTATATAGATTAAAGAGGAATTTTGCCAAAATGTTTGTTTTACAAAAAAAAAACCAAACATCTGTGATCCATCATGAAGAGGTTAAAAAAAGAGGATTTTGGTAAATTAAAAAAAAAGAAAAAAGAAGTTACCAATTACTTTGTTATCTTGAGATTTTACTAAGAAATGTCAGAAAAAAAGTAATTAATAAAATCCGAGCTTTTCTGAGCATTTTTTAGACTTTTAAATTTTAATACCAATTAAAGACTTATTTTTAGATTGATGAGTTCAGTGCCTTTTAAGACTTTTTAAGGATCTGCAGAAACCCTGCTGAGAGGCTAAAAGTACAACTGGCAGGTCCTACAGGCTACAAAGATCATTTTACCCCGTGTGAAAAAGCTTTTTCCTCTTCTTAATATATTTGTCAGGAGTGGACAGACCGACTACTTAAAACACATACTGCTACTACAGCGTGAGGACATGATTGGTTCTGTGCTTGCTGTTCTCACATAGCTGAGTATCCTCCCGTTCTTCCCTCCTGTTCTGTCCACCAGGTCAAAGATCTGGAAGTTCCAGGTGTTCATCTTCTCCATGAGAGCCTCATGGTCCTCCAGCATAGGATCTATTCTGAACTCCTGCTCACCCTGCAGACAAGCAGAAAACACTGTCGAGATCAGCACGAGTATTGTTTCCTTTGGCAAATAAAAATATGAGCTAGCTGTCTGAGTTGCAACTATGGCTGATGCAGTTAGTTATTTGAGAAAAATATATAAATGACATGACAAATGGTGAAAATGTTCCATCGGCTGAGCTGCAAAAAATAACCACATAGTTACGAAAGGTCCTGTGATGGAGCACACCTCTGATTCCTGAGTCTGCTGGTCTGTGCTCGAGCTCTTCTCCTTCTCCTCCTCTACCTGCCCCTGGCTCCCTGCAACGTCTGGCCTCCCGTCTCCAGACACGTCCACCTCCACACTCTCCTCCCTGATCAGAGGCTCTCCTCCGCACTCCAGCCCTTCACCTGCTGCACACACAGGGCACAGTGAATGGAGAGTCATCAGTATACAGACACACACACACACACACACACACACACACACACCTGCGTCTAAACATTTTTTTTTACTTTGCATCATTGCGTCATGTCAGGGTTAAATTGAATTTGAATGAATATACTGATGAGTTTAAAAGTATTCAGATGGGCTTTAACCCTTTGAAACCTGGAGTGACATCACTTCTTCTTGTATTTGTATTTAAACCTGAGTTTACTGGTGAGATTTCTTTCGAAAACATGGCAAAAAAGGCAATGAGCAACAGCAAATTTTCCAAAAAATGCAAGAAATTAGTGGATTTGAAAAATGATTTCAAAACAGCTAGGGGGAAAAAACTATATTTACAACTATCACAATCACATGTTACAGAATTATTATAATTTTTAAAGCATTTTTCCTTTCAACTGTTTTTTTCTTTTTTTCTTTTCTTAATTCTTCTTTTTATTTATTTATTTTTACAGATCTTTAGGTTATTTTCTCTTACTTTTTGCTAATTTTGGGGTCATTTCATAAACTGTTGTAAACTAGCCACTGTATCTCCTGGTTAACAGCAGGTACCATTTTTAGAGGCTAGCTTTATTCATCCTGCTCAATTGTGATTGTAGATAAACACTGAGAAAACAAAGCTCATTTTCGTATATAAATCTTGGTGTTTAACAAAATTTCACAAATTTTCCCAACTTAACAAATATAACCCCTACTGACACAAAAATGTGAAAACAAGGCAAAATATTAATTATTTCTCCTCTGTTTGTGTGCATCTACTTGCATTACATTTGGAGTCCAGCAGAGGGCAGCACTGACCCCCTAAACTGCTGACAGAAGTATTTCTCTTGTTTTCCTTTTGATATTTTAACAAGATATTTCTCATGGTACACTGAGACATACACTTGTATGTGTACAAGATATATGTACACATACACATATATCTTTGATCTTCATTTTTAGGAGTCCAAACAGTTTGCTTGTTCACATGTTATTGTTGATGTGTCATGCACTTGTCTGGTGTCAGTCTTCATCATTGACATTATTGTTATTTAAAAAACATCTTAAAAGAACTCTAATTTGCAAAGACTCATAGCACTTAAATAATTTGTAATCCATTTCACTTTGTAAAAACAAACTTTTTGTCATTTATATATCTTCATCAACTTTGTATTACTTGTTATTTAAAAGGGAGGTACTTCCATAAGCCATTTTTGGATTTTAACCTCTCCTGCCCAGTGTTTACACTTTTAAAACTTTCTTTTTCTGTCTTTTATTTACATGTGTATGTGCAAATACACAAATAAATAAATGTACCTGAGCGGCTGCGTTGAGCCTCACTTGTAAATGGTTGATAGGATTCCCCTGCATCGCTGCTGGAGACTCCCTTGAGCATCTGACGACCACAGCTACAACGGACAGACGCGTCAGTCACAGATACGAGGAACTGCAGTGTAGCTTTTGCTGTAACATCACATTAAGATGCCACCTCAGTGCTGCAGGTCTCACCTGGTGCAGACAGGCAAGGTGGAGCTACGGAAGGCCTGCTGGAAATCAGGCGAGCTGAGGGCGTAGCTCAAGGGCTTGTGCAGGTTCAGATTGACACTCGGCTTTGTTAGGAAGTCAGCCGTGTCTGGGAACTCCACAGGCGATCGAGTGACAAGGGACGATGTAGAACCTGAAACTACAGAGACAGGACTGTGGCATGGTGAGGTGACTGGGCTCAGGCTCGGAGACGCACCTGGAGAGGACGAAGGGAGAACAGGAAGAGAGAAGGTGTGAGATTCAGTCGAAACTGGAGCTTTTGATCCACAAGTGGTGTAGGGGTGTGCCAGCTAGGGGGTATCAAATCGTCCACCACAATAGTAGTATTATTTTTTAAATAATGCGAAAAAAAAATTGTGATAATGGCAACATTTCACCTTGTTGACATAATGATGTCAGGACGTTACATACAGAAGCAACAAGCATGGCTGAAAGAGAAACTGCTACTGGCCAGGAGCAACTTCAGTAATGTAGCGTCGTTCAGCCTGAGCGTCCTGAATGTCGTATAAAAGACCCGCACGTTTCAGACTCTTTTACGAACGTGCCACTCAGAGTTAATTCTTCAGCATTTTATCATGAGCTTGTTGAAATGTAAACCTACGGGATTTCCCGTACCTACTGTTGATTTCCAATGTATACACTATTTAATGACTCGGGGGTGTATTGTTTTGTATTTGGCAACTGTTACAATGTGTAATTTGTGGATGATTTTACTATTGTTATACTATTTGTTACATTATTTATATATTATACAGAAACTAAAGAATTGAGGGATCATTTTTGGTCAGATTTACTGAATGTTTGAAAGCGAACTGTATTAATTTTGTTGCAGTTGTGTGTTCTTGAAATGAACAATAAAATATTCTCAGTGTTTTTTTTTATGTCATATAGTCAAGAATATTATCACAAAAAATGCCCTGAAATATGGAGACATAATTTTAGGCCATGTGGCTCACCCCCTGATATGGCGTCATTTCGAGGTTTAATGGTGAGGCCTCACCTGTTCTCCTGGGCCCTGCATGGTAGGTGAGGGTAACAGAGGAAGACCTCTGCTTGGGAATGGTGAGCAGGTTTGGATTGGGACCATTAGACAGACCTGAGCTGAAGCACAAAACACACATATTCAACACTGGCTCTAAAGCATATATTTTAACTCTAAATCAATCAAATTATTTTAGTTTATTTATACAGCACATTTAAAAAACAACCGCAGTTGCACGAAAGTGCTGTAAAAATGAAAACAAACGGCACACAGACAGATCACATTTAAACAAGCACAATAACAACAACAAAATGGTAGCAGAAATTACATTAATTATATTATATGTACAAAAATATGTACAAAAATATAAAACAAAATAAGACTGGTAAGATCCCTTACATACATTAAAGGATTATACTATTTTAAAAACCACTATGACTAACCAAAAGCCATTGAACTCATGTACATCTTGAGATTAATCTTTTTTATATGCACAACATTTTTTAGCACATTTAAGATTTATTTGTACAAAAAAGAACAGAAAACAGAAAAAAACATTAAAAGAAGAAAAGGTGGTTGGATTGAGAAAACTGTGGGGTCTCATGAGGAATCCCACCTCAAATAGGAAACATAGGAAACAGCGTCAATAAGCACACAAAAAGTAAGCAACATAAACCACAGTAGTTTACCAAAAATACAATAATGAAGTGTGAGTGTATGTTTGTGTATGAGTGAGCGTGTGTATGTGTGTGTGAGAAAGAGTGTGTAAAAGCATGTGCAAAAGCATACTTATTTTCAGACAAGCCCTTCTGATGAGAGAGAGAGAGGGATCAGTTAACGTCTTATATTATGAGTTGGAGTAGTTTGGTTCATAAGACAGGACCTAAACGTAAATGTGATGTTATATTATATGATATTTCGCTTCATCTCATGCACTACAGTACTCGGCTGCACTATCCTCTGTCAAGTCAGTCTTCTAACCCGTCTGTAACAATCATAGCTGGCCTCTACTGCCATCCTGTGGAGACACACAGACACTACGTGACACCGTCCACAGCAAGTTTACAGTTTGAGTGAACTCAATACTGTGCAATGGATTTGTTTACAGTCACTAAAGGAGCCTGATTTTCTGTTGATACATGTAAACAGTAGGTGCCATTATCATAGTCCTCTTAAACTCATTCCCTGATTGCATAAAATGCAAATCCGTTTCTTCGTTTTTACTCAGGGGACGAGAGGACGTGATGAGTTACAAACTCCTGCTTTTGGCTTCTCTGTTCAGACTCACACAGGGCTAACAGGTGCACGCTGATGTCGGCAAAAACACTTTGAAAGGATGTGATGAAACGCAATTTCTCCCAGTTTCTTGTTTGTGGGTGGCAGAGTGCTATAAAACAAACTCAGGTTTGACATTTGACACAATTTTCATTTGACCGACATGTTTCCATTTTCTGTCTTTTATGATCACATGACCATGCATGTATATTTCCTTTGTTTCTAAGCGGATGGTAGCAGGGCCCGCTCTGTCCCATGATGCAGTGGGTTTACAAGCTAACTTGACGTCTCTTACACAAACAGTTTCAAACCACAACAAAGGCAGCACACCAAACCTGCAAACCAGCTGTATTTTGTTTGTTGTTTTGTTTGTAGTTTGCAGTATGAACAGTGATGACATGTACTAATGTTAACAGTGGCATGTTTACAAAAGGCTTGAATACTTTGTGATAGATTCTTGCATCAAAGCCTTTTTATAACACCTTTGGCCAAGGAATTACAGGTGAAAAACAGCCTTTTTGCTAATTCTGGCATCTTTATAACAAGTGTATCTTTGAAACCTTGTGCTGCTTTCAGACACATTTCGCAAGTATTTAAACCTTTGAATCTGGTGCAAATTTTATTGATTTCTTTCAGATTTATGGAGTAAAAAGACAAAGAGCAACTTGGCAAGAAATGTCCCACAAATTGCAAGAAATTAGTAGATTTAGATTTTTTTTTTTTTTAAAGTTTGGGGAAAATGTCTGTAAAAATGTCTGGAGAAATGAGAGAAAAGGTAGGGGAAACAAAGAAATTATTAGAATTACCATAATTACAGAATTATTTTAGTCACTTTTTGCCAAGTCGTGTTTGTCTTCTTTGTTTGTGTGGGTTTTTTAAACTAATTTTCAGGGATTTTTCCTTGTACTTTTTACTAATTTCTTATTAATACTTGGGTAATTTCCTGTTTTGTTGCTCATTACTGTCTTCCCATGTTTTTGAAAGAATTCATGCCACTTTGCTCAAGCTTCAAAAGCTCAATTTGCAATGTCCCTTCATAAATAAACTAAACTGAAATGGAACCAGACATAAATTAAATGACTGTGGTACAACCAATAATCTGCTCTAGCAATGAAAGTAACGCCTGAGCACAATGAACACGAGGTAACTTGAGTGGAAAATTTTTGACTCGGTGATGTAACGATGTAGCTGCGATGTACTGTGGCATGACGTGGACGTGTAGTGAGACGGGGGCGATGTAAAAGAACTTGGGAAAAACATTTTTAGAGTTTTAACTGTCAAGTCTGGCTTCTGTGTTCAAAACCAAATGTGATCTACATTTCTCACGTGGTCCTCTCAGTACACATGTATAATGCACAGCTGACCCGGTTTCCTGTGAAGTGCACTAGTTCTGTTTTTATGAGGATGATTTCTTGCTTATCTAGAAGTCACTGAGGCCCATTCAGAACTTTTTTCAGGATGGCCCAAAAATAAAAATACCCTTGATTTCACTGTGCACAGGTGCTGCTGAGCTACCTGAGGAGGATTACAGCTGGAATGCAGTCACATTATTCAGATCTTGTAAGAGTAGCCATTAATCTGCTAAAAAAAAAAAAAAAACAACGGGCAGATTCAGGGTACAGCCCAGACGATGTGTAATTCTGAAGTCTGTGTGTGTTTCTGGAAGGTGGTAACGTGTTTGTGTCTGTACCTGGTCAGGTTGAGGTCAGGGTGGGGTCTCTTGCCGTTGTTGCGTTCCCAGCGTAAAGAGGCAGAGTCAAGAGAAGGGAGTGCAGAGCACGAGGAGGAGGTGGAGCTCCGCCTGGGCTGAGGGGTGGGAAGGCTGTTTCTGCTGCTCAAACCCTGATGGGGAGAGGAAGTCTCCGCTATAGAAACATGTTTTATACACAAACTGAAGATGCTGGTCATGTTACATAAACATTATCACACCAAAAGGCTTCCAGCGTTTTTGAACTTAGGCCATGTTCAGACGCAAGCAATGAAGCTAACAGAAACGGCTTCTGCAAAAAAGACAGTCATGTGGGCAATATGTTTAACTCTTTAAAACCTGGAGCAACATCCGTTCTCTTGTGCAACGTTCAGACGCCTTTTACAAGCTGTTTAACCCTTTGAAACCTGAGCCAATTGGTGTGACCTCCTCTGAAAACATGGGGGGAAAGGCAGTAAGCAATTTGGTAAGAAATTTTCCACAGATTGCGAGAAATGAGTAACAGGTGACAAGAAAATCATTTATTATTTTAAATTAAAAAGGGGGGAAATTTAAGACAAAATTTAAAAAACCCAAACAATTTTCAACACTTTTTGAGGCATTTGGTCTGTTTTACTTCCTTTGTTTTTATTTCCAAGTAATTTTCTTGTAATTTTTTACTTATTTTCTTGTAATGTTAGGACCAGGTTTTGTGAAGCTGCTCAATGCCTGTTTCTGCAAGAAATCAAACTGATTTGCTCATGTTTTAAAGGGTTAAACTGGCTCTATTTTTGCCATGCAGCAGCACATTATCTGGCCAATCAAGCATGTGAATGGCGTAATTCTATTATCTAACTTGTGATCATCAAGATAAAATTACTGTTGCTCTAACAACTTTCCACAGATGTAAAATTCTTTCTCACAGAATTTGAAACTGCTTGAAACTGGAACTTTTAGTGTCTGAGATAAAGTTTAGATACCAGGACACCTTCAGCACCAGGACGTTTTGAGTGAAATGGCCTTGCACCCACCTTAATGGTTTTCCTTTCATTCCTCTCTACTGAGTCCTCCACCTCATCGCAAGGGTAGAAACCTGGGAAGGGGGTGAAGGGGTTAACTCTGGGGCGGCACGAGCCTGAAAATGTCCCCATGAGGCTTGAGATGCTGCGCAGGGATGAGATGGTGTGCGGCGACAGAGACGAGTCCATCAGCAGGTCTGACACCAGGTTTCTGGCCTCGTTGATGACTGAAAGATCCACGCCGTTGCCGCTCACCGCGCCCTGTCACACGCACGCACACACATCACACAGATTAGGGAACAGGGCAGCAAATACACAGTCAGTTGTCTGTTTTCAAAATGTTTGGGGAAAAGTTTTGTTAAAATGTGAAAACAGATCCTAAATTTTAGATTATGGCTTGAGACAGTGATGCTGTGTAGCCTCCTGCTGAAGTGTACTGTAATGTGTGGTGTTTTCAGACCAAACAGTTCTGGGGGCTCACTGAGAGGAACGGCCCGCTGGAGAGCTTCCCTGAGAAAGACATATCCTCAGGGGCTTTTTTTGGTTTGCATTTGCACCACCAATAGGAACGCTTAAGAGTCGAGCCGGCCCGGGCTTAGTATAACAACGTCACCTCTGCACAGCATACAGCGTCACTTCTGTGCAAAACAGGACTCAAAATCGTGTCGTATTTCCTCCGTTCCATATGTGCTCACTAAAGCCTGGACTTCACTGTCAGTCCATTTGCCTGTTTTCTGCCATTTCTTTTGTTACAAGCTCTTGTTTTTTTTATGTTGTCTGTTGCTTACATGGTTTTCAAAATGCTGTTTGCCGGTGCTTGCACTGGAGCATATCTTTGACTTTTCAATCTACACTATGTCTGGACAAGGAAAAAATATATATCTTTTATATTTTCCTTGTGCCTGGACTAATTAACTTATCCTTATGTCACAAAAGGTTCCTCTTATGCTGGGAGAGCACCTAGTCTGAGCTAAAAAAAGGGCCTTCAAAAAGTCGTTCTCAAAACGGTGAGTGTTCATAGTTCTTGACACAACAAAAAGACAGGTTCTTAGAACTATAAAAAAATACCCTCCAATCTGAAAAACCCCTATGAACAACTGAAAATGTCTCATTTATGCCACAAACGAAGAGGGATGTCTGGCTCATCAGTGTTGGGGAAGGAACGGCATTTAGAACAGCTACAGGATTTTTGCAAAAAGAACGTCCAGCGGGCCAATGACAGAGACACCATGTGCATCCCCCAAACATGACTTGAAATGCATCATATTTTAATTATTTGTTGTCCACTTCAATATTGTCAGGTTAGGAACAATAACCTGAGACACCAGACTATTCAAATAAGGAAGAGAAGAGGGAGAAGTGGTGCAAGGAAATATGTCAGCCCTTAGCTTTTAATACATGTTTTAATGTAAAAAAAAACAAAACAAAACAAAAAAATATATATATATAATTCTGGCTTTTAATCAGTGCAGACTGCAATCATATACCGGCTTGGGATGGGCCCCTATGAACCTAAAATAATATGATATTTCAGGGTATTTTCACGATAAAGATATTCTTGATGATATGACTAATACTGAAAAATATTAAAAATATTTTATAATTAATCACAAGAACATACAATTGCAACAAAATAAGAGTTACAGTTTTATATTTAAGCATAAACATAAGTTTGCCTTCAGATATTCAGTAAAAACTAAACAAAAATCATCTGTCATTTCTTTAGTATGTAAACAGTAGCTGGTAGCAAATTTGCTCTGAGACATGTTTGTTGTTGCCATGGGTAACGATGTGACATTATTATGTGAACAAGTTGGAAAACTGCCATTAGCAATTTTTTAACCAAATTAAAAATCATATTGGTATTATCATGAATGATATGACATGGCAAACCCCAAATGCCAGATCCCTAAATTGGCATAAAGTCATCAAAACTTTGAGTGCCCTTAACTACAGTGTATATAACTACAGCCCAGATGAGAAGTGTAGAAACTGTAAGAGTATTGTAGTACAAAATAGGTTGCGTAGCACCTGAGGGCAGTTTTAATAGAAAACAGGGAAAATGTCCTGGCTGGTTCAGCCCCGAACAGGAACAAATAATGATTTTTGTTCTTTGGGAGCTAAATTCTTTTACAGATTACACAAATTGTTCAAACAAGACAAAGAATGTTTGAGTAAGATAAAAATGTGGCAAGACAATAATGCCATGGTCATTGTATGCATGGTTTTATACAATGTGTATATTGCCTGAACCAAAAAATGTCAGGGAAAGTCTAAATGTCCGAAAGAATATACTAACCTGGATGAACCATGCACATATCCATGCATGTAGCTTTAAACTCCTCATATAAACAGAATACTGACCTGATACTGTGGCTTGTACCAGTGTTTCAGATCCCAGTCCCACAAGATCATCTGAAAAACACAAGTGAGACACAAAAACTGTCAGTCAAATGTCATCATTGCATATGTGTTTGTGCACAACAGAAAATATGAAATGCATGTACACAGAAAGAGCAGAGGCTTTGTCCTACACTCTACTTCTACCCTTTGACTTTTCAGTGAGGGCACTGGCAGGTCAGCAACAGAGCGACAGAGCTCCTGCGACTCTATTCTGCCTGTTATCTAAACACACAGTGGAGTAACAGTTTACATTAAGGATTTCCTGCACCGCATGATGCACTTTCTACTACAGGTATGCTAATGCACACTGCCTGCGCGACAGCAAACGGATGCCTTTCACTGAAAGCAAAAGAAGAAAAGCAAACCACTAAAACCACCGTGGTGCGTCTACAATGGAGCTGTGAGATCTTATCTGGCTCCAACTACGTCAATCGGCAGCATTTCCACGCTATCTGTCGGTAACCAAACAGTAGCTCTCACACGTTACAACGGTGTACAGGCAAAGTTGCTGCAGGTTGTGTAACACTAAATATCTGGACCTGAAATAACCTAATCCCTGAGCTTAAGCATAAATACTGAACATTTTAGTTAAAATGGAAATTAATTTGATTTTTTAACACAGTCAAATTGTACTTTTGAACATTCACTTTGTTTTTTTTCCATGTGAAAGCACTGAAATCTATTACTTTTTAGGTCCATCTTCATGTTTTAATCGGTGGAAATATAGCTGTTTGCTGTGTGGAAATCCATGCAGCATGCATTTCTTTTAAAAAGCCAGTGTGCAGTCTCACCCCCACACCACAAGGGGGAGGACAGAGAGGATTAAGCCTCCTTCTGAGGAGCACCTCAACAACAACCTCAGCCTAAAATGTAAACACCTTTCTCCTTCTTTTTAACATCTCAGCCAGTCATCACATTGACAGGAATAATCATCTTATAATAATAAAAATGTGAAAAAATGTAACATCGGATTAATCATTTGGGCATATTCAGCGATGTCAAGAACTTTAATAAGTCATACTATTACTTAATTACAACAGTAAATACACTTTTATTTAGGAAATAGCTTGCATTTGATTTCAAGTTCATTTTAAAATGTACTCTTTCACTACTATTCTACATTGTATATGCTAGTTTTCAAAAGCTTCAAGGCTATGATTTTAATATAATAAGAGTATACATTTAGACTATGTGAATCCTGTAATATTATTGATTTCACACAGATATGTTTTACTTTCCTGCATATGAAACATACAGAGCATGAAAAGCTATAACTAACGTTGTTAAATAGATCAGCGGCTCCATCCCATCTCCTCTAATCAGCGACTGTTTCATTGATCAGAGTGGGATGTTGGGTGTTTGTCATCAGCATCTGTACAATGCTGCCAAACATTTAATATGGCAAATAAGCCCTGCCATGGCAACCTGACATAGAGGCAAGCAAACAATGCTCCATACACCATGGCAACGGGATGGCGGGAGACGGCCGAAGGACAGAGTTGTTGGCCTTCTGCTTGTTTACGGAGAGACGCAGAAGGGATGAAGCAGACAGAAAGATGGGTTAAAGCTGAAGGAGAGGATGCCATTAAGGAGGGGATGCAGAATAAAGGACAAAGAAAGAGAGACAGACACAACCAGATACACCGTATGATTGGCCTTAATTTAACTCAACCTAAATATAATATTAGTTCCATTTTCTACTCTCGATCACACGCGCAGTGACACTCAAAAGTCTTCAGTGTGTCACACATTACAGCGTAGTATGTGTACAATCTGTCTCACCATGACAGTATGCCTTTACATAATCTGTGCACGATGCACAAACACATGGATGTCATGTCCGCCTCTCACACAGCACAGAAACAGGAAAAGCTGGCTGAATAGGTGCTACAACCACCATCACCACCATTGCAGCATGTGCCAAGCAACAACTTATTTACAGTGAGGGCCTTCTGCGAGCGACGAGATTAAAATCTTTCAATGAACAGGAGACATTTTCTTCAGTGATGTTATGAAAACATGACATGAGGGCAGACGCGGAGACGGAGACACACAACTCAGCTGCTGACACTTGAGACACCTGAACACAGCCAGACGCACGCACAAACAGAGACACACGGGGACACTGCAAAACACATTATAATATGTCCCACCTGTAAAACATTGAGGTGAAATAGACATTGTAGAATTTTTTTCTCTTCTCCTTAAACTTCAACTCAACTATATTTTAAAAAAAAGATATATTATGATTTCTGCTTGTATATAACTGACTAAACTCATTTATTTAACTAATTAACTAACTAATTATTGAGCATGTGTCTGCAACAACGTCAGACAAATGTTTATGCTGCACATATATTTCACTACTTTTGAACAGACATAGCTTGTAAGACTCGTACAACTGGCCATATCCAGTGTTGCTGTCATTCTGTATAACACAACAACATGCTTATTTATGGTGCAGGTATTTCCAAAAGGGAAATAACTGCACTATATTTATGCACACTTGCACGAATATACAAATACTGAGCAAAAAGGGAGAGACCCACATGGAGAAAACAGACAAGAACACACACAATCAAACATGCACTCTGATGCACAGGGGAAATACAGTACACATCAAAATAACACACGCACACAGTTATTTAACATGAGACAAGCCGTAAATATTTCCTAACAGGAGTCAATAAACCTGTGTGAGCTATTAGACGGCCGGTTTGTTACACCTGCGTGTCATATTAGCTCGGCTCTGTGGTGTGAGAGGTGCTAGAACTGATAAAAACACGCTAATAAGAGTGTGGGGGGGCAGAGAAAAGGTATCAATGGCAGGCAGGCATTTGTATGGATAGAAGCAGGGCACTGCTGACGTCAGTCTGCGGCGACACACACAGCGTCAGCAGCCCTCCGCACATGCACACGCTGATAATGAGGACTGGGCTGTGGCTGTCAAGACACGCACGGGAAGAAAAGATGATACGGAGAGAGGAAAAGAAAGCACAGGCTGGCTTGATTGTTTTAAGCCTGTTCAGGAAAGAGAGCTAACCAGATGAGAGGTCTGCAGAGTGTGTGTGTATGTGTGTGTGTGTGTGTGTGTGTGTATGTGCGCGTGCATGTGTCCTATTGCTCGGACATAGCTTGAACTGCCAGGATATGGCTGGGCCTGTAGCACAGTGCCAAAGCTCTGGCAGGTTAGCTGACAGTGGGCCAGCAGCTGAGGCGACTGAAGGAAGGAGCAGACTGGGATTAAAAAAACAGTCTCTGAACTTTTGACCCAGACTGACTCACTACAAATATGTTTCCTACACTCAAACACACACACATAAAACTTGACTCATAAAAGAATAGAATAAAAAGCATACCGCAGATGCAACGTTTTCTTTTATCTATAAAAGCATTTTGTGTAAAAATAAAACATTGAATTCAACAGCGACAGTAAAGCATTTCAATAATACATAGAATATAATGGAAATCAATAAAGGTTGCACAAATGTTTTTGATAAACTCTTCCTTCTAGAAGCACATTTGAGAACTTCCTGCTGGCAGTGGAATTATCACTATAAAAATAAACTGTTTTAGATATGGCTCTCAATCTGTGGTTTTCATAATCCAGTTAATCCGACAACATTTTCCTCACAGATAATGAAAACACAAAATGGAAACAAGAAAGAAAACAAACGCAAGAGTGAACTTAAATTAACCCCGAACCAAAGATAAGGAAGTTACTAACAAAAAAGGTTTAACAACCTCTAATAACTGGAAGTGGGGTTAAAATATCTTTAAAATGACAAGAAAGCTTTGACAAAATGTACCAAGTGCAAATGAGGATAAAAAGCACATGTGAAAGGTACTTTACTAATGAATGGTCAGGGTGTGTGTTTGTGCCAATACATGTGTTTAACCCTTTGAAACCTGGATTGACATCAGTTTTCTTGTGGCACGAACAGACGCCTTTCACAAGCATTTAACCCTTTGAAACCTCACCAAGTTAGTTGATTTCTCTCTGAAACATGGCTAAAAAGGCAACGAGCAATAGATGTCCTGCAAATTGCAAGAAATTAGGAAAAGCTAAGAGAAAATTAACTGAAAATAAGTTTTAAAAAAAATTAACAGAGAGAGATAGAGGGAGAGAGGAATTCTTAGAGAATATTTTTTTAAAGGGGAAAATGTCCAGGAAACAGCTAACTATAAATATATATTTATAATTATTTAGATTTACAACCATTTTTTCAGTTAATTTCCTTGGTTGTTTAATTGTTTTTTCTTGAACATTTTTTTTTCTATTTTTGTTAATTTTCAAATAATTTTCTTGTAACTTTTTATCTCAGTTCTTGCTAATTTTGGGCATCTGACTCATTGCCTTGCTCTCGTGTTTTTCAAAGAAATTAAGCCAATTTGCTGAGGTTTAAAGGGGTTAATCAAGCAGTGTCCCACATGCTAATCTCTGACTATCAGCGGCATTACTCTAGCTCAACCTACACAACAGGCAATTATGTCCTGAGTTTATTACCCAGGACATTACCCTTTATACTAAATTAAAGCTTAATTTGCCACAAGGACATGGGACATCTTAATTTTTAGCCACATGATATCTCTGAGCAAAGAGGACAGTACAAACCATAGACAGTATATAAGGATGGACGGCATGACAGCTTCCCAAAAGTGCTGGCTGCAGTACAGGTCATAAGATGCTTACAGGGCAATGGTTCATGAGGCAAGCTAAAAAAAAAAAAAAAAAATAAGTAAAATTTAAAAATTAATCAAAATTAATCAAATAAAATTTTCCTAACGATGGTTTCTGTCATTTTGATAGATCTTATCACTCAGCTGTATGTTCAAGTGGTTTTAATTAATTATTAAATTCTATAAAAAAGGCTGTTTTGACGTCATAACTGACAGCTGTGACTGACTCATGACCGAATCGGACAGGAGGGGCGTATGGGCGGGACCTTGGCTCCAAATTATGTCACAAGGGCAAGATGGCAGCTTTTAGGAGTCAATGTAAAAGCCATGTTGATACTATTAGCATTTATCTCTGCTAATATATATATATTATCATAAGATTAAATATACAGAATCTCTCAAGTTCATGTTCATTTTTGTAGGATTTAAATAGTATTTAAAAAACAACATAAGAAGTTTAAGAAATGGTATATTTGTATTAATAATAATCATCATCATCTTTGTTCAAATGTCGCAGCCTTTTGGACAGATTTTTTGGAACTTTTGTTTCACTAAAATATAGCAGAGAAATACCTAAAATGTTTTAAGCATGATGGCAACATTGCATTAGGTATGCTATCATGCAGATAGATTTTCTTATCCATACACCATTAATTGCTCTATGTGTGACAAAAAAAATAAAAAATTCAATCCATGTCCCCTCACACACACGCATTTTTGGTCAACGACTGCATGATATCGGCGACTACACAGCTGTGCATGAAAGGTTTGGAGAGATCAAGTGCTTTCTCTCAGTGTAACCAGCCAGACAATCTACAGGACCAAAGACTTGTAAAAATCTTTCTGCATCTGTGCTGCTTGGCTCACCACCAGCCTACAGGTCAACAGGGCCAACGGGAAAACTCACGGTACTCCAGGTGGCTAGTCCGCCTATGGCTGTCACCAGTGTTGTCAGGGCAACCTGGCAGGACCATGGAAAATTCTTTGACTAGGGAAAGGAGCTCGTGCAAAATGTCATCCCTCTCTTTCACACTCATCTACCACTTCACTGGACTGGTGTTGTTCAGCGTCTGCGGTGCAAAAGCCTGAGTCTATGGGAGTCACATGGAGTATTTTGAAGTACTTTTAAATATGACAAGAGGTTGTCCCATCTGGCAACAATCAAGTGAATTAAGAAACAATAACTAATGAAAAGTCTTCAGAGATAGTTAAAAAATTCCAATAATCCAAAGCATGAACAAGTTAACAGTTAGACGTCTTGTGTCTTGTTAGTCAGAGATGAACAGCTAAGGAACATTTTAAAAGTCACTGTATGCTACTTTCATAACTGTTAAAGGTTTTCATTATTATCTCACATTAGCTGTCACAATATTTTTTCACGTGTTGCCAAAACAGCACAAAAAACCCTCACAATGTCCACAGACTGAACAACCGCATTGAGGTTTAAATTTCTTATCTCAATCCCAGAGGGGTGTAGCTATAGAAACTAAACCACAAAGCATATGACGTGTTTATTTCACCTAGCAAAGTAGCATTCTTTAAATGGCACCCAAGATTTTTACTGTGGAAAACTTAACAGGTATTTATAGAAGCCAGAGTGCGCTCAGTGGGGAGACACCCAGCCTAACAAAGAGCATGAAATAAGCTTTGGAGTCCACGTCACGTCACACAGCATTTTGGGCACCTCAGGGGCTCATCTGCCACACTTGTAAATATCCTCTGCTGTAAATGTAAACAAAAACAAATGGCCAAAGTTGTTTTGGGCATGTCTCCTGAGAATTTTCACTAAAAAACGCACAGTGAACAATCAAAAGGGGACATAGCATGCTGGGATGGAAAACAAAAGATGAGATTTATTTTTTTTTTTTTTTTAGAAAGCAAGTGAAGTGAAACAGTGAAGAATGGTAGCATAGAGCCGGAACCAAAAGCTGTCTGACAAAGGCACATGTTAGGTTTATTATTAAAGTGAGCAGCGATACCATATATGTTACCTATAAAGCCGAATTTTATTCAGCTAAAACACAGTTATCAAGTGAAACTGAACTTGTTAAGCTTTGAAGGTCCCAAATTTTTCAAATTTTTAGGTTCATACTTGTATTTTGGGTTTCAGCTAGAGCATGTTTACATGCTTTAATGTTCAAAAACACTTTCACACTGTCTGCCTGAATACACCTATAATCACCCTCAGTCTGAAACGCTCTGTTTTTAGCACCTGTCCTTTAAAGATCCATTTTGAAGATCGACCAATGCGAGCTATCATCGTAAAATCACCGGCTGCACGTATCACATGTCATGTGACACTATAAGATAAACTGATCTACAGCACGTTGTAATGCAGGTTACTAGCCTGGCAACAACCCAACAAGTGTGCAGTGTCTGTGTGGCATTAGGTTACGTGACACCATGTTCCCATGTGCCACAGGAGGACAACAAGGTAGCAACACTGAATCGATGGCACATGATCCAGCACAGAGGGAACAATGGTATTAACCCCCAAACATGTTTGGCTCCAAGAACTTTGTGTATATTTTGGATTACAATTTAGAAACTTCCACCTGACAAAAGTGTTGAAGCTAAAACAAACAGGAGAAAAGACGAACCTGAATTTCAATACTTAATGCTTAATTTAGTGTCACAGCTGATAATGTGGCACACAAATTTGCCATTATAAATGTTTTATTAAATGTGATGGTATATTACAGGACTGCTCCGAGCCAACTAATGTATGACTGTTATGTTTTAATATAGAAAGCGTTGAAAACTGTACATTTACATACGTTCATCCACAAAGAAGGCACACCCGACTCGAGGTCATAGGCCCGGCCTTTGTCACAATACGAGATACAGTGAAACAACTTTCCTAATCCTCCCTAGCCTTTGTCTCTCTCCACACAGCCACAGTTGCTGTTCTCTGAGGATTACGCTACATTAATTCCACTTTCCGTCTTGAGTTACAGATGCCTTTTTATATCCACCCACTGGCCTGACGTTTAGAAAGTGAGCGAAACTTGAGTATTCACAAGTTTGTGTGCAACTGCGTTTTGTCTGGGACATCTTTGATGTATCACCTACTCAAGATATCATCAGTTTGTGATGTTTAGTGAAGTCCGAGAAGTATTTTGTGGTCTAGTATGGTGAATAACTTTATGTGTTAAGATTCTGTGCTGTGTAGATGTAGACAGCAGTTTCTCAGTAGTTGAAAAAGAATTTGAACTTTAAGTAGAGAAGTGCAAACATATCAGAAGAGCGCAGATCAGCTGCAATGCCGCTGGCGAAGCCGATTGCGGCCAATCTAGAAAAATACACGCGGCACAGCTGTAACCAGTGGAATTGTCCCAACGAGCCGAAATTCAAGATGGCAGCAAAGTTAACAAAAAATCAGATTTGTTTATCTGCTGTCGTACCTAACTTTAGTGGATCATGACATAATATGTATGTAATTAACCTGTAGATGCTTCAGTTCAAAGTGCAACCAAACTTCTTTGGAGTTTTGGAGCCACAATGAGGGAAAAAATGATGCTTGGCACAGACGGAAAACTGTCTGCCCCTACTGGCCAGTAAAGAGGAGCAAGAAGTCAACGATCAATGATGGTAGAAAACAGTCAACAAAACAAGTTCTTCAATAATTGTGAATCAGAAAGGTCATTAAGCATACAGTCATAAATAAGCACACAAAATATTAGCCTGTTCGACCCAGTGATATGCGGACACACAGATACACTCATGCGTATGCACACATACACACACACACACACGATCAAATGCATGGTCCTGTCCAGGCTTAAGCCTGGCAGAGATAACCAACTAGTCCTCAGTTTTGCATTAAGTTCCCAATGTGATGTGACCAAATTTACCTATTTATATAGATTAATACATTAAAAGTGTTTGGCATAAAATCAAAAGCAAGACAGAGCAGTATAATGAGACCTTTAGTGAGATTTGTCTCAGATATGCAATCAGAACATGCTAATGTTAATGAAGCTGCCTCAATTTCACAAAAACAAGCAGAAATAATCGACTAAGGACTAAAACTGAACCTCAGAAATGCTGAAAATACAACACTAGAGCTGGCCAAAGGATTTTGGACACCAAACAATTTTGGACACTAAATGATTAATCAGCTAAAACTTTCTACATCTCAGCCTGACTGGTTTACGTCAGCAAAGGTCAGAGTTTGTAGCAGCAGAATGAGTAGCCTACACAGCTCTTTCATCTTCGGTCTCAGGGGCAAAGCGTGTTCACTATGGCGTTTTGTTTACATGAGTCAGGAGACGTACAGCACACGGCCTATGGACACACCCACTGACTCCTTTGAAGCAGGGAAGATAGCAGTTGTGGTCTACTTCCTGGCTGTTCTGAATTTATCAGCTATCTGTGTCCCCAGAAAAAAGCACATGGGCCAGAATGAGGCTGACAAAAAACATGGCGACAACGAGTTGCAACTAAGCACCAAGAGCCATTTGGGAAGTAGCAGCAAAATTCTTTGTCCTGCACCAAGTTGGATGGTGCTTCTTACCAAAACTGTTATTTGTCAAGGCCTCGGGACTGGACAAGTCCACAGGACATGGAGCGGATGTGGCTTTATCAGACATACAGCATGGCCGTCATGGTTGGTGTCCACAAGGCTATTAAATGAAGGCTGGGACACGATTTTTGTCCCCATGGGGGCTATGGGATAAGGCATATGCGTAATGCAACTGGAGCTGTCATGTTGGAGGGTTACAGAAGACGGCGCTAGAAATAACGCCATAATGCCCACTCAGGTGCAGTTTGGGTGGACTCGCGGACTTCAGCTATACGTTCTGTGACGTGTGGACAGGCCTCCAGTCTGTCTCACTCGTTGCTGAGGAAACTGTCATTCTACGGTGTCCATGGTGATCACTGCTGTCAATTCTGTCTGCTCGTCTGTCCCAGCAGAAAACAAGATAAAAATCCCATGTATCGGCTTTTTTTGTGACTAAATAAAATGATATTTACACTTTTCTATACAACATATAAGCTAGACATATTTTTTATGACGTGGTTAAATATTATAAAGTAACTTTACAATATAGTAATTTATCATGAATTCTTATGTGCGCTATGTCCATATTGCTATGAATTGTGGGTAATGAAACCCATGAAATTCCTTAAGTTTGCAGCCCAGTTTAACTCTCTGGAAGTCTGCAGAAGGTCTGCTTGAGGACCCTTGTGAACTGGATGAATTTTGGATTTGGAGAACCGTCAGCACCCACAGACTTTCTGTGATCACAACAAAACCTGCGAGTCTGCAAGTGTTGTGAACTCCAGAGGATTTTGATTTAGCCATAGAAAGCATTTGTTCATGGTCTGTTATTAAAGATCTTTGCAGTAACTGCAGAATTGTAATTCTCACCCATAGTTTTTTTTTATATATATATAAAATATATTTCGACACATGGCTGACTGTGGATGCCTCAGTCAATTCAAGTCAAGTCAATTTTATTTATGAAGCCCATTATCACAAATCACAATTTGCCTCAGAGGACTTTACAGCGTAAAAATGGTAGGAACATCAGGAAGAGTGAGCGAGGAGGGATCCCTCTTCCAGGACAGTAAGACGTGAAACAAATCCATCATCCCCATAGTCTACAAGTGTTCCAGTCTTTGTGAGCCTTTTGGCAGGTGCAGACCAGATTTTACTGCACATATGTTGTACCCCAATGATATGACATGATACAACAGTGTCCCAGCCTTCATTTAATAACCTTGGGCGTCCATCATGGTGGAGACTCATTAAGGACGGAAACGGCAAAAAGGCATAAAGGCTGCATAGGCCATAGTTGCAGAAGTGAAAGTAAAGGTGTGGGATGAGTTTGAGGACACTACGGTGAAAACACATGGAGGCTCAGGAAGGGACGGCAAGACTAGACATCCCTCAGGCTTCTGTGAGGCTGCAGGTGTGTCCTCGTTTCAAGAGAAAGCCTCGGGAGATACTTAAGGGTCCCAGCAGACCTTCCACATTGGTGGATTAACTGCATCTCTCGTCGGCTCTTGGATCGATTTAGCATCTTCCGGCACGGGGTGCCGAAAGGACAAGAATATAGATAGATGAATACCTTCGTAAGGGCTATATTACTTGACAAAGGATTATTAAATAATGATTAAGTTTTTTAGATTTAACTTCTAAAATGTTTTATTCTTTATTTTTTCACCTTTCAAAGCTTCTCAGCTGTTTCATTGTAAATCAAAATGGCAAATTTCCCGAGAAATGGATTTGCATCACTTTTTTGCACTCTATAGAGTCAGATTGTGTACTTCTATATTTACATTAAGTCCAAAGGAAAGTTTTGTGCTGGCAGTAACACAGATCTTGACATTTCCCAACATATTTAGCCAGTGTGACGCACAAGAAATGAGCCATTTACGCTCATCTATTCTTTTTACTTTACCTATTGTTTTCACTTGATGTTCTAAGCATGAACAGACTGTTACCATAATACAGTGTTTTATCTTCTTTTGGGTGCATTGTGTTACAGAAAGTGCTTTAAAAGATCATCACGTGGAACAAGCAACAGCATTGAGCAATAAGACTGTCAGCACCTTCTCTTGCAGCTGTTAAAAAGGAAACCATTGTTAAAGAAAAAAAAACTGCCACAACAAAAGTTTGGGACGTCATGTGCTGCAAGATGTTTATCAACGCAGATGATGACAAAAAGGATTTTGAGCCCATCCTGGACTGACTTGGATGTCTGTCACCAATGCACTCTTAGTACCAGTGAGTTTTCAGACACATATTTTGGAGAACAATGTATCGCCATAGCATTTTAAAAAAACATTTTCAGCAGGAAATCAGTTCAGGTATGTTGGTGGTAGGTGAAGGTGACACAGGGCTGGCCAGTACCTACATGTGTGAGTTAAAGACAGTGAAACTTTTGAAAGAGGAAAAAGCCCATAAGGTCCCTCACAAATAAAAAGTCAAAATCAGAACAGGATTCCTAAAGCTTAAGTAAAATTAGATTTAGGACTTTTTTTAAAGCTACTTGGAATTGAATTTAAGATTAATTTTATAATAACCAAAACTGAAGGAAAAAAAAAATGAACTGACACCAATGACTTAAGTTTAGGGACAACTGTGTCCAAATTCAACATCAAATGTCAAATGTCACTTGGCTACAGTGGCCATTTCATCAAATAATTTAAATACTCATAGAAAATAAAATCATTGTTTAGAGAAGAAAAAACTACTTGAGGAGAAGTTCTCAGATCCGATCACAGAGGAGTCACAGCACACTGCCAGCTTTGTTGATGCCAGATCTAAGATATGCATTGCTTCACACCCTGTTTCAACCATGAAGTGAAGAGTGAAAACAGAAATGGAATCAGCCCCTGGCCCCAAAAAATCTACAGCAGAGAGCGCAGAGCCTTGTACATGTACACCAGTGGGAGGAAAGCCAAAGAGGTCATGATAGAGCCTTTTTTAAGGAAATGGGACAGTAGCTGCTTGCTGTCTGACATGCTTCATGTTGAAGAGAAGCCACAAAAATGGCAGATAAAATGTCAAACGCATATACGGGAAAACAAAAAAAACATGCTGCATAGACACGTTCATTTGACGTTAAGAGATTAACTGAAGATACCAAGAGTTTAATTATTTTCATTTAATAATGCATTTTTAACCTTGGCTTTTACTGTAAATTAATTAAAGACGTCCTGGTCTGAGGCTGAAATATGTATCTCTCCACAGTTTCCTCTTAAGCTAACACTAACCGTCCTAACGCACACTGTTCTTTCATCAGTTAGCCTAGCACTAGTCTTACATAGACCTGACTCCACCACGGATGTATACAGAGAACTGGATACAGGATTTGAGGCTGTGTCCCGTTAATTCCTATGAAAGTTGCTAAGTGGTGCACAAAGCCAGAAAAGTTCGACATCCTGGATGTTCAGTTACCCTGATCCTCTGCTTCTTTGGGGATAAAATGACTTTATCATAGTACCCAAATCTTCCGCATAATGGGGCCCATTGAGCGTATGCACTTGCAACTTCCTATCCATCCATCTACAAATGTCTCAATGTAAGTCAATGGAAAAAAGTCTTTCTGGGCCCCACGGCATCATGTGACGGACCCTGAACGGTGTAATTTCGATTTTGGCCACTATATAACATTAGTATCAAAGCCTGGTGCTGTTCCTAGGGGCTTGGTCAGCCGCCCCCCCCCCCCCAGGAATGCTGCTCCCCCTTGCAGCACATTTTTCCCAAATTTTCTGTAAATTTTTGCAGTGAAAAAAATCCCCCGCTGCCCAGATAGCATTTTCCCACCACTATTGTAAAAGAGACGTCTGTAAAACTGTTTACAGCACACCTCGAACTTTAAACAAGATTAATTATGTATGTTTCTATTCTGCATTTTTGAGCCATGGAGGTTATGTATTGGTAAAACTTCCATGGAGCTGAGAAAAGCGATTTAA
This sequence comes from Plectropomus leopardus, assembly GCF_008729295.1. Taxonomy (NCBI): domain Eukaryota; kingdom Metazoa; phylum Chordata; class Actinopteri; order Perciformes; family Serranidae; genus Plectropomus; species Plectropomus leopardus. Next base: position 17,817,033 of record NC_056463.1, read on the forward strand.
AAATGTTTGAAGGCATTATAATGTTAAGTCTATGAACTGAGCGGGAACACTACTGCACACCGCAGAAGTAAACCCAGAAACTAAAACAAAATTTCAGCATGTGCATCAGGCAAGAAACTCCATAGGTGCCATCTTTAGTTTGGTGTTTAGGAAATTATCAAAGTCTCTGGTTTTAGTGCTGTGTCAGCGTTAAGGAGAACAGACAGCAAACGAGACAGAGATGGTGGGCGGGGCATGAGGCCAGGTCCAGCATTTCTTAATGAGGGAGACAATGTAGATGTCTTCCATCCTCTTTTCAGAGTTTTCTTTTTGTTTTCACTTTTTATGTGGGGTAAAACAAAATAATCATCAAAAAGTATTATTACATAATTTAAAAATGCCCAAAGGGGAACTTTATATATGTCAAGTTATTGTGATCATGTTTGACAAAACAACAACAAAATGACTGATCTGCTATTACACTCCAGGAGACCTTAAAGAGGGGAATGACAAGGTGTATTATAGTAACAAGAAATGTATATCTTAACACAAGACAAAAATCTAAGTTAAACTGTCAGCGTTGACTCACACAGACATAGTCTGAGTGAGCGCCAGTGCCACAATCTGAGTAAGGTCAACCCGCCTACGTCAATGATGAACTTTTTCCCACAATGGTGTGTTTCATGCTCAAACGACCCATAACTTTTTGATTGTACTCAACACCCAAACTCAGTAAGCAGCTACCAATGCTGGCAAAATAAAGTCTGCACACCATTTGCAGTGTTTTTGAGACCTAGAAAAACCATAAAAAGACAAACAGACGAAATTCTATTTTAATCTGAGCAACAACATGCGTCTTTTTCTCTTTCATCTAATCCCGCTGCATGCTTTTTATAGTTGTAAATCAGAAATGAAATACATAATGTTAAACCTGCTAGGGATAGTTACTGAGAATTTGTTTGGACATGGTTATCTAATCGGCTTTTAATTTGATGGTCAAATATACTGTAGGTTTCGACTGTTCCTTAAAGACACCACACAGTCTACACTGCACACAAATCTATAAAATGTGTATTCATTAACAGAGTTAGGCATTTTAAAAGTGATTTTGAGCATTTGATTGCAATTCATTTCAAGCTGAACTTCAAATCAATTAAAATAAGAAGCAAATTTACACATAAAACATATTCCATGTAGAAGGGCTTCCTCTATGCATGACTTTAGCCCCACATTTACTGGAAACCATTCAGTAAATCATGCCCCTATAAATAGTTGCAGCAGGCCGTCTGCAGCACAGGCTGTGTATGCAGGTTACAATTTATCTGAGCTTAAATTTTCTGTTGACCTGGAACGCAGCAATTCATCGCTATCACAAGAGATTGGCAAGAATATAGGTATGTATGACCTTTGGAGAGCGGTGGCAGATAGCCCGAGTGTAAATACTCTGAATAGTACTTCTCAAAGTCCTTTCTGCTGACATTGATTTGCTGATCTGCAGGTTCATATAAATATATCAGGTTCACCTGGTGTTAACACAAGTAATTATCAAAAGGACTGTTGACCTTGTGACGCACAGTGTATAGTCCAAGCCTGATGAGGGCTTAATATGTCATCAATAAACATTTAGCAGCTGTTTATTACGGCACAAGAAGTAACCGTGTTTGACTGGTCTGTCTGTTTTGTCTCCCTGTATTTCCCTCTATGTCATATAGATCTGTATCAGTGTAAAGTTTGGTTTACAACAAGCTGTTCGAAGTGAGTATTATCAAAGTTAGGGGACAAAGGTGACCTCAGTGCCAATGTTTTCTTTTGAAACTGCGCACGGTGCCCAGGCGGCTTTGGACCAGGCAGTTTTACTGCTCAAAACATCCTGCACAAATGGAGATGTTACATAAAGGGTTTTTTTTTTTGTTTTCCAAACATTTTTAGTATGTTTCTTTACAACTAATCAACATAGAAGAATGACACAAAGATTTTTTTTGGGCCCACTAGAGTTGTAGAGGGATGAAATGTATTTCTCAGGTACTCACTTGGTTTGACAGTAACAAGGGATGTTTCAGTGATCAGCAGGTTTTATTTGAAACTCTTAAAACTTTTACAGCAATGCAAAATGACATCACACAGCAACACACTAAACTGGCAAATCAAATATGTGCAAGTGCACATTCCAGGTAGATTACTTTGTGATGTGAACAGCATAGTTTGGGCATGTACGTCAGCATCGTCAAAACTCGATGAGATTAAATGATGCCACTGTGATAACTTTCCAGCGTTGTAAAATTGGTTCTCATGGTATTAAAACCTCATGTCTAGTGTTTTGTTATCAGATAGGCCTTCAGTATGTTAACATGGCTCACATCTGATAACACAGTGACACATCATGTCCATCATTCTTGGAAACTTTTGTATGCTTTTTTTATGTCAGTCTGCACACCCTCAGTTTGGAGAAGCAGACTGAAGTCCAAAACAGAAGCTAAGCAATGTATTGCTGTGGATCAGGGTTAGCAACAAAATGTATTTTAGCCTAAGAGTCCTACCTAAAAAATTCAACATCAGTAATAATGTACCCTATATTGAGAGTATTTTTACCACTTCACCTTTCCACCACACAGACCATTTCAACGGGAAGTCGTTAACAGCTTCAGTTTTTCATCTATGCCCTCGACAAAGCCACCAGCCGCTATTTAGAAAAAGAATAATTTTAGCTCGCTGTGTACGGGAGCTGCTGGTCTACTGCTGCTTCAATCAGTTAGTTTGTGATATTGTGTGATTTTGGTGATTCTAAATGAACCCTTTAAACACCAAAGTCACACAATCACACAAACTAAGTAACTGATCAGGAAGCAGTAGACCAGCAGCTCCTGCGTTCAGGGATGTTGAATCACTGTTTTGCTCAATCGAGTCTGGCCTTGAAAAGAGTGATAAAACATTGTAAATCATTGGCTAACCATAATTTAAAGCAGTAAAAAACACCCTCAATATAGCCTACACTTAAATTGATTTTGAGTTTTAAAGGTGGGACCTATTTAGGTGAAAAAAAAACCAAAAACATTTTGCCTGCTTCTCCAAACTGAAATCTACTGTATCCAATATGCTGTCTGTGGAGTACCTCTGACAACCCCACTTCCAAAAAGTTAACTATCCCTTTAACTGGTCACGGCAGACCAGCAACACACATTTTTTTGTTCTGAGCCTTCGTTTAAAAAGACATTTTGGACATGCTGACAGACTACACAGGAAGCTGTTCATTTATAATTAAGTGCTGAAGTGATTAGTGGATTTAACAGTAAATTAATGGGCAACAATTTTGAAAATTGCTTGATTAGTTAAGTCATTAATCAGCCGTACATGCTGTAACTCAGACTTTTTAAGTGTGAGAATAAGCTACATTTTCCTTTTTTAATATCAATGTAAATTAAAAAATACACTATGTCACAGAAAACTACACAAACTGTACTGCTATTGTTAAGGTGTTCATGTTAATTTTGCATATTTTAGTTGGTAATTTCTTGTAATAGTTTTTATTCTGATTTCTAATTTAAGATTGTTCCTCTCTATCAAAGTGCAACCATGTCACGCATGTCCTTCACATGCAACCTTTTTTGACCACTGTGGAGCCCGAGACCCAGCTCTAGTTTGGCGTCTGGGAGGCCTGAGTGCAACAGGAAGGTTATACCTGATATGGACATGAGAGTTAGATGAGGGAGGCTCGAAGCCTTGTAAGGGAACATCTGGTTTTATCATGGAATCAGTGCAGGCTCCTCTCATAAACACAACCTAACGCCTGAGCCCTGGAGCTCTGGCCAATAACAAGCATGTGAACACAAACGCCATCCATCAGAGCTGAGCGGTGGGAGGAGGAGTTAACAGGGAAGTAGAGAGAGTGAGACAGACACAGAGAGGAGAGAGAAGAGACGCCACAACAGAAATTGCGTGTGAAGTAAATCATTTACAAGCAAGTGATCGACGCTGGCTGTAGGAAGCTTCTTATTTCTACTTTAAGTATCACATTCACAAAGCTGTCGTTAAAGCTGAGTTGATGGTGGGGGTGAATTTAAAAAAAAGAAAAGCTTAAGAAGCTTACAGTTGTACACTTGTCAAGTTAAAGGTCAAAATCAATACGGAACAGGCCGCTCTGGATCGACTCAACATCTGTCAGTCTACTTGTTGTTAAGTTATTTGAGAACATGCTCATATAACTCATGCAGAGTGAGGGCCATTTAACCAAATCCAATACACTGTTCTAGGCAAATTCATAGTTAGTGAGTGTGTGTGTGTGTGTGTGTGTGTGTGTGTGTGTGTGTGTGTGCACGCTCCTTAGCAACAAAGGGCATGTTGCAGCCTGTCCTTTCCTGCTCTCCTGACGGTGGTGTGAAGGCCTGGGTTGGATCACAGAGGTAAAGGTCAGCATCATACGGGGGTCCTGCATGTACTTTTCAAAATGCCTCACAGCTACAAATGTTTTTTGTCTGGCTATTGTAGCTGGATACTGTTTTTACAAGGTGTGATAGCCTACAGAAACTAAGTAATATAAGATCATAAATAAGTAGCTGTAAATCAATACGCTCACATAGAAGCCAGGAGAGAATTATTACTTAACTCTGCAACTCAATGGAGCCTTTCAGCCTCTTTTAAGACAATATTTTCTTTTTTTTGGGGATATTTTCTGCCCTCCAGTGGTCAGAAATCCAAAAATGCAGCTTTAAGGTCTGTGTTTAAAAAAAAAAAAAAAACACTGTCAGGTTTCTATTTAAATCCTTTCAAAAACAAACATTTCATAGATTTCTGGATGTTTCTCAATGATAAGATTTCAAAGACACATATGTTTCAGGCAATACACCTTTCGTCAGTGTTAGGCAATTACCCACAAGTGTGCGACAATCCACTTCCCTTAGTATCGCCAGACAACGAACAACCGAATACTCTCTACTACAATGTGCGCGCACACAGCAACCCTATGCTGATCATTTGCAACACTATAACACGTCAGGGACTTGATGCTACAGTAATGTGAGAGGCAGAAATGTGTTTGTATGAGAATAACTCACTCTGGCTTGGTACAGAGGTGGGGCAATGTAATAGTAGGAGAAACACGAATGAAAAAGTAAATCGACCCCCAACCCCTTCATCTATGTGTATGTCAAGAAATACGACTTTGTAAGATTTAAGTTGGACTAACATGTTTACATGCATTTTAAGAGTCAATAACACAATAATTTGACTTTTTCTGACATCATGTAAATGTACTGACAAATAAAGAGATTTTATGAATCAAAGGAGCAAAGTAAGAGAGACCAGTAGAGTTCAAGAAGTACTGACAAAAAAATATGTCCAGTGAATTCCATAAAGTTATGCTTTAAACACTGTCTTTAACATAAAATCATGGAAAACACATACACAAAGAAAACACACTTTACTTCCTGCTTTAAAAAAAAATCTATAAATCAACAATATTTGAATTTAACAGATATTTCTGACAAGTAGTGCAGAAGCTTTCCAGCGAGGCTATTCGGGGGTGACCTTCATCACAGGACGCAACAATCACATGACTCCAATTTCAACAACTGAGCACAGGATATCTAATTCATTTGTAGATGCTTATCTTCTGCTATTGATTCACTCAACAAAGAGCAATCCCAGAGGCAGCACTGCCCATTAAACTAAGTGAACAAAATGCATCCTAAAATGACTGTTAAAATTACTTCAACAAATGAAGGCAGAAAGAAATAATTTTTACAGATATGTAAATGCATTCTTTTTAAGTGACAAGCGTACACTTTCTAACAAATGCATTGTGCAGTTTACAGTTCAAACACCAGGCAGGAGAGGCTGCTTTCAGAGTGACTGGGGTCTTCAGTTACTCTCCCCCTCAATATCCCATCTTAGGAACAAGCAGACTCAGCAGGCGGTGCTGACAGAGTGCGGGTCAGAACGTAATGCTGGAACCACCAGAGATCAGCATTTTACATCTGTAAGTATAAACTCAGAGCACCGCGAGCTCTGCCTACATCACCTGAGACAGATGCCACATGGCATAAATACTGGAACACTGGCTGACTGTCAGATGAGTCAGAGTCACACAAACAAACCCTGAGGTAGATTTACTAAACAGAGTTAAAGAGAGCAAAGGTGAGGCCTACATGTTCTCAGTTTACCAAGATTTGTGTAGTATACAATCCCTTTTGGACAAAACTTTAAATTTCTACGTATAAGACATTGTGGCATTGCTAAAAAAAAAAGAGCGCTTCTGTTCATGAAGGAAGCAAATAAAGTTTCAAAAAGGGCAAGACTTATGTCAGAATATTAGCAATAGTGCAAAACAGTAATTGTCAAGTGGAAGATCAAAGTGAAGTGAGATCTACAAATGTGAATTCCACAGTGACAGATCCTCAAGACACATATCTTACAATTTCCACTTAGTAAAATAATTATACGTCTATAAACATCTGCGTGATCCGTTTTAAATTCTATAATTTACTTTTTTATTGCCTTTTGTTTTTGGAAATGAGAATTGTGACTATTTACATTGCTTATTGTCATAAAGCATCTGACACACCGGACGGACAAATTAGTTATTTACAGTCTAATAATATAAGACATCAACAGAACATTTCATTGCGGCTTGTTTTTTGAGAGCAGTGTTGCCTGAATGTGACCTTTAGCTTGAATCTCTCTCTGCTCTATTGCTCCATGACATGCAAACAGTGAAGTTAGTGCATTATCTGCTTGGGCAGCCTATTAATGTGTCCAAAACATGATAAATGATATGCACTGTATACATAGCTCAACAGACTACCTCTATGATATTTTTAGCCTTAGGTAGGGCTGCACAGATAGTTGTTTTTTTTTTGCTTCAGCAAGGAATTCAAGGTGAATCATTACCATATTGATGCTTCACCCCATGCCTGGTGCATGAGATCAAGCACTTCTTATTAAATGGTGAAATGTAGGATGATTATGAGTGTGTCTTCAAGCATACAGATTATTTGGTCTCTGTTCCCTCGTGTGGCTGTGCAAGCAGGCAAGAGCATTTGTTACTGCATGTAGGCTGCACAAGTAATGAAAATATTATAAAAATCGCAATATGGAAGGGGTGCCCGGTGGCTCAGTGGATAGAGGGGGCGCCCCATGTACAGAGGCTGTGTCCTCGCCACAGCGGCCGTAGAGGATAAATCAATCTTACTTGCTGCATGCTAATTGGTGTCATTATTTCCAAGGATTATGGCTTTACTGTATTGATATTCTTTCTGATCACTGAGTTAAGTGAATACAGCATACAACCATGTATTTCATTTTGACAAGAGAGCAAAAAATAATAATAATGTAATAAATTACCTAAATACTGGGCAGAAAGATGGTGATTTAGCTAGCTTTTGGTGCATTTTTTGGAGTCTCACTTTGTGAAAATGTCATAAAGGAAAGGAGGAAACTGCTAACCAACTAGCTCTCTTAGAAAAAATGTTGAATGCATTTGCATCTTTTATTTTTAATTTGTTTTCTGTTACTTGCCCAGGCAAGCAACCAAATGTGTCTGCATTTTGAATCACTAAGAAACAGTAACAAAAATGTTCTATATGACCACTATGGCTGATTAGTTCACTTTTTGACGCAAACGCTGCATCTTTAATCCACGCCTAGCCCACAGCCGCCTACTGCTGAGTGCAGCCAAGCACCCGGTGCCTAATGGCCCCGTGTCTGTGGTGCCATGCCAGGGTGCCTGCTGGTGATATGTGGCATCAGGTCCACTGTTGATCCAGTTGATCCTTTGATGCAGAGTCGGGACAGATAAGGACAAAGGAGGGTCAAACAGCAGCAGTCTATCCAGTGCACTGCAGAATGTACTGGTAAAAGAGACAACTTTAAGTTTTTATAGTGTATAAATACACAAAGAGAGTGTCTCTTTATTGAGTGGAGAAAGAAATCTTGGGTCACTCAGCAGCACCAGGTGTGCTCATGAAGCTGAGGGGGATTCAGTGTCTTGATAAATAACACTTTTTAAAGTTTGATCAGTGTTGGGCTGTACTGAATGTCATTTTTTTTAACATTTGAACATTGTTTGTCATATTTAAAAAAATAAATAAAACAAAAATAAATCTTGGTCCACATCCATCAACTTTTTCCTAATTACTTAATTAATTTACTATAAAAGTGTTAAATCAAAAAATGTTGAATTATTGTGGCTATACATTTATAATTTATGGTACTTTTAGATTTCTGCTAAACCTCCGTGTTTATAAAGGTGAGTCCCTCCCTTTGTGTTTAGCAAGCGGGAGAGCAAACTGTTTTTTTTTTTGCATGAAAATGTTTTGAAAGCCAAATGTGGACAGCAGAATATTTCATTAGATAAAACATTTTGAGAATTTTTGAAATGATTCCATCTATCTTTTTCAATAAATTTTGACTTTTGGACTTAACAAAGCCTGGGAGTTGCTGGAAATGTTTGGATCACACGAGCTGGAAGCAATCCTATGCAACCACCAGGGGAATCTAATTCTACAAAATATATAATACTAATGATATAAGCGTGGCCTTTATCTGCAACTTAGTGTAAGATTTAAACAGAATTAATAGAAACGCAAACACAAAAAGTGAGTAAAGCTTAGAAGCTTCAAGCAGATCTTCTACTTGAACAAAAGTCTCTTTGGCCATTAAAGCACTGCCTGTCAGGCCATGATCTCTGAATATCACTCCTCAAAAATTCTTATGAGCACATCATGTCGAGACCTTCCCAGGGAGCAATAACAGTTTGGGGCGGGCCACAGCTCTGACTGTATCTGAACAGCACAGTGTGTTTTAGCTGCAGAGGGGGTGTGCGATTAAAAAACCCTGTGCCCTCCGCTCACTCGCTCTGCCAACAGTAAGCCCCGTATGACTGCTGCAAGCACCTATCTCTACCCATAGACCCCCCAGTCTCTGCTGGTGTTGCTTTATCTCCAGCAGCAGCCTGCATCAGCCATAATAACATACATCACAGTCGTCAGGGCCAAGATACAGCAGACATTACCGTCTTCTACTGTAAATATACGCAGAAACTACTGCGTCATAGCTCTCTAACTTTTGTCAATAAAAAACCAAGGATACTATCTCATGCGTGTCTAGCAGTATTGGAGCTCTGACGAGGACAAAACAAATCTGACGCTGCAAAAAGACGTACTAAATTCTTGTCTGAGTCGTGACTAAAAGTTTAACAGAGGATGCACACTATAAGTCTAAACCAAAATGTAGATGAGCTTTTTGTTTGGTCCCCTAACAGGTCACACTTTGTGTACTGTCAAAGGAGAGAGCGGAGGGAGGGGGGGGGTCAAAGAGAGGGGGGGGGGGGGTGGAGCAGTGGGGAGAGAGAGGATGATACAGGTCCCTGGGAATTGATTACACTGAACAATGGTGAGCAGATCAAGAGCAACCCTGGCCGGATGGGGGAGATATCACACTGAAGCTCGGAGTCTGAGACTTTCGTCAGACACAAAATCTGTCTACAAAATCTCACTTACATTATGTGTGGGGAAGGGGAGGGGGGGTCTGGCATTTGAGGCTGTGTGTGTGCTTGCGTGTTGGGGGAGGGGTGGACGGGGGTTAAAGTGAGAAAGAAAAGGAGACAGCGACAGACTAAAGAAAAAGTGAAGAAAAGGGGGTGGGGATTGGCCAGGAGCAGTTTCTCCAATTTTTTTTTTTTTTTTTTTTTTTGTCTAAACCTCACCATTCCACTTTGAAAGATTTACTTTCACCGTAAGTCACTCCAAATAAATTGTGCACACTTATTGGAAATGGCGATCTTGTTGGTTGAAGTTAGGGTTTATTGCAGTGACTAATAGTGCTTCTCAGTTTTGCCCTTTTCAGTGGGATCTGCCCTCAGCTGCTAAACACACACAAGCCCTCCTCTGTAGCTGCGGCTGACGTCAACCGTCACTTAGCAACAGCCTTTTGGTGTAAAAGCAGCAGTGCTGACACCGTTTTCAAAAGAGGCGCACAGAGAAAGACAGAAAGAAATTCAGAGAGAATGAGATAGAGAGAATAAAATGAGCGAGAGAGAGAAAAGTGGAGGGAGAAAGTGAACGCAATTCTGGTGAGATCGCTGTGTAACGTTTAGATATGAATGCAATGCAAAAATGAGAATTGTGAACATTTTCAGTGCCACAAAAAGCTGGAATCACTCTTGTCTGACCATCAAATAAAGCTTGAAGAATATTTAATGAAAACATGATGCTATCTCAGTGAAGTCGTCTGGAGGCTATTAACAGTTAGTAAAACCTATGGTATGTACTCACTTAAATAAAACTTCAATTTACAACATCCCTCGCCTCGTGCTTAAATTCCCACAGCAACAATTTACACTCGAACCATCTAGTCAGTCTAATTTAACCAAACCTATCCGAGCTCTCTCTGCCTCTACTCTCACCCCGTCACCGACTGGACTGAACAAACAGTCAACACATGCAAGGTTCAACAACCTCATCCTGAACTTAAAAGCTCAGCCACCTGAAATGTTTGCATTGTTGGGAACCTCATGGTGTAATCAAAATCCTTCAATGAGCTGTGCAGAAAAACTTCACCGTCTCCTCAACTCCAAAACTACAGAGCTTGATTGTGCTGCAAATAACCAGCGGCATGGGGGAAACATTTTATTATCACTTATCTATATTTTTAAAAGTGGAAACTACAAAAAAAGTCTAATTAGCCCAAACTTAGTGGATGGCAGTGGCTCGGCATCCCCCTCTCTAATCCAGCATTCTGGGCCTCGATAATACACAAACTCAGCCACGGATAAGCTTTGTGCAGACAATAATACATGCAGATAGACGAGGTCAGGACATCACATCAAGGCTCATTAGAGAAAAATAAGAAAGAGGGGGCATGCTGCGCAGCTCTTTACGCAGTTCAAAACAGAGCATCAAACAAGCCATAACCCTAACTATGTCCTAAAATAATAATAATCATTTCAAAGAAAAGAAACAAAATAAAAACAGTCCATGAATATTCTGCAAGCCCTCTTTTGATGGTGACTCTTCAGACACGGGAGTCATTAGGCTAAGCTCTGGTAGGCCTATCGTGAAAACTAAAGAGCTGCAAGCTAATTGCTGGTGATCATGACGCAAACCGTTTCCAGGGTAACCCGAGTTTTGGAGTACCCGCTCCAGCATTTCCTCATCTGTTTGCACTCACACCAGCAGGCTGACAATGCAGCCGCTGCATCCTGTTTCACTCTGCAGTCAGCCAAACACACAGCAACTCGCTCAGTTTAACCCTTTCGACCGGTCCTGCCGCTGCCGGTGAAAAATCAAAAGCAGAGATGCAAACTAGACATTAAACAAAGCAGGATAAAAATATATTTCACATCAGTCCATAAGGATTTAATAACAGAGCAAATGTTAACCCCCACAACCCAAAATAAGCTCCATTGCACATTTGAGCAACATTTATAAATGCTGATTCAGCTCTTGATTTGGCATTCATTAAATGTTTACATACTATCAAAGCTACCTGTGGCATCGATGAGGAGTTGCTAAGCAATGAATTAGAACATCTTGGCCTTGATATAGCAACTGTTACACAAGCTCCTAAACACGGAGGTTAACTTGACACGTCACTCGCCTTCAGTCAAACAACAGCTCAGCTTTGCATTTCATCAAATAGAATTAATTCCTAATAATCAGCTCAACCAAAATTAATAAAGATGAATAAAGAGTCATAAAGATGACCATATTTCTTCATTTGTATAATACCTGAATTTAAATAATGCCACATAATACCAAGTGCTTTCAAGCTGTTTTTCTTGGTCTGAGAGAAAGAGTTCACAACACTGATAATATCAAGATTAAAGTTGCCTTACAATGAAAAAAAAACACATGCATAACCTTTAACTGCAGATTACATTTAATGGCCTTTTTATTTTTAAGGCAATGCATTTTTTCTCTGTCAGCACAGTCCTCCACTGAATTTATATAAATTGTATAAAAAGAACAAACTAAAAATTTGGTGAAGCTCAAACGGTTGTCTAAATTCATATTGATAATTGTATATATTTTTAAAATAAGTGTACAAATGAGCAACAATGCAAAATTGAATTAAAAGTGAATGACACTTTCTTAGCACGGAGGAGATCCAGGGTGGCCCAGCACGTCCCACATCATTTATTTTGATTATTCTTCACATGTTTAATTGTTTAAAGCAAAATGGACTTATTGAATATACCATAACCAGCATGTGAAGGATTTACTGTGAAATAAAACTTCTCTTTTCAGCACACACAACTCATCTTGAGTCTTTTAACACACTCTGTTCAGGCAGTGTTTTAGTTTGGATAATAGTAAAGCAAAGGAGCTAGCAGACAGTTTCACTAAACACAGAGCCTCTAATCTACACTGACAATACAAATAAAGAGGCTGAGGATGCAAACAGTATAAACAGTACGTTGGATACAATATAATTTTGCTATGATTTTATCTCATTAGGCCACTGAGAAAAAAAACAACTGCATATCTACTTATCAGATTTGACAGCAATTGCTTTATATCTCTATAATACAGATGAAGGGGGATTTCTTCAATCAAAGTAAACATTATGTAACTAGTTCAATACACTTACACCATTGTGCTGATAGTCGCAGCCATAAATTATGATATACATAGAGCAAAAAAATGTAGAATTATTCAAAAAAAGCACAATATATTATTTTGAAATAATAAATAAGAAAAAGCTTTGTAGTATTTCTGGATGAATGAGCTGAGTGGTTTCTCCGTAGCGTCTTCATCCTCTTAAAGACTCTTTGTATTGCACACCGTCTGAAGACGGACAATTTCTCCCTTTCTCATCACTGCTGGAGGCAGACACTATATTCTACAGGGCGATTAATAAGACTTGGCATTTTTTTCTTCTTTGCAATCACCCTGTGGTACGTCACTGGGTTGTGACGTCAATGTTATATCATTCCACATGGCTTTACAGCAAGCGAACGTGACAGCTGAGAGCTGCTCTGCGTTTTCACTGCTCTCCCTTGCAACCTTTCTCTCTGCAGCCTGCTTCTCTGTTCTTGTGTGGATGGGGGGTTAGTTAAGTGTATTATTTACCCCTGCCTGCCCCCGTGGAGCGGTAACCACACAAAAAGAGGGCCTTCTCGCTGAATTGTACATTGCTCTGCCAGCACTGCCTCAACAGTCTTACTCATGAAGTAGAGCTTTTAGATTTCTGCCATGAAAACCCAAACACAATTAATCCTACTTAAAAAAAATATTATCTCCACTTTATCTACTTCATCTATTAAAAAAAAAAAAAAAAAAAAAAAAAAAAAAAGACACACATGCTGACATGAATTTGGGGAAGAACAGGCTGCCATTCAAGATGGATGATCATTTCGTTTTGGACTTTGGATTTAAAAATAGGACCCACTACCAAATATGCAGCAGGCAACATTTCTCACAAACTGTCTCACGGTGCAAGACACAATTACGGGGTTCAATGACTTATTTAGGTCTCCTACTGTAGAGAAATTTAACAAAATAGAGGGACACCCTTAATGCAGTAAATCTAGGATTCAGTGAGCCTAACCCCTGGCACATGCAGTCAATCCATAAAGTTGTGGTTATGCAAGAGGTTTTTAAGTTAGCCAAAACACAAAGCTGAAACCTGAAATTATCAGAGGAAAAATGAATATTAATTGAAACTGGAGCAGGCTAAATGAGACAAATCTATTTCCAACCCCGCATACAAGATTGTCTTTAAAGTGCTTGTGATAATAATGTTTGCAACTTTAAAAACCAGAAACCTCTGTCATATTTCATGGTTTCTAAATGAGCAGTCTTAACACTGTTTCAGTACAGTGTGTATAATAGTGAAGACTCTTAAGATGGCAGCAACCATGAAGGGTTTTCCAGTCTGACACATTAGGATCTCACCTCCAGTATAAAGATGTGCTCAGCCACAGAGACCGTTACCAAACTCAAACACAACACTGTGTGCGAGAACTGAAACATTGACCTTTAAGAAAAATAGATCAGTCTTTTGACTCATTGTGTGGCATAACATGACATGAAAGGAAATATGTTAGGAAATCTCAGCACTTATTCTCATTGTTATTTGTTTTTTGCCTTTTTGTAACAAATGTAGTTCGAATACACAAATGACAAAATAATAATCAAAGTTGATAAAAAAAATAATAACTCTATAAGCTTGTCCTCATAAAACAGTATTTGAAAAAATGACTTATTTGGTATGTGTCATACTTAAATAATCTTGGTGTTAAAAAATAAAAAAGGACGACAGAAGAGGCAGACATCAACGTGCAGAAGCTGATCAGTATCTGGTGAAATTTGTGCCATGAGACGGCTGAATTGGATTCAGATGATCGATGAAGCTGTACAGTGTTATTGGTTTACCATGCAGCATTCACTCATGCAACAACTTAGCCCTTTCAAAATTAAACTCTTGAAAAGTTTGTGCCATTATACAGGTTATAAAAAAACGGCAGTCAGCAAACTGCTAAATCAAATTTGCTGGGCTGAAGGAAAAACTTCTTGATCCAAATATGTGCTTGTCAGTGCTAGTGCATGCTAGTTTTAGAACTCTGACATCTTACGTGTGTGTGTATATATATATATACATATATATATGTTTACTCTTCTATACAAACGGTAGGACATTTTTACAGTTAGATCAGAAAATATCGTGGTTTCAGGGAATCAGGTATTACCGAATTGTCATTATCATGAATCAGGTCGACCCCCTAAAGGAATGAAAACAGAAGGGTTTGTTTTGGTTGAACAACTTTCTCACTTTTGTAAATTACCAAAATAAAGGTGAGATTCTCCATCCAGTTGCATTGTTTTTATAATATTGTTGATAAGTAAATGTACATAGTACGATAATCTTCAACTTTCAAATTACAGGATACCTTAAAACAGGTATATCGCTGCAACCCTATTTACAGACAAATATTTGGATGCATTTTCCTTCCTTATAAGTTTCAGTAAACGCCATGTTTATGATAGCCTAACATTTATGCTTGCTGTCTTGTTCTGCTAATTTATTCGCACATTTCTGCCTTTTAGGACACATTACCACTTCCACTCAATAATAGGAATTGCCCCGGGCAAGTAAAATGCCACATCAGGCTTGAAAATCGAACAACTTACTTGCCTGATCGAGCAAGTGGTAAAAAAGAATTACAACATATTTTCACAGAGCTGATGGTGGAAATATCTACAGAGTGAGCCATCTCGCTTCCTACTCATCTTTGTTTAGAGTTGCACATGTGCTATACCAAGCAGACACTTGCCAGAAAATGGTAAAGAGAAAATTTATGAGCTGAAGTGCAAGTGAGACTTAAAATGAACTTGGAAACAGGAGTTAAGTTGGGTGGTGTCAGAGGTTGTTGGCAAAATAAAGATTTAACATGGCAATTAAAATTAGTCTTTGTTCTTATTTGATAACTGCTAATACATCAAATCAAAAAAAAAAATATTTGTACAGGTGAAAGGGAAAATTGACTTTGGGCAAGTTGATTTCTGATCCATAAAGGCCTTTTTTTTAACTTTCATTTTAAAGGCCTGGCTAGAGAAGTAAACATATTTTTTATGAGAATTTGACATACAGGCTATACTAGCAACATAATGTTCTTAAATTTCTTAAATATTAAATTAAAATTAAAAGCAGGAGCTAAATTTGCCTAACAGATACATTTACAAAAAACAGCTCATCAAAGTGTCGCTCTACAGCACCACAGGTGGCCAAATCTCCTGTACCTTTAACAAAACCAAATGCACAGCCTTTTTCAAAACATAAGAGACACTGCTATGCTGTGTTTTATTTTATCGCTTTGTCTTTGTGGTGCACTCTGTAGTAACACACAATTAACAACTGTTAATTCACTTCTGATGTTGTAATACTAAATAATACCTTTAGGTGGCCCTTTAAAGTTTTCTGTGAGCAATGGTGGGTGAAGAATAGTGACAAAACATCAGAAACCTTGACTGTTTTATGAAAGAAAACTTAAAACCATGTCCTAAATTTGGACTCACAAAACATATTTACAAAAGGAGAAAAAAGGACAGACTACAAACTATTCTGATATTCTTGTCTTTCTAGGTGAAAGTATATCAGGTACCATAGCTTCTTATAAGCACCATTGCAGATCTTTCTTCATGTATGTGACAAATGACAAGCAGAACAGAAACAACCTCAGGTGTCTAGTGGCACAACTCTCATCCTTCTGTCTCTCAAACACATCGTCCAAAGCAGCATTTCTAGTTAAAATATTCATGATGGTGTCAACATGCAAAAAAGTTGGCATCTAAATGAACGAGTGTTTGTGAAGAACAAATGAGATGGTTCAAAAATGAATATGAATTGTTAAAAGGTTTCTCATGATGGATAAAAGATTTATTATTTTAAAAACTGTGTCTTTCTAATTTTGTTACAGCACCTGATCGAGCCAACAAACAACACAGTAACGTAACAGTAAAGTGATAGAAAAATAGCTATGGATGGGTGACATAGTCATTATGTTAAATGTCTTCAAATGTGTAAGTGATCATACACAAGAGGTGTCATTATCAGTCTTGGGTGTACAATGTAACTGCAATCCCACTACTTTAGGTGGGAAATATAAACATGTTACAAAATACTTTATCAAATAAATAATGCAATTACAATAACTGAAACTTCATTTAACCGATTGTGCGGATTATTTAACCTTGTCAATCTAATGTCACCCATTGTGAGGCTTAAATCAGGTAAGCAATTTTTAGACCCTCTGTCTTGAGTGTGTGAGTGTTTAAAAGAGAGAGAGAGAGAACAAGAGCGAGGGAGAGAGAGAGAGAGAGAGACATACATGTAGATAGGACAAGAGAAGGTGGAAGGTGGGCTATTGCACAACATTTTTTTGTAGGTTATTGATAATTTATTGCTATTCAAAATGCTGCAGGACCCCTCCCCAGTGGACCAGTGCATTAACGGGCCATCGCTCAATCTTACAGTGACACAAGAAATGGTATCAATCAATCAATAAGTCAATCAACAGTCAGCATTATACTGTCAGTTCAAGCAATTTGAGCTTTCTTTCCTGGAAAAATGGACATTAGTTTTCCCTCCTATGGATCAAGGACCAATTACGCCTATGAGTTGTAGTCTATGTGCAGGATTTAGATTACTGTTAATGCTAGACCTCAGTATGTTTATGTTTTTGTAAATAACTTTTTAACACTTTCATTTCATAAGGCCTGTTGTGATAAGAAATTACTGTAAAAAATCTGAGAAACAGTTTTGATTTCACTTAGTCTGCTAAGAGTATCAAAAACTTACTTGTGTTGCTTCATTTGAAGGCCTGTCCAGGCTACATTCGATTGGTCTATCAAAACATTTCTACTGTGTTTTACTGTTTCACTACTTACTTATTGTCATGGTGGTAATGGGTTATATATGAAATTAAAAGAAGAATTTGAGGCAAAGAACCATGACACCTCAGAGAGTACCGCCACGGTCATTTAGCACAGAAAAAAGGAAAGCAGAGACACATTTAACTTGGTTTTACTTGCACAGAGAATTACAAGGCAGCAGACTTGGTCAAATTTCATGTTGCATCCAGCTCTAGACAAAACTCTAATGAGTGTCTTCATGGAAAACACTATTTTCTAACAAGCGTTGCACCTGTTGGATTTCTGTCATTTATAACTGGAATTGCAACATTGCCGTTGTAGTAATACTGTAATCAGCACAGTGCTTAGGGAGAGGCGCTGCCAAAACTGCCAAAGAGGAAGAAAAGAGCCAGCAAATTGGGGGCCAACCCTTTAAACCCGAAAGTCTGTCACTGAATGATGGAGTGAGTGACGAAATGACACCACTGACTGGTAGAGTATTGGTGTTTCCCCACTGGTCATTGCACTTTCAAAATGAACATGCACCACAGTGTAAATTCACAATAGCTACAATGTTCATGCATTCACACAACTTCACAAACATGACTGCTCCCTATGACAACATGTGTTACTAAAGGGAATGCAGAGTTAAACTTGCATCCATCTGTTTTATTGCACATTTTTAATTTGTGCATTAAGAAAAACTGAGATAAAAGAATATTTGTACAAAAAAAAAATCAAAGTATTTGTCAACTGTTTCAATAAAATTGCCAGCGGAATCAAATTGTTATACAAAATATCCATTACATCAATATTTGTTGTCATATACTCAGTCTCAAACTTTCCATGTGATATGCTACATTAGGTAATACAGTTTAAGAACAAATATTACTGAGACAACTACAGAAAACTGCAGATGAACATTTAATATTCAGGAATTCACATTATAGATAACACTGACTATCTCTGTAACAATTTGGCCACAATTTAGCGCACTGACCATACAACGTCCAGCAATAGCTTTTAACCTGTCTTGTTTCACTACAGTAGGGATGTGACAGGCAGCGCCCTTACATCTTCTTGCTGTTCAAACAGGTGCATATTGTTTCTTTTGCATCCAAGCATGTTCAATTTCTGAAAAAGGTTTCCTATATTAACATCACATTCCATCAGTGTATTTCTTGCAGCTTTGCAGACATAGCTCGTGGAAAGAGCGATTTCTTTGAAAGGCAAGGTCTCAGGGAAGAGAATCATGAGGGAAGGTGAAATAAGACAGACATTATTTGATTATTACAGACAGTTAAAAGGTAATAATTCATGTCCCTGACGAGATGTGGTTCAACCACAAGAACGGGCCACTATTTTTAATAAAACATGCATTCATGTGATAACTGTCATTTTCTTCAAAAAGTATTTGCTTTGGCCTGTTGAAAACATTGTATAAATTCATGTGTGTGCGCATGATCAGGAAGGTAACACCTCCACCGCAGTTTAAGCCAGAAAAAAAGTTCCTTTTCACCAGTTATTACTTAGTTATACAGCGTCGAGCTTGAGTACTGTATTTAACTGCAGTTTAATATATATTCCATATTAATTAAGGACGTTATTATTTGTTGTGGGTTTCCTGATTTTTGACATTTTTCATCCATAACATGGTAATTATCAAAAAGCTGAAGATTTAAAAAGTGTGACAATGACTGTTTTAAACACAAAATTGTCTTAAAGCAGCAGTGTGTAATTTTTTGTCATCTAGCGGTAAGGACTGCAGATTGCAACCAGCTGTGACTTCTTCAGTGTTTATTGTTTAGGAGGTTTTTACTGGGAGCGGAATTATTCAGAGAGGTCTCTTCCTCTCCAAAACAAACGTACCATTTGATTAAAACCAGTAAAAACACTGAGTAAAGCAGATTCTCATTTAAAAACTTGTGTTTTTCCGATGCTGCTTGTCGCACACAGCTGTTTACTACAGTGCCTGATGCGAAAGGTCCCATACAGAGCCAGTGTTTGTTGAAACACGGCAGTACAACATGGCGATCTCTATATATACGAGGACCTGCTCCCCATGTAGTGTGTGCGTAAATGGCAGATTCTAGGGTAAGGAAAAGATGACGCTTCTTACTTTCAGGTGATTATATATTCAATTTCTGCCATAAATCCCCCTAAATCCTACATACTGGACCTTTAATATCTTTAATCAGTTTCACATTTGTCTGTTATGTGCACCAAATCATCTTCACTCTCATCTACGTGATGTAGAAACCCTGTGCAACCATTTTTTCAAGGTGATGATTAACTTGCTATATGTAAAAGCACGTGGTCCTGCTGACACCCCCTCCCCCTTGCAACTAAAAGGAAGAAAACCAGTACCTCAGAAAAGTAAGTGAGTGCAAAATGTGTGTAAAGATGAAGAACATGTGTGACATCACCAGTGAACCCTGAAGTTTCGAAGTCTGCCGCTGCGCCTCTTTTTGCCTGCCTCTGACGCAGAAACTGTCTCACTGATACATAGAGGAGTTAGCCTATATCACAAAAGATGATTTCTAATGCTCAGTTTAAACTTCCTCTTCACTGACTATATTACAGAAAAGGAAACACTTGGTGCCAATAGTAGCTAAAATCCAAAACATACCCAACATCTTATAACACACAAAACATATTTTTTAAAGATTAAATGACATCAAAAACACCTCTGCCCTACACCACAGGCTACACTGCTGATATTGTAGGCCACCATACTATCCCAGTGAGTAAGATCACCTCAGACAGGTTGCCAGTAAGCTGCATCATAGGGCTAACACCTACAGATAGAGAGGCACACTCACCCCAACATTCACACCTGACATCAAATTTCACTGGCAGAGAGGCTGCCAAATCCGTTTTTAAAGCAGTATGGTGATGATGACGCAGGTGGTAATATATGCCTGCAGTTTTTCCTCAGTATGGATTGCGATGCATGTCAGATATTCAGCTAATTGTCTGACGCAACTACACACAATCCATAACCAAGTTTTTGTTGTTTTCACACATTGTCCAAATTTCTGTCTGCAATTCATCTTTATGCAATGTTCTAAAGAGGTTTAACATGTGTTTGGGGGTGTGTTGCAGACAAATAACAAGAGTGACCGAATCAGATGATCACTGCAGCAGTCAAAAAGGATTACTGCATAAAAATAAATGGTTTGCTTAATAAAAAACAAAAACAATGTCCTTTTCAGTTTCCCAACTCAGTAATGCAGAACTTTTAGTGTAGCACGTGCTGATCAGTTTTACTGAAAACAACAGTCAGTTTCAAGGTTTGGTGATCCAGTCCATAAATATGCCAACACTGATGTACTCCAACTGATGTCCACTGAGTCAAATATTTAAGTCTAATATATATGTGAAATGGAAATATATATGGAATGGTAATGCTAATATACATTTTTTTAGTTCTTTATATTTTATATTTCTACTTCTACATATACATATTTGGGTTTCAACAATACCTCATCTTAGGTTCAAACCAGTATCTTTCTCATCCAAATGAAAATGTTGTCAAATGTTGGAGCTTTTGTCAAAAGTATTGATTCATCATTACATAACGACTCTGAATATTGAAACGCTTTCAATGCCGATAGTGCCAACTGCGCTTTATCGCTCTCTTGTTGTTAATGTTTACTACAGTAATTCTGCTGCTCTCTGCTACTAACCAAGAGAAGAAAACTCATCGCTGTCATGTTATAGCCTTATTTTAATAATCTTTCAATAAAAATGTTTAATTTCAAGTCCTAAATGTCTATTTTCGCTATGATATTGTAAATGGTATTATTATCCAGTATTGTGACAAGACTAGGTTGAGTTGAGCCCCCCCCCCCCCAAAAAAAAAACGTTAAAAAACAAAATATTAAAGCCATTACACTATTCTTATATTTTTTACTACATTTCAGAAGAATAAAGTGCACTCTGGGACCTGTGTCTGTATCTCATAGGATAAAGCATTGGCTAAAATGGTGTATGGTGTCCTGAATGATCCAACCTGTTCTTCTGTTTTAGTTTTCGTGTATTCTTTAGGGCCTAACTCAATGTGACTGCTAATCTGCTAATAGCCCAAAACACAATGAAGTGGAAAAACAACTGCTGGAAATAGCACAACTGAGACGAACTGGATATACATTTTTAGTTCTCTTATCATTTCTGACAAAGCTTGAAGGACACAATAACAATGCTCGTGAGCTAATGACTTGGAGCCACTGAACAACTGCATGTTTTGTTTGTAAAATACACAGTTTAAAAAAAAATACCCACATTAATACTGGCATTTGTCTAGACACAAATTAGGGCAACAGCTTGCATCAGCTGTTTTGTCCACAACATACTGTATGCAACTTGATAGTCGTCAAATGAAACGGCTATAACTCCATATACTGTGGGTGCAATTGTTTACAGAAATAATGCAAAATAGAAAGGAGTATCCCTTTGCAGTGTAACTGTTAGCTACTGTATGTGAATACACTGGATTTATGCAGCTTGTGCAGACTTGTGTATACAAATAAACAAAAAGAAGGAGAAACACACGCTGAATGTGGACTGTAGACACTGAATAATCCCTGCTGCGTGTGCTCGCCATCATTTTGTTTTGTTGACTGCTACAGTCAGATGGGACTGAGAACTTGTTTTGCAGAGGCTTATGTTGTTATCTTACAGCATGATGGAGATAACACTCACATGTCATTGATTATTTTAACTTTCTTATTCTCCCAGGCTTATGGTTAATTAGCGTGGGTCTGTGTGGGTGTATGTGCTCATTTTATCATGCTTGACTGGTGATTTTTCTGTGTTCTCTATGGTATTATGAGATAAATAATGCTCATATTGTGTTCTTATATATGTTTATGTGATTGTTTTCTCGTGTTTTCTTACGTTGTGTTTCAATGTGAAGCCCTTTGAGCTGATGTAATGAAGTAGGAATCACGCCCCCACAATATCATCTCGATACTTAGGTCACAATGAAATATTATTGTGATTTTAAATGTTGTAAAACATTCTGATAACATATATTGCATTGCCTTTTATGACTTTTTTAACAGAAAATCTAGAAACAATTCTGTCAACATCTTGGTTTTTTTTCAGAAGAAAATTTTTGGTATTTTCATCTCGCTTCATTCATTTTTATTACAGTACCATGTGAACTGAAAAACACAACTGATTTTGAATTGTAATTGCAATATTAATTGTCTATATAATAAAGGGTCACTACTTGGCGTCTGTGTATCAATACAATAATGCACAAAATATTGCGATACTATGCTGTACCCATTTTGGCCTCCATCCCTACTAAAATTGACATTACCTTTACCTGGTATATGGACTTTTAAATGTATATATTTCCAAAACAATGTAGATACACATTATATTGATGTCAAGAAGTGTTATAGGCAAGTTGATGGCACATAATAGCATGCTGAATGTTATTTATTATTAAGTATTTAAAGGGTATAAAACTTGCAACGGTAGGAGATTTTCACAGTACAATACCTATCTTGGAAAATATTGTGGTTTCACGGTATTACAGAATTATTGTTATCATCAGTAACCCTTAATAGAATGAAAACAGAAGGGTTAGTTTTAGTTGAACAAATGTTTTATCTCTATAACTGAAACTTGAAATCATTTTTAATGGAACTCTTTATAAAAAGTTTCCCTTTTGAAAATAACTAAAATAAAGATGAGATTCTCTGTACAGTTGCATTTTTTTCATTATCATAGATAAGCAAATGTACACTGTAAACTCACAACCTGGTTTTATTTTCATTAATCTAGGAAACAAATTGCCTCGATAACGGTATGCCAATATAGCTATTAGTTTTAATTTATGTTTATTTCATACCTTATTGTTAGGTTAACTTAAATTTGAGTTGTTTTTACTTACGTTGTAAAGTTGTTGCATCTAAAAAATGAGGAGTGAATTGATTTGTTCTTTGGAAGTGATACCAACTAGCAAGTTTTTAAGTAAACCAAGTTCATCAGTTTTTTGTCTTCTGCAAGGTGGCTGAAGCTTGAATGAGTAATGAGTACAGATATTTGTCACTGATTTTTGGCATGACATGGAGTCCTGTTGACATCTTAAGTAAAGTCAAAGAGAAAGATTTAATCTGAATATTTCTTTTTAAAACTTTATTTTATGAGGCTTAAAAGTGGATTTGTTTTTATTGGTCCTGTCTTAAGATGTTCGGAAATACATTTTGTTGAAATGAAAATATCCTACGACCTAATTATTCTTTGTCGTGTTTACTTTATTTATCAAACGCAGTCACTTTCCTAAATACTACAGAGAAAACACAACTGTTCAGTTAAGATGCCACCACTTAGACATTCTGATGTTTTAATCATTTTTTTCTGTAAGGCTGCAGTTTGAATTGTTTTGTAGACTGTAAGAACAGCTATATTTGCTTATCTTTTTCAAGGCAATCAGTTTCCAAGATTTTTTATAGTAAGATCAACCTGTCAGATTTTACAGTGTACATGTTATGATAATCGCTTCCACATCACGGTATACCTTAAAACCGGTATACTGCTGCAACCTTAGCTGAAGTGCTCACAATTTAATTTTTAAGTAGATATGGACAAAGCTTTTCCTTGATGTTTACAACACATGAGGGCCTGCATAAAAAAAATAATAATGATGTCTGTTATTTTTTGCTTTTACTTGTTGCATAAATAATGTTAGTCTGATAATTTTTGGGGGGAGCAATTTAACTGCATGCTAAAATGCTAACAATTTAATTTTGCAGTACATTTGGAGAAGGCTTTTCCTTGATGTTTATAAGACACGTAGGCCTTAATAACACTGCAAAAAATAAAATAAAGTAATCACAATACAGTGGGGGGTTTTTTGTTGTTGTTTTTGCCTGAAAACTTTTGCATTCACTTATTGCATATAATGCTAAGCGGATTTATTTCTGTAGATGTGTGGTTTGATTTGTTTTGTAGGCTTTAGTGTGTCCCCCCTCTGATGCACATGTGTACTGGCTGTGGATAATCAGTGGGCCTACTTTTGAACAATAACAACAGACAGACATGGTCCTGCAGGGGGAAAGACCTACCTGTTCTCTGGATATGCAGGGCAACGAGGGTCTGCGAGGCATTTTACAGCTGCCATAATAGCTGGTCGACGTTTCTCCCAGTGAAACACAGCTGGACCTTCTCCTAGGTCTGATCACGGGGACCTTTTCCTCCGCGGTGGAAATCCCACTCGGTGCTTCCCTCGACGGGTAGTAACGGTCAAAACAGAGCCCCAACAGGGAGCCCGAGACCCCGGCGAAGCAGGCGAAGAGCGGTCTGAGCAGAGCAGGCAGACCGCTCAAACTTGTGAAAGAAACCAGCCACACAACGCTGGCAAAAACCAGTATGAGAACACTGTGTTTGAGTTTGAGAGTGGGGATCAGGGTGAGCAGACCCACACATCCCAACACGAATAACAACCTGCCCACCATTTGCATCTGGTGTTGGTCCTCTCCCCATTGCAAAAACCGCAAAACCAAAAAATCCCCGAGGTAACACGATGCTGGCAGTGACACAAGCCAACATTTGCTGCTCTCCTTCTTTTTCCTCCGCAGGTAAAACGTTAGAAAGAAGAAAGCACATCCTATGCTGAATAAAGGACTGATGGACTGGGAGAAGCCCGACAAAAAAGTCCGCAAATCCCACAGCGAGTCACTTTGCAAGCTCCTGGAAATGAGGAAAGAAACCGCGAAGATTACAAACGCGCCGACGTAGAGGGCAGACACCTTCAGCAACTTTGAATTGAGAATGTCTTCGTTGCAAAACCTGCACACGTTAAACAAAAATCCCCTCTGATGGTCCTGTTTGAGAGGGGTGACGCAGCTCTTCACATAGCCGTTCCTGAAGCCCTCTGAGCTGTTTACACTTCCAGCTCCGTCGTGGTGCCTTATTTTACTGTGCAAAATCTCTCCTTCCTCCCGTGCAGCCATGGCTCGACTGTGGCTCCTCGTATCCACGCGAAAACAGTCCCCCCTCTTCTGATATTCACGCCGTATTAACGCTCAACTACATGACAGCAAATGCACTCCATGGTCACTCAAACGTGCTCCAGCACTTGGACTAAAGAAAGAAGGTGAGATGTTGTTTTTACAGAAAAGGGGCTCTCTGTCGCCGCCTACAGGACACAACTCAAAACCTCAGGGCTTTGTAATGTGGAGCGCTGAACCAATCCTGAGCTGCACCACCAATATAATGCAATCAGCACACTCGAGGTTACAGTTAATGACTAAACTTTAAGTTCCCATTTGAAAAATGACGAAAACTGACTGTTACATCTCCGTATTTTTTTTAAATTTATTTTTACACACTTTACACACTCAGCACATTATACATATCTCTAATTTTAAATATTCACATACAGTGGGCCTACTAGTGCCAATTGTCTCTTTTTATTACTGTATTTCATTTTTACATACCTTATACACTCAGCACATTATACATGATCTAATTTCTACATATTCAAATACTAGTGCTAATCATTATATTATTATGATTGTTGTTGTTGTTGTTGTTGTCACTGTATTTTTATTTGATTTTTTATATACTTTGTGCATGTACTTATTTCTACTTTCTATAATTCTCTGTTATAATAATAATAACAATAATAATAATAATATTTATTATTATTATTATTGTTATTGTTATTATTATTAACAATACCAACAAACACTAATAATAATAACAATAATAAAATAATGTTATCATTAGTATTTTTGTTGTTATTATTATGATTATCATCACTGTATTTATATTTCATATTTTTACATACTTTGTGCTTGTACTTATTTCTACTTTCTAGAATTCTCTATTCCTGATATCAGAGCATCTATAACGAACCACAGTTTCCTCCAATCAATTTGGTATTTTGGATTCTGATTCTGATAACAAAAATTTTCCCCATAAGTCTAATTGTTCAATTATATTACTTATTTGCAGTGTTGGGAAGGTTACTTTTGAAACGTAATAGGTTACAGATTACTAGTTACCCAGTTCAAAATATAATAAGTTATGTGACCTTTTTAATTACTTCACCAAATGAATGTAACAAATGACATTTGATTACTTTCCAGTTACTAAATGTTTCCATCTGGACAATAAAGTTAAAAGTCTTAAATGCATAAGTGCATAAATACTGCACTCAGATTTGTCTCAGTGCCTTTGTTGACCTGCATTGTCTGAAAATATGCCAAAAGTAAGCATTCCTGCATGGCAAAAAACGACAACAAAATGAATGTTTTATTCTACATATAAATCTTTTCACAAAAAGACTAAATTTATATGCCACCCTTTTGCATTCACCAACACTTTGATAAGTAACTAATTTAATACAATATTTTTTTTAAGTAACTGTAATTGATTACAATTATTTATTTTGTAATTAATCTATGTAACTGTTACTATACCAGTTTGTAATTATTTACTTGATGTATCACCCATGTGTTTTTAGACCTGATTTCAACTGTACAAAATCTGAATATCACTTTATTTAATGTGGGGATAAATCAAACTAATCATTTCAAACTTCGTCACAATTTTGAATACTTCTCATGACTCAACTTCCTACCTAAGCATATGTAAGACGTAGTTTGACCAAAATCAGATTAAGCGGTTGCCTGATAACAGAAGTGCCAACTCGTTGCACTTCATTTCCATCCTCAGAATCAGTCAGCTGGCTCAGTTGAGGTCTCAAGCAAAGTAAGAGGTGAAATGTGACTAAATTCATTTCTCAAGTACTGTAGGCCTATTTGAGAGAAATATTTAAAATACTTGTACTTTACTTGAGCATTTCATTTTAAACTACTTTATGCCTCCACTCCACAACATCTCAGAGGTAAATGTTGTACTTTTTATCATCAGCGCTACATTTGCCTGACTGCTTAGTTACTTACCAAATCATAACTTTTCATACCTTCCCTTTATTTAACCGCATATAAAATGAATGGGGGAAACTGATGTTGCTGAACTGTCGTATGCTGTGAAGACCTCTGAGACATATTGTGAATTGTAATATTGGGCTTTATGGATAAAATTGAATTGAACTGAAATTATCATTGGTCCAGCTATTTGAGCATGCTTTGTGATTGGGCTGTTTTGACATGACCCAACGAATTGGTAAAAACACTTTGGTTTACCTTTGGATAAAAAAAAAATTGCTACATAGCATATTGCCTTGCCTTGATGTATTTTGGAAAAATTATAATTCCTAAAATAAATTAATAATTAAAACCCCTCTTGGATTAGCTGGAGAATGTCACAAAGCTGCAAACAGGGCTTTTTTTCCAGAGCTCATGAAAAGTTACATTTTTAGGCATCAGAGGTTCTCACATTACAGTGTGGTAACATAATGTTCTTATAGAGTATGATGCATTGATTTAGATTAAATTACCCAGCAGAAGGCTATATAAAGTTGTTCAAATTTGCACAACCTTATGCTTAGGCTAAAATACAACAATAAATGCATGCAGCAGTAATCCAACTGCATCATACACTTTTTTTGAATGATGAAAGACTGTCTTTGCTGACTTATACTTTTACTTCAGTAAGGTTTTGAAATGAGAATGTTTACTTAATGTGTGATACAGCCGAGTACTTTTACTCAAGAAAGGGATGTGAATATTTCTTCCAAGATGTGGGGAAGAGGCAACAACACATGGCTCCAAAAATAGAGATTAGAAATTAGTAAAAGTTTCCAAAAAAATTACCCCAAACCCTAAAAAAAAAATAAAAAATAAAAAAAAAACAGAAAAATTATTGCGTGTATATATATATATATATATATATATATATATATATATATATATATATATATATATATATATTACAGTTTTCCTGTAACATATCTGTAGCTAACTATATAACAGAATAGTCATAAATATAGGCTAGGTTTCTGGACGTTTCCCCTTAATTGTCCACCATTTTTTAAATACAAATTTTCAGGTCATTTTCTTGTCACCTTTTTCTAATCTGTTGCAATTTGTGGGACATTTTTGCCAAGTTGCTCATTGCCTTTTCTTTTTTTCTTTTTTTTTAAACAAAATCAAACCAATTTTCTCAGGTTTAAAGGGTTAAATAGCTTGTGGGAGGCTTCTGAACGCAGCACAGGAAAACCGACGTCGAACGAGGTTTTAAGCGGTTAACTGTAACATTAATTTTGCCATCTTTATTATTATTGATTTATTTTTGTGACAGTGTCCGCCAGTCTTTGCTGCGCCACTGCGTGCCGCTGCATCATGATGCTCTGGGATCGTTTGCTTCTCCTGCCTTGAGCTTGGTGGGACGATGGTCGATTAAACTGATCTGAGCAACATTGAAAACAACTGTAAATGCATGTAAATGTATTGGCCAGATATCTTCTTCTTCAACATCTTTAGCGAGATAAATCATTGTCAATCAGAGCCATTGTTCTTGGCTGGCACAAAAAAAAAGCCTCATTGGATTTTGGCTAAATACATAGAGTATATATGTAATATAGAGTAAAATTCTGTTAACATGACTGACAAACAAGACAAAATTTAACCATTTGAAACCTATGCAAATTGGGGAAAACATAGAGGGGAAAAGGCAATGAGCAACATGGCAAGAAATATCCCACAACTTGCAAGAAATTAAAAAAAAAAAAAGAAAAAAGTGACAAATAACTTCACCTGAAAAAAATTTTTTTCCATAGAATTATATTTGTGATTATTATGATTATATATATTTACAGTTAGATTACAAGAAAAAATACTTTCTTTTTTCTTTCATTTTTCCTTTTTTTTCCAGGTCATTTTCGGGTTTGTTTATGTCTTACTTTTTTCTTCTTTTTTTCCAGCAAGTTTCTTGTAACCTTCTTTCTAATATCTTGCTATTATTTTGGTCCATGTGTTGTTGTGTTGCTTATTGCCTCTATGCCCATGTTCTAAAAGAGATCAAATCATTTTACTCAACTTCCAAAGGCTAAGATAACAAATTTGGATCTGTGAGAGCTGCAAAGAACAAGTTCTTAACCTAAAACGAAAATCCCTCCCTCAGTTGATGTCCTGTTATTTTTATATTGTCCAGTCATATCAGCTTCAACAGGTTTGACCCTTTGAAACTTGTCTCTGCTGCCTGATACGTATTGGTTCAGGAAGAGGGCCCAAATGCAAAACAAACTGCGCACACATACAATACACATAAAGAATTACTACAATTACAAGTATTTAAACCTTTGAACCTGAGGCACACTGGTTCAATTTTTTGAAAAACATGGGGGAAAAGTTAGTAAGTACCTTGGTAAGAAATGATCAGAAACTGCAAGAATCTATTAAGTTAAAAAAAAAAAAAAAAAAACAAAAAAAAAACCCCCCCTTATTGCCCAAAAGACCGGGTCAGTGTGCCTCAGGTTCCAAGGTTTAAATACTTGTATTGAAGCACTTGTCCAGGTCATTTCCTTTAAAATTTTTATTTATTACTATTATTTAGATTAATTTTTAGTAAATTTTCTTTGCTAATTTCATGCTTGTTTATCGGTAATTCCTTCTTTTGTTGGTCATTGCCTTCGTCCCATGTTTTTGAAAAAAATTCAGTCAATTTGCTCATGTTTCAAAAGTTTAATGAACTATTATTGCAAAAAAATTGTCAACTGGTGTCCTTTTAGATACCTATTCCTTCATTTGCAGTAAACTAATCTGAATGATCTGGTACAACATGTTCCTCCTGGCCTCAGAGAAACCATGCCCGCAGAACAGGATTTTTTAATTGAGGTTAATTGAGAACAAATAATAGTTTCAATAGTACGGAGTAGATAGAAGCTCATGTGACTCTATTGTTCGTTGGCTGAATAGGTTCTATAATATAAACAAGTACTTTGCTCTTGACTTCAGCCATAAACTTTCCTTATCACAAAAACTCCCATTTGAATGTGTGCCTCTGTAAACACTTAGATGGAAGTGGGTGTTAATCAGTGTATGATTGTGGTGTTTGCAGCCATACAGTGTACAAATGTTGAGTTGGTTTGCAAAACTTTTTCAAAAAATTAACAATTTTCCTGAACACACACACACACACACACACACACACACACACACACACACACACAAACCAATAAATTATTTAATTTACTAATGATTACTGCTTGTGTAGTGACATCCTAAAGCTTCATCGTCATAGAACTCTATGGTCTTTAACAAGCTAATACACACATAAAACACAACATATGCTTTCATTTCAATGAACATGACCAGTGTAATTTGTTAGATAATACTTATTAATAGGATACATCTGTTGTTTATTTTGGTCTTGATTTGTTGATAGCAATGATATAAAAGATATCGTAACTAGACTAAATGACTTACTGAGCCTTTATATTATACATATAATTATCAAAACATTGTTTTTGTGAAGTTTTGCCATAAACTTTCAGCTTCGGAAATTACTATTCCAGTTATATTTATGCTGTTTGCTTGGGGACTGTTGACCATGGGTTGTTGCATTATTGTTATATTTGTAAGTAAAGAGTGGAGGACAAAGACTGAATGAAAGTTCACTTTAAGACTACAGTTCATTCAAGTTTCCTTACATCCTCTGTAACATGAGGCTTCCACTGGAGGGTGCTGCTGACCATTAATATCTGCTATACAATTCTGTTGAGGCTCTAAAGTATTAAATTATATCGAGAAATGTGTGGGTTTAAAACAAAACAAACCAAAATATATTATATTTTAAATAATTTGTTTGTGTATGTGATACAGGGGCCAGTCTAAAGAAGTCTGTGTCAGAGAGGCCTGATAAACCAATAAACGTTAAAGGACTTTGTTAGGAGGGGCTCTGTTATTGACATGAATTACTAGAGAATTACTCTCCATTTTTGACAAAAATTTCAACAATACTTTAATCAGAAATTAATTTATTCCGAGAGCACTAGCACCTGCTAAATATAAATGGACTCTTTTTAGACCAGACTCTTGATGGTGACACATGGATTTACTTGCTCACAAATATGTGCTGCCCAACAAAATCAAAGAGTTGCTTTTTAAAATTATTCTACTTTCCAGTAAATTCTGTTATTTGTAGATTTTAGATTTTATTACTCCCTGATATGAATGACAAATACACCTCCTAACAATATGGTAGAAACATTAGAGCACTTATTTTAACAGTGTGTGCATGTGACTGTCCTCTGGACTGATTTTCAGTTGGATATCCTGGCAAGTTTATTTCATTCAAGAACCCAAAATGTTAGTAATATCCAAAAATTCAAATTTCTCCAATAGTTAACAGTATATAATTAATGTTTAGCTGAATTTTACATTCATAAAATAGAATTTAAAATTTGCCCTCATATACCTCTTCTACACATATCTTAAAATGATATCAATCTTAAAAATGTTTAATAAAAAATAACCAAAACTAATAATTTATTATTAGTTTTGGTTATTATTTTGATTTGATTTAATTTAATTTGATTTGATTTGATTTGATGTGATTTGATTTTATACAGTTTGTGCCTATTTGTCTCATCTTTTACATTTGTTACAAATGTTTATACTGCCCATTGAATCTACTGTTTTTCAAACTGATATTAAAAGGTCAAAACTCTGCCCAGATGTTCTTTCTTGTCCATTTCATCTTTTGGAGTCATACGGTAATGTGGATGATTTTACCTCATAAATTAGACTAAGGTTCTCACATTCTCAGGTAGCATAATGAAGCTACGCGTAAACATTTACGTTTTACAACACAATGCAAATTTAAAGTGCTGAATTTAACAGCAATTACTATAGTAAAAGTTTCTCATGTCTGTTTTTCAATGGCAAACTATCCTGTTTTTTCTCTTTCGCGTTTGACCCTCTCGGCGCACCGTAGCAGTGATGTGGCTCTGAAAGTAATCTTCCACGTCACTAGGAAGTGGCGGAGGGCTACAGAGACAGCTCGCTAAAGGGAGCCTCTGAGAGTTTTTACAGATGTAATTATTCAAAAACTGGATTTCGAAGGCCATTTCGGAGGATAATAGTCGTGCATTTTGGTAGGTAACGTGACATAGTTTTAACCAAGATGAGTGATGTTTCATTTCCTGATCGGTGTTAACTGTTAGCTGGCTAACGTTACTGTCCTCCATTTCACTGCTAGCATGGACCGAGGCTACACTGGCGCTAGCTAACGTTCGCCAATCGGCAATAATAATACATCCTAACTTTATCTAACCAATCGAGTAGTCGACTAACTCACTGATATTTGCGTTTGATTGAGATTTTGCTATACAGCTGTTGCGTTTATGCAAGTAACGCCATTAAGTCTGTAGCAGTAGCTGCTGTGTTGTACGAGGTTAACGCTGCGTGTCACACTGTCTTAACTCGAGCTATAATAACCTAACTGTCAGTGTTTTTATTTAGTCATCACACATGTTTCAGTAAGTGCAAACATACGATCCGTATGGAAAAAAAATCAGAAGTCTGTGTATGAAGTAGTGAGTGAAAAGGCTCAGACAGAAGCAGAAGCTTAGACATGCCTGTCCTTCCTTCATATCAGTTTAATCTACCTTTTTATATCGGCGTTGATCCATATTTTATTCCCCCAAACAGAAACGTATCTCCCTTTAATGTATTTATTTTTGCTTCTAGTACAGAGGAATTACAAAAAAATCATATTCGCTCTCCTGTACTAAAATAGCTCCTTGTACACATCCTGGGAGTGACTTTGTGTTTGCTCTGAACATTATTTGCATTATGTTGTAACATGCCAAATCATTAAATTTCATGGTTTTGGATTTTAAAAACAGTTCATTAGTGTGGTCATAGTAACCAGCCTTATTAATAATACACATGGCTCATTTGTAAGACTATTGAATTTGTTGTTGTTTTAAAGGTTGACCTCCATTATTACGCACAATCAGAGATAAAGGGAAGTGTAATGGAGCAAGAGCCTTAGAGTTTAATATTTCCCTAGATTTATGCAGCCACTGACCTTAAAAATGTTCTGTTTAATGTCGGTAATATGTTGTTTCAATCACAATTCCCAAAAACTTCGTCTCAAAAACTCTTTCAGTTTCATCATCAAAGAAATTTAATGTAATACACTCATCGATTTATTTAAAATTTTCATAAAAACGTGAAATTAGTTTTATTAATATTGAGAGACAGTTTGTTGACGTCAAACCACATTTTGAGTATATCCAACTCCCCTTTGATAGCGTACAAATGTTCTTTTACATGTTTACCAAAGCAAAATAAATCTGTGTCATCTGCAAGAATGTCAAATTTTAACAAAAATCAGTAACATTGCAATTTAAGATACTTCTGCGGTCACAATGACAGCTCTTGTCTGTGTTATTGTGATCACAACAGTATTTCTGATATTATCAAATCTATTTTTAGGCCTATATCACATAGACTTTTCTGTATTGTGTGTGTTTACAGGTACCTGTGGCATACAGGTGATCTATTAATCTGCTAGTGTTTTCAATAAATTCCTGTTATGCTGTTGACTGCTACCCAAATAAGGTAGATACATACAAATAAATGTAGCGCAGAGCTTGTATTCACAAGTGTTTACACTGCAAAGTCATTTTTAAAATGGTTTAGTTAGTGGCATTAAAACAGTATGTTCTGCCCATACTATGCATAAGTCGCAACAAGCTTATATGTTTTTAGGCTCCCAAATGCTCATTTTTGTTTAAAACAATAGTCAGGTGCCCATATATTGAAACAGGGTTTTCTTGGTGTAATCATTCCTCTTGTTCATACTGGTCTTTAGGGGCCCCTTCCTAATGCACTTCCTGTGTGATGGGGGACAACGTTCATGGTCCTTGTTCAGTGCAAAAATACTTTCCAAAATGTTTCTGAAGTTAATGTGAGGTTTCAGCAGCCTGAGTTAGGAAAAATCTTGTATTTTCTAGAGTTACAGGTTACATTTACTTCATCACAGATTGACATGGAAACACTGTCTGAGGAAACACACAGAGGAAATACTGTTTTGCAGAGACTATCACTTTGGAAGATGGCCATTTAATTTAATAAACTCAGGCAGGCGAAGTCTCTTATGAATTTACAAAAATACATGTTCTTACAGATCATAAACTTTGGAATTTGTCACCTATTGCAAAGTACTATTAAATGGCCATTATGAATAGGAGAAATTATTACAGCTTGTTTTGATGTTTATGGGCACCCAACTGTTGTCTCAAGACAGACTTAAACAAAATCTTAAAGTATGAGTTAATTATAAAATAAAATTATTTTAAACAATTCATTTTATTTGCATATTCTGCTGTTCAATGCAAAAATGTTTTATAACACAAGTATTGTTGAGTTGTAGTCATTAACATGTTTTCTGAAGGGCTACATTTAGTCTTTTTTTCTTTTCTGTACTATCTATACATGTTTATGATGCTGTGAGCATAAACCAGAGTTTCTTACATTGTAACATTTGGTTACTTAATGTAACCTTCGGGTACCATGTGTTTTATGCAAGGCTTCTCATGGGGCCTGAGATAACCCGTTGGGCTTTACAGCTTTTCTTCAGTGAGGTCACCTGTTGCTGATGTTTTTCAGGGATGTAAATAGTTACATCTCAAACAAATACCTCTTTGCTTTAAATAATCATTTTGTAGGCGACAAGTGTATCATGGCTCACAACATTTTCTAGCTGCTGTCCATAACTTTCATTGATGTACTGGCCAAGGTTATTTAGGAGCTAAAGTGTATCCCAGCATGCTTTGAGTAAGAGGCAGATAATCACTTAGGACAGGTCGCACGTCTATGGCAGAGCGAACACCAACATAATACATTCACAACTACTAAGAGTTTCCAAGTCATCTGTTATGTGTTTCGATGAAGGGACTATGGAAAGACCTCTGTTTTGTGTGTCCACAGTGTTACATAAACAATATGAGTATGTGTTATAAACACGCAGTTGACTTCCAGGATATGAAAATTGTTTGTGGCAGTTTTTTAGTTAATGTGAGCCCTTGTGACTGATACCTGCGTGACTGTTATGGGTTGAAAAAGCTCAATATAAAACCTGTCCGATTTAAGAAAGGCTTGCTATGCCTCCTTCAGCTGCAGCCCAAAATGTCAAACATCCCACACTGCTTTATTGTCTGTTATGCACATAATGCTGTACAGTGCATTTACCTAATTTGTTTTTAATGTAAATGTAGATTTTGTTCATGCCATGGGTGCTTTCATAGTTATAGCCCACATGTATGGCATTTCTATTTATATGTAGGTGTAAATGTTTTCTCCACCATGTACTAAATCAGTTGTTCTTATGTCTTTGTAGGTGTTATCCAGTGAGCGACATTCATCGGGATTCTTCTAAACGGATACAAACCCAGCAGCAACATGACGGCTGCAGAGAACGTTTGTTACACTCTCATCAATGTTTCATCTGACTCAGAGCCCCCTTCTGAAGTCAGCCTTAAAACTGACTTAGGTAAATATTCTGAATGTTAATTTGCAAAGCTGATAATATGTGCTGCTCAGAGTTTTGGAACAAAAAATTTGTACAAGAATCAAAAGCAGAAACTCTTTTTTTCTAAAACAATGCTTTGGTTAATTTGGATAAATCACATGCGTTTTTTGTCTTCAGTAGAAGACACATCATTCTTTCAGACAAAAAAATGTCTTTTTTTTTTTTCAACAGAAAAGGGGGAGATCAAGGCAAAGACCGAGGCCCTGAAGAAGGTCATCATCATGATCCTGAATGGTGAGAAGTTGCCAGGACTGCTGATGACCATAATCCGCTTCGTGCTGCCACTTCAAGACCACACCATCAAAAAACTGCTGCTGGTTTTCTGGGAGATTGTTCCCAAAACAACCCCAGATGGCAAGCTGCTTCAGGAGATGATCCTGGTCTGTGACGCCTACAGAAAGGTAAGATTCAACAACTGAGGAAAGACGTTTATAACGGTAACAGTGTGAAAACAAAGTGAAGAATTAGACACAGATGTACACATCCAAATGGATAGAAGTCTGTTTATACCTGTATTAATATGCGTCTTGGGTGATCCTATCACAAGTGGACAGTTTTGTATGGCTATTGAAATTGTACTTTGACAATAATGTTTTTTTTCTTGATATTTTTAAAAAATCATGTGAAATCTTGTTTGCAATTTCAGGACCTGCAGCACCCCAACGAGTTCATCCGTGGCTCCACTCTTCGTTTCCTGTGCAAGCTGAAGGAGTCTGAATTGCTTGAGCCTCTCATGCCAGCGATCCGGGCCTGCCTGGAGCATCGCCACAGTTATGTGCGCCGCAATGCTGTCCTGGCCATTTACACCATCTATAGGTACAAAATGTCAAATATTCTACGCTTTTCCTTATAAATGCTGCATATTTTGTACTCCAGTCATAAGTGCACAACAAATAGCTGATAGTATTTCTTTGTTTTAGGAACTTTGAACATCTCATCCCAGACGCTCCAGAGTTGATCCACGATTTTCTTGTCAATGAGAAAGATGCCAGCTGTAAGAGAAACGCATTCATGATGCTGATACATGCCGATCAGGTCTGTAGCATATTGTCTTTTTCTTACTGTTTTTATTGTCGTGTGCCACCAGATCCACAGTATCCGTCTCTAAGGTCTGACTCACATCATGTCATTCATATATTCACATCTGACAGGACCGAGCTCTGGATTATCTCAGCACATGTATCGACCAAGTTCACACTTTTGGCGACATTCTCCAGCTGGTCATTGTGGAGCTGATTTACAAAGTGAGTCAAAGCCTTTTTTACTCTAATTCAAGCTGCATAGCACAACAGCATACTACAAGAAGAGCTGCTTTAATGTCTGAACTCTTGCTGTTTTTGTTTCTGCCTGTTAGGTTTGCCACGCTAACCCATCTGAGCGCGCCCGTTTCATCCGTTGCATCTACAACCTGCTGCAGTCCTCCAGTCCGGCTGTTAAGTATGAGGCTGCTGGAACTCTTGTCACCCTCTCCAGTGCTCCCACAGCCATTAAGGTACATCACCAATGTTTTGTCAGTGATGTACCTCAAGACATTTACTAAAATAGTTCATATAGATCACTATATAGCACTAAGTACACTTGTGATACAGCAGTGATTTCTTTGGTCCTATAATATCTCGTTTGCACTCTGTGCTTTGTTGGACTTAAGGCTGCTGCCCAGTGCTACATTGATTTGATCATCAAGGAGAGCGACAACAATGTGAAGCTGATTGTTCTCGATCGTCTGATTGAACTGAAGGAGCACCCCACTCACGAGCGTGTGCTCCAGGTACGTTGAATTATGACTGTGGTTAGTTTTTGCTGCAATTAACAGATAAACTGTGTCTTATTAACCATAAAAGCCATTGCTCACTATTTCAAAAAGGTAAAATATCATGAAAAAAAATGTAAGCCCTAATGAAAATAAATTAAAAAAACCTACCCTTTGAATTTGTCAGTAGTAGTATTTATAACATTAGTCTTTTGGTTTGTAATATTTACTTTTAGACCATTACACGAATTTCAAACTTTTATTTTACATATGGTGTACATATGATGTACATATTTCCATACTTTTTTAAAAAAATATATATATTTAAGTATAATGCACATTTTTGGATTTTTACATAATTAAAATAATACACACAATTTTATATTTTAAAATACTTAACATACTAGTTTAATACATTGTACCACCATACAAATATTTTTATATTTCTCAATAATTTAAATACTAGTGTGAAACATTGTGGCATAATGCACATACTTTTGCATACTTCTTATTTTCATATATATATTTTTCCTTACTATATATCATGATGAATGTCACATTCTACAGATTCCTCCTAAGGGATCAAAAAGTATTTCTGATTCTGGTTGCAAAATGTATAAGAAATTATACACAATTAAAATTTAATTTTATTTGATGAAGTTGAAAGCAGATCAAAAATCAGTGAAACATCAAATGTGTAATGATGAGATAGCACCAGTTTGCTGCACCTACAGTACTTCATCTTTGTTTAGACATAATTTGGGTGTCACTAATGTTTTTGGCCTTTTTTTAAATCCAGGACCTTGTAATGGACATTCTGCGTGTCCTCAGCACTCCTGACCTGGAAGTCAGAAAGAAAACCTTGCAGCTGGCTCTGGACCTTGTTTCATCTCGCAATGTTGAAGAGGTCAGCGTCGTGCGCACGACTTCAGTGTTATTTGTTGTTTTTTATCGCCCGGCATGGGACATAAAAACAACAAGGGATTATATTGCAAACATAGTGACATCTATTTGTTTTGCAGTTGGTGATTGTTTTGAAGAAAGAGGTGATCAAGACAAACAACGTAACAGAACATGAAGACACTGATAAGTACAGGCAGCTGTTGGTGCGCACTCTCCACTCTTGCAGTGTGCGCTTCCCTGACATGGCGGCCAATGTCATACCTGTGGTGAGTTTCCCAATATTTAAGTATAACAAGAAATTGTTGTAGAAATTATATATCATGGCTTTTCGAGAGAAACTCAATGATTGTTTCTATATCTGATAATAATGTAATAAGACTTTTCTTTGTTTTGGTATGATTTACAGCTGATGGAATTCCTTAGTGACACTAATGAGGCAGCTGCTGCTGACGTGCTGGAGTTCGTACGGGAGGCAATTCAGAGGTTTGACAACTTGAGACCGCTTATCATCGAGAAGATGCTGGAAGTCTTTCACGCCATCAAAACTGTCAAGTAAGGTTTTAAAAGCACATTTCAGGGATTATTATGCGTTTTCTTGGTTGTTGTCTCTCCCCAAATGACCATAAAAAATATAAAAACAAACAAACGGATAACTCTTATGTTCTAGCAGCTGGTTATCTTTCTTGAGTAAGGACATTGGTCTGATTTTGGTCAATCTGGTCTAATGGTTATGTCTAGATTTTCCTCTACAGTCCCATTTATCAGCTGTTTCATAAACCTGACTTGAGTTTTATTATTAGGGCTGTGTAGTGTGTCAATTCAAGAGTATGGAACACTGTCAGTGCTCATGACCTTTTTTTTTTTTTTACCATATTTCAGGATCTACAGGGGAGCGTTGTGGATCTTGGGAGAATATTGCAGCACCAAGGAAGACATCCAGAGTGTGATGACAGAAGTACGCAGGTCTTTGGGAGAGGTACGTTTGTCCATTATTTTCTGAATTAAATGTAACACAAGCTTACCTGACAGTCCCAACTTAGTTGGAATCGTCACGTGGATCTGACATCTGTCTCTTGCTTGGACAGATCCCAATTGTAGAAAACGAGATAAAGAAAGAGACCGGAGAGTTGAAACCAGAAGATGAAGTGAGTGCAGCTCCAGCACAGAAGCTGGTGACAGAGATGGGCACCTACGTGACACAGAGTGCCCTCAGCTCCTCCAGGCCTTCGAAGAAAGAAGAGGATAGGTAAAAAAAAAATGCACATTGGGGTGGAGATATAGTTATTTTACCATAATATTTCATAGATTGCATGGAGTATTGTCATTCACTCATTAACACTGGCTTTGTTGTTCCAGACCTCCACTCAGAGGCTTCCTGATGGACGGAGACTTCTATGTGGCAGCGTCCCTGGCCACCACACTGACCAAAGTGGCCTTGCGCTATGTTGCGATTGTTCAGGACAAAAAGAAACAAAATGTAAGTTGCCCTCTCTTCCCTTCACTTCACTGACTCTGTGAAAAAAAATCATGAAACCAGCTGTCTGTTGGTCTAATCCCTGCTGTGTCGCTGTTGCCCTCAGTCCTTTGTGGCAGAGGCCATGCTGATCATGGTCACTGTGCTGCACCTGGGCAAGTCCTCTCTGCCCAAGAAGCCAATTACAGACGATGATGTGGACCGCATCTCGCTGTGCCTGAAGGTCCTGTCAGAGTGCTCACCACTTATGAATGACATTTTCAACAAGGAGTGTCGCAGATCCCTGTCACATATGCTGACTGTCAGGCTGGAGGAAGAGAAGCTGTCACAGAAGGTAATGATAGTTGTCTCAGAGGACTCAACTCAATATTTAACCTCCTGACAGCTAAAGCATCAGCACAGGTAGAGGAAGTGAACACGTGTTTTGTGTTAAGTGCACATATTTGGACTCAGTTCTCGTTTGTCTAAGGCAGTACCATCATATTTAATTATTTGATAATTTAGTAGGTATTTGGTTTTCAACTTAGGGATTTGGATATTCTTTTTTTTTCTTTTTTTTTGCACAGTACAAATTTCCTTTCAGTGTTTGTGAGAGAAAAAAAAAATTATTCTAAAATGTTAGATTTGTTGGAGTTAGTATGCCCTGCCTTGGTCTCACAGGGCTTTGTCAGGTTATCATATGTAGTTTGTAGGTCTATAATTATTTGTCCATGATATAAAAATTGTCACAAGCTGTGTAATGGCACAAAAAGTGCATAAAAATGTAATTAAGCACAACACCTCTGGACTTTGGAATGCCTTTAATCAGTCCCTTCAGGATTTTGCAATCTTAACATTACAGGCGATATCTGTGATGGGCAATCCCTGTGAAGTCTGCACCAACTTTTTCAAATCACTGCAACTTTTATCCATTTCATTATACACCTGTGCACAACATATTGATCCGCTCAGCCTCTTTCTCTGTCTGTTTGTCATGATACTGCTGCTCCATATGTCTCACACACAGTGAGAGGAATGAGAATTTTACGCAGTGGTTATTAACGGGTTTATTGACTGCTGTCAGGCAGTCAGAGGCACACCGGGCTCTCCCTCACCTGACGCTTAAGCTTCAGGGTGCACAAAGTCTCTCTGTCACCTGCAGTGCCCCACACACGCCAACCAAAGCTTTGAATATTCGCTGTGGAACAATTCTGAAACTCAGAAGCCCAGAAAATGGCATTCGGGACAGCCCTAATTGCAACAGCATATTTATGTATGTTGAACATGTAATAATAACTGTTTAGAATGTGAATAAGTTTTTTTGACCAGAATTTATGGCCCCACTATGCAACATTAATAAATTAGAGCCCTGGATCCTTTTAACAGGAACATTGTCAGTGCAGTTTTTGTGGTAATTTTAAACAAAATGTTGATGTTATTTTAATTTGGTGCTGTAATCCATTTGTTTTTACACCTTTGATTACTACTGTATGCTGTGTGGATTCTGTTGTGAGCCATAACATTTGTATCTTATTCTGACCACAGAAAGAGTCTGAAAAACGTAACGTAACAGTGCAGGCAGACGACCCGATCTCCTTCATGCAGCTGACAGCCAAGAACGAGATGACCTCTAAGGAGGACCAGTTCCAGCTCAGTTTGCTGGCTGCTATGGGCAACACTCAGAGGAAGGAGGCTGCTGATCCCCTCGCTTCAAAACTCAACAAGGTACACCACAAGCTCTGCAGAAATCTTATCAC
Source organism: Plectropomus leopardus (assembly GCF_008729295.1). Lineage (NCBI taxonomy): Eukaryota > Metazoa > Chordata > Actinopteri > Perciformes > Serranidae > Plectropomus > Plectropomus leopardus. The sequence continues at coordinate 17,858,691 of NC_056463.1, forward strand.
ATGAGAGAGCTGGAAATTGCTTTGAGAAAAACATTGCTGTCGGGGATTTATTTTGGGCTGTATCATCTCTGCTGGGAGATTAGATTGTTTCATTTGTTTTTTAAATCCTGCCCATTTATAGTTGTAATTATAATGCATAAATGTCTGAAGATGTTATTGTGGCATTTGCCTCAGAGGGAGATGCTGTTTCAGATTTAGGGAAAGAACAGTTGTTTCTGTTTGTGTTTGGATTTGACAAACAGTCGTAGTTGTAGCAGCGTTTTTTTTTTTTTTTTTTAAATGTGATTTTATTCATTTTGGTTCAAAGTGGTTTTTAGGCAAAGGGCACACAGCTACGAGTCTTTGTTTTCTCTTCCATCTCTTTGCACTCTTAGAAAGTAAATGGCAAAAAAACTTTAAATCCCTTACTTTGAGGAAATATTTGTTTTTTTAGTTAGTATAATTGATAATCAAATGTAACTATTTTTTGTCTATTTTAGGTGACCCAGCTGACAGGCTTCTCAGACCCAGTGTATGCCGAGGCTTATGTTCACGTCAACCAGTATGACATCGTGTTGGACGTGCTGGTGGTCAACCAAACCAGTGATACTCTCCAAAATTGCACCCTTGAGCTGGCCACTTTAGGTTAGTCTGGTTCTTTTTCACCTCAGTGGAAAAATGTACAGGTTCTCTTCTCTGTTAACACTAATCCAGGCCAATCACATTTTGTTGCTACATTGCATTATGCATGGATTCATCTAATGTATCCGTCCCACAGGTGATCTGAAGCTGGTTGAGAAGCCTTCACCTCTGACTCTGGCTCCTCATGATTTCGCAAACATCAAGGCCAACGTGAAGGTGGCCTCTACTGAGAATGGCATTATATTTGGCAACATTGGTAAGACAATCATTTTGAGTCTGCATACCATTATAATTCAACTTTTATTTTGTTTCGTTTCATGTAGCCAGAGAATGTTTTCTTATTTTTTTGGGGATGTTTGATCTTTCCAGTGTATGATGTGTCGGGAGCTGCCAGCGACAGAAACTGCGTCGTCCTCAGTGACATCCACATTGACATCATGGACTACATTCAGCCAGCTTCCTGCACCGATGCAGAATTCAGACAGATGTGGGCAGAGTTTGAGTGGGAAAACAAGGTAAGCTTTGCATTTCTACTTTGTGTCCAGTTTCCCACACACAAACCAGCTTCCCAAAAATTCTAGTGTTTGACATCATGACATGTTTATAAGGTTTGTTATATCATTTTTTGTACTTCCCTGTTTTAAAGGAACACAGTTTTTTTATATTCAACAGATCACAAACAAGATTCAGATGATTCATATTGAAAAATGTGAACATTAAAGATGGTGCCTAAGAAATCTTTCTTTATTGTAGGTGACAGTGAACACCAACATCACTGATCTGAACGAGTACCTTCAGCATATCCTCAAATCCACCAACATGAAGTGTCTGACTCCTGAAAAGGTTGGTATGAGGCTAATAAAGCAAAGCAAAAAAGTAAATGAAGTTTTAAAGCTGTCGTGACTCAAAGATAAATGAAATAGAGAGTCCCGGGGATGACATTTTTCTACAGCCGAAACCCTGGTTCCCCTGTCAAAAAGCCTATGGGATTTTTCCCTTGGATTTTTGACAATGGCAGAAAATAAGCTCTGTGTCAAAAGAACATTTGTGACACTCACATGTTTTGTTCAGCAAGATCATCCTCACAAATGACCACTTAAAGGATTTTTGAGGCCTAAATGACACTGTCGGAAGTAAAAAGCTAATTTTAGGCTATAAGGGCTCAGGGTGATGACGTTCTGAAGTCTCATTTAGCCACTTGTTAGCGACTGCCTTTTTTAAGACACATAAAAGCATTGAAGTCAAGAGTGTGGTATTTACTGACATATTTTATCTCGTAAAACAAGACCTGAAAGTCTTGCAAGCTTGTGTTAACCACAGACCCTATTTCAGGCTTCTAACCAAAAACACATTCTAAAAAAAAAACATTGACTATAAGACGAGGGAACCGGAGGTGCTGAAATGCTAATTCATTTCCGGGCTTTAGGACTCATTACTGGAGCTCTCTGTAGGTGCTACTTTTGGTGCACGTTGAAAAGAATCATAAGTGGCCTTTGTTGTGGTTCGATTATAACTGTCAGTGATGCATCAACCAAAAAAAGCCCATTTTATTAGATGAAGTGTGTCAGTCTAGCGCTGTTATTGCACTATGTGCTCAACTCTTTTCTTTTTGTCTCACAAACCAGGCACTGTCAGGCTTTTGCGGCTTCATGGCTGCCAACCTTTATGCTCGTTCTATCTTTGGCGAAGATGCCTTGGCTAATGTCAGCATCGAGAAGCCCATCCACCTGGGGCCTGAAGCACCTGTCAATGGACACATACGCATTAGAGCCAAAAGTCAGGTGAGTCACAGCTGCAGTACCGTGAGCCCTCGTGCATCTGAGAAGTAAAGGCTTGGTTGAATTTATTTATTCTCAACTTGAGCAATGTGGCAAATTAATCTTTTGAATGGATAAAATTTAATCTTATACCTTAACCACAAGAATTGGACTTGATGGAAAGGAATATGTGAAATCACCTGTTATGTGCGATATTGCACTAAAAGCTTAAAGCGTAATGCTTAAAAATCTGTCACAATAAATCCTCCCTCCTCAATTTCACAGGGGATGGCCTTGAGTCTCGGTGACAAGATCAACCTCTCTCAAAAGAAGTCAAATGTCTGAGACAACTCTGCTCCAGCTGATCCCTCTGACTTTGTAAAAGTCACCTGCTGTCCTCATTTATCATTCATCTCACTGTCTGTCCATCATAGCAAATTAAGAACTCTATATGGTCAGTTGCTTCTGCGCTTTTCTCTTTCTTTTTTTATTTTTTATTTTACATCACCTCTGTCTAAATACTACATTTCAGTAATGTTCTTTCCCTGTCCTGTTTAATTTTCAATAAACCTATGTATTGAGAGAACTTTGCTCCATGATTTATTCATTTCTTCTTGTCCTGTAGTTTAATTTTGGACACCTTTCACTTAGTGCTTATATTTCATTCATTATAGTTCATGATATTACTATTATTTTTCAAAATAAAGACAATGTACATTTGTGAACCCAATGATTTTTTCATGTTCTCACATTTATAATTTTCTATACTTTATTCCTATAGTTTTTAATCAATCCATGTATAGCGTGACATAAAGTTTTGCTGAAGCAAAATTTTAAAAAAAATAATTTTGGGGGGGGTCAGGCTTGGCATGTTTTTTTCTGAAGTAATTTTGACTTTTTGGAGGTGTTTTTTGAAAGAGTTCTTATAGATTTTTTGCATTTCTTACTTTTAATACGAAAAGTACATCTTCCTGATTATTTTACTTAAGTACCAATTCCAGTGCAGGACTTTTACATGTAAAACAGTACAGAGCAATTTCACAGGGTGGTATTAGTCTTTTACTTAAGTAAAGGATCTGAATACTTCTTCCACCACTGACAGTGACAAAAGGCTGAAAATTAAAAAAAAAAAAAGTGCAATGAAACTGTCGGCTAAAAGGAAAATTAAATCTGAAAAAAAGAACGACATAAAGAAAAAACAGATGATTCTCATTGAAAAACACTTGTGAATGTAAAAAATAAAAACTTACTGTCACTGTTCTAGATCTGTTTAATTCTGCCTACCTCCTATACATAAAAAATGAGAGTTTGAAGGGTGACGTTTAGATGTAAATGCCTCCTTTGCGATGTGAGTGCTTTCTCCTGGAGTATTGTACTGTGCATGTTGCATAATGGTAGATGTTTAAAAAGTGATTTCAAAGTGAATTGCCACTCAAAGGTGGTTGTGTCCCAAAGTGAAGACACTCCTGTCTGGAGCTCCTGCTGTGTCCAGCTTCACAGCTCCAGGCTCTAATTAGAATTCCTCAGATGCCTCGTGTGATATCTTGCACAGTGTGAAACTGATAGGAATTTGTTCTGTCAGCACCCCCAAATTGACAATGACATAATGAACCCTCCAGATCCATGGCATGGACATGATGTCTTTAAACCTAGGATAATATACTGCAATGATTTCAAAGGTGCTCTCAAAGCCATCTGCAAGTTTTACCGTTACTGTGGTAATGAGATGGAGATGGATTGGTGTTGGCAGAGAGTTACATATTCCACTTGCCCTCCAGTTTATAATTTATGAGAGAAGGGACGTTTCTGGAAATATGCCAGATTAAAGGGTCACAACCTTGGTCATACATTTACAATATCTGTAAAATCTGTCTCTCTGGGGGGTTAGATAAAGGCTGAAAGGTGGCTTCGAGGTCAGAGCTTCAGCTGTGAAAATAAACAGTCGGCTATCTGGAAGCACTTTCACAGCCAGGCTACTGTGAACATTGTATGGCCGCTTTAGATTTAGGGAAGATATTACACATTATTATTACAATCACATGGCTAAACTCCACAACTTTAGACCTGGGCTTTTGCACCATGTGTTTGATTTTTTTTTTTAATGGACTATTGTGCAGGCAGAAAACAAAGGATAACTGTCTTTAATTCCTGATTTGTACGGCATATGTGAGTGAATTCATAGTGGCTTTATTGTATTTTGTCAAACTTCTGATATCTTTTTGTCAATATAAGTAGAGCTCCTCAGCAGGTAAGTGCACATTTCTGATGTTATCTTCAACCTACCAGTGAACCAAGTCTTTTTACCTTTAATAATCACATTCAATCATTACACATTTGAAACCTGGTTTGACATCACTTTTCAGTGCTTGCTTTCTTTTGAAAACACGTGAAAAAAGGCAATGAGCAACTGAGCAACTTGGCAAAAACTGTTCTGCAAATTGCAAGAAATAAGTACATTAGGGAAATATTTTTTTTTTAAAATCTAGGGAAAATGCTGAAGAAACTATATTTATAATTATCATAATCATTTATTTAAATTGATTTTGCAGAAATGTTAATTTTAAGCACTTTTTCCAGGTCATTTTTCTTGTTTGTTTGTTGTGTTTTTTTTTTTAATGTTCTTTTTCTTTTCTTTTTTCTAATTTTAAGGTGATTTTCATCTACCTCCCTTTCATTTTGGCTTAAGTTGCTCATTGTCTTTTACCTATGTTTCGTCACTGCAATTTGCCAAGGTCTCAAAGTTTTAAACCCATTTCTGCACAGAACCGCATATACATGTATACTTACCTTGATGCTCGAATAAGAAAAAGATGATTTTATGTACATATCTGTCTTGAATTTGGTTAAAATTTAGCTTAAAAAGTTCTTAAATAGGGTGTCTACATACCTGTAGACACCCTGTTTAGACACTTGAAGTTTTACTGTTGTGTTTTATAAGCACTTATCCTGCATTTTATTACAGGAACTGCTGTAGCGATCCATTTTCATAATTTTCTAAGCTGCTAACAAGCCTGACCTCAGCACTTATGTGAGACTGAAGCTCTAGCAACATTACTTTTACTGTAGGTGTGAATTAACTATTGCCCTAAACCATTTTATTTACCCAAGCGCCCTTAAGAGTTTGTAAAACACTCATGTATGTGCAGTTTGACATCCAGCCTCTCTCTGTTGACACCAGGTGGCGCCACAGGTGTCACAGCAGACAGTGTGCTGGTTAACTGCACAGTGTAATCCTGGAGTAAGATTTGTCTTAACATGGCATATAATAATTGACATGTTGACATAATACAAGTCAAGCTTGGACACTCTGAAGTAAAGTCTGTCATTTCAGATAAACTGGCTTCAGTCTGCACTTCAGGGGCCAGATTTGATTGAAAGTTAGGTATCACTGGTGTATGATATTAGGATGGGGCTGCGGAGTGGGTTAAGGCTCTCTCTCTGTGTATGTGACTGCCTCAACACCCCACCTACAGTAGACACACACACACACACACACACACACACACAGAGCCTGTAGAAGGGCCCCTAGCGCCAGACATTAGTACTGGCCTGGCTGATTACTCCTACTCTCGGCTCCACAGCTCAAACATCGCAGTGTTGTCGAGGCTCAAACACGGTCAGGCGTATGGACAGGCGCCCGTAGCTCCGTTAGACCCCCCTCTCTATCTCTCCGTGCACTACACGGACTACACCGACGAGTCATTTCTGGCACGTATCTGGGCTCTCCTCCACGCTACGGTGCCTCACACTGCAGGGCCTCTTCACTTTACAGGAAAAAAGTGGGTGTTTGCTGCTCACTGGTGTTCCGGCAGCGGCGGCGGCGGCGAGCGCAGCGAAGTGTCCTCGATGGCAGGCTGGAAGGACGGCTCGGTGCAGGAGAAGTATCGGCTGGTGGTGGTCGGAGGAGGCGGTGTCGGGAAATCAGCCCTGACTATCCAGTTTATTCAGGTCAGTAGCTGTGCACCCTTCCCTTGAATTTAGCCCGTGCTTTGATTTGCTCCTCCGAAAACACGGCTGAAGAAGGGGGGAGGCCAGACACGGGAACCCCGTAAGCGGATACCGGGCTCTGTTTTCTTCACTACTTTACCGAGGCCTACAACTATTTACCGAGGGTTGTTAGAAGATGTTAATGGTGAAGAAAGCCTTATTTTCTGTATTAAACGAGGAAGGACGGCTGTCACTTTAAACGACGATATCCGAGAGATCCTACTTCCACTTTGCAGTTTATAGCCGCTAGTCAAAAGAGAAAGGAAAGTGGGTCTGCGGAGCTCCAGAGTTGTCCTATTTTATTAACTTGCTGCAAAGTAAGGTAGCGGATTTAGAGTCAATGCTAAGATTTAGTCTGCAATGGCCTACCTAGCAAGCCTGAAACTTAAAGTTGGAAAAGAGTGCAGAGAAAAGTTGCAAAAAAACTCACATTAGTGAGTCAACGATGTCATTGTAGAGGAAAAATTATTAAATTTGTCCTTTAAAGCCACAAAATGTTCCAAATCTCATTATATATGTGTGAACTAGACAGAAAATCCGTCAGGGTTGAGTGTCTGCAGCATCAGCAGCACAAAATGCCCATTGAAAGATGATTAACTTTTGTGTTCACATGTAGACTTTCACTATGCAAACTGCTGGTCATTCAGAGCACTTCCAGTAACTGCAGGCAAACAACTAAATCATGTAAATATTCCTAAAGTTAAAAACTGAACTGGCACCCCCTGGAAAGACAATACCTTCTCTATTTTTATGGCATCCTACTTGAAAACTCATCTGTATCACTGTAGCCTATAAAAGCCATGTAAATAGTTTACCTCCATTTATCCCTGGTTGCATTCCAGCACACTGCAGACTTAACCTGCCTTGCTTTGACCTTCTAGGCTTAAAGTCATTTAGGTAAGGGGGTCTTTTTCCGGAAAGCCCCCCATACACACACACACACACACATGCACACACGCTGCATGAAAGAGATGACAAACTTTGCCCTTTGCCTTGTGTGTTTCCCCCCTCGTGTCAGTGTGTTACTGACCAGACTGCAGGCAGCTGCATGTCTCCACATTGTCAGACAATAGTGGGCTGGCACACGTTTCAGAGTGGGGCTGAAAAGCTTATGTGTGTGCGTGTGTGTGTGTGTGTGTGTTGGGGGGAGTTGTGTCTAATGAGGGTTCAAAAAGCTCATTAACTGCATACCAAGTAAAAAAGGGATCAGATTGCTGTGGCACAGATTTTTGCCATAGCCTACTGACCCTGCTGACCTGATGTAGGGGAGCATTCAAACTTAATATGAAACACACACGATAAAGACATTTCACTTTATTTAATGTGCTACAAACACTGTAATGACATTAATATTGCAATAGGGAAGTTTGTCATTTGTAGTGTTGACCATTGGTTCCCAACTGGTCTAGCCACAAGGTGCAGATTTTGTCCTCAGTCATTAGTTCAAGATAACCACATTAGACAAATTACCATTTATTGATTTTTTTCGACAAAATTTATAAAACACACAGGCTTGAAACTCAGTGAAATAAAACATATTGCAAGAAAAAAGTGCAATTACTTAAGCTTGCACTGCAACCAAAAAAGTGCATATTATCGCTTCAAGATCAGTGACATAAAAATGCTGCAAAGGCACAGCTTGTCAATAGGCCAAATACTAAGAACAGAGCAATAAAATATTAGCTGAACAGCAGGGAACAGCACTTCAAAATAATAGCCCTGTGGCAGAAATTCAAAATAAAGTGTGTTTTACAAACTTTACATGTTAGTGAGTTACTTGCAGTCTATTCAGAATGGACCCGCCACCCACTTTTGGACATCTCACCAGTTGGGAAACACTGGTGTGAACCACATGCTGTTACTTTTGAGATAAAAATATTTCAACCCCATTAAACTAGCAAAGATTGTTTTATCATTGCTTGAAGTTGTATTTATGTGCTGACATAGATTTTGTCTCCTGCCAGACTAATGGACAGCCAAACCAATGATCTACTAATCCAAAATCCTATTCTTTAATGAACTAAAGCATGTTGCTTTTGTTGGGTGAGTGAGTTCAACACGACCCAGAAGACATCCTCAAGCTGTCTGCATCATGCTCTTGCAATAAATTTATCTGGGAAGTAAACAGTAAAGAGTATTGGTTTGGGATTTTGCTTGAACAACCACTTTGTATGTATTTTGTATTCAGTGTGACCTGCAGTTAATTTCCTCTCACGCTTCTCTCACTGCTGGCTGACATATCTGGTGCTGTGAAAAAGAGAGATTGAGATGTTGACAGCAGGAGGGGAACATACATCCTCTTAAGAAGTTTCTAGAAGTCGCCTGCCAAGGGAAAAGACCTAACAGCTGATTGTGAAGTTGAGGCTTTCCTCTAGAACAGTGTTGAGTGTTGAGGGGGTGGGGGGTCTGAGTCAGCCTGGGTGGGTTAATGGTCATGGACCATGTGGAATTTGGCCCTTCGGCAAAAGGAAGTCCCTCCACTGCTGCTCTTAGGACCTTCTAGTTTTTGTATGGAAAAACATGACCTGCTTCCTGAATCACTGGGGCTGTGTGTGTGTGTGTGTGTATGTGTGTGTGTGTGTGTGTGTGTGTGTGTGTGTTAGTGGTAAATTTCACAGATTATTAGATTCAGTGTTGTGTGTTTTTTCAAAAATATTAAGTATTTTTTACCCCAAAAAATGCAGTATTACTATTACTTATCTTACATACAGTTTAACACATCATACACTTTAAACCAGGCCTCCCATATGCACTGTGAGTGCTCATCTAAGTAAAACAGTGCTACCACAAGTGTCGAAAGTCTTTTCATAACCTATTAACCTTACTTCGAAACTCTTGGTTTGCTGGTTTGCAATGGCTGCTAGTAGATGCTTGTAATGCTTTTTTTCCACAAATAGTGTTTGCTTCCATTTCTTTTATAAATTGTTTCCATCAACTTCATAACAACAAAAAATGATTCAGTGTGGTGAACAAGACTGCTGGTGAGATAATTTATCATTGTATCACTGTTATAAAAATAGACTATTTTAGGTGGTATTGCAAACTACAGTTCAACTATCCAAAAATGATCGCATGTAGGAGAGGCGCTCTGATGTGTTGAATATTGAGTAGGATCTTTTTGTGTCCTCATGTTATTATTAGTTTGTATTAACAAGAGTGTGTGTGTGTGTCATTCATATAATATAGTAAACTAGGTAACTGTGTTAACGACTGAGAGGAAATGTGTAAAAAGATAACTTTACTTCAGAGCCTGACGGGACAAAGACTCTCCTCCTACATGCATCTTCCTTTGACTGTGCAGCTGCCTGTTCCAAAGAGCAATGTGAAATTTAAGAGTGCTCACTCTGCAGCAAAATCTGAGGACCAAAGCGCCCTTAGAAGTACACTGTGCACTGAGGCATCTTTTCGACTGCACAAAAAACCTCATGCTAACACCTGGCTTTTTAATTTGATGGGGAAGATTACAATTGTCATTCACACCTGAGTCACATGTCCATAATGTCAAACACACCAAAAAACACACACAGAAAAGCATACGTGTCTGCAGAGCCGTGTACACAGTTCTGCCTTACTGGCAGTGATCGGGCAGTCTGTAACCTAATTTTAGTGTGTTTAGCCATGTTTTAAACTTTTGTGCATGTGCTAATTTTGGTGGAAAAGTGGTATAACTAACCCCCCAAAAAACAACTGCTCGACTTGAAGCAATCTGATTCAATGTCTTCAATGCATTTAAGTTGTCATAACAAAATTCAAAAACAGTGACCTCAAAATGTTATGGCTTTATCAGGAAATATGTGATCTGATAAGTAAACAAGACTATGAATCATTTGATGCCAACTTTTGATGCTTAGCAGTCAGTACTCGATTCTGTGGACACATTTCAGTCATTTCTCAAAAGCCCTGAGCTTCGATACCCGTTGCTAATCACGAGGGTGCTGAGCAGAGTCCAAAACCAAAAAAAAACCACCACTCTGCTGAAACAGGGATTTCTGGGAGTTGGGTGATAAAAGATGATGTCGCCAGCAGTAACAGAGTGGCAGGTCCTGGGGAGCTGCTGGCCGCCCGAATGCCGAGCAGTTGACTCAAGCTGAGATAGCATTGGGATGACATAACATTGAGTCACCTGACAAAAGTTGTGGAACATAGTGTGTTGTTTTAATGTGACGTCTGTGAGGGAGGAAGCATCCCAAGTAAGGGAAAACATGACTCACATTGGCCATGTGAAGACTGCATGTGGGGTGGTGCGTGTGTCAGTTTGTTTTTACCCCATAATAATGGCACATCAAAAAACCAAAGAAGCTACTGGAATGAAGCAGCTCTACAATGACATGTTGTGTGATCTGATTGCTGGATGAAAAAGCATGGCGTTTACTTGCTCACATGTTTGCTCATATTAGTGTAGTGTTGGTAGCTCTCGGCTGTGGAGATTCATGCACGAGAGCAAAACATCCTGACTGATCAAGTCCAGACAGATTAGTTGAAGCTTTTTGTAGACCTCAGCTGGATTTGCAGCTAGAGCGCCCAAGTGACCTCTCTATTTCACTCTTACTCCTACTCCTTTTCCACATATCTCACATATTTTTTGATAACTTAGCTATGAGGTCATTGCATAGGAATGTTGCCGTAAGTATTAGTTCAAAAGAATAAACATGGATTACAAGGACAGGTCCTCTTGGGCATGTGGAGGCAAGGTGCGGTAATGATGGTAGTGCTGGAGCTGAATGTGGTGTTTGCCGTTTCATGTGCGTTTCTCAGAAACAGCTACAGGTGGTTAGACGAAGTTTTTGCAGTGACGCTGCAAAAACTTGTGTGTGTTTGTGATTTAGTTTATATGTTGTATGTAACCCTACACACACACACACACACACACACACACACACACACACACACAAAATACTCTCAGCCCATTTTTGGATACAGACAGTTTTTTGCTTTCTGTCTAGCTCAGTAATATGTCACATGCCATACTGCTGAGTGCAGACAGTTCCATTTATATTCTGACCGGCGTTTCTTCATCTCCTTTAAGGGAGTTAATATCTTTTCTTTGTAATGGAAGACTGAACCATATGACAGTGAGCTCTTTTTATTTTTTTTACTGTAGGGTTCGCAGCTGCGTGTGAGTACTTGTCAGGGCAGGTTATGGGAGTACATTGTTTGTTTAGCTCTGTAGGTGGGTCATCTGTTGATTTCTCACAGAGCAGAACCACAATGAGAGCAAATAAATCATTTGTTGGTTTTCACAACAGTAAATTCAAACCAGAAAAGAAATTACATGTAAATATAAACATCAAACATCGTATTTAAAGATGCATTTCATCGCCTGGAGAAAAAAAGCAGGTCGCTTCAAAGTGCGTGCAGTGACTATCGCATAACATTTAAGTAGAAACAATTCCTGTAGACCTACTGTTTTTGTGAATGGTTTCACAGTCACTTGGCTTGTGAATCATCCATCCGGTTGATGCAATATCAGCATGCACAAAAATGCTTCTCTAAACAGCATGCAGTGTGTATATCATACCCAAAAAGCAAAACATTCTTACTCATATGATAAAAGGAGGCTGTCATTCTGGTTGGTTTCTTTTTAAGAATACATTTAGCACAGAGGCTGGTGCCACACTCACATTAATATCTGTTTCATGTTAGTGTGCTCCAGTTAAACCTTCACAATGATTTTTCAAACAATAGCCTACTTGCATTGAGCGCAACACCACAAAGTTGGTGTGACTGTGCCTTATTTCCCCTTTCCCACCACCACCCTTTACCCTCATTTGACTCTTGTGCTGCTGTTGGAGCCAAGTTTCCACCTGTGTTTGGTCTGTAATTTTATAGGATTTCCTTCTTTGGTCTCCTCATGAAAAGTTAATGTAACAACTTAAACTGTGTATAGATTAAGAAGAGCACAATTTATGTTTAAGAGAGCTGGAACTGAACTTGATCAGAAGGGTTGTCGAAATGGTTTGATAATTATAAAGTAACTCAATATGTACACTATTGCTATTTTATACACCTTTGTTCTCCATTCTTTCTAAAAACTCTATCAGATGTGCCTTGGTCATAAGTAGAGTTGTTTAACGCACATTAACACATTAAAATCAACCTCAAATGCAAGTTAATCCTGAGTCCCTGTGTTGTTTTGAAAGGAATGTAACTGCTATGATTAGAAAACATTTAAAGAGAACCTTTCGGAAGTTGGCCTGAACTGTCCATTTTGTATTCTCTGCAAATCTCTCTCTATTTCAGATGTCACCATGCAAGTGTACATGCGTAATCACATGCCTATACTTGTCGGACGTAAGTGAACATCAAACTCTTACCATATATAGCCTATCACAAGTATATTTCTAATTATGGTTTTGTGTGACCAATCAGTTATGAATTGAGCAGGGCTTGTGGTTGGTGCCTGTGTAGCACTGAAACAACGGAGCTTGTACTGCAGCACATAGAAAGATAAAAGTCGACATATAACAATTACAAGAAGTTATGCCAGATCAAGGGAACATCAGAGTGGTAATGACCTGTTTCTGTGCTACATGACATGTTATGTGTCACTATCTGCTTGATGTTAAGAGCACCTGAATCATTTTATATTTTACCAAGCCAATGTGCAGAATAAATGTTGGCATTGTATGTTTCACAGATATGTTAAATTTGTACGGTTAATATACAGCAGATAATTTGAGACTGTTCATATCTTTATGTTTCAACTTCAGTTTTATGTTGTGACGATGCTATGGTCAATGTGTGGTTAGGGTTTGGCACAAAACCCACTTGGTTAAGTTTATGAAACATCATGTTTTGGTCTAAAATACCTGGTTTGGTCACTAGAAACAGGGCTAGAAATGTTCCAAACTGTTGTTTAAAAAAGCCCAGCTTTATCACAACAAACAAATTTTGCTAAGGTTTAGTAAAAAGTACCTGCTTTGTCTGCAAAGAAGGCCAAAAATGGCCCAGACATCTTTAAAATATACCTGGTTTGATAACTATAAAACATGACTTACAATGTCCTTATTGGTCATAAAAAAAAAAAAAACCTGCTCTGAGAACACGTCTGGGAATTTCCCAAACTTTGTTGAAAACAAAACCCGATTTTGTTGCTGCAAACATGGCTGCAAACACCCACAATTTTTGCTAAATACCTGTTTTTTTCACCAAAAACACGGCTGGCAGTGTACTGCACTTTTGTCAAAACATATCTGCTTTTGTCAGTACTAACACAGCAGGAAATGTCCTGACATATCATAAAAAAATACCAGCAATTTGCTGCTACAAACATGGCTGGAAGTGTCTCGACCTGCCGTTTGTCTGAAACAGTTGTCTGCTGCTGTCTGCTGCTGCATCTCGCCTAGGTGTCACACCATCCACCGTCCCCTCCTCCTCACGATGAGAAAATCAGCCCCATACAAGTGAACTAAACTAGGTCATATGTCATATAATGTAAAGTATCGGCAGTTTGCAAAAATGTGAAATGCCAACATTTTATTCTAGTGGGTTGTTATTACTGGTGGTGCACAGGGCTGGCATTTTTGGCTGCCTAACACGTACTCCAGAGTATAGCCAGATACCCTTCACATGCCTGGTTTTGTTGCTACAAACACAGCTGGAAATGTCCTGAACTTGTTAATAAATACCCAGATTTTATGATACGCGCACACCTGGAAATTTCTCAATTTCTCCCCTTGTTCTTAAAGAGTAGATCCACTGTAAGACCTCATCCATGAGCTCTGCACATTCTTGGTAGAACGAAGCATTTTTATTTAGACTTGAGCTTTTTTCTTGTGCTACCCTCAGGCAAAAAGGCTAACCCCTTAAACAATACATCTTAGCCTATAATGCAGTGGGCAGACTTGTGTTAAAAATGTACATTCATGCCTCCAAGGAGGTAAACCCCTTTAATTCTAAAGATCCTATGGCCTGTCCTCCATACCCTCCCCAGGACAAATTTGAAAGCTTTTAGTATCTGGGAATATTTAGATTCTAATGAGATACATTTAGACATCTCATCAGTTATATTATTTGTGCCATCCAACACTTTTGTATTGTGGGATGTGTTGAACAATAACAAAGGCCAACTAGTGAGGCTTTATGTTTTTGGGCTTGTTTGAGTTTGTGGATAAACAATCCCATTGCTGAGGTAATTTACTCGAATCTGGCAAAATGCCATTCAGCACACCGTAGGAATGTTCATGCAAAAGGGAGTTTGGGATCTGTAAAGACACTCCCAACCATCTGGGAAAGCTCAGGAGACGAGCAGGTCATCCCTTTCGCTCCGAGATAATGAGAAACTAATGACTATGCAGGGAGGGAGACTACTTTTAATCAGCAATAGCTTAAACGTACAACAACAACATTAATACAACATGAGCCACAACAGGATTATCATATATTTTTGCGGTGGCTTCTATTCTGATGGATAATGTGCCAGTGTTTTCTAGTCAGTCTAATAGTAGATAGGATTTAGTGTCAATTAGAAAAAGGGGATAATTTAATGTTGCAACAATGGCTTTTCACTTCACATATTTAATTTTACTCTCCTTTATGTCTGTTTGTTGTGCGACTTTCAGTGGCCTTTGCACACATGCACACACACACACACACACACACACACACACACACACACACACACGCACACACACGCACACACACACATATCCACCAATACACCTGGTAAGAAAAAAAATCAGTATCACTCACCTTTTGCTTCCTCATTCTGCATACTTCTCCTGTATTACGGGTTGTCATGTGTGTTTGATATAAATGAGCTCTCTGTTTTGCTTTTCCAAAATAACTCTTATCACTTGTAATGTTGATTTTTGAGGGATTATGTTACATTGCTGTTTACACAATTATGTCCTTGTTCAGTAAAAGAAGACCTTTATCTCTGACTTGGGGCTGCACCATGTTGATTATTGGACAGGGCAGAGCATATGACGTCCTCCTCAAGTCAAAAGAAATGCCAGTGGTTATTAAAATTTATCCATTCACTCGTACCCTGACGCAACTTTGCGTGCAACAGCACGTGAGAACCATTGCAGAACATTTATAATTTGTAAAGCTTATATCCAAAGAATGTGTCTTTTAAGGTAATAAGATAAAAACATAATTGTAAGATATATCGGGCTTTTTCTGAAGCATCTTCTCTGTTGTTTTGAAGCAGAGTTCTTAGCCGGAGGCGAAGGTGTGATCCAGACCACATTGCAGATCTGAGATCAGATGATAATTTCAGCCACTCCTCTATCTCTCTCCCTCTGTGTGTCTCTGCAACAGCCACAAGGATGATAATACTAATGAATACTGTGGCGTGTATGCACAAGTCAGTCAGAGAGAAACTATCAAAAGAGCAGTGGAGAGTTTTCTCTTTTATAATCACAGACTGAGAAAATCTGTGTGTGTACTGATGGCAGTTGGCTCGTGTGCACTCTACAAGCTGTGTGAGCCAACTTGTCAACTTGCCAGTGGATGCAGATGATAAGTGTGCATTGTGTTTTTGTTTTGTTTTGCACAACAGTCACTTAGGCAGCCTATTAAATTGATGAGATCGCTGTGAAATGTCACTAAGTTTGTTTCTTGTAGGGCAATTTTCCATTTTTAATGGATTTTCATGAACACTATATAGTACGAAATAATTAGAGATAAGCGTATTATCAAGATTTGAAGGAAGACAGGACTCAACCTCACTTAACAGTTTTAAGACAAGTAACAGGAAGGAGCGGATGACTAGACTAGACTATTGACATGATTACTGATATAACCGTCTGTAGAGGTTTCTTAGAATATATTAATATTCAGATTCAGAGAACTGAAGTCTGATTAAACCAACAAGATAGCATCGAGTATCGAAAACTGGCATTGGATGTCAAGTCATATTCATAACCTTATTACCAGCAGCGATAGTGTGTGGCTGGTATTGTTTTCACCTTGAGACTCTGTGTGTGTGTGTGTGTGTGTGTGTGTGTGTGTGTGTGTGTGTGTGTGTGTGTGTGTGTGTTTTTTTTTTTTTTTTTTGCCAGGTCTGTTTGTGGACAGATTTTGTCAAAGCAAAGCATCATAACCATGCAAGGTGCAGTCATGGAACTTTACAGGTGTGTAGTTGAGATCAACAAGAAGGCATAAGTTTGAGGATGGGGTGGCGCGACCAAAGGTGCTGGATTTAGGGGGTAGGATGTAAGGACACCTGGCACACATTCGTTTTAAGTTGGGGATTGAGCGCTGCATCCCAGTTTAAGTTAATCATCCATGATCAACCAATCCAGCGCATTCTAGAGAGCATTAAATAAATCTGTCACAGTTCACCTGTTACGCCACACTCACTTATGTCGAATGTTCCATTGCACCATCCACACTGATTTGGCATTGTGGGTGGTGTCATCCAATCTGAGAGCGGTTGTTAATCGAAATGTTTTGTCAGGTTTTGAATGCATTGAGTTCCTATAAGGCTGCTTGTGTTTAGCTGACGTTTTAAATTTGAGAACTTTGGCTTCTTTTATTATTAAGTGATGTATTGGGATAGAATTGTTCTGGTATCAGAAACAAACGTCTAATATTTTCATGATTTCATGTCCTTTTTTACTTATAACATCATCAGCATGAATCACACAAATCTACAGTCCATGAACTCTCAGGGTCAGGTCATAAATGACATTGATTTGAAATCGTGATGTTAGCAGTCATATCTACCGCGCATGAACTTCATTTGCATTGATCTTTGCCACCAAAACACCAAAAAGACTGTTACGTTTCAATAGAACATAACTTGTTTGATAAAAGACGCTTTCTGCTTTGTCCCCTCGGTGTGTCTCAGATTTCACCTCAGAGCTACGTTTCCTCTATATACATACATGCTATTTACAGAGAAAACACTGGAGAAAACACTGGGGGTTCTGGCCACAGAGACCCTGCAGGTAGCCGCATGAATGCATGCTATAGGCCCAGCGAGTCGCCATCAGCAGAGACAGTCAGACGATCTGTGTGTGTGTCCTCAGGAACGCTTGCTTAGCATTTCAACATAGTCATTCATCTACAGTAACAGTTGTGTCAGACTGTGGAGTTCAAAATCATGACAAAAAGCTTGTAATTGGTGGGGGAAGTTTTCAAATCCTTTACTTGAGTAAAAGTACTATTCTGTGAAAAAGATCTGTTACAAGTAAATCCCTGCCTAGAAAATGATACTTAAGCTAAAGTAAATGATCATAATCAGGAAAAGTTACTGAAAAGTATTAAAAGTACCCAATGTAGAAAAAAAATCTTCAAACAACATATAAGGAACAAAACTTTTCAAAATAAATAAAAAAATGAGTGTTAATCAAAAATAGTTGCAAATTCATTTTTGGTCATTTGCTAAATTGATTAATCAACTAACTTTTGCAGCTGTACTTGTACAAATGGTGGGTAGTTTAATTTCTTAAAAATAGCCTTTTTATACATTTTCTTATGATTTTGACCATCTTGAAAAGAAAAGGCTCAAGTAAAGTACAAGTACATCAAATTCACACTAAAATAATGTACTTAGTACTAAGGGTAATTGATTACATCTCTGTAACTTGTATGTGATTTTTTTCCCCAGCGTGATTGTATTTCCACTTTTATTTTCAGGTTGTATTCAATTGGTGGTGACTAGTGTTAGCTGAGTTTTTATTCTGTCATGTGTTTAAAGATATTCATCATTATCTGCATCTTATTGCAGATGATAACCAAATTGTATGAAGTCAGTATATGGTTAATATGACTTGCAACTAAATTCTGTTTTGAGGTCTAATTTCATGCAAATGTACCATAGAAAACATTGTTTATTGTTTATTCAAGGATGCCTATTAGAATCGCATAAACGTGCCCTTAGACTTCATGGGGTCCTTCACATTGTAATACAGCACAAACATAAAATAAAGAACAGATAACTTAGGATATAAAATAACCTGAATGCCAGACTTATGCACAACTTACCTAAATTAAAAGAAAAAATATGTTATATTAGTCTAAGAATTACAATTACAATTAGATGTAAGAACAGATAAAAAAAAAACACCTACAGACATCAAGTGATAATAAGGCAATAATATGGCAATCAGACAGAACAGATAAAATCATGAATGAAAAGATAAATTCATGAAAGAAAACACGATAAATTAATTTTAATAATCGCACTATGTGGCATACATTAACTGTTTATGCATACCTTGAGCTTGTGGCATTTCCCTGTGATAGGAAAAAAAATTACCTGCTGTAATCCTCCGTCGTTTTCCGGTCACTGCCCCTCAGATAGTCAGACAGACAGAGAGGGCAGCGGGTTCCTCTGTGTTGTTTTTTGGCTATTGTTCTATATTCACACATCTGTCTGTTTCAGAATAACTGGCCACAGTATCAGGTCTCGCATCTCAGAGTCGTATAACAACAACTCCGGCTATGGGAAACTGACATGCTGCTTATTTTAGTCACCCACTCCCACCACCTCCAAATATTCAGCTTTCCAAATTTATGAACACCTTTTTATTTGACAAGCTTTTATTTAATCAACAACTACTACTGATGCTAGTGTCGACTGTAGTGTTTGTTGTTAGTGTGTGTCCCTTTATGGACATTGTCTATGCTTTTATTGTAGTTTACCACATGCAGAGGAGACTAACTTCATTATGAATGGTTCTTTTTATATGTCTGTGATTGTCGCTGATGCCAGGCCCTGCCAGGCAGCTGGTGGATATTTGGCACGTCTCATGCAGACACTGTCCAGGGGCCTGCGGGGCACCTGCTGTCCATCAGGGGGGAGGTGAGGTATGGAATGAGACAACCCCTCAACAGGTGACAGTACAGCACGACTCACTGTCCAAATGTGCTGACAACAATGGCCAAGTGTGTCCTCTCACTCTCTCCCACTGAGAGGACACCAGATCGTAATCAGAAAGGCTGTTCGGGGAGCATCAGGTACATGTGGAGACACATGTAGAAGATCTGAGTTTGGTTGAGTCAGTGACACAGCTGTTGTGTGACTGTTACACTGATCTAACACACGCAGCAAATGTGACTGTTTTCAGCACCAGTTGGTGTCGGCGAGCCCCATGCAGACTTTTACATTGGCACACGCCAGTGCAAACCAAGTCAACAGCTGCTTGAAAAGTGTGTGTGGTATGTCGAACCAAAACACTGTCCACTCACAGCCAGGCCTCTCTAGATGCTAGTTAACCCCTTGAAACCTGAACAAATTGACTTGATTTCTTTGAGGAACACAGGGGAACGACAGTGAGCCATTGATAAGAAAGTATCCAAAATGACTAAGAAATTAGGTAAAAAAAAAAAAAAAATTACAAGATTTTTACCTGAAAATGAGCAAAAGAAAAAAGAAAAAGAAAAATTCCCTTCCCATTTTCCATTTTTTAATGTAATTTTTTTTCTTTTTTTTTTGGTCATTTTTTAAAAATTCATTTTCAGTTCATTTTCTGTCAACATTTCCTGATTTCTTGCAATTTATAAGACACCTCTTGCCAAGTTGCATGTTTCCGTTTCAGCCATGTTTTTGAAAGAAATGAAACCGATTTGGTTAGGTTTCAAAGACTGAAATGCTTGTGAAAGGCGTATGAACGTAGCACATGCACAAGCTGATGTCAGTCCAGGTTTCTAAGGATTAAAGCATGCAGAGCTCAGTGAAGTTTGGAGAATCAGGCTGGAGTCTGAGACAGAAGCTGTCGTAAAGGATTCAGTAACAAAACATTTTTAGCCACCTAATAAAAGTCTAACCTCAAAAGGTCAATATCAGTTTAAGTGTATACTTTATTTAAAATATTTTCACTGCTTTACCTTACCGTCAGATAGCAATTTCTGACAGGGAAATTAAGCCATTATGTCGCTCTATTGGAGGCCAGACCTCATTGAGAAAACCAGTGATTTAACATTGCTGAAGACAGAAGCTGCTGGTCTAATGCTGACTAGATCGGTTAGTTAGTTTCTGTTATCGTGCAGCTTTGGCATTACAAAGGGTTAGTTCCGATTCACCAAAGTCACACAGTTACACAAACAGCAGTTTGTAAAGCAGCAGTAGACCAGCAGCTCCAGTGTTAGGCAAGCTAAAAAAGACTGTTGTTGTCAATGGAGTCTGATGGCTTTGATGAGAGCACAGATGGAGAACTGAAGCTGTTAACAGCTTCCCCGTCGAAAAAGGCAAGGTAAAGAGGTGAAAATATTCTGATATATTGTACACTGATTTTGATTTTTTTATGTGGCTTAAATATGTTTTGCAGCTGCCCCCCTCCACAACAGCACATCACTTAGCTCTGGTGGTGGTCCTGTTGTCTCTCTAAAGTGACGGCATGCCGACTGACATCTGCTGTATGTGTCTATATTACTGTCTATGGATAAGTACCTCATACAGCCCCACTTTAAAATATGCAAACTATTCCTTTAAGTTTCTCCATTCATTTCTTCAGGCTTTTCTTTTAAGTTTTCACCCACCTGTATTTGCCCTCTAACAAAAATTTGTGATTGTGACTTGCACAATTGTTGATTATGATCATACTATATACCTGTGTAAAAGGACTTTTGGTGATGGTGACTGGGCAGGCAGGCAGAAACCACCAGAGAGAGAAGATGTGTCCATTAGGTGTTATTTATGAGGAGTGGCCAGCTCCAATAATAACATCTCTGCTGCCTGTGTTGTAGGACTGGCTGGCCTAAAAGCACACAACAGTAATGCTGCTGTGTATCTGACATGATGCCAGTGAGTGGCCCCATTTCCTTTGACATATCACCCCATGCTAAGAATTATAGTCTGCAGCAGAGTACACTGGTGCAGAAATACACACTCAGCAGTTGTAGCAGAGCAGTGAGGGGAGAGGTGGATAAGATGAATACATTTGGGCAGGTGCTGTTCAGTTAAATCTTTTTTAGAGGTGTTTGGAAGACAATTGATCATTTTAAAGTTGGTTGCAGTGGAAAATTATTTTCTGGGGGGGTGTGATATGTGAATTACAGGTATTTGTTTAGATGTAGATATTAATCTTCTATTATCTTAATTGGTAAACCAACTGTTTGGATCCCCTGTGTGTTCTTTTTCAGCACTGATCAGCATCCCATTATTTTGTTTGTCATACGGTTTTCCCGAAAACCATAGACTACAGACTGTGAGCCACACTCCATTGAGTGACTTTGTATGGGTTTTTGAAAGTCACACAGTAGTCTCTCTGTCCACACAGCCACTGCAGTAGCTGGTGTCCTCTCACTGAGCCGTCACAGTGAAGCTTTGTTGATGTGAGCATGTGCAGTACTACTTCTGCACCAAGACCAGCAGAAGAAGAAGAATGAAGCCTATAATGAAACAAAAATACATGCAAACACTATACGCTCCGAAGCTTGAGCGACTCAGTATATCATGATATACTTTATGTTTTAAAAGTCACCAAGAGGAGGAGTTTTCTGCACTGTAAAATCTGACAAGCTGATTTTATTCAAATGAGTCTAGGAAACTGATTCCCTTGACAAATGTAAGTAAATATAACTTGTTAGTCTTAATTTATGTTCACTAATTTTTAAGTTTTTTAAGTGAAAATGTAGTCATATTTACTTAATTTTGTGAAGTTGTTGCAACTTAAAATTGGCAAGTTTAATTAAATCATTATTTTTAAGTTTTAGTAACTTAAGTAAATCAGGTTTACTGTGCCATATACATGTATTCTGCTGGTTGCAAACTCATCAGTCATATTTGTATATTCTTGAACATGTTAACCAAACAGAACTTGCAGATCTCCTAACTCCATCATTGACAAAATCCTCCTCCTCAAGTTAAGTCAGACTAACTTGGTTTACTGAAGTTGCTAATACTTAGAAAGAACAAGGTAATTTCACTTGTCATTTTTAAGTTGCAACAGCTTCACAAAAAGAAGTAAATACAGCTAGATTTTGAGTGAATTTAACAATTAGGTGTAAAGTAAACATGAATTAAGATAGTTATATATACTTACCTTTATCAAGGAAATTGTTTTTATAAATTATTTAAAGTAGGATCAGTTTGTCAGATTTTACAGTGGGGGTTGACTTGAGGTTGACTTCTTTTTTTGTATTACTTTCTTATCTGGTTTATATTATAATCCTCACTTCCTAACTCCAGGAACTTCATTGCCACATTAGTCACTGTTTTGTCAGTGCCTTTTTTTATTCATCCTCAACATTTATTCCCCTTAATTTGTGGCAATTTTGATACATGATCACATGGGCCGAGGATTTCCCGCTTCCACAAAAGCTGGCATTGATGAGAATTCACCAGACCAAAATGAAGTCAGGGGGGAATCATCATGTATTTTTAGAGTAACTCTTATAAAAATATGTCTTTATTTTTTGTCGCTCCCCAACAAAACAAGGAAGGGCTGTAGAGAAAACGCCATTTATAACCCATCAATGGCTGGGCTTAGGGTAGGCTTAATGCTGGGAAGGGGAACATTAGTGATGTCACATGATCAGCTAGAACAATTAGGGCGTTTCACACAGTTCTCCATCTTTGTGCTCTACTTAATCAGTTTGCGGGCTCCTAAAGTACCTACACAGGTCTCCACTTATAATTCAACAAAGTGTTCTTATGAAACGGAGATAAAGAAACAGTTTGTAGTGTGACCACCATGGAGCAAACAGCCGGCTTTGAGCCCAGTGATCGGGTGGAAAAAGGCCTTTAAATGGCACCTCTTTGATTCTGCACCTTTGAGCGGGTTCAAAAGTGTTCAGAGTCCAGCACACATTGATATTTAGCAGGCCGATTGAAGTCTTAATGCCAGAGAGGTTAAAGGAGGGCAGGGGGTTGACTGTGCCAGGAGTTGGCCTGCTCGGTGGGATGTTTATCCTCTGCTTTATTCTCTGCATGGGTGCCATCCCAACTCAACTGCCTGAAGTGTTCTCTGGATGTATGTAACTTGTTTTTATTGTGAAACATCAGGATTGTCCAGTATAGTTATGACAGGGCCAAGTGCCATTTAGTTGTGCTTGATTAATGGCAGCTTGAATAAAAATGCTACTTGAAAAATATAAATAAATAGAATATTAATCATTTGGACATTTTTACAGTCTGTTGCAATGACATTTCACTCTGCAGCTAAACCACAGGAATTGAGGTATATGGCAGCGAGAGTGAGGCAATCTCACAGGTTGTTCCAGTTTGACCCAAATTAGGAAGCTTAAATGTTTGAAAGTGAAAATGAATAGTAAACACAGCAGAAATGTTCTTTACAATCTTTCACAGGTAATTGCATTGAAAACCTGCTCGCATTTGCTGGATATTTTTGATCGTATGATAGTAAACTGAATATCTCTTCACATAAAATAAAGAATTTGAAGACACCATCTTGGGCTCTGATTGGTCAGCGTTTCCTTGTCTTCCAAATCTCTGCACTGTCATTGCAGATTGGAAATGACTGTAACAAAGTATCGTAGCATTTTCTACCTTGAAAAAACAAAATAAACATAAGCAACCAAGCTTACATGTTTTCTTGATGTGAGCGTGTAGCAGTGTAGGCAACATAATGTTAACACTTTAAGAAGCGTGACTAAAGCAGATGACCATATGAAGAAATCCATTACAAGGTGACATCAGCATGTCTGGAAAGTAGAAAAAATGTTGAAAACAGGGTATTCAAAACAATCTAAGGCCTAAGGTTTTTACTGACAGGGATTCCCTCATTATTTGAAACTTTGGTGACATTTAAAGTCTGCGTAAAGTGATAATTAAAATGTGTTCTGTGTTTGTCACATCACAGAAAGATGTGTTATTAAACACCTGACCAAATTTGAATGACCAAATAAATCGCCAAGCATGTAAATGAAGGTCTCAAAATCATGAAAAAATGCACAGTATTCTCTGATCTGAAATGCTGGGGGCGTGTCTGCTGGAGGAGCAGAGGCCACGCCCAATTGCGGGACTGTGCCAATGATGCTTCTTGTTTTTATACTGCTACATTGTCAGGGGCGAGGTTATGCTGAGTATAGCTCCAGTGCATCATCAAACTATGGTCAACTGTCTAACGCCACAGTTCAGTGCTATATAGTAAATGGTCTTTGTAACATGTTTTCAACAATCAGTTTCCAACATTTATAATGTGTTTTGAAACAAATCTCTGAATTCAATTTACCCAGACGTTAATGTGAACATCTGACACCGTAACATTTTGTATAGAACAGAATATTTTTAAAAAAGCATGATAGGTCCCCTTTAAGAACTTATTTTTGTATTTCTGGCCATTATCTCAGCTGTCACTAATAAAAATTGAATGATCCGTTAACTTAAGAGTGGCAGGATCTGCATTTCCAGTGAGATCATAGCACTGGATTGATGTGAGAGTGCTGCCAATGGTTTGTCTGGTGGGGCAGAGTTTCACTGGTCTGCCGGCATTTAAGGACAAGACAATGATTAAAGGGACAAGCTATTGATCTGTTGCGCATTAGGAGGAAGAGAGTTTGTAGGAGTGATGTGCACAGGTTCATTTAATTCGGCATCAAGCCAAGGTTCAGTGCTATACCCACACTGCATTCTGTAACTGTAAACATTCAATCAAAGTATTATTACTGTGGATGTCGAACATGCATTCAGCTGCGCAGCAGAGTTTTGAAAATTACTGGTGCCAATCAAAACTTTGTATTTTTCAACTAATTCTCTGCAGCAGTGTGTACTGTCTCAAAGCTTTCCTAGCTTTAACAGAACGCTCCCCGGTGGCCCTTTAAGGCAGTGGACACATTGTGTGCTCTCTTTCTCTCCATGTGTATTAGGTATTGAATCAGTGACCTTTCTGGTTTGTATGAGCTCATGGGAAAAGTGGGTGTTTCCACAGGAAGTTAATGCCTTTCCCTCCCCCTCTTTTTGCTCACGCTCTCCCTCTCCATGTTGCCTACAGTCTCCCTCCCCCCCAAAGCTTTCATTCGGCCTTATTTTTTCCACTATTTCTCACTTCAAGCACTCTTAAGCACTCGACAAAACAATGCTCCTCACACAGATTCCTGTGGCACTCTGGTGAAACCGTGTGAAGCATGGGAAGAGAGGCGGTGATGGAGGAGGATGGACAGTGCAAAAATGCAAAGGAACTGGTCCTCACTTCCATCTGTTTAACATTAAACCCTCATGGTGACTATTTGATTACCAACAGCTGCTCAGAGTCCAACCCCCGAGGTTCGGCAAAAGTTAAACCTGCGCTTGCTCGGGGACAGGAAGTGATACACAGATGCCCCCAGTCAAATTTCTCTTTACCTAGATCAGTGCCCTGTCCTATACTGCTCTGGTGTGCGGTTCTTGAATAATCAAGAAAAGTTTAACCAAGACACAGATTACAACTGATTTCAGTGAACCGAGAATTATCCTGAAGGGTTCCAAGAAGGGGTTTCCCAAAAGCTACAGCAAGAATTATCGGTGAATTTTCGAAGCTATCATTAACACAAGCTATCATACTTTCCTCAAACTTGGGGTCATTATTTATATACTTAACCTTTTATTTTAATTATGAGACCAGTGAGAGATGAGGACAAAAATTGGAGCTCAATGATTTTCCTTTTGATTGAAGTAAAAATGGCTATAAAATCAACTTCATTAAAACAATATATTATTAAAATTTAATAATTTTATATAACAATACTTTATTTAACTTTATTATGTGGCAGTAGCCCCTTTATTGAACTTTATTGTAACTGTAGTTTATTTAAAGTATTTTTTTATTTTAGTGTTAGACTTCAAAATATTTCAATTTTTATTGTGTATCATGACATTTCCTAAAATATCGCAATATTATTTTAAAGCCATATTGCCCAGCCTTAATAAAGGTACAAAGAAAAAACAAATAAATCTCGTAAAATGTATCTAGTGAATTGTATGAATATAAATGAACCTTCAGAGGAAATCCTTGAAAAGAAAGACAGGCATGAATATTTATGATACGATACATTATTTATGCTTTAATGTTTTCATGTCACGATGTGTTATCAGAGGTGGATCACCACAATCTGTCACATTCTGCTGCTGTCTGTCTGAGGGTTGGACCCAGCAGGCTCCAGACTGTCTGGCATGACGTTTGTGTCCTTAATTGAAATTACTGCACTTGGCTGTGGCCCACTACACATGGCATGTTTCACCTCTCAGCTGGAGGGCTGTCCCCGCCCCCTACCCTCGGTGGCTACTCCGATCCAGCCTCTTGTTGCTGATGCCTCGGCCTTTGTGACAGTTTTTATTGCCCTGTCAGCAGAAGTAAGGACCAGTTTGATTCCTCACTGTAAGTGGATCCCAGCTTCTCCTGACTCTTGTAGAAGTAAATGATAATCTTTGACACCCTCAATAGCCAGAGTCCTACAGCTGACATCAGATAATGCAGTTTTTAGAACTAGTTTTAGTTATTCAGATTCTTGTGATAAACACAATGACTCTCTCTTCAATCTTTTATGAACAAAGCTTACTGATTAAATTTGCGCAAACAATGTCTTCTTGAGAATGTTCTTGCTCTCACCTTCAGCACATTTTGCAAAATGCACAAAACCACACTTGGCTCATTTTCACACCCACTCCTCTATCCAGAGCTATTCTTGCATCTTTTTGTCCTCAAGTCCTCAAGTGCACAAAACTAGTGTGTTTGAGTTATTGAGTACTCGAGTTGAGCAATGCTTGATGACGAAGCTTCAAAATAAGATGAGATCATAAGATTGGTGTTACTTTCTAAATTCTAAAATCTGTTGTAAGTATAAGCATTATGAAAAAGTAGGTTGCCGTGTATCTGTGCAGGGAATGAGAAGGTTGTTATGAATGTGCTGATGCTGACAGAATCTTTCCCAGAATAATACAATTTAATGGCATTCCATCTACATTTTTCTTTAATTAAAGATTAACTACGGCTGATGATTTTCCAGTCAAGGTCTGTGAGTCCTCATTGGGCATCGGGCCACATGCGGAAGGTAATTAACTCCTAACAGTGTTGATGACTATTTGTTGTAGCTCAGCATTCCTTCTCATTATGACAGTCTAGTAGGCAGGCACACCATTTCCCCTCATCTGCGTAGGTACAGTGTGTTTTTGTTAATTAATTGCCTGAGTTTTTGTAGTGGAAATCTCAGTTTCTTCTCTGCGTTGGTGCTGAATCTGTGGTTTTGTGCTCTGTGTAGTTAATGATGCTATATTGGTTAACAGTCAAGGAGGCAGCTCTAACCAAACAAGTAGGATAACAGACAGAGATGGAAAAGGATCTATATTTAGTGTTAGTAAAGCTGTATGTGTGGAGAGGAAGTGGGTGCATAGTGCAAGCATGATGCTGATTACACGCCTACACGTATCACCCATTCTTGCTTTCCTTGAGGCTGGCAACCGGCAGTCAGACAGGATTCATTGCTTTATGTCTCCACTGAAGAGCGGTCGGCTTAGAAGAAACCTGAGCAGGTGCTTGAAATAAATGCATATACTCAAATTGTGAAACACTACCAACTTGACCACACATTGGCTGCTTAATATTGAATACTAAGGCTATAGGCATGGCTAAAATACCTAAAGTTTTTGTCAGTTTGTAAATCCACAAGATGTTTATCAACAGCAAATTTGATAATTGTATTTAACCATTTAAGTCATTTCTCAAGCAGAAATGCAAGAGACTTTCTGGTTCTAATTTCTCAAATGTGATGATTAGCTGCACTGTCAGTTGAATTTGTTTTTGTATTGGACTGCTGTTTATAAAACAAACAAAAAAAAAACCCAAATGATTAACTGACTAAATGCAGATGTGTGTGGTTATCCCTTCAGTAAAAGCTTGGTTTTAGTCAGAGAATCCTGCACAAAAAGCTGCTATTCGAGCATTTACACCAGCTACCGACACTGCAAAGCAACCCAAAAAAGGAAGATAGGCTAATCAAAAAGAGTCTAAAAGAGAGTCTGACTATAAATGAAACACGAATAAACAAAAATAAACACATTTCGCTTTCCGATAACCGAGCCAAAGACTCATTGCTGCAACTTCAAGCTCACGTATATGTAGCAAATGTTAGCCTCGAATCACAGCGTGTCCTCAGCCTCGCTCCCCACGACTACAGATCACGTCACCGAGAGGAGAGCGAGCAGCAGTTCTGGAGACAGAACCCCATTCAATGGCTGAGCTGAATCAAGCCAGCGCAAACACCAGCTCCGTGGGACCAAACATCCCTGGCAAACTTTCTGTTGCTGCCGTCACAGGCACTGATCGAAGCTCCAGAGCTGCCACCATCTCTCCTCCTGCTCCAGTGGCAGGGAACAAGGCGAAGTGACAGGGAAGTAGCTGGCTAGTTAAAAGATTAATTAATTCAGTGTACGGGAAACTGTGGGTTACTGTATGCAGCATGCACCTATGCCCATGACTGGTATGAGGAGCTTAGGACAGAGAGGCTGCAGGAGCAGGGTTGATTTGATTTGATTTGATTTGACTTAGGGTGGCCGCTTGAAAATTGGAGACTGAAATCATCTGTCAGGCACCTCACTTGACTGAGATTGCTTCAAGTTCATTAGTCCTTTTTTTCTGTGCAGCGTTCTCTCCTTGGAGATTTTGGTCCTCAGATTTTGCTGTGGAGTGAGTGCACTTGACTTTCACGCTGCTCTTTGCAGCAGCACTGAGGGAGAGAGAGGCCGCACCTTAAGGTTAAGAAATGAATTTACAATTCACAGATGGTTAATAGGATACAGTCTCTGGCTTTTGTTTATCTAAAGTCACCAAAAATGTTGTTGGGCATTTGCAATCTGTCGTTAGTGCCATTAGCTTGTTTACTATATGACGTGAACACTGCTGTTACTATGAAGAGGAGCCTATTCAGACTTTGTATGAAAAACAAATAAAATATTTCTATTGAACTGCCAAATATGATTTGACTGAAATAGTTCTGAGATGGGTGCTCTTTTTTTCACCTTTTCCAGATTTCTGACTTCAAAAACAAAAAATCAAGACAGTAATCAATAATCAAAGCAATCATGAATTGAACTGACTCTTTCTTTGACTTCTCTTCTGTAGTAGTAGTAGTAGTGATTCTGTAGTACTTTCAGTCCGTCTGTTTCACAAAGCATCCAGATAGAGAACAGCCCGAGTACTGCAGCTGAGACTCATCCACTGACCTTGTATTCATGGTGAAAACAGGCCTCTAATGTTTTCCTGGTGCAAGCGTGCATGTGCTGTATGTGGGTGGAGGGCTGGGATGTATGGCTGGAATGCTGGAGGGGAACTGAGTGACAGGTTTGGACTTTGGAAGGTAGGCGGGGTAGGGGAACATGTCGTCTGTGACATCACCACCACCCGAAGGCTCGGCCGGGCCAGCTGCCTGCTGCCGAGGTGGAGTTTCCTTCCTGGTGAGCTGACCGGGGCTGAGTGTGGCCTGGCCCACCTTGCCACCAACATCTAAATTGTACTGCAGCTTGGTTCTGCAGGCTTTTGGATTTGTCTCCCTTTGTTTTATTTTGTTCTCTTAATCTATATAAATTGTGCTTCTTTGTGCTCATGCACCGCCTAATTTTCTTTTGGCGGGGGTGAAATTCCAAGGATGTTAATAATCCTGGTTTATTGTCTCACAAATACACACGCCCACGATGGTGGTCTTGTCAGCACTGGCCTAATGATTGCCCAAGTGGAGCTTGAGTTTGTTTTTAGGTTTTTAGCACCATTCCATGCTCCAAGTCGTAATTAAATAATATCTCACCCCAGCTTCTCAAAGTTGCTGCAGAATACTGTCAATGCATGGGCTGCTTTTAGTGTTGTTGCTCAGCGTGGTTGCTCAGATTTACTGCACACAGGCCACTGTGGACTGTATGTGTGTTTATACAGTCCAGTCTTCACTCACACAAGGATTGTGCTGTTGACCTTCCTGTGAATGTCAGCCGTCCAGTGTTTTCATGGAAATCTGTCTAGGAATCCATCTGCCTCTTCAGTCTGTACCTGTGATGGAGTCTGGCAGATTACAGTAAGAACACTGACGAAACTGCTTGTCTTGCAAGTATGTTTGATATCAAGATTTTTTTCCTCACTTAAGTCAATATGATACTGGATTTGACTTACCAGTACCAACATAGTAAAATGAATTACAAGACTTTTAGTAGACTTAAATACAATGATTTATCAATTAATAGTGTCAGTAATTTCTCCACCAAAATATCAGACCTCTCCGGCTCAGCTTCTCAAATATGAGGATTTTCTGATTTTCATTTTTGTAAATGTTACACACCTTTTGGTTTTGGATTTCTGGTTGAACAAACTTCACCTTAGGATCAGAGAAACTGTGACAGGTGTTTTTCTTTCTTTTTTTTTTTTTTTTTTTTTTTTTTACATTTTATAGCCCAAAGGACTTAACAGTCAATTGTAAAAACACAAAAAACGGCAGATGACTTTACGTAAATGAAAATTAAAAAAAAAACAATCATTGTAGCCCTAAAATTCAGCACCTTTGAATGTGTATAAACATTTCCCTGAACCCTTATTTTTGGTACATGTAACAGCAGTGCTCATACACCATTGTCTGTATCCTTACTTGTAATGACAGAGTTAGACCAAGTTAGTTAGTTAGTTAGAGTTATTTTCAGCCTGAAATTAACATTAGCTTTACTTCTGGCAACTGCATTTAGGCTTCAAAAATCCTAAAAGGGGTTTTAATTTGTAAAGATTATCTTCCTGAACCAAACATATAAATATTATAAACATTTGTTAACCACAGAGCTTTTTTTCTGCGGTAGTCCAATGGAAAAATCCCATAGGCTTCTTGACGAGGGAACCAGAGCGATGTTAGTTTCCGGGTTGGCCTGCGGAAAAACGCCATCCCTGAGGCACTCTGTAAGGTTTGATACTCAGCCTTAGTCGGTGGTTGTAGTAGCAACTTGTGGGTTATTGCTCTATTTGATTCATCAGCCGGATTTATTGTGTTTGAGGAGCCTGTTCCATCTGATGAAGTCATGGACCAAAAAAAGGATTTATAGGTCAAATTACTGGACATGACTCAGGCGGGCTTATGTCACATAGTTATTGTCCTCCTGAGTCATGTTGCACTCCCTCACCTAGCTCACCCCCCGGCAAGGCCAAGCTACGGCCCTGTTAGTGCTGGCTGTGGTGCTGCTGGCACTGCAGAACAGCCTCATCTATCACGGGGAACGGCTCCGAGAGAATCAGCTCAGCCAGAACAGTACGCGAGGCAGCTACACTACCCCATGCATGTGGAGGGAGGGGAGGAATAACCAGAGGAGTGCGGCGCTCAATGCGGCTGCCTGAGGTTGACAGAATAGGAATAAGAGGTTGACGGGAAGCCGAGGTCACGTGCTGAAGCAACGGCTGGGTGAGTGGTTTTACTGGTGGTGGGAGGGACACCAAACACCAGCAGCTTTTCTCTCTCTCTCTCCCTCTCTCTTTCTGTGTCTGTCTGGTCGTCTGAAGGCACACTGGCAGTGCAGTGCAGTGAAGCATGTTCTGAGGATACACAGTAATACTGATGAATTATTGAACAGTGGTGAGTGGATGTGGCACAGGTCAGCGTACTTGCATGCTGCAGAGCGACAGGAGAGTGCAAGGGAGAGATTACCTGCATCTCCTGCAACAACAGGGAGCTGCAGGTGAGAGGAAAGAATTTGTATACAAGAGACAAGTTGGAATCACAAACATCCGCATTTAGAAATTAAGGCTTGAGGCCATTTCTGATATTGACATTTGAGAGTTGAAAAAATCTGGTGGCAATATATGCGCAGAGACACAAGGGATGGGTATGAGTATGAGTATTCGAATACTTGTTAGGACATTGGTATTTATTCAACATATAGAGCTTTTCCAGTATTAGTGTGAACTGGTTGGGACTGGTAAGGTCGCTGTGTCTAATCTATGTAATGTCAACAGAAAGTGACACAAAGTTTGCTGATTTTTCTTATATTAAATCCTAAGTTACGCTTAAATGAAGCCTGTCTGTTAAATTAATACATTTTAAATTGCACTTTTTTCTGATTTTGCCCAATTTAAATACCTAATAAATACGATTATTGTTATTAGAAGTAGTATTGCTATTATTGTTATTACCATCATTATTAGTAGTATCATTTAACCGCCTATTTTAATCTCATAAATGTGGTTACCTGGACCAAGATATGGTAATGAGCAGGTTTTCAGGGCCCTCTGAAAAACACTAATGCTGATAAAGCTGCAGCAATAAGTGCATTAGTCAATCATTTTGATAACGTTTACTCACTTTTCAAGGAAAAATACCAAACTTTTTCTGGTTCCATCATCTCAGATGTGAGGATTTTATGCTTTCTTTTATATATATGATAGAATATAGTTTAAATTTTTGGACTGACGGTCGCATAAAGCAAGCAGTTTGATTCCATCAGCTTGGGCTGCGGGAAAATTGTCACAAGTATTTTCTGACAAAATGGCTTATGGAGAAATGATCAGCATATTAATGTATAATGAAAAAAACGTCACTTCAAAATAAGCTCAAATGAAGTTGTAAGGCATTTCTGTACTCGCCTGCAATTACATGTTACCATCCTCCAACATAGAAGCCCACCATGTCCCTGTGATAAGCTAAAATCAGTTGATAATATTAGTTATTCAGATGTGTTTGTCTGGCTCTAATCATAATAACAGAAGGGATTTACCAGCTTCTTATTTCTAAGATCTGCATCAGCTGACTAGATTTTAAGTCTTAGAATCAGATGACATTTAGTACATGTCCCTGGCTGCCCAATAACAAGCAGAATAAAATCTGTGTGAAACAACACAGCTTCACACACAAACAACAAAATGTAAAAGTTTAATTTGGCTTGTTGTTGGAATGACAGGAAATCTTGTCTGAATTTTCTGTTCTCGTGATCGCTCTGTGTTTTAGGGTGTTGGTTCGACATTCCCCGAGCACTCCCCTCAGCTGTCACCACTTAACTAGTCCCCGAGGATAGCAAGAACTACAAAACATGGGAAAAATGTAAAAAATGCATGACTCCTCCTCCTCCCTGCTCCCTGCCCCCTGGCCCCACCCTTCCAGTTTAGGTTACTAGGAGACCAGATATTGGCCCCAGAATGAAAGATTCAAAGGTTTCAGGAGTGTGTGGTGTTAACGTTTGCAACCGAGGAAACGTCTTTTTAAAACATGTCATTAGCATGAATAAACCAGGCTGCTGTCTCAGCCTAAGTAAGAGTTGTTGTGTAAGGGAGTATTTACATGACATTTTTTGTGCAAGTGTCTGCAGACAGTGTTTACCTCCTGTCTGCTGTACGGTTGTAAAGGTAGAGGTCAGTGAGGCTGTCTGTGCTGTTATAACCAAAACACAAGGACAGAGTGGCTGTTTGCCCTCAAATCCATTCATTGTGACGCCAGCTGATTTTACTCACCGTACGTGTCCCCTAAGTCCATGGTGCATACTTATTCAAAGCAGAATTACAGTATATACAAGTTGTGGACACTGTTCTCCTGCCATGCAAAGCAAAAAGAAAATAGAAAAAAATATTCTGCATAGATACAGATTTGGGAACAACTCAGAAAAGAAAACAAAAAAACATGTTATCTCTCTAACACTTCTCAAAACCATGATAAGAAGGAAATAAACAACAAAAGAACAAATGACCCATCAGGAAATTACTAAATAGTACAAGAAAATTAAAAAAGAAGAAAGAAAGTTAAAAAAACAAACAAACAACAAGGAAATGCACTTTTGTAACAGAATTTTAAATTATGATATAATATGATGATATTAAATACATTTTCCCCTATTTTTTTTTCTCTTTTTTTCCCCGAGACATTTTCCCCAACTTTTTAAAAAATGATTTTCTAAATCTAAAAACTTCTTGCAGTTTGTGGAACAAAATTGCAACTTACCTCATTGCCTTTTTTCATTGCCTATATTTCGAAAGTTTTTGAAAGAAATCACACCAGGTTGCTCAGGGTTCAAAGTTTTAAATACTTATGAACGGTGTCTGAACACAGCACAAGAAAAGTGATGTCATTGCAGGTTTTAAAGGGTTAAAGGTATTGTTTGATAATGTTTGTGAACAGTATTGCCGGCGTAAGTGAGAGCCAACACCAACTTTGTGCACTTGACATTCGACCTTACTATATTTGAGTTTGTTTTTTGTTTTTTTTGGCACTGCCTCCATGATTTTTTGTTGCTTCCTCCTGGCTGCTTCCATTTTCTAAAGTCTCGATCTCACCTGCCAATCTGGTCTCACCACCAAGTCATCAAATATCGACACTTGGTCCATGGCCCTCTGCATTAGAAAACGACGCACTAAGGCACCCTTTTGCTACGGTATGAGATGCACCAGGGGCAGCATTTTTGCTGATCTGAGCAGTTGCCATAGTTTAAAGAGTGATAAAGTCTGCATATGCAGAAGGGTCTGTTCATTTCCCCAGTGAAAGTCATCATGGAATTATTTTCATAACAGATTAGTGTGCTAGAAAGTATAGCGCACTACGCTAGTGATGTATGTCACGTGACGTTACAGTACATTAGTAACTAATGTACTTATTTTAAATCAAACCATCAGGTCATTTCTAAATTTAAGTTTTTTACCTATATTCTGGGTTTATTTTGAAAACTAGTTTCATGTGTAAACTGTAAAATCTGACAAGTTGATTTCACAAGTCCAGTAAACCAGTTTCCCTAAAAATGTAAGTAAATATAACTATTAGTCTTAATTTCTGTTTACTTTATATCTAATTGTTAAGTTTATTTATAATGTAGTTATTTTTACTTGATTTTGTTAAGTTGTTGCAACCTAAAAATGACAAGGTTAGTTAAATTAATATTTTCAAGTGTATATTCTTAAACTCCTAAATCCATCATTGGCAAAATCCTCTTTGTGATGACAGTTAAGTCAGACTTACTTGGTTTACTGAAGTTGCCAATACTTAGAAAGAACGAGGCAGTTCCACTTGCATAGTATCTTAAAGTGTAATTGGCAGTTACTGGAAAGTGAATGCCTTAGCGAGGGGCATCCATTGCTTCATTTCCTGTTTGTTGAAACCATAAAGCATGTTGATGTTTTGTAATCTCAGTGCAAAGATTGTTATATAGTGAATACTGTCTGCAGTTTGTTTTTGTGTCTCATCCTGACAAAATGTATAGCCCGCAGACATATTCAAAGTTTCTTCTCTCTCTCTTTTGTCTCTTCTGTCTCTCCTGCAGTCGTACTTTGTCACCGACTATGACCCCACGATTGAAGACTCTTATACCAAGCAGTGTGTGATTGACGAAAGGGCAGCCAGGCTTGACAGTAAGTGCACTTTGCTGAACAAACACGACCAGAGTAAACACACACACACACACACACACACACACACACACACACACACACACACACACACATGCAGACTACACATGTAGCATATATATATGTTTCTGCACTTGAGGAATTTGCAAAAGTCTGCTTTGCTGCAAGTTATTCTTTGTGTGTGATTTATGTTGTCTTGTGCATGTGTGTACACTCTCTTTAGTCCTCGACACGGCTGGACAGGAAGAGTTTGGAGCCATGAGAGAACAATACATGAGGACAGGGGAGGGCTTCCTGCTTGTCTTCTCAGTCACTGATAGAGGAAGGTGAGTGACAGTTCTCGTCATGTGCAAATGACCAGCTACGATCTCGCTTCTCTGTCCTTCTTGCTTTTCTCTGTTTGCACATCTCTGTTTACTGTTCACAACTGACGTTCTCTCCTCCCCTGCCTCTAGCTTTACTGAAACCATAAATCTTGCACCGATACTCTCACTTGTTGCCGCCTTTACTTCCGGACCCCTTTTCTGTTGTTCTTGTTGTCATTTTCTTTTGTTCTCAACATTCCTCCCTCATCCTGTTCTCTTGAATTCACTTTTTTTCGTGTACCTTAGCTTCCTATATAAAGCTCATGTGCAATTACAACAACAGTGTATGGGCTAGTGCAGAGACTAAAGTAAACATGAATTGACAAGAATTTTATATTTGTTATTTATTATATGGACCTTTTCATCTTAGTATGTTTAGGCCTCTAACCTCTTAAACACAACTGACTCATCGGTGAATCAAAGTCGTGCTGTCTAACATAACATTATGTAAACTTTAATGAAGATCTCAAAGTTCTAAAGACATAAATATGTCAAATTGAATTTTGGGGTATTGTGCATAAAAAGATGCACAAGGTATGTATAATGCAATATTTGAACTTAATGTACTTGTGTAATCACAGGCCTAATGTATAAAACAGTCTGGGTTTCATGTAATCCACTCAATCAATTATCTTACATTAAGAGGTGGAAAAAGTCGATAAAGAATATTTAGTAGATTATACTGTAAAATAATGTAGAATAAGATATTTTTTTCCCAAATTTTAAGTTAAAATTATAAGGATTATAATCCATATGATATCAGTCCTGGTTGATTTGGCAACAACTCTGGTAACCTTGGTAACAGAATGGGAGATTTTCTACCACAACCCTCCTCAGGCTGCTACTATGTCAGAAATACAACAGAAAATCAGTTTACCACCTAAGAAATTGACATCAGTTTAAGTATACACTATATTTAGAATGTTTTAACTGTTTTAGCTTGCAATCAGACAGCCCTTTCTGACACCATCTCAAAGCCACAAAACTCATTTTTCTCTGCAGAACATGGGAGTTCAAAAGAAATCAAACCAATTTTCTCAGGTTTCAGTGGTTTAAATGCATGTGAAAGGCATCTGATTGCAGCACAGGAGAACTGATGTCGATGTCGAAGGTGCTTAAAGGCTTAACTAAATACCTTTAAACATCACAGTTACGGCTGAAAATGACAACAGAAATAAACAAGTCAGCAGATTATGCATATCTCCACAATTCAAATCAACAGCCAGTTGTCTACCTGGAAGTGATTGTTTTTGTTGACTTGACATCATAGTTATTTGTTCTATAGAAATATAATAACTGAATGTAAATACATGAATTGGCTTTTGCGTAAAATAGTATTGACCCTGAGTAGTGTCAAAAATAGGGGTTTGAATTTATGTAAATCTCATGAGATGATAAAGCCTGATTTGACTTCTATTTGGCTTAAATCACCTTTACAATGTTTTCATATTAAACTGTGTAATATTCTGCTTGTAGTCAGTCTGTCACACCCCATCCACCCTGTCTTTGTGTCCCTGCCCAGCAGTGCAGTGAGCTGCACTCCCCTGCCCCCACCCACAGCCCCCTCCCAATGTTTATGTTGTAAACAGTCTTTCCTTCCTCCATTTATATTAGTCAAGTCTTTCCAGATTTACTATGTGCTCACCAAGCTGTCTGCGGGCCCGTGGCTGGAATGCCGTCCTGGGTTTGTGGTTGCGTTCTGCTTTTTTTTTTCTCCTCCAGATTGACATTTTTATTTGCACTATGGTTGAAAAAGTGCACATGGTCTTTATATTATAGCGGGACAACGGTCAGGTCAGTGCACAGAGCAGAGCCTCAGACAAACACATTTTATGTTTCTGTAACAGTGCGGCTGGCTTTTTTTTCTCTTTGCTGACACATTCAGACCTTAAGTCTGATCCACAGTGGCCGTGACCCCAACTTCTGGGTGAAGGGTGTGTTTGTGTGCATGGGTGGGTCATTACAATAAGCTACATTGCGATATTTGGCACATGTGCATTTTTTTAAATGAATACATTTACACTTAAAAACATTATATAAACTGTTTGTGCAGAAAACTCAACACCTTGTAATATGTTTTTACAGCTTTGAAGAAATCTACAAATTCCAAAGACAGATTCTCAGAGTGAAAGACAGAGATGAATTTCCTATGATCCTCGTCGGAAACAAAGCAGATCTGGAACTACAAAGACAAGTAAGTCCAACAGATTGCAGAGATCTGAACCCACTGACTAACAAAGAGATGATATCAACCAGTCTGGAGGACTCACATTTGCATATTTAAAAGTGGAAGCAAGCGATGCAGCTGCAGCAAGCTGCCAAGATACAACAGGATGTGAGTGAAAGAATGAAAGAGAGGCTGTAGAAACGATGGTGTCAGAAGAGGAGGATGCATGGAGAGAAAAGGGAGTGTGATGAAATGATGAATTTGCTGTTGGTACGCAGTCGATTGTCATTTCCTGCAATGAATCCACACCACCCCCCTATGGTGAAAAGGAGCCTTACAGGCACAAAAAGCCAATAACTATTCATGGGTTTTATTCACGGAGATCAGCGTTTAGTATTTCAGGCCTCATGAAATTAGCTTGTGCTGGTTTAAATTATTAATATTTACTCTATCTATGCGATCTACACCAGATTAGCTTGATGGTAGTGCTGTAATAGAAGTTGAAACATGACCTAATATAACACTTTAAACCTTTGAAACCTGTTTCTTTAAACATGCGCAGGCAATGAGCAGCCAAAGAACAAATAACCCAAACGTTAGCAAGAAATGAGTGGAAAAAAAAGTACAAGCAAATTATTTGAAAATTTACTAAAACATTAAAAAGAAAGTTAGAAAAAATATTGAGAGGGCGTCTGGTGGCTCAGTGGACAGAGCAGGTGCCCCATGTTTGAAGGCAGTGTCCTTGCCGTGGGTTTGATTCCGCCTTATGGGCCTTTGCTGCATGTCATCCCCTCTCTTTTCCCCTTTAACGCTGTCACTGTCCTAGCCAAGAAAGGCAAAAATGCAGGAATGACCTGGAAAAATTCTAATAATTTTCGAATATCATTTTAAATATGTATTTATGATAATTATGAGTACAGTTTTTTTCCGTAGCTTTTTTTCCATCGTGATTTTCCCCTGACTTTTTAAAAATAAATTTCTAAATCTAATAATAGTTTGCAAACATTTATTGCCAAGTACTCATTGCCTTTGCTTCATGTGTTTGAAAGAAATCATACCAGTTTGTTTGGGGTCCAAAGGTTTAAAATACTTGTGAAACGGCATCTGGAAGCAGCACAAGGAAAGTGCTGCAGCTCCATGTTTTAAAGTGTATGTTATGGTATATTTAGCATGAATAGACTTTTTTTTTTTTTTTAATTTATGCTATTTGACAAACACATTTGTACCTTTTTCCACCTATCAGTGTTTTCCACCAAACATGACTGATTTGTTTTTTTTTTAATTCTTTTTTGTTAACTGGCCTGTTGCCATCAGGGAGTCTATATTTGGATTTAATTACTTTTGCCCAATTCAGGTCCAGATTATCTGAGCAGCTGTTTAAAAAAGAGAGGGTCCCGGAGGCATTCATTTTGATTTAAGCGTGCATTAAGTTTACGCTTGAGAAATTACAAAATGGAATACAATTTTAACTAAAGGACATGCATACAAAATTGCTTCATTTTAGGTGTTGAAGAGCAGTAGGATTGTGGTATTTAAACAAATGGTGGATGATATTGTAAAGGCTCAGGACAAAGCCTGGTTAGATCAAAAATAAGAACTGCCGGCCTAAATATAAAAACTTAACACAATCATGTTAAGATACATTTTAAGCTGAGAAAAGGACAATAGCAAAGTTCCTCTATAAGTGTTTTTAACCCTTTAACACCTGGATTGACATCAGTTTTCTTGTGCTGCATTCAGATGCCTTTCATTAGCATTTAAACCCTGTAACCTGTGAAAATTGGTTTGATTTCCTTCACAAACAGGAAAAAAATTTAATGAGCAACTTGGTAAAAAATGTCCTGCAAAAATAGTAAAAGGTGACATGGAAATTAAATTAGGTGAAGGTTGTTATATATTAGATGTTATCCAAAAATGAAGGGGGAAATGTCCTATTTATATTCACGATTATGTTAATCATAAATTTAAAATTGTGATTCAGGACACAGTTTTTGTTTTTAGCACTTTTCTGAGGTCTTTAAAAAAAAAAAATAAATATTTACTCCTTTTTTTTGTCATTGTTTGTGTGGGTGTGAGTGCGTGTGTGCACTTTCAGGTGATTCTCTTATAATTTTTTTACTAATTTCTTTCTAATTTTTGGGCTTGTTTAGTTGATTTTCAACCTCTTCCAGTGTTTTATTTTATTTTATTTTTTGAAGAAATTAAACCAATTTGCTCAGGTTTCAAAGGGTTAGGTTCACTTCCATTTAGATGTGAAAATGTCCTCAGCACAGAAAATAAGAAGAAAGTAAAAATAGAAGAATAGAAAGCAGAATAGAAGCAGACAAGTGTGTGCACAAAGAGAGTATGCTCTCTTACAAAATGTGATAGCACAAATGTGTTGCCACTTTACTGAACTGCTTAATCTCTACTTGTCAGAAGATCACAGGTAGAGACGTATCAGTGTTTCACGAATGCACGGCTTGTTTTGATGTTTTTTTTTTGGAAAATGCTTTTTTATGTAATTAACCCTTTAACACCTGAATTATCATCAATTTTCTCACGTGCTGTATTCAGATGCCATTCACTGGTGTCTGATTTCTTTCAAAAACACAGAAATAAAAGTGCAACTTGGCAAGCGATGTCCCAAAAAATACAAAAAAGTAGTAAAATTTGACAAGGCAGTGGTCTGAAAATTAGCTGGAGAGAACTATTGGATAGATATCAAAAAAAAACTGGGAAAAATGTCAAACAAACTATAGTGTAATTTATTTTTTAACCACTTTCTTGAGGTCTTTTTTTTCTTTTTTTTCCAACCAATTTCTTGCAATTTTTTTGGCCATTTCTGTTTAAGCTGCACTTCACCCTCTTCCCACGTTTTCGAAAGAAACCAAGCCAAATTGTTCAAGCCTCAAAGGGTTAACCTCAGTTTACAAATACGTTGGCACCCATTATTATTCTCCTCCTCCTTTTGCCTCAGGTAACCCAGGAAGAGGGCCAGCAGCTGGCCAGACAACTGAAGGTCACATATATGGAGGCTTCAGCCAAAATCCGTATGAACGTAGACCAGGCTTTCCACGAGCTGGTTAGAGTAATCAGGTAAGTGATTCATAAAGGCATCTTGTACGCATTGTCTTCATGAAGATCTTTCAATGGCTCAAGTATGTGGTTTTTGAAAGGTATAATAGAAGCTAAAAAGATGAACACTCAGGCAGGCTGCTGTAATAACTGTTAATAATGCAGAACACAGTGATTTTGTTTATTATGTAACATTAAATATTTATGACTCAGGGTGCCCTGGTGGTACCATAGCCAAGGGATTAAGTCAGTGACCATGAATCTCAATGCGTTTGGTTCACATCCTGTCAGGGACTTTTCAGCTAGCCAATAAAGAAATGCCTGCCCTAAATTATGATTGGCTCATGGAAGTACATGATGTCACTGTTTCCTACTTGCGCTTTGCCCACTTCGAACCAGTAAGAAAATGCTCAGGTAAAACAACACAGACAGAAATCTCAGAGAAATAACCAAACCGGTGCTGAATTCGTTTAAGAAAAATCTGTTTCTGTCATTTCTGTTTTAAAGGTTTGGTGAGTAGAATTTAGGGGAATATATTGGTAGAAGTGGAATATAATGTAATAAGTATGTTTTTTTGAGTATAAGTACTGCACTGCCATGTTTCTACCTTAACCCAGAATGGACAAATGAGAATGGCTCTCGATACGGCCTTCTGGGCGTTCGCGTCAGCTACTGTAGTTAGCAGCCCCTCCACGACAATCTGAACAGCATCGGAAAAACAGTAATATATAAGGTGAAGCTGCTTTTAGTGTCACTAATTTTTATCATCTGGTCAGTTTGTTTTGGTAAAGACAAGATCTCTGCAGATAATTTGGTTCCCAGTAAAAGCCTCCTGAACAATACACACTGAAGAAATCCTAACAGAGAGTTCTTGCTTGGCACATGGGAGAAGTTTCAGCTGGTTGAAATCTGCAATTCTCACCAGTAGATGCCACTAAATCCTACACACTGCTCCTTTAAAAGGAAAATAAAAAAAGAGTTTGCAAAAGTACACAGTAGGCTTGGGCAGTATATACTTTCGCACCTTCCTGGAATTTCACTGTGGTATACGGCACCGCAAGTTTGCTACGCTCTGCAGGCTGTCTTGCCATATTCGGTCTACTCAATACACAACACACTAATGAGTCAACAAAAGGTAATATTCTTACACAAATTTTCCTTATTCTCTTTTAGTTAAGAGTCTTGCTGATTTTTTTCGGCATGATGCGTGCAGTTTTCAGAAAAATTAGACAGTGAAAATGGTCTTTTGATAATTATAATGACTCTATACCTGCTTTTATTACAGTTTGAATGTCTTTATCTGTCACAGACATGAGGAAATACAAATGTGTCTGTTTTACTTAACCTTTCCGGTTTCTGTTTCAAAATAAAAAAACTTTAGTTGTGGAAATACAGTAGTTATAACAGCATGCAGCTCTGCAGCAGCGCCGCAACAACAAACGCTGCCAGTGTGAACACAGACTGCTCACACATGCAGTGTGTCCCGGGCGTAACTTCCAGAGCACGTGATGCGCACTGCATGCAAAACATCCTCAATACAGATTCTCCAGAATCAAGTTAATAGAAAGATGAGGGTCTGTACTTTTGACAAATTTAAAATCACACCTTCTGGACTTCTGAATACCCTGGTATACCATAATACCACGATACCCCCCACGCCAAGTACGCGATCCAATGTGTCATGATATGTTTGCTCTCTCCTAACTCCCAGGAAATTCCAAGAGCAGGAATGTCCACCGTCGCCGGAACCTACAAGAAAAGAGAAAGACAAGAGCGGCTGCCATTGTGTGATCGTCTGAGTCGGCCTTATCACTGTAACTCATGCAGCTACTCTCTACAACCCCACCCACTCTGCCTGACATCACATCCTCAGTGGATGACTGACCGCTGCCTTCTCCACGTGCATGACTTCAGACAGCCTTTTCTGAGATACTCTTACCAGGAACTGCTGTCCCCAGGACATCACTATGGACAACTGACAATGCCAAATTTTAACACCACTCTACCTTCAGCCGTAATCTAATTCACATGAGAGAGTCCCAACACTAAACATTGCCTTCTAAATCAGCCTGACAAATTAATGTTTTGTACTCTGAAGGACTTCTCTTGCCTTGTAGTGAAATTTGTACTTGCTACCGAGATTGAATGAAAACTATATATCCAGAATGTTAATGAGTTTCTTTAGTTTCCAGTGTCTGACCAGAGCAGAGATTATCTTATGAAGCTTTGTGTATGTTGTGCCATATCCACCTTTACTCCCATGTGCTAATCTGCTACTGTACATATGTGACATTTGTTGTGATTTTCAAAGTGTACTTCTAATGATCTATTAAATCACCACAGTACAGTGTGTGAGGTTGAGTTTGGTTTTACATATATGAAAGTAAATATATAAGTATGTATATAAATATAAAGCCTAGACAGCCCTTAAAGCTACAATGATAGAATTTTCTGGCATTCTGCAGTGGATTCTTCTTCTTTGTCTGTGGTTTCTGCTTTCATCTCAATTGCCAAATATCGAGTGTCTACTGTATTTGATTTTTTTATAAGTCTTATAGATTAAAGCATTCTTATCCTCCGCCATCTCCTCAATGTACCAGAAGGTGGTGACTCAGCCAGAATTGGACATTGTTTCAGACTTCTAAGGAGAGGTAGATACATTTATTGGTAGCACATTGTGAGTCTTTGACAACTAACGTGATTTCAGATCAAAACACTGAACACTGTATGGTCTATATTCAACTTTTGCCAAGATCCATTTGTTGCAAATCAAGAAGCTTTCAGCGTTTAGTTCAGATCATTCCGATGTAATGCATCTTTTTTGTCAAACATTTAGTCCATGATACAGATCAAATAACTGTTATATCATTCCAATAACACAGTGGCAATGTTTCTGTTTTGTGTCCTTGAATCATTCTGTTACATAACCCCCCCCCCCCAATGATCTGCCACTTGAAAAACAAGTGGAAGCATTGAGATGCACTTCCTAAAACAAGCTGTTCTCCAATGGGACACGAACTCAGCGGACCTGCCACCTGTGGAGCTCTCATCGCCACAGACACAAATATGCTGTTCTGCCTTCCCTTTCAACTCCTGTACTTCTGTTCGGGCATATAAATGAAGTACCGTAGTTTGTTTTTCATATCATCATCTTGTAATATAAACAAGAAAATCAGATGATGGAAGTAATGGACTTGATTAAATGTTTCTACTCTACTTTTATACATTATTTTCTTATCAAACTAGGTGACAAGTATTTTTATATGTTTATAAGTGAGTACACATTCACAGCATGGCTGTGTATATATGTAAAGAGGAATATTTAATTCTCTTGATTATTTTAAACTGAAGATGACTGTTGGCCCAAATTTACAAAATTGGATTATTCACCCAGATGTGACCAAGAATGTTATTTCTTGTTGTGGCGCAGTAATGGCGAAAACATT
Organism: Plectropomus leopardus; assembly: GCF_008729295.1. Taxonomy (NCBI): domain Eukaryota; kingdom Metazoa; phylum Chordata; class Actinopteri; order Perciformes; family Serranidae; genus Plectropomus; species Plectropomus leopardus. The sequence goes on from NC_056463.1 coordinate 17,903,256, forward strand.
TATCTCTGAGGGGTTCACCACAAGCTCAGAGTGCAAAATGCCAGGTCAGGAAGAGAGGGTTGTAGAAATTATTCTGGTCTTTACATAGGAGCTTAAAACCACATGAATGAATTATTATAATCACTGAGATTTGAAATACCTACTTCACGTCTTACTGCAAATCCTATAGTGTACATCCAAATCATACTGTTTTTTTCTTTTCCCTCCATATCAGTGTCTTTTGCCCTGTGTCTAGCTTTTGGTGCTAAAATAAAATCTGTCATTGAGCCAGATGGGGTAGAGAATCTTTCTTTTAGAGTCAAAAGCTTCACAGACCTGAATCTTACATACTGAACCTTGAGCCTTGTGCCAGTGAGATCATTATTATTCACAGCATGCTTGCCGTTACAGCATCAATATGCCACTCATATCTTGGAAAACGATAAAGATCCAATAGAGAATTTCTTTTTTTTTAACCAATCCACATCGATCTACTTTGGTTTAAGTTGCACATAAACTGCATGTTTTTCTCAGTTGTCTTTTTGTTTGGGACCATATTTCTTGAATTCCTGAATTCCTAAAAGACCTTTGGCCTGTTGTTGAACTCTGCTACCACAGCATCTGTCTAATGTGTGGGAGAATTGTACTATTTTGGAGGCAATATAATAGTACATTTTCTGTCTTCAAACACACAGACCCACAAACTAAGTACGGTTGTCCTTTTTTCTTCCACATTAAAGCCTTTGAGAGCAAAAGTAGACGCTGAAAATATACAGTACATGCAGCCTGTTTACTGACATGTGCATGCATACACATATTGGACCACAAGGGGGTTGTTTTACCAAGAAAATGTTATTGAATACTTGAACCACAAGGGTTAAAATATACAACACATATCATGGAAACACACTGTAGACAAAAAGAATGCAACACATGTAAATAAATATATAGTATATATATTTATTTGCGTAATCACACTTTCGAGCAATTCAGTCACCAGTAAACTTGACCTGCATGTCTGTAGACTGTGGGAGGAAGCCAGAGAACCTGGAGAAAACCCATGCCGCTGCCATTTAAAACCAAGTAAACCACAAAGACTCACTCCAGTAGTTCAGTAAAAACATCACGTAGAGCATCGCCACTGTGAGTAATGTCCTAGATATCTCTCACAATATGTGTCATTTTTACAGCCTTTCTCTGCTTGTGGAAATAGGGTTTCTCTCTTTTTTGACCGTCATTCCTCTTCAAAGTTGTCTATGCTTTGAATCCTGATTAGTTTCAGAAAGTCCTTCATATAGAAGACCATGTCCTTTGCAACTTTTTACTCTGACTGTATGAACTGTAGACCTCTGAGCTCACTGGTCTCACTGGAGTCAAAATGAATGAAAGATGTTGTAGTGATTTTGGGTGGGTGTAAAGATATGATCTTGCTTTAGTATTAAACACTGTGCAATGCAAGCGACTGTGGGTAAATGTAACGGAAGTAATGGTCCCAGTGCACTCATCATTATCAACAATATAAAATTAGAATTAGCATATATTCCACTGTTAACATATTGTCATCAATTCCTAGTGACATCTTTTTGATCCTGCAAAACAGTGAACATTGAATGAGAAATTTTTCATTAGTAGAAGCAAGGTATCCTCCAGTATCCGACAATAGAAAGCAATGTATATATTTATATATATTTAGATAATAAAGCTGCAAACACAAGCAGCTTTGAGCGGGATCCATCTTAACGCTGATGCTCTGTTGAGGTATATAAAACTACTTTCAGAGACATTTGACGGGATTTGTGTCCTTTGTGTTTCACATGACTACACATGTATTGAATTTTTACTTCATTCATGACCTGCAATCCATCCCATGTCTAGTAATTTTATACAATATACTGATACTATGTGTCAGAGAACTGTCAGAACATATCCTGGAAAAGATTCATATGGCATGGACAGCAAATGCAAGATTTAAACATCCAACCTTTGCATAAAAAGGCAACCACATTGCTACTAAAATACTGAACAAATCAAATCACTTTTGTGTATATGCAAGCATAAAGTATGAATTGAATCAAGTTCTGTTAACTTGAGTTAAATTCATCTTTTTGAAGAAGTTTACACATATTGGATATTTGAGATTCAGAATTTGAGGTTGATTAAGTACCACACTATAGAGCATGTCAACTTTTAAACCACACGAGTTCACAGCAGATAGGCAGAAACAGGTGCATGTTCACACCTGGTGTGCATGTACCCAGCTGCAGGTCTTTCCCTGATGGCCTCTCCAACCCCGCCCACCAGCCCTGAGGTCAGGGAGCCAAACCAACCTCAGGAGCAGAAGACAGAGAGGGACCTCACAAAACTTATAAAATTCAAAGCTATTTAAGTGTCAGAGATACAGTTCTGAAAAAAGGACATATCAACCTGCTTTTTCTTGGGCGTGTTGTTAAAGATATCTGGTGAAATTTATTTTAAAAAATGGTAATACGCCACTATTTGGGCATTTAAACTGTGGACCTTTGCATGGTCACAGAAGGCAACTTTTCACTGTACCACCAGGAAAACATGGATTTTACCCAGACTTCCTCACTGCTTCACACAGCAATGTCACCTGTGCAAAACTGAGGTAATTTTGTCTTTTTTAACTTAAAATGCTTGAAACAGTCAAAGCTTTGGTGATAAAATTCTGCGAAAAAAAAATCTCACATCTTTTGCTGGTGTACTGTAAAATATTTTAGTGATATTTCTTCAAAGATGAGATGAAATAGAAAATGTGCATACAGTACAGCATTCTGAATATCACAGCATACTCACAGTTTGACTGATCTGAACACCATTTGAAACACTCTATATTGAGCATCCAAAGAATATTTGTGTCAATTTTTTAAAAACATTTGAATGAAGACTTAGAGACTTAGAGATATAGATGTTAACTGATTTGCATATTTTGGAAAAAATATAGTGATGGACTTCTGAATTGACCTTATGCAGTGATGCAGTGAGGCAAACTTCTGTCACAATTTAGTGGATGTTCTAAAAAAATGTCGGCTATCTAGGACATAAAGTATTTTTTTTAATTTATTTTAAATTTTGATTTCTAAAGTTTGGGATGTGAAATGTTTGGAAATATGTTTTTTTAAAATAAGAACATACGCTCATTTAATTCTATGTATTGACTGAGACATGACCAACAAACCAAATTTCATAAAAATCCCTCTAGCCGATGAGATATAAACTTTTAGTATTTGTAACACGGCCTAGTGGCAGAATATCCCAAAACTGTGTTGGGCATGGCATCTGAACACATGCAAGTTTGGTTTCAGTTGCTTCAGAAAATGTTGATTTATGAGCATTTATGTGAAATTAAACATTAAACATTTTTAAGCATTAAAGATGATTAAAAATGTATGAAATTAATTTGATAATGGATTAACATATCAAAAATTCCTTGATAACTGTACTTGAGTGATGTCTGTAGATGATCCTGCCATCGTTTTGGGTAACTTGAACCAACAGTCTGACAATTTGTTTTAGAGAAAATTGAGAACAAGTTATCAAATTTGACATTTTTAGACCACTGGAGCAAAGATACAGATGAACTGAGAGATTTAAATGGTGAAAGACTTTCACTCTAAGCCATCTGTTTTCCAGATAACTGGGAAAATGTGCCTGAACAGTGGGTGGAATATGAAACCCTCCTGACAATTTTGGTAAGTTTAGTCTTACTGTTCTTGCTGTACAGACATTTATTTAAAAAAAATCAGAAGAAAGAAGAATAATGAGAACAAAAACAATCTGTCTCCAGTGGGGAGTGTCACTGGTTGGACTCATAAATATAGATGGGAGAAAATGAGGTAACAATGGGAAAGTTGATGGACCTCCACAGCTTTGCTGTCCTTTATGTTTGTTTGTTGGCTTAAATGAGAGCTATTCAATAGCGGACACTGGGACTCATCAAGTATTAAAAAATACTTAAAATAGCAGCTCAAGTAGATTTCCTGCATGCCCTTTGCCCTCATTCCTATCTTCCCTCTCTGAATTGTTTTCCCTAATGACAGGTTTTTAAATGTCTCCCTGTTTGCACGAAATCACAGTAGAGCAGACATCGAATTAGTGATCTTTGAGAAACAGGAGTCTTAACCTGCATGCCATAAGCAGTGAGCTCAGAGAGAGCCTGAAATATGAAAACTGACCTTTTCTAATTTGCATGAAATTACATCCATAGCATATGAATTCTTGTGCCCACATATCCATATAATTTCGTCCAGCATTAAAAAAAAGGGGAAAAAAAGATTTTTGTGGGTTATAGCACAGCTAGTCTCTGCCTTTTTGTATTGACCAGCAAATGACTAAAAAGGTTAACTGCTATTGGCTTTCTGGCAACCATGAGATGCCAATAATTAAAATAAACAAATCACAGTTTAATCCATTGAATCCTACCGTTCACTCACGCTGACGTGTAGCAGGCCTTTAACACAAAGTCTGTAGGGATTTTGTTAGTAAAAATTAATCAGTGTTGTGTAGGTCCGCGTGAATGAAATAAATAAGCATCCGCGCGTGCACCACTAGATGATCTGATAGCTCGCGCTCCCCTGTCTGTGGTGGTATAGCCCATAGGAGTGCGTCTGGCTTTGCACAGCCTCTCTCCTGCTCATTCACTTTAACGGCGATTTCTGTAGTTCGTGTTTGGTTTGGTTCAGTGAGGACGGAGAGAGGAGCCTTTACGCTTACATTTTGCCGTCTCACCACCCAGTTCCAGTCCGTCCAGTTCGCCGGAGTCATGGAGGGAGTCAGCAGCAACAGGAGCATGTCTTACAGTAGGTGGAGTTATGACAGGTAAGCGAGCTTTCCCCATGATAACAAGTATACGTTTAACGCTAGTTTTCATCTTAGTCCATGGCGTTTCTTTTGTCGGTGGGAACCCGCCCACTCATGCGTAATTAGTTGACAGGTGCAGATTTGGAAAAGGGAGCTATAATACGAGCGTATTAAGAGAAAGCATCATACTGTGTGTGCTGACAGAGGCACGGGATTTACGCCTCGCTCTGTGTTTATATGTCCATGATATTTACAAACCTACACCACCAAAACATTCTCACAGAAGTGGACCTGTTTATGGTACTCATAGTATCTTGTGTTTTTTTTATTATCATGATACTCAATAGGCCATCTGTCTATTTATCTACGACTTGAAATGTTATACTAAAAGTTCAATGTGCTGGAGAAGTGACGATGAGCATTACTACAACTATTCAGTAGACTACATATTACCAGCACAATGGTAGAATATCTGTGTATGAAAGCTCAAGTGCTTCAGTCACAGATCTGGACTCATTAGTCAGCAAGTTGGCAGGATATGTCTCAGCAGGGAGTGTGACTGTGATCAAGAAATCACATTTTGGTGCAAATTCAAACAGGCATGAGGAGTATGAACACAGGGCATTGCTGATTAAAAAACATGTAAAAACTTGTGGAGCTGCGTTGGTCCTTGGCGTGACAATGGCTGCTTTTTAATTAAAAAAAAAACCCAAACTTTATTTTTTATTGTTTAAGGACACAGCAGACTATATCAGGGGATTGGCATATGTGTATAGTCAAATTAAATACACATCTTCCTTATACTGCTGTCCCAGGATAAATATATAAACAAAAACCAGACAAAAACACATATAAACATTCAAAACAAACCACAAAAACACACAAAGGGGGGAAATTTGTTGCAAGAGAAAATAAATAAATAAATGTTAATGAGCATATTAATCTCAGTCTACTCCAACACAAATTGTTGCTGACCATTCATTTTTTTACATTTGGAATACATTGAATAACCTCTCTTAAGAAAGAATCATTAATAATCTATGATACCAAATTGATAATACATCAATTCAAACATGCAGGACTGCAAGGCGTGCAACATACAACATGATACCGAGCAGTTTGGCTGCATTTTTGTTTTTGTTAGTGTATGATTGTTTACTGGAGTGTGACATATGACACATTTCATAAATAGTCAAATGAAAACAACAGAATGTCAGTTTTGTGTTTGATGTCATCAACTCAAAGTGAGACATCAGTGCGAATGAGTCATTTAGTTTGAATGGTCATGACTAGTTAGAATTGCTCTAACATGGAGGTAATCGACTGTAATGTTCAACAGAATAATAATAGTGCGCAAACACTGTCACCATTAAAAGGAAAAATTATCTCCAGTAAGACTAAACTGGCCAAGACACATCAAAGCGTACACTTTCTGATGAGTTGAACAATTGCTCCTGAGCCAATAATCTGGAACACAATGGAGGGTTGTGGAGATACTGGGGCTGTATCATTGATCACCAGAGACTCTATCAATAGAGCAGGTTTTACCCTGACAACACTGTTTATGCTGGCTTGCACAATATAATTGGTATTCTGAATCTGTGCTTGGACATCCCAAGAGACTGCTGCCAGAGCCAGTGGTCTCTTGGCCTCCTAAGATTTCTCCCAGCATTGTGAAATCATGTTTACTGTGTGCAAGCAGCCTCAGACTGTTAGATGTGCCAGGGCTTGTGCATTAAATGAGGAGAGTTGTGTGCTTTTTCAGCGATATCATATGATATTTTTTCTCCTAGAATAACAATAACTTTGAGTTTCAGGGATTCAATTCCCAGTGATTCTTTCACAAATTTTGGTGGACAGATTGTTTGCGGTGTGAAAATAAGCAGCCTTAACAGAGTAATATGTTAGAACTGACCAAAATAGATTTGCTATTCCTACTTGAGGCCGAAATCAATCCAACAAACAACAATTTCAATTATTAACATCAGGGGGTCAAATTTGGGTCACTGTTATATGCTTTTGTCTTATACTCTTTTCCTACCGAATTAGCATGTATATGCAGGTTTTGTAATGTATGAAAACACAATAAAAATAGGCAATGGGCTGTTTTTTGTTTTCTGATGTGTCGTGTTTAATGTCACGAACGTGGTGGGAAAAGGGTTTGTAAACAGTAAAAAGCACCAGTGAAAATGTTAGTGGTGGTTGCTTTTTATTCATTATCTCTTTAAAACTTTGTGCTGACTAATATTTGACACTGCTTGGACAGAGCTGTACGAGATTTGTGGCTGTGCATCATAAGCAGTACAAAAGGGGCGAAAATTAAGATGGGTAACATGTCTCCATCTCTGCCAATCCCCAGATGTTGGTGGGTGTTCATGTTTTTTTTTCTCCTGCGGGAATGGGCTTAACTAAATGAATAATCATGATTTCTTACTAAAATCCGCTAAATGTAGTGCTGTTACAACCTGAAGAAAGGAAGCCTAATTTCCGTCAGGCTTGAAGCTCTGTAAAGACGAAGGCCATCTGTGTGAGATCTGTCAAAGTGCTGCTGGTTGTTTTTTTCTTGACTATCCTTTGGCAGCTATTTTGTAACGCAAGAGATGAACGCATGCCAGATCTTTTGAAAGAGCCGTGAGGTCTCGAATGGCGGCGCAGATTCTCGAAGGAGCATTTGAAAATCAAAAAATGGCAACTCTTATACACATGTTAGCAAGGGGCCCCCTTAAGGTGGCTGGAGGGTGAGTGCATACATGCTGAAATAAGATGGGCACATGTCTGTATTTCCCCCTACTGGGGCCCGAAGCAACATCTAAGACAACAATTGACCCTCCGCATTAACCCTTTGAAACCTGAATCAGCATCAGTTTTCTTTTGCTGCATTTAGATGCCTTTCACAAGCTATTTAACGCTAAGAAAATTGGTTTGATTTCTTTTGAAAACATGGGGGGAGACACAATGAGCAGCTAATGAGCAAGAAACATCCCACAAGTTACATGAACATAGTAAAAGGTGACAAGAAAATGACCTGAAAAAGGTGGGGAGGCTATACACACCTATGTTCCACCCACCACACCACTACAGGTGTTTTCACTTCTTTTGTCTGACTACATCTCGACTAAGGACTGTGTTGATTTACAGACTGTGCTTGTCTGACCTTTTATAGAAGCCATACCTTTATCTTTTTTATTAGATCATGAACTTTGATGGCCTCTGGTGATCACAGCACTGCTCCCTTCAGTGTCACTTGAGCAGAGGTTTTATCAGCCACCTGTGTGAGTGTTTTGGGCCTTTAAATCTCTGCCCCAGATGCACAGACATATTTGATTGGATGTTTATAAGCCAATCCCAGTGGTCCACATCATCTAAAGTGGACTGCAGTAAAGCCACGCCTCCTTTTCCACAACCATTGCAGACCATGAGACAAGGAGGAAAGGCAAGGCACATTTTAATCTACTTACCATGTTGTCAGAGTACATAGGCCTATTTTGTGGTGTTTTGGACTGTTTAAAATAAACATGAGACGTTACCTATGGCATACATGTCAAAACATCACGCTAAACATCCACAGACATTTTGTAGCAGAGAGGCTGAATTAGTAGATTTTAACCATGGCTACTGAGCTGCTAGTCCAATTTGAGATGTCACACAGTAGATTAGACCATATAATATTAGGAGCACTGCCCAGCAAATTGAGTTTATAGACCAAAGAAGCACCATGTTGAACTTTTAGATTGTTCTGTTGTTTGGATGGTCCAAAATTGTTTGGACCATGTTTGTGTTCATGCCAGTTGACTAAATGCAACATACAATTTTACCTTGTCTCCTTTCTTAACTCATGAACTGATTGTTTTAGGAAGGCATCATTGTTGTAGTGACAAGTGTTTATGAAGTTGTGTGTCAGTGAATTCATGAATATGTGGATGCATGTGTGTATGTGGTCGCACCTATTGCTAGTTTGCCTGCTTAGCAACAGTTGACCATAGTGAATTTAAAACTGTAGGTGTAGGTATGACATTTGAAAGGAAGGTGCTGCTGTTGCTTTAACTGTATGTATCTTCTATTTATTTTACAGTGTTACATCAGTGTAAAGTAAAATATAAACCATATAACATATATGTTCACCCAACTCAAAATACTTACTAATGTGATTTGCAGGCAGTATAATTCGTGGTGGTGTCTGTTGGTACTTGGACCTACAATATGTACAATCACACTGTGTCCTGGCACCCACTCAGTAAACACGGTATCCTAGAGATGGAGGGGCAAGGTGGGATGACAAGATACAATTCAGAGCCCACAAAGCTCAGTGCAGAATGATCCTGTTTTTAACCAAAGACAAAGATTAGTCTGAATTTCCTTGTGAACATTTTGTTCCCTGGTACAAACTGCACAAAACAAACAGGTTTATAAAAAGAGGAGGGAGTGGATCTTTGTAGGTTTCCTCTTAATTTCTCATCCTTCTTTATGGGACCTGATAATTAATTTAAAAATTAAAAAAAAAAAGCGTGACCCTTGAGAGCAATAACTATGGAGATGATTAAAAAAGTGATAATTAAGTTACTATTCATTGTTGAAATAATGATAGAGGAGAAATTAATGGAATTATAAACTAGCAGACATTTTAAGTATAAAATGGGATCAGAGGCATTTTTCTACAATTTCAAAATTACCGTAATACTTAAAAGATTTAAACCTGTACTGTAACTACTGTCATCTATCTCTATCATCATATATCGATGGTATTTAATTCAACTGGTTGACACACAAAACAATGTCATCAATACATGAGTAATGTTATGAGTAAGAAGTAAGTAAAAATGTAAAAAACAAACAAACAAGTAACTATTCATCAGTTTAAAACATCTCTGCTTAACTGCAGTTGATATAAGAGATGGAAATCAAAGTCCAAAGGCCCATCGCTTCTGAGTCTTGTTGTAGACATTTCATTCCTAGCATGTCTCTGCTGAAAGAAAGGATTTGCTGTTTCAAATTAGAAACTTGGAAAAAAAATGTGCACAATCTTTATTCATCTACTGAGCTTGTGTTTTCTTATATTTTTTTTTATTTTTTTTTCAATATATTAGATTAGATGCCAGTCTCCTCATTATTTACACAAAAGCTCAAGGCTAGTATCAATGCCAGGCACACAGCTGAGAATATAAAGGTAAGAGGACATCTTTTCTCATAGTGTCTGTGTCATCTTGATTTGGCCCCCTGTACACATTAAGCTTGCATTTTTCATGCCTCTAAAAACAGTCTCCATGGTGGATGAATATGAAAACAGTGGTTTGGTGTCTATAGAGATGGCACAGTATCAGATTTTTACTACACAATAATCATGGCCAAAAAAATCCACAATAATGCACAATAATATTATCTATAGAAAAATGTTATCAGCCAAGTAATTATTTCTTTTACTTTTGTTTGTTGTGCATTTTGCCTCCATTTTGGTAAACGAATTACTCTCAAAATACGAGCATTGGAAGATGGAGAGAAAATCTGTAACTGTACAAGATCATCCCATAAAAGCATTCATTAATGGATAGTGAACCAGATGGACTTAGGGGAGGGAGACAAAGTGAAAAAGAAACAGAAATCATTTAAGAGGTGCTGAATGTTGACACGTTATTATCATATGCGAATCAAAGCATGATATCGATGTTCCATTTAAAAATATAACGGTCATCGTTAATATCGGTGTATTGCGATACCCCCAGTTTTTGTAGGACAGGAAAAAACGACCTTTTGGAAAACAAAGATGTCAGACACTGTCAAGGGCTGTAGGTGATAATGAAGCTCAGAGGATTTAACCTGCTGAGACTTAGCAGAATAGGTGTGACTGACTTCCCGCTGCTACAGTGTTTGACTGTGAATGTAGAAAAAAAAAAAAAAAGACATGACAAGTTATAGCGAGCATGCACGCTGCGTTCACATGTAAACTGTGTTTCTAGATTTGGTGTGGGAGTTGTCTCAGTCTGTATTTGTTGGGAGGCTTTGTGTTGTTTGCTCAGAGGCCTTTGCCTGTATTATTGTCTTAGAATTTCAGCTGTGCTCATTGAGAATCTGTGCAGCTGACTGAAGAGACTTGAATTTCCTCCTGACAATAATGCTGCATTCAAATGGAATCGGAGAGACAGTAGATGACAAAGTGGATATCATGTGGATGACAGCATGATAGTTAAACTAGGAGAGGCTTGCAGAGAATACCAGCAAAAGTAAAAGTGGACGGCATTGCTGTTTAAAGTTAACATATTGTAACTTTTTGGTAAACACGGATGAGAAAACACTTGCGATCTGGACAATTACTGGACATTAGAAGATAATAAACATGAATTAATTTAATTTTATACATTTTATTCCATTCTTTGTAAATAATACAGTGTTACTATCGCAACGTATTTTCATGCATGTTTTCATTTTACCAATCTGCCATTTTGTTTGCTCTGTTTCTTTTTTTTGCTGTTTTGTTACTGCCGTCAACCATCTGCCTGATTTCATAAGAAAGCAGCATTATACATTCACCAATTAATTTAAATGTGCAGGATGAAGTTGAACTGAATTTGGTTATGTGGTGCTTTCATAGAGTATTGTTTTGTTTAACGCATCTGAATAACTTCTATGCTTGAATGCGATGCCAGATGAGAGCTGGTAGGTTGGTCTGAGTTGTGCTTATGTCTGTTCAGCTTGAGATGCAGGTGTGAATTGGTCACAGCACGAGGTGCTGACTGTCAGCACTAAAAATGCATCTGTGTATCCACTCTTTATTGCCTTACAGAAGCTGAACCGTAATGTATGTTGGCAGTGAGGTAAATGCAGAATAATGCATATTGCTATTTAAAAAAAGAAACAGTCCCAAGTGCCAGATTCGCAAGAGACCCTCCTCCACAAGTGTATTTCAAACACTGGTTGTCTGCTACACACCGAGTCACACAAACTAATCGCTCCGAGCTCTTGAAGTGGGAATCAATCCTGTGTTTGGGGCCATTGTGGGTGGCTTCAAAGATGAGTCACAGAAGAGTCATGTACCTCAGTGGAAATTGCAACCAAATAAAAGGTTCGAAATTGATTCATCAGTCTCCGTCCATTAAGACTGTTACATTCATTATAAAAGAAACACACTTTTTAACAGTAAAAAGTATAACTACCAGAGATGAGAGTGTGCAAGAGGCAGAGTGGAAGGAAAGAGTTAAATGTGGTTGTCATGACAGTCTGATCAGCGTTTGCAGAGATATTTGCTCTGAACTAAAGAATTAGAACAAACTCCATTTTTAGGTGGTGTTAGGTGCGTCACAAAAAAGAATGTTAAATATGTGTTTACCAACAAGGTTATTTTATTATTCAGCCACCACCACAAAAGTCATATGGCACAAGGCTCTGACTCAGAATATAATTTCTCCTCCAGACATTTTTATTAACCAGAGCGTCTGCCCTTAACTGTCTGACTTAGTTAACTCTTGAATTATTCAGACTCTGTACTGTCTTGACAAGATGTTTGACTGCTAGAAAGATGGTCCTTACATGAAACTAGGCTGTCTTATGCAATAGAAAGACACAATTTTTTTGACTCTTTTTGACTCTATATCAAAAAGAATTATTTTTTTATTTCTATAAATACAAAACACAAACTATACAATGAATGCATTTCTGGACGATCACAATGTCCCCTGTTGTTAAAAAAAACCCTTTCACTTGAGACAGAGTGGCTGGTGTGGACATATATGCTTTTTCTAGAGGGGAAAGCAGAGAGGGCGAGTTTGAAGACCTAAGTTGGCCATTTCCCACTCGTGAGTGATAAGCTGGGCTCTCTCTTTGGCTCTTACTCATTTGGGCGAGCAGGGTTGCACATGCGCTTGACAGTGTGGTTTGGCTTTGTAGTTGTCGTTAAGGAAGGACGGGCGTAGGCGGGTACTATGATGCCGGCTCTCATGCTGCATCATGTTAGTTGTAGGCTACTATTTGTGTAGTTCAACACCCTCTTGTAATATTTGCAGACTATTTTTGTCTTTGGTGTTATATTCTCGCTTTTATTACTTTCTGACTTAAGGAAGCTCAAATGCCACCTCACTTCGGATTTGAAACTGGAGGGTGCATCTTCTATTTCAATATCGCCTGTTGCATAGCCTTTGCTTCATTTTTACGTTGGCGAGACGTCTCTAGTCTCAGACATGATGTAGGACATTGAACATGTAGTGACGTCACTTGTCGAGCAAGCAAAGTCAAAAGTAGATTACGCCCTCTGCTGTTCAAAAAGAGTATCACAGTTTTCTTCTCATTTGAATCTCACATATTTTTTTATCAATTTTTAACTGCCTCACGATGCATCGTTACATCCCTACTGTCCCAACCAGTAAATGTTAACGCTGGTGTAATGTGAGCTTGGCTGTTTTGACACAAAAAAGTACGGCGGCCTAAAACATGTTTCTGAAAACATTTTAGGTGAGAGATATATTGTATATTGTTTCATATTTAATCAGCACTGCTTAGTTTTAAAGTTTAATGTCAGCTTTTTTCAGCCTTAATTTTTACAGTGTAGGAAACAGTATGGCGCAGACTTCTTGTCTGCAAATTCTCATATCATGGCCAAACAGGGATCTAAAATATGAAATGTTAGGTGAGAAATAGGCAATTAAGTTACAGAATCTTGGTTTATATTTGATCAGAAGTCTCTCTCTTGAACCGCTTCTATACACAGTCTGTGGTTTGAACAACAGCCGAAACGCCATCTGGTGGTTTCGAAAGTATATTATACATAGTTCGTTTTCACATACACCCCCCCCGTTATGATACAAAGCCAGGTAACAATCAGCAAGGTATCCCTTTAAAGCAATCTGTGAATAAGAAGCATACAGATATTGATATTCAAAGCACAGTATTTTGGCTCTGTCTCTTCAGATTCCCTCCTGTCCTCAGAAGTGTGTAGTATGGTGTTAGCATAAGTTTGATGATACTTTGTTTTAGTGCTGTGGCTGTGCTAGTGGAACTACTTAGGTTTTGGATTGCAGAGGTATCTATTGCAGCATTATAAAGAGAGATGAGACTGGAAAAGATGCATTTGACTGCTGCAGTACAGTGCAGAATAGCAGCTGAAGTGACATCTCTGTCCAGAGAGAGACAGAACGTCCACTTATTTTTAGAGCTGTCCTCAAATCTTAACAATCATTGATTTCAGAGGATCCCGCCCCTCTTGCATGATGCATGGTTATATCGCAACATCTTTATTAGAAGTTTCAATTTATTGGTAAACAAACAACTTTTCATTTGACAGCTCTTTGACACCACGGTGTATTGTTGCTGCTTGTGGAATATTTTATCTTTGGATGAAAAATACAATTTTCCATCTGTCATTGTTTGTGGCAAGGAGGTTGGTCATTTCTTATTAGTCAGACCTCCTGACTCTCCAGCTGAATGACCCTTCTGGTGCACTGCTGATGTTATGAAGTAGTTCATAGCTTAGTCACTGTTCAAGCGTTTCTGTAGAAACCACAGACACCAAACAAAGCTTCTAGGCTTTTATCTATGCTGCGACACCTTCTGAGATGATTTGTGGCTATAGCCCCAACTGTTAAAAACCTATGTGACATTTTGTGATTTTAACTTGATGGATTTAAAAAATCCCTGGTGTTGGGTAAGCTAATTGCAAATGTCAGATGTTTTCTTGGATAAGAAACGTTCTTTGACCATCATTAGTGGCACCTGAGCAGGAGTTGACATTTACATTTACTGTTCACATATTTTCACCTCTCCCACATAAACTCGTCACAAATGTTTCCCAGGAAAGTTAAAATGCAAAACCAGCCACCATTTTATAAAGTCTAATTAATTAACTAAATGGAGATTCTGTAGTATTAAACCAATCACATTTATAAAAGGTGATTTAAGGTAACAAACTGAAAGCCTGACAGGCACAGAAATAGGCAGAGAACATGATGTGAATAATGATTTACAGCCAATGTCAGACTTTACATTGATTTTTTTTTAACTCATCAAATAATAATTTTTCATTTACTTACAAATAGTAGCATAGCTGCTTAGTATATGCCTACATTTTGGTCACACAGCAGTTTCTGAGATGATTTATTGGGAACATCAGTTAGTAACAAAACCAGAGAACAGTTTCATTTATTGTATTTCAATAAAATTGTACCTTGTATGATTCAATGTGACAAATAAATGGCCAAGTGAACTAAGCGGACAGATAGAGTTTAGTGAATAGATATGAGGAAAAGAGGGAAATAGTGTACGTGCTTCAGGATCCGTTGAGGTGAAGCTCAGAGGTTTTTTTCAGGTGGAGATCAGAGGGAGTTTGTGAGAGTGCCATGACAGAAAGGCAGCCAGCCTGTCAGTCCGATCCTTCCTCTGCAGGTGAAAAGGAAAACACTTGCATTGTCTGGGGAACAGTGAGGTCAGCTCACCTGCTGCTGTGGTGTGAAGTTGTATCTCTTATAATGTTGCTGACAGGTAGAATCTGTATTGAAGCCAATAAGAGCAAACCTCGACTGTATAAAAAAATAGATGTAGTTATGGTGACGTCACAAATTGGTTTGTGAACTGCTGTTATGAAGCAGTTTACTAACACAAGCATGTTGGGCATTTTGGCCACCACCACTGGAGCCAGAAGTGACTGTATTTGGATGAGAGGGTGGGCTGTCAAGAAGTGAGGAGAGGATCTGACTCACAGACTGTAGCAACGCCTCTCATCGCCCTTATTATGCTTAACTTCAGTGCTTAATAAAAGATAAACGGGTGAGTTAGATAAAAAAATCAATGAAAATTCCCCCTCACAGTTGTCATGAATGTTTCAATTAGAGACCAAATCTCTTTTTTGTATTAAGCTGTAAACAAGTTAATTTCTGCTGTAGAGTTGGGTATTTTAACATGGGGGTCGATAGGGATTGACTGACTTCTGGCGCCAGCCTCAAATGGCAACTGTAGTTTTTGGCAATTCCATGTTAACTTCATTTTTCAGCCCTGAAGGTTGTCACTTTGGGAAAAACATGCTACAACAGCACATTTCCACCAGGAGAAACTTACTGCAGCTTCAGAAATGATGCCAATTCAAAAACTTAACCAAAAATCCAAAACAAATACAACAAATGTGCGGCAGAAAGCTGAAACGACAGCAAACACAAATACAGTAATGATGCAATATGAAAAACGCAGAAAACAAATGCAAAAGAAAGAGGCTGCATATCCAGTTAACACAAGGGAAGTTCTCCAGGCTCTTTAGTAAATCTGTATTATATTGTAAAAGACCATGGTCAAATGTAAAATGTTGCTTATGTTGCATCTTTACTTTTCTTCCTACTTAAAAAACAAACTGTCATCTGGACTCTCTCCGATCAATAATCACGCTGTTACACTTAGCGCTTCACCAGAGGCCTGCAGATCTTCTGTTGTGTTGACGGAAGATGCAGCATTGTTCTCTTGCATTTGTTTTTGGGGTTGTGTGTGTGTGTGTGTGTGTGTGTGTTTTTTAAAACTTTGCATTGTTTCTCTATTTGCAGCATTTTTGCTGTTTGTGTATTTGTTTTTACGTCATTAGGGTCCTTTTTTCCCTTTTTCATTACATTTCTGTTGTATTTGTTTTGGATTTTTGTACAAGCTTTTGAATTGACATTGTTTCTGAAGCAAGTCATTTCTCCTAATGGAAATGTTTTGACTGCTGTCGCGGATTTGTAGGAATGACATAAGGTGCAAAGATGAAAAAGGTCCCTCTCAGACATCTCCCTCTGTATTTTGGTGCTTTGTCTCTGAGAACTGTCTGCTGTTGTGGTTATGCTAGCAGGATAGCTTTGAGAGCAAGACTCACTTAAACACATAAATTCATACATATTCATTCAGATGATTCATATGATTGATGCTTGCACGTTTTATGGCTGTTTAGATTACAGGGCTCCATGCATTTGTTCTGAAAATAGAGCTCTACAGGAGCAGGAGCAGTTAGCTATTATAATAACAGTATCTCTGTCTTGATTTTTGACAAAAATAGATATGACATTCATAGATATTATGCATTTAGTCATCTAACTATTCTATTTATATATTATTTACACAACTGTTTAAATTTAAATTTAAAATTGAAGGGACTGGTCTCATAACTTAAATATTATTATTTATGTTAAATGCCAGTCTATATCAGTGGAAACCAATGCACTAATATTCAAGTTCTTCATTTTTAAATTTGCACTGCCTGAAGTAAAATCAAGGCTTTCGTTCATGAAATATCGCCAAATGCCATCGCTGAAAGTAGTCTTTTTGTCAGCCAGCCATTTCTGAGTGAAACAAATTCTCTATTTCTTGCCTTGTGAAGGCAGTTTCATCAGAGGAATAGCACCACCTTCATCCACGGATCACAATCACTATACGAGTGGTGTGATGGTGTTTGTAGCCTCCTCACTTTGATGCCTTTGCTGTCTTGTCATAACAGGAGAGGTTGTTGCTTCTCCTTCACATCAAAGTGGATTTGTGTTGAATTACTCTATCAGCAGCAGGTGCGCCTTTGGAGCAAGACTCTGAAGCAGTGTGACGATCCAGCTGTGCCCTTGGTCCGTAAAGATGGGTGAGAAAATAACACTGACAAGTGATAGTAAATATTAAAGAATGGTACCTCTTTACATGGGTACTATGTTTAGTAAATGAGGACCCTTTGCCTTTCCTCAGCATTTACCAAGATAAGTGTAGGTGGCCAGATTAAATTCCATATTAAACTTGACAGGAAGTAGAAATGTTTTTTGTGTGCGTGTGTGTATGTGTGTGTGTGGTGCTCCATCAGCTGTTCTGTTATATTCTTTTACTCCGGTGACAGGATGTAACGGTTCAACTGATCCTTATACAATGGTTTTTATGATATCTAGCAAATTAGCTGGTTAGGTGAGGTTAGATTTAGTCAAGGGTAGACATGAAGGTTATGTATATAAAAAAAAATCATGGTTAGGCATTGTTTTGTTACATTCTTAATGTAAAGTTACGTATAAGTAAGGTTAGGGAAAGAAACAGTTGGGCGTCGTCATGTTAAATACTGAATATAAAGTCAGGTACTTTATATGACCGTGTACCTTCAAATAAGTCAAAGTTCACTTGGCTTCACATGGGACACAAACGCTGGTCTACTGTGGAAAGCTGTGTTTGTGTCACCCATTCACAAACCCCACCTCTGCCTCTTATGCAGACTTTCGCTCTTTATACTACGTCCTTCTTTAGTCCCGTCAGCACATTTGTCACATGATCGAACCCCTGAAGATTACTGTACAGGGGGCTTACACAAATAACTGCATCATGATTACGTAGGCTATGTACAAGTTCTGGTGCATTATTTTACGTAGGTATACATACGAACAGTGCGTCATCATCATCTTTTAGCAGCCATGTTTGATCGTTGCACCTTGAAAACTTAGGGTAACTACTGTCCAGCATCAACCACAGTTAGCAAAAGTTGCAGTCTCAGCTGCAGTATGCAGACCTCACGTACAGTGACACAGACACTCGAGCAAGCATTTCAAATACAGGTGATCTTTGTTACCGCACATTGTAGATGGTTTTCATATATTAGGTGTTGGGAATGTTATTTTATTTATTACATATGTTATTGTTATTATTATTATTATCATATATTCAATATTTTATGCTGACAAAAGGGGCATAGTGCTGCTAATTTTATTTGTGGTTTTTAGTATAAAACTTGGTGAAATTATTTCATGGTAACAGTAATGATACTGTGATAATACTGCTAACTGTGATCGTTTTGGTCACTGTAATTGTGACATTAAATTTTCTTACTATTTCAGCTCTACCCAAACGTCTGTCATTGTTTATTTTCAAAATGTCAACTTCCTGTGTCCCCCATGACTCGCACCCTCCCCTTACACTTACCTCAATATATCCCAGTCAGTCAAACTTCCCCCAGAACCTTCCTGCCCACTGCCACCACATTGTACCAAAGTAAAACAAAGAGCACATAAACATATGCAAATACGTGCAAAGATAAATATGCAGTAACTTAAAAAACACAAAATCAGGAAATTAATAAATGGTTATATTAGAGAGACAAGGACAAAAGGGGGAGTGCTCAGCTATTGATTGCAATATTGTCACGCATAACAGACGGTGACACTATGTAGGGGTGAAGCCTTTAAATGAGAATCTACTTTTCTTTGACACAATGCAGGAGTGATACAATTTCTCATTATATGTAAGCTCTGTGTTCGAAATGCACACTGGCCTCTTGCAGTCTGCACTGATATATATTCTTCTGTGGTTTCACCTTGATGTGTATCAGATACACTCTGATATCGATTTGTGTCACAGGCATATCTGTAAAGGTGAGACTCATACATTTATGCAGGTACACACATATGTACACATTCATTTTGATTTATGATGCATATGCAATATACATATGTAAATACTCATGCATTAACATATATCTTTCCTGGGGCACACGAACACATATGTTGTACTTGCAAACAAACACAAGGCATTAAAGATGCAGCAATTAGCCACAAGAAGAAAATGTTGGCATTGTACATTACTGCAAACCACATAACAATTGTATGTTTTGTACATATCATATCAATACTTCTACAATGACGTAGGTTCAGTTACATATATAAGTGGTAAACCACTTTGTGAGACCTCTGTTGTTTGTGCTGACAAAAATGGGTTATTTGTTGGTCATTTCCATCTTCTGTTGTGACCATAAAACCAGGTATTTTAGGCCACAACATGATGTTTTCCTAACCACAACCAAGTGGTTCCCAAATCTAACCTTGTTAACCACACTGTTGTCACTACATAAAATTGAAATATAAATTTTGAAAATATCCACTTCATTTGAAATGTACAAATGTGACATATCCATGGTTTGCAATGTTTGAAATGTACAATGACAACATTAGTTCAAGTGATGTGAAGTGACTTGAACTAAGAAGAAGTGGTCTGGGTTATTGATTATTTTACATTCTAATGTAGAAGGGGTTGTTCATAGTTTCAAAAAAAAAAAACATCACTCGACTGAGGGTTGTTTTTTTTTTTGCAGCATCTTTCAGCTCATTTTGCATTTTCAGCTCATAACTTTGTTCTGTTTTGACTTACTCTCACTGCTGTTATCAACACTGCTCCCAGCTGCAGTTTTTCTCACTGAAGAGGCTCTGATAAACAGAATAATAACTGCCCAGCAACTAAAGATAGACGGGCAAAGTTAGCAACTATCTGATGAATACTTGGGAGCATTTAGCAGCTACAGGGCCGTATTCTTTTCCAGGGTCGTTGGAGACCATAGACTGCATAAATAATATACGTTCCTACTGTGAGGTCACCTGTTAGTACGTATGTGGACTGCCATCTGGCATATTTTAATTTTGTTGGCCTCCATTTAGGCCCCTAATGTATATAGGCCTATATATATTTGGCAGCTGTATTAAATACATTCAAAAGCGTTACTTAGTTAGAGTACAGATCCTTCTTTTTATAAACAAATGCTATATACGTAGAAGATGAGAAAATTTTGAATTATTTAAATATGGATGAATATGAGGAGAATTTCACACCAGAGAGGTTTGACACCGTGGAGACTCATTGGACAGCTGTTATCAGGAAAGGTGATTAAATCAATTATGCCTAGGTCATGCTCCTTTCTTCATCTATTCCACACATTATTAAATGGTTAATCTCTGTTTCTCTTTCCTTATTGTTCCCTATCGTTGTCCCTTTTATCACTCAATTTTATTCTGTAATCTGCTGTCAGGATAAGATATTACTCTCTCACCCTGCATTACTCTTGGACCATGATTTAGTATGTCACAAAACTATAAATTATACAAGACATATCTTTATTTTGTCTCCTATGAGCCAGTGCAAAGCCTCAGTTTGTCAGGTGAAATGTTTTAAATCTTAGTTCTCAGGGCCCACTGGAGGTTTGAATTCAGTCATCTGTCAAATTACTCCTTCAAAATAGTTCTTACTGGCTCATGTAAAAAGTTTTTTTTACTGTGGATTTTTTGCCATTTTTCAATTCATGGGTTTTATATTTTTATCAGATTCTTAAAGGATTTTGTGAACACTGTTTTCTAAAAGGCCCATAAATATGAAATATGTTAATTCTATTCCCTCTTGATATTCTTTTATTCATCTCCATCTTCTCCTCCATAGCTCTGTACTGCTGGTGGATGTGTGTGGGATATGCCTCTGGAGCTGGTTGCTATGGTGAGACATCGTAGCATAAAATTGAAAAGTGGCATCAAGTTTTTTGAGAAATGAGAGTGTGTGTGTGTGTGTGTGTGTGTGTGTGTGTGTGTGTGTAGAGTGTAAAGAGTGTAATTATGTATCCCTCATCAATGAGCAGACTGAACACATGGAGTCTAATCTCCCTATGTCCTTTTTACAAACGTTGGAGAGAATGGACGTCATACTTTTGTCTTAATGGGTCCGATTGTTGTTGTGTCTGCTGCTTTACATTGAATATTCATTTATAATGTTAATATATTTGGATGTAATAGTTGTCTGTCTCTCTCTGTCAGCCCTGTGATAGTCTGGTGACCTGTTCAGGGTGTACGCTGCCTCTCACCCAGTGTCAGCTGGGATAGGCTCCAAATAAATTGCAATATTGGTGTAGAAATACACTAATATTGCAATTTAGCATGCGATTTTGACAGTTTCTTAAAGTTGTAGTGTGTAGGATTAAGTTGCATCTAGCAGTGAGGTTCCAGAAACTGAAACTTTGTGTTTATAGGATAAATATGGTGGCTGACACACAAATGCAAATGCCTATGTAGAGCCAGTTTTTGATTTGTCTGTTCTGGGCTACTGTAGAAATAATACAGAGGACTCAGTGGAGGAGGACTCACTGTGCATGTAGATATAAATTCTCATTCTAAAGTAAAAGAAACACAACAATTCTTATTTTCAGGTGATTAGAAACTAATTAAAACATAGTTATAAATATTATATTCAATTTCTGCCAATATATGCCCTTAAATCCTACACACTGGACCTTTAAGTTACACTGGGCTGCCTATCAGTTGTAATACTGATAATAATGATGATGGACTGCTGGGAGTATAAATCATTCTGCTGTGTGATTAAAAGATAGTTGTGGGATTACTTTGATCTGTTAAACACGGAGTGAGCAGCTGGTCTTCTTAAAGACTTAAACAGGTACTGAGCAGCCACTGGGACATTATTGAGAACAGCTTGGCAACCAGCCATATAACTTAGCTCTGTTGTACAATTAGTAGTTATCAATTCATCTGGATGCACCACCGTCCCCACTGTGTCCATTATGTCTTATCAAGATGTCTCCTATTGCTTGCCTGCCAAGGCTTTCTGAAGATCGATATGAGATTAAAACTTTGCCTCTCTTGTGTACGAAATACAAATACAAATACAGTGTTTCAGTGAATCCCTTCCTCCCTCTCTGTTTTTATCTAAATAGTTCAAAAGGTGTCCTAATTAATAGCAATAGCAAACATGTCTAGATATGTGCACACAGATAAAGTGTGCACAGTGTCCTTGTCTCTTTTATTTGTCTTCAAGCAGTTTGTCCTCTTTTGAACTCAAGAAACATTTAACGTTAAAAAATACAAGGCAAACTGTTCTGTATATCAGCAATACTATTCTTACATTTTTCTTTATCTCAAGTCTATCAAATCTGTTTTTTTAACCATAATGTATGTGCAAGCTGCAAATATTCTGCATGTTTGTGCCACTGACTGTATGATAAAGATAAGATGACATGACTGTTCCCCAAAAGTGAAGCCAAAATATTTCAATCGCCTCCAGGTGGCTCGCTGCACTATAGATCTAAACCCTGCCCCCTCCATGTTAGTGGAGGGGATGTGGGTCAAACTAAAAACTTAAAGCACTCGTCAACTTCCATTTTTCTTTTTCTTTTTTAAATGGTTTCTGCCAGTTTAGGTCATTTTTATCACACTGATGTTCGTTGTTCGATTGTTTCATTGATCAGATGAGGTCGGTTATAACTAGATATCTGAAGGTATTAAAAGGGAAGGGAGGGATGGCAGCTGTGTGTGTCAATCAGTGTGCTCCCAATCAATGGCGCTGCTCACAATTGGTTGGACTCAATACCACAGAGATCACTATTGCGCAGTCTGGCTCCAATTGGCATCAACACAACAAGATGGCAGTGCCTGTATCTGGAAAATGCTGGCTTTGTTTTTTTTTAGCAGTAGGTGGAAGTGAAGACGTGTTGTCCATTTTTATATACAGTTGTTGTTGGTTTGTAAATACTTTAAAATAGCCAATAGAGATAGATGGTGATAGAAAGACTGTAACGACGGCTTTTCTCACCAGTTAAATTAAGACTTCCAGTT
This sequence comes from Plectropomus leopardus, assembly GCF_008729295.1. Classification (NCBI taxonomy): domain Eukaryota; kingdom Metazoa; phylum Chordata; class Actinopteri; order Perciformes; family Serranidae; genus Plectropomus; species Plectropomus leopardus. The sequence continues at coordinate 17,926,379 of NC_056463.1, forward strand.
TATGTCCATGGCTGCGGAAAGTTCATTCAACATTCGTGAACATGAGCTACGCAGAAAGCCAGAAACTAGAGGATAAAGTGGCAAACTTGTGATGTCATTGAGTATTAAGTCTGGAGCTGCTCAATCGACAATTTTTGTTGTTGTGGAAAAAATGATTAAATTTGAAACTATGAGGATATGATAACGCATAAGCACCGTGGTTGTTTGTATGCGTGTTTATTGTTGTTATTCACTGACCCTAATCCTATTTCTGCAATAACTTCACTTATTACTCTACTATTGAGTTAGCGCTTATTGCTTTGGGAACTACCATTACTGTTCTGCCTGCATTTTACATCAACTACAACCTAGTCCCTGATTGGTTGATTGTGTTGTCAACTAATGAGTGGATCCCAGATTGGCCCAGACTAGCCCTGACTGGGTTTTAATTTTTCTAAAGTACTTAGGGCGGCATCAGGTCCAGACTGACTCACAGAGCAAAACAGAAGGTTGAGCTTGAGCTCACATCATCAGGATGGTCTCACCAGTCTACCTTTAAAGTCATGCTTTACCTCCCACAACAATCAGCTTGAACAAGGCATTCGGTTTGTGTCTGCTCAAAAGACTGACTGTAGATTTCTAATCTACCCCTCATGATTTGCATTTTCAGTGTTACACATTAAGGTTCGTTAATTCATGTTTTCACTGGTTCAGTGTTCTAAACCTGAAGACATTTGTAAATGTGAGCAAATAAACACTTTGAGATAGCCACCATTTACAATACTAACATGACAAACACATGAGTGCGACTGGCAGCATCTAATTTTTTCATACAAAATTAGCTGTTAGCTCTTGTAGAAGATGTACATTTTGTGAATTCCCCTCCCTCTCAGAAAGTGTGAAGCAGTTATTGCAGGGTTTGTGCAGCTGGAAATGCAAAGCTTGTGCTATTGTACAGCTCCTCCATGTGCCCATGAGTGATCACTACACATTTCTGTCACTATTCAGTGGGTCCCCCTGTTGGTCAAAAAATAAACACTGCCTTTTGCTGCAGCAACACAGTGATAATACTTTACACTGCAGGTGCAGCCAGATGTTCATTAATCACAGCTATGGCAACTGGCATGATGGTAATTGGTTTGTGTTTGTGTGTGTGTGTCTTTTCTTGAAGCAGATATTACAGTTAACCGATGAGCTTTTAAATGATAATTAGTCTCCGCTGTTGCCATGGTCACGGGAGCGAACTGGCAGAGGAGCGTGTGTCAGAGGAGGCAGTGTGACATACAGAGAAAGACATCAGCCGCCGCCTCCTCCTCGCAAAGATGCTGAGTTAGGATGCAAGGGCTGCACACATTCACACCACGGCGCTCCCTCCATCTCTCTGCCTGAGTCTATCGAATTGAAAACAGTCATTAGCACAGCTCTTTCAGAGTCAGAAACACGCAGTCAGCTTTATTTCTCATGGAAAAGTGTCTCAGTCAAACATGACTTCACAGTGAACACGCTGTGACAATGTCATTTATGAGCAGCTTACAATGTTCTGCTTTTGTCTGCAGTATTTGCTCATCTGATTCGTAACATGTAATTACTGAGAGGTTTTCAAACTGAGTCGTGAGTGTGTGGAACCGCAAAAACTAATTTGAGAACTAATGATAAAAAATAAAGACAACTGATAAGTGTGAGCAGGCAACAGCTAAGGAACAGTGAGTCACATGCATAAAATCCTCTAAAGATAGATACAGCACTCACATGCTGTACGGCACCTGACAAGACGACTCTCTCATTTAACATCCCTGCTTCTCTGCTGCCTTTCTGTCAGCAGAGTGTGAGGTACAATGAGTGCCATTAGTTTGCTGGGGATGTCATTTTTATCCTGTTTGAACCAAAGATTATTAACCTCTAAAAAGACAAAGTATGGCTTTGATTTCTTTTGACTTCGAATGATCTGAAAATGCTCTCACATTGTAATAAAAATAACACATATACAGTGTGTGTATAGTGAGCCAAGGAGTGTAAAATGGAGTTTTGAATACATAAAATATAAAAAAACATATATACAAAAGCAGTACTTACTTTGATCTTAACAATATTCAGATAAACAGATGCCAGGAGAAATATAAAATTATTAGTACATTAACCCTTTAAACCCTGACCATGTTGGTGCTATCTCGTTCAAAACATGTGAAAAAGGTAATGAGCAACATGACAAGAACTGAATCAGAATCAGATATCAGAATCAGAAAAAGATTTATTGCCAGGTATAGTTAACACAATACAAGGAATTTGTTCTGGTGGGTTGGTGCAACATAAATATAGGGAAAAAAAACAGATAAAATAGAAGATACAAATATAAAATATAAAATATAAAAAGTACGAGTCTAGCAGTGCAAAACAAAACAAAACAAGTAACACAAATTGCATGAAATTAATAAAAAGTACAAGAAAACTACTTGAAAATTAGTAAAATAAAAGATCAAATAAAAACAACAAAAGAGAGTAAAATGAATACACAAACAAGGTCATTAGCTTAAAAAAACAAAGAGCTTAAATATTATAATTCTTTAACATATTCTTGAATATGTTATTATCATCATTATAAATTATAAATTTGTGTATGTCTTTTTTTTCCCAAGACATTTTTCTTAATCATTTTTAAAATCTACAAATGTCTTGCAATATGTGGAGCATGAATTGTCAAGTTGCTTTATGCTCAAAGACTTGTTTGTTTGGGTTTTTTTTTTTTTAAAAAAAGAGCTAGGGAAAAACTATTTATAATTGCTATAATTACATATTTAAAATTATATCACAGAATGTTATTTATTTTTAAGCTCTTTTTCCAGGCTATCTCCTTGTTGTTGTTTTTTTAAACTGTTTGTTAGCTTTTTTAAAAAATTGTAATTTCTATTTATTTATTTACTAATTTTCAGGTAATTGTCATGTACTTGGAAATTTCTTGCTATTTTTTTGGTAATTTCTTCTTTAGTTGTTCTTTTCATGTTTCTGAAAGAAATAGCACCAATTTCCCAACGATACAAGTTGTTTTTTAGCAAGACATTGCTGCGTTTCCAGCTACAATTGTGCCATGAAAGCAACTGTTTTGTAATGAACCATTGCTACATTTCCAGTGTAAATATGGCTCCAAAATTAAATCTCTAAATTCATACTGCGCATTCAATTATCCATACTAGCACACTATATAATATGCCAGAAAAAGATGTAGTATGTCCTAATAAATAGTATGTTAGACACAGTATGTCAAAAACACCAGGACAACAGCCGGTTGGAATTTGCAGTGTGCAATACATGCTTGCTTTTCTGGCTTTTCTGACCCACAGTCCTCTTCGCAGCGGAAGATATGTCACATCGACTGAACTTCAAACAGATGTAAGCTCATTGACAGCTGATGCAAGCAGCAGTGACAGATGACAGGGCATTAAAGTGACTGATGATAAGTCCAATAATAATGTATTATATATTAATTGCTTAAGTGAATAAAATAATCAATATGTGGGCTAATTTCGATATATAACATGTTTGGTTCCACAATCTATGCTGTTGTAACCCGAGTGTTAACAATAAACCAGACAAGCTTCGCTAATGATGCTTTCTTTAATCTCCATGGTAACGGATATATGAGCAGGAGGGTCAAGTTCAAGGCACATTGTTATGAAGTATGTTCTGATTATGTGCATACTGCATGAAACAGTACACAATGTGTAAAGGCAGCTGTGGTACCTACTATGACTTAAAGTAAAAAGAATTAGTATGCAATTCAGAAAGTACCCACAATCATTTCCTCACAATAATCAAGTGATTTTTGTGCTGAATCATTATCACATAAAAACCACAGTGCTATAAAGAGGCATAGGAATGTAAAAATTCAACATACAGTATAATGTCAATATTTATGATTTGGTTGATTTTGGTTCCTGGTTACAGGAAAAGAAATCACGCACTGCTTCTTTTACAGCTGGTAGAAGCTAAAGCGAGTTAAGAGCTAAACTGACTCCTAAATACATCTGTATATACAGAAGGAAATTTTGGGAGATGACTCATGAGTCCACATTGGGTTATGTGCCTTATTATACTAAGCTGTGCATCTTTGTCTGTTGCCTTTGGAAACTAGTGGTTTCCAGGGGAAAACCTGTCATAAACAACAACAGTTTAGCAAAACTCAAATCATTAAGTCTTTGTCCAGTGTGTCACACTGAAGATATGATTTAAATCTCAGGGTGTTACGAAGGTAACTTTCATGTAACGTTTAGCAAATATATTTTTAAATGTCTGTCTGTTTCGGTTGGTGAGTGAGCTTCAGATTACAACCATCATTTTTATCGTCAGTGCAGTTTGTGGCTCTTGCTGTCCCAAATTTTAAGACATTTTTATAAAATATTTGTGTAATATCATTCAATCTTTGAAACAGTTTCAGGGAAGATAAAATAGTGCTCAAATAACCCTTTGAAACCTGGATCGACATCAGTTTTCTGGTGCTTGGTTAGACATCCTTCACATGCATTTAAACCTTTGAAACCTGAACAAATTGGTTTGATTTCTTTTGAAATTGCTAAAAAGGAAAGGAGCAACTTGGCAATCTCTCGCGATTTGCAATAAATTAGAAAAAGAAGAGCTGAAAATTTGTTTTTAAAAAGGGAGGGAGAGAAAGAGATAGAGAAAATTATTAGTAGATAATCATTAAAAAAGAGCCAAATGTCCAGAAACCTATATTTAGAATTAAGGATCATGATGATGATTATGATTTTATTTTTTGTTATTATTTTAAATTTAAACTTTTTGTTTTGTTTTAACATTTTTTCTTAAAATTTCTGGCAATTTTCTTCTAATTCAGAGCTTATAACTTCTGCCTGTGTTCTTAAAATAAATCAAGCCAATTTGCTCAATTTAAAAATGGTTAAACTATTATCTTTGGAGCTTAGATCAGATTCAGGTACTGCTTCAATTAAGTTTTTCAGAATTGTACAGAGTGTTTGTAACGTATGCGGAACAAGATTGTAAATGTTGATTGTTAGCTTCTCTGATGATCTTGTGGCATTTACAGGCGGTAGTAGCAAACTGTAAATACTGTACATACACAGATACAGCATTGCTATGGAAAGGGGCTGCAGCGGAACTTCAGTGTATTGAAGCAGTCCATCTGGTTGCCTCACTGGGACACTGGGACACTGTTTCATCCAGCGTGACATTTTCTAATCCAAATCATGTTTAATGCATGCCCTCTGTTGGGCACTGACAGATGAGATACAGGGATTGTTGTTGATACAAGGAGTGTGTGTGTGTGTGTGTGTGTGTGTGTGTGTGTGTGTGTGTGTGTGCGTGTGTGTGTGTGTGTGTGTGTGCGTGTGTGTGTGTGCGTGTGTGTGCGTGTGCGTGCGTGCGTGCGTGTGCGTGTCATGGTCACCCGCCTGCTGATTCCTTGGCATAGTTGCACGCTTTTCTATAACCTCGACGACAGAAAGACGCACACAATCTCAGGTGCACCAGATGTGATGCTAATACAAAAGAAGTGGTCCCTGAAAATGCAGCTGAATTATGAATCTGAAATTCCCCACAATTTGCCATCACCAGCAAAGCCCACGTCGTGCACATCAAAAGGAATCAATACAAGGCACACGTTAGATTTAATCAATACCGGACACGAGCCAATGTGCTCATTTACTTTTTATTCTTTTGCATGCATAAGCTCACACACAGTCTCTCACTAGCTGCCTCTGAAGCCGTGAGATTTTCTTTTCACTCACACTCACAAACACATAGTCTCTCTGTTTCTCTCTCTCTCTTCCTCAATCTCCCGCTCTCTCATTATAAGATTTACAACTCCCCTTAAAATAAAGATGTCACTGTTTATGCCTTGCAGCAACCTTCAAAGGTGGGCTTCCTGGTTTTTGCCACCCACAAGCACTCTCAAATAAATTTCTTTCAATGTTTATGCGAGGGCATTTTTTGAGGTCTGCATGTATAAATGATGACACTGGATGGAACGTCAGACTGCTGCCGATTCATAGGCCTCAGTGGGCTGTTTTTGGCTGAAAGTGGGATTTTTTTTAATCAGCCAGACTATATCTGTAATCAGCTTTTCCTATGCTGTATTTTACATTCAGGGTGGTTTTAATATGAAATTATTTTATAGGAACTGCTTTCTTATTTATGTTCTCTACTCACTCTTAAAACTGTAAGTAGCTGCAACCTTCGGTCTCGTGAGCAACTTTTGTATGTTGTTCCTCGAGCCTGCGCTGTCTTTGGTGAAAGTGCTTTTTGTGTTTTTTGCTCAGTCATCTTGTTGTCACCTGCAGAGTTACCTTAAATTTGGACTATTTTATCAGCCTGGGAGATTTTAAAAACAGGATTATAAATATTTTGGACATTGAATAATCATGTTCAGTTCCCAAATGCTGCTAATTGACTGTTTTAAGTTTGTTGCCCGTTGTGTTTGAATTTTTCTGCTGTTTGTTTTACATTCTGCTGTTGTGTTTTTTGTCTACTTGTTCTTTTGTGTAAAAATTCTTTGTGCTGCTTTCTTGGCCAGGACTCCCTTGGAAAAGATGTTCTGAATGTCAGTGGAGACATTCCTGGTTAAATAAAGGTTAAATAAATAAAAATTAAGCATTATGGGATTGGCCCTCCAGTATGAAACGATCAAATGTTATCTGATTGTGACTGAGATTTGTTTCTCAAGTAGACTGTCGAGTAGTTTGAATATGTAATGTAATCACAGTTTTGAAAAGGCCTGAAAGCATTAGTAACTGCATCTGCTGTTTAATTTGTGTCTCTGGCCAGTTTCCTGAGTGAGGAGGGGGAATAATAGCTTGCTGTCCTTTTCAAGTGTATGCTTGTCTTATTTATTAGAAAGCTTTTTCCTTATATACACGACTAAAAATCTGTTTGTTTTGGGGTTTTTTTTCCTATCTTGTTTATGCGGTCATGTGTAAATGTTGAGTTTGTCAATGACTTTGCCATTACTCTCAAAGCTCGTACAAAAGAGGGGCTTTTAAGCAACTAAAAGGTGTGTGCAATTAAGCCTGTTTGAGCTTCCGAAACCTTTTATGTCAAGTAACACTCACCCAAATATATTCCACCTAAAATCTGTTGTCACCTATTCATTTCTCTGATATTTTGCCTGTATTGTTTATGCATAATAAAACAGGTGAGCGCTATTAAAATCCATCAACCTCTTAATCCTAATGCAGGTAGTTTGGGTTTTTTTTTTTTTTTAGCTTGCACCAGTTTAGTGCTGACAGGTTCCCTTTGCTCGCCTCCAGTCTCTCTGAAGTACAGCACGCTCCTGTGTGTGATGTGATGTAATGTGGATCCAGTCAGTGACTCACTCCCTAGCTGTGTCCTAATTGCCTCCTTCCAAGTCCGCATTTCAAGGCTGCATACGTCATAAGAATTTGAGGGGGCATTCTCGTTGCAAGGCTTCTCCAAATGCAGCAGAGAAATGCAGCTCTCTCATGCTTGAATCTGGAAAGTATGACTAGTTTATCTAATGCAGTTTACAGCACTTAACGATTGCACAGCAGTCCTTGTTAATGGTGTATTCGTAGAGTTCTTGCCACCTTTGGACTCCCTAAAAACTTTGTTTTTATCTTGGATGTGTGTCGTTTTGCAGGAGGCAGCAGTGCATGCTTTGTTGAGCTTTGTGTTCATCTCACTGTGCTCTGAGCGCACATTTATAAAAATGCAGAGCAAAAATCCTTAACAATTTTTGGTTGATGAAAATGGGAAGGTGGACTGAGTGGTAAAGTGTGGCCTAGTTTTATTTTGAAAGTCTGTAAAATTAGGCGAACTATAGCACACACATAGAATAAGAGATTAGTTTATTTGACAGCGTACAGAATATACTATCATGTTTTCCTATAATCCTATTTATGTGCCTCCATGATTGTGAGGGCTTTAGTAACGAGGGTCATAACCCAAACAGATCCATCCAAGTTGGGGAGGTTTCAGGGTAGAAGCCAGCTAAAATAAACAAGGCAAACTAATACAAGCCAATGAGGCACGCAACTCTCTGTGTGACTCAAGAGATAAGGCATCGCCCCCTGGTGACATGCCAAGATTTTAGGAAGTCCTTTGCCAAATTGCTAACAAGTTAGGAAACATCACCTGATCACAATGCATTGATCAGGTTTTTATGTTTTTTCTTGTTATTAATATTCTTGGTATTTTGTTGGCCACTGCTGTGCATAGATTATAAAAATACTATCCACGCTGTGCCACACATGCATACATTTGCCATCAGCCTAGTAAAGTATTCCAAATTTTTGTACAACTCTTACTTTAAACTGAAGTATCATGAAGCTTTACCATTGGTATACACACATTATTTGCCTTAAAATGTGTATTTTGACCGTTGCAAGTTAAGGAGAACTGACCAAACACAATTGGTTGTGATATCTGTGAGGCTAGGTCTGAGAAATTGCATTTTTTTTAACCAGGAAGTCTCTGGTTAGTGATGAGAGACTGTAATACCTTTTCCAAGAGAGACCTGACCAAGACAGCACACTAGTTTATACAGGAATAAAACACAGCAGAAAGAAAATTCAATCACCAGACACACAAGAGAGAGACTAATTTCAGCTCAAATAAAGCAGCTGCTTTTCTCAAGATGGTCTGCAGATTATTCCAAGTCCAGGGAGCAAAGTAGGAGAACGCTTTTATCCCCAGTTTAGTGCAAACCCTTGAAACTTGGAAATGAAGCTACAGTTATAGTGCCTACTTTAAAACGCAAGTGATACACTGCATTTATGTGTTGGAACAAGAAATGTGGGAATAAGTTTGTTTTGGCACCTAAGAAATGACCTCCCTACTCGTGAGCTGTTGCTTCGGTGTGGCTTCTGGGTGCTGTTTGATTTTGTGTGTGATAAAACATACAAATATTCACTGCACATTTTCAAACAGAGGCAAATGTCGCCCATCAGTGGGCACATGTCCCGCATGCCTGATCAGGCTGCTATATTATTAAGGCTGTGTGCTCTGCAGCTGTGTTTCAGCCAGTCTGACTACAATATACGGACACAAGCCAGAGATCCATTTTCACATCAGTGTGTGCCGTCTGTGCCAGGACCATTATTATAATTACTGATACTGCTGTCCTTCTGTTACCACAATAAAATGCCTCTGGGAAAACTCTGAACAAATTCTGGACTGGAAAAATCTAATTTGTCTCAAGGATCTTATCATTTGCTGTTTAATGCTGTAATGGCTTTAAGGCCAGATGGGGTGAAAAAAAGAAAGAAGGCAATCTTTGCTGAGTCTAGAAGGAAGGAGAATATACTTTTGTCTTCATGATATTATATGAAAGTCAGCTTCCCTCCCACTTCTATCTCCCTCCTGACCAAACTTCAAAGTCCCCCCTTCAGCATCAAATATTAAGCAGGGTGCCGTGCTTACACCTGTTCCTCAGTGGAGTGGCTTGTTCCATTTACTCCTACTTTCATCACACCAGCTGATACGCAGGGTACGCACCATCAACCACAGAGGCTCTTTAACAGTCAGATTATTTATTGACAGTCATTTTTTTCTTAAAGGTACACCTGACCCCTAAATGAAATATATACATATTGTTCCTCTTACCTGTAGTGCTACTTTGTGGGAAATTGTGGGATTTTGTTTGTTCTCATGTGTGCCTTCCTTTTTCAGATATTATTTTTTGGGCTTTTTAGCTTTATTCGACAGGACAGTCTATAGAATGAAAGAGGGAAGAGAGAGAGGATGACATGCAGCAAGAGCCAGAATCAAACCCGCAGCCGCTGTGGCAAGAATAAAGCCCTTGTACCTGGGGCACATGCTGTCCTCAGCTCTAATTTTATTACTTTTATTCATTACTTACCTACTTTTTTATACTTTATATGCTGTTTTGTTTGTGTACTTGCATGTTTACACCTGGGTAAGGGAGAAACAGCATTTGTGTATGTCCTGCACATATGGCAGAATTGACAATTAAGTTGACTTTGAGATTTAGCAACATTAAACGATTTATCAAATTCATCCGTTTTCTCTCCACCAAACCACACTTGCTAGCCGTATAACTACGCAGAAGGAGGCGTGTATCTTCTCGGGGACAAGAGGCTTGTGCTTGTGACAGCGCAAGATGAGAACCTAATGGAATCTTCCTTGGCTGAGCTATAATGTTAACTAGCTCATGTGGGCTAGCAGTATCAAGTAGATACAGGCTTTAGGTCATTAGAGAGAAAATATTTCCTACATAAAACTGCTCAAAACAAGGTCTGTAGAATATCTTGAGTAACTGGGTCATGATTTCTGGAAAGAGACATTGATGTCAAGTTTCTCAGATTAAATTATTTGGCGTTTTGAGCACCATAAGTGAAGTGCCATCTAGTTCCATTATACTGGAGAGGAGGCAGATGTCTCTGTGGCAGATATCGCCAACATGCTGCAACTCGCATTAAAAATAATCCAGATAGGTAAATAACACTACATGTAAGAGGAAAAATGTGTATTTTTGATTTGGGTATAAACTGCCCCTTTAACTTTTTTTATTGCCATAATTAATTAATCTCTATATGGAATTATGTATGCCCTCATTTCTTACAGAGATGTTGTGGAACCAATGCCTTGCTCTAGGGCACGAGCAGATCTGATGCTAGCTGACACTCACGGCTTTAAGCTCCATCCTCAGCTACGCAAAATGCCTTCTCAATTACTGTGCCCTCCCGCTCCTCAAATACAGTGATAATTGCAACTAGGCGGACTGATGATGCAGGTTGTTTTTTTTCTGCACATTTTCATCTTTTGGTTTGTCGTCACAATCATAGCGATATGAAGTAAATTAGGAAACCCCCCCAAAAATAACCTGGGTCTCCTGGGTCATGACACAAAAACAACACTGTCTCTCTTTGAGTCTATCCGAGTTTGATGAGGAAAGACCGTGCGGGGTTTTTCTTGTGTAGTGGAATTATGGATCTGTAATTTGCAGAAGAAACAGCAGCAGAACTGTGTAGGAGGGACATCTGACTCCACTGCCTACTTCAGTAAAAACACAAACTGTTGTCAACATGCTTCTCAGTATTTAACACAGTAATATTTAGCTCTCAGAATAACAAACTCATGTATTTAATGTCATTATAGAACACATGCAGGTCCATACTTACCTGTTTAATACTCAGCCTTAAAAGATCTGATCCACTCGACTTCATTTGACTTAAACATCCCTGGTGGTCTGTGACCTGGTGGGAGAAGCACTGTGAGGGATCAATCTGTTTGGAATTTTATGAAAGCTGATTTATTTTACTGTTGTCAACAGTTTCTTTCTGTTCGTGTGAAAATGAAATACCTTTGTGACTTGACATTTCTGAAAGGCCATACCTTTGGAGAATGCAATCAATGTTTCATTATGTTTTCAGTAAAGAAGCTGCAGCCGGCTCTGATGCTGTCTGTTATAGAGGAGAATAAAGCCAAGTCCTGACCAGATTTATTTAGTGTTGGCTGAAACATCCAGCACATTGAGCAGCACCTGCAGAAAAGATTGGTAATTGTTTTATTTCAGGCTAATAACCAATGCCTAATAACATCATGTAAAAGCAGTTTAACCCTTTGAAACCTGAGCATACTGGTTTGATTTCTTTCAAAAACATGGGGATGAGGCAAGGAGCAGTAAAAGCAGGAAATTACTAAAAAGTAACATGAAAATTAAGAAAAGAAAAAGGTAGAGAAGAATATATGTGTACATCGTTTTCTGTCACATACTTAAAATATATGATTATATTGGTTGTAATTTTAGTTTCAATAGCCATTTTTCCTTTTTAAACAAATGTCCCCGGGTCATGTTCATGACAACTTTTACTAATTTCATGCAATTTGTGGGACATTTTATGCTTTCATTTTTAGGGTTTGTTTTTGTTTTTCCCTTTCTTTTTTCTTTTTTTATGCTTATTTTCATGTAATTTTCTTATTTCTTACAAAACTTACTAACTTACTAATTTTTTGCTAATTTTTGAGCCATGTCTTGTCAAGTTACTAACTGTCTTCCCTATGTTTTTGAAAGAACTCAAACCAATTTGCTCAGGTGTCAAAGGGCTTATAGCCACATAGCGAAAACCTTTACATTAAAGAAAGATAATCTCTGATTCTGAATTGCTATCACCACACAAGACACCACAGAAGGAGTATTAAATAATAATCACAATAATATCATACTTATTATATTACGTTCCATTTCTGCCAATATATCCCCCTAAATCCTACATACTGGACCTTTAAAACACACATTTTCCGTCATATAAAGAGAGAGTCTTTTTGTTGTTTCAGTTTCTCCCTGGTTCACTTTGGCAGTCAACTGCTGAACTATCAGTGATGCTTTCTTTTAGGCATGAAATAAATAATTTAGGGAAGATGCCTGAATGCGTGACTTCAATGTTTTACTAGTCTTTGCTGAAATAATATTTCTCACAATACTAAATGCTGCCGTATGGCTTTACCATGATGCACAGTGTCTCTAATCTGATCAGCACATGAGTTCTGACCTTGGGAGAATGAACTTGCTGTAAGCTTCAGTGCATTACAAATGCCCTTGTAGTCATGAATGTGTATGTGTGTGTGCACTTCAATGCATTTGTGTATTTCAGAATGGTTTGGTGCATCGAATGTCCTGAGTCCATGTGAATACATAATAGGAATCAGTGCAACTCTTGGATGATGAAATACAGCAAATAATAGATGTAGCTTGAGGCTGTTTTGCAAGGAGTCAGTGGATGGGAAGATGCTTTCATCTGTACCCACAAGCAATAGATTTTCCTCCCCGAATAGCCTATTTTTTTTTTTTAGGATTGTTGAAGATGATTTCTTAAATTCAGCATGGATTACACACTTGAAACTGAGATATTTGCTGATGGAGAGGACATGAATGGACTCCTTGTGAAGCAGTTTTGTTACGAGGAAGCTGCTCGGTTTTAACTGTCTGTAGATGGACTCCTGAATAACCCTGGGAACACAGTGAGTGATGTGTGTTTGTGTGGTGACAGTGAGGGGCGGCAGACGGAGGGCGGAAGCAGATGTGTGTGAGCGAGGTTCAGAGCTGTGGCACTATCACAGGGTGCCTTTGTCTGGCTGGAGAGAGTGTTGAATTAAAGGCTGTTAACACTAGTCATATGCTAATGCCTCTTACTCTGAGAGAATAAATAAATTATGGTCCAGAAAACACATCTGAGTCCCTGCTTTACATGCCTCATGCAACACAGACAGTGTGCAAGAAAGAGTCAGAAAGAGAGAGTGAGTGTGTGGCTGCTTTATAGAGAGCAGGGTGGCACTGTACAGAAATAGCGTAGAGGAACATCAAAGAGGCAAGACAAAGAGGAACTCTCTATTTTTTTTTTTTCTTAAGGCTTCGCACTCGATGGTGCTGTAGGTGATGCTACACGAGAGATAACGAGAGATAGATTGGGCAGAGAGCGAGATTTGGACAGGGAGGAAGGAAGGGAAGGGTGGGGGGGATTTAAAGGGCAAGAAACGGAGGGAGATTTAGATACAGAGCGAGAGCGAGGGAAGAGAGCCAGCGCAGAGCAGGAGCAGAGGAGGTGGATGGGAGAGGAGAAGAGGAGAGGCATTGACTGGATGCGTACACATGGGAGAGAAGAAAACGGGTATTTCATGCGCTCGGTGTGCATCACTGAGGAGCGCGGCTGTCTGCCTGGATTGTTAGTCATTTGCTAGAGGACATACGGAGAAACACGGGCAGGCTGGGGAATACAGGGCTGCGTGCAGAGGATGAACAGGCGACGTGGGCTCTCTGGCTGTGATCGCTGTCCTCAGACCCCCGTAGCCACTTGCACTAGTGCTGTTGCAGGCCGTTAGCCTCACAGTTAGGAAGCAGCAGTCAGTGATTGATACAGAATGAGCTCCAAGCACTCCTCCGACTGGATTCCCTACAGGTACTGTACCACATGCCTGAGAACGCAGGAGGAAAGGGGGCGCAGTGTTCATTTTCAGAGCCTGTGTGTGTGTGTGTGTGTGTGTGAGAGAGAGAGAGAGAGACAGAGACAGAGAGAGAGAGCGGGTGTTCAGTCATTTGAGTGTCTGACAAGGAGATAAGACTGATAACGGTAACATTGAATTGGCACAATAAAAGCATATAAGTGGCATAGTAGGCCTATTCTTATTTTGGGTCATATGAAAATGTTTGGCAAAATGTTGCTTTTAGTTTTTTTTATTTGACTGTGGCTTTTTTTTTTAAGGAATACCACAGGAAAATAAATGAATAATGCAAAAGTGATTCCCAGAATTTTAGCTGCATGAACTATTAAGCTCTCAGTTTGGTTCACGGGCAGAAAAAAAAATCATTTTTCCATACACTGTTCATGTGTAAAACTGTCTATATTTTGATTATTTCTGGAGGGTTTGGGTTTTTTTTTTTTTTTTTTTTTGCATTTAAAGGAATTAATTAATTGGAATGTCATTATGAATGTAGGATGTTCATTTGGTCGTCATTAAAATCACAGAGGAAGTTCCTGCCTTCGTATGAGAATGTGTTTTATGTGTATGTGTGGAAAAAATGATACATATTGCATGATGCTGGAAGTGTAGTCTTGTCGTTGGTAGTAAAGTATTTTTTGTGAATATGAAAAGTGTGAGCATTTATGAGCTTTTCAGCATCTTGCTTTAAAACCTACATCTGCTTTCATCATTTCAAGTGCAGAGCTAATGCTGTTGGCTCGTTCCTCTGATTGAATACCCATTGCCATGGTTTCCCTGCTTACTCTGATGCCATTAGCTTGCGGTTGCTATAAGCACAGTGGCAGTCCATGAATTTCAGAATGAAATCAAACTTGTGGAAGACTTTAGAGACACTCATATTTATGTAAAATATAAAAAACAAGGTCAAAACAAAAGCATTTGAAAAAAAAAATCTAATTATTAAAAACGTAAGCAGTACTGAGAAGGAAAAACTGTATTTATTGGGTCATTCTACATTTTGGCCCTTCTCATTCACTTTTCATTACAGATAAAATGTCCTAATGGTGGACAAAAATATACAAACAACACACTAATAACTCAGTATTTGCAGTGATCTCTTGAATATTTGAGTGTTAGTGAGAGGGTCGGGGCAGAGAGGTTGATGGCTCCTCAGTGAGGAGATTTTCCTCATCCAGTGAAGCTGCCATAAAAAATGCATGGGCCTCTGTGCAGAGTTGGAGGAGACAGCTGCACTGTGTGGCTCTCTCTTTTTATTAGAGCAATGCTTTGCATGCATTCACAAAAATTAACAAAGTGATGAAGAAATAGCTTTAGTTATTTTCTGTGGGGAGAAAATTGACCACATTAGCATTTCAGTGGTGAAGGAATTGCGCAAATCTCTATTTCTTTCTGGTATTTGAAACCCAAGGAGGGCAGCAGGAGTCACAAAACAAATTATGAAATTGAAATATTATCAAAATGCATTTACAATTATTTCACATTACTTTTTCAGAAAATCTTATCTGAGACTGGTTAAGTGTGGGTGATAAAAGACATTATCTGTGTTACTTTTCTCATAATATCACATTAACATTAGCTTTATTATTTACTTGACAAGGTCAATTTTGGGCGTTGTAGTGCTCATCAAATTAATGTTCTCACAATCAAATTTTATGCAAACAACAATTAATTATGTTTTTGTGTGTATTCTTGGATTGTCATCCAGTGTTGCAAGGTGCTGCTGCAGAATCATCAGCCAGTGATGTTCACGCATATAAAACCTGGTGATGCATATGAAACTATTTTAAAAGTGTGAAGAGGAGTCAGTTGAATCCTTCCCTCCTCTGTATATCAAAGTCACCTGGGGTTGGCTGAGTTGATAAAAAAAAAAAAAAAAAACACACACATTTTTTTGTCTCCAAATCAAAATGCTCATTTATTTAAAAAACAAGAGAACAACTGATAAACTGTGCAATTAACCCAAATGCCCAACTGCAGGATGTTTGTGTTAGATTAGCAATTATCATCAGTTTCGAGCAGATTATTTCCTGTGAATATTGCATCAGAGATGAGTTTCCCTGATATTCGTTGAAACTTCTTAGGGTATTCTATATACAACCATGCATTATTTAAAGGCTTCTTTTTTGAGAATTTCCTTTCAAATGTGGGATGAGGGTTACAGAAGAGAGTAAAAGCTTGGTGAATATATCGTGTGTTCAGGTCCTCAAAAGTATATTTTGAACATTTATTTAAGTAGCAAATTTGTGTTTGTTGTCTTTTGAATAGGCCCATTTCAGGACAATGACTTTTCAAAGTCCAGATGCTGATGATAATCTGGTGATTCTAGGATAAAATGTGAAGTAGCTTTTGTCTTACTGCTCAGTCGAATTACAATTTTACAAGTTCATCCACTGCAGGCATAATACAAGGCAGAATCTGTGTGATGAGGTCCGATCCAAAGTTTAATGAAAACAGACAAACAAAAATATATCTGACATTTTTTCTCAAAAATTTGTGACATTAATCTTGGAAATTCTGAGGGTATTTCATCAGAATATTGCCCTCCTTTAAAAAAATAAATAAATACCAATAGTTTGTAAATCTTCCTCTTGCCGCTGATTAACAAAGAGAGAATTCTGTCATTGTGGCGCCACAGTTTCAAGTTTGGCTGACTATCTTGCTATGTGACCCATGCTGCTGTGCTGCATTGGTTACAGAGAACGAGAAATAACGTGACAGTAATACAGACTGTCAGCGTCTGTCAGCATGTCCACCGTGTCCACGCAAATTTATTTTGAAAGAACAATGGCCAATGGGGAAACAGCATCGTCACATCATCATTCACACTGACCAATGCTGCAACTTCATCACTCACTCACTCACTCACTCACTCACTCACTCACTCACTCACTCACTCACTCACATTTATGGGGCTGGCCTTGCATGCAAGCTGAAGTCCAGCCAAAAATGAGGATTGTCATTGAAAAACGCGCCAGAATATAAAGAATAAATAAATTAAATAAATAAAAATATTTAAAAAACTGAGTTTTAACTCCTGTGTTTTATTTTTCAGTGAAACTTTGTTGAATACCAGTATTTCCTTTATCAATGCCAAATTTTATTTTCAGTTTCAAAACTTACTGTCACTGTTCTAGCTTCATAACAGTGAAGTGAAGATACAGTTCTTGTGAAACTGCACAACAAAAATGTAATTTTAACATTCTAGCTATACGAATATTCAATTTCTCCTGTCATAATGTTAACAAATGCATTTTAATTTAGACATGGGCATGGATACAGTCAATATGTATGATGAATCAGAACTTTTGCCTTCAAACATAATTAGATAAGTAGCAACCAAGTAGTTCACAAGTTTCCAAAATAAAATTCAAATACTATATAAACTACTTTATACTATATGAACAATCATGGCTTCACATAGGTTCAATTAAGTTTTAAATGATAAATACAAGTTTTCTTTTACTTGAAGTTCACTTTGCCTGATGGAGGTCACATAACCAATACTTTAGCTTTAAATTATGTACAGAGCCTTCCCTTTTCACACTTGATAGTTTTTGTCCTTCAGACACCTTTAAATAGATTATTTAGCTTTGTGTAAACCTCACTATCAGTGTGTTGCAGAGCAAAAGTGACCAGAGACTCTCCACAATAACGAGCTGTTTGACCTCCGCAGGCACAGCTCTGTTTGTGTCATTATCTTCCTGTCTGATTCCTATTCACACACTTGATTACTGTGATTGCAGACATGGAGTGCTTTGTTTGTCTGTATTTCTGACAGAGAGTGGGTGGTAAATACATTTTCATTGCATCTATGTGGGCCTTTGTCGTCAAACTGGAGTCGGCAGTGCAGAGATACAGCTAGATAAAATGTTTTCTAACTGCTGTAGCTTCAGCACCGACTTTCCACGGTCACTGTCACGTTTAGGTTTTTGACAGAGTTATGAGGAGTATAAAATGCTCACAAACAACCTGACAAACCACCTGTTTACTTTATTAGTCATGTACCAGTAAGACTTACTGGGAAATGGAAGCAGATTTGCTGCAGTTTGCATTAATCAAACTGAGAGAGACCAAACTGAGGAGTAAAATATGGAAAATACAGTATTTGAAATGCATTCTGCTTTTAACTATGTTGTAACTGTCAACACTGCAATTTGCATTATGTAATCAACCAAACTTATTATGCAAATACATGCACCTATATGCTCATTAATCATTCAGATGTCGCATTATTTATACGTCTTCAGGCAGTGTGCATGGAAGATTTCTTAATTGTTGAGAGCATATGCAAGCTTTTAAAACCCACATTATACACCGAAGGTAATACAGTGTAAAATAGCACAATTGTGCTGTCATTAAGAGCCTGCAAAAATCATTATTGCCTTCCTCATGAGCTTCATATGTACAAAAACGTCATATAAAAGGCAGGATGAATGAAAAGGTATAAAGAAGTGTTGGGGAACGCTTTGTCACAAAATGCATGTGTATTTGCATGTCAATTAAACAATGTCTGTATAACAATTTCAGTCATAGTTAAAAGTGCTGGAAAAACAACATCATTCCCTCATCCCTCACACATCATCAGATAATTCCCCCGCTTTCACCTTTCATCGTTTTGCCTTCTACTGTAGATCATTTTCTCCATCTCTTGTGGAGAAAACCATTCATTGCCTTCTAATTAGGAAGCATTGAGGTTTCTCAGGGGGTCTTCGAGATGCTAGGCTACACCAGCCGAGGGAACAATCAGTGAGGCAGCACAGTGGGGTGTCCACAGTAAAACGCTGGTAGGCTTTGATCCTCCACAGCAGCATGGACCTGCGAGCTTCACCAACCCCTGATGATTATTGTAGGTGAAGTTTGTCTATAATGATTCAGAACCTGGTTTGGGTCTATAACAAAGGAAATTTACTAAAAACATGGAACAAAAGCATAAATGTAACAAAAGACCCAATGTGGAAATAGATAGAGTGCTGTTGTCAGCACAGAGACATCTAACAATGTTACTGAGAAAGACTGGCATCTGTCAAATTATAACTTTGTTTGTGGGAGACATGTTGTCACAAATACATTCGTAATTGGATTTGTTGTCATTTTGCTGAGCCTGATCTGTAGTTGTTTACATTGGATGAGTTTCACTTTTCCTTCAAGCAGAGACAGACAGATGAACAAACTCCCACATGAGCACCGCCGGCATACTGAGGATCATTTTGAATTAAACGCTGTTCACTCGGCGAACACTGGAAGGACGGTTAAAGTTAATAGTTGCGTTAATCCTGATTCTCTGATTAAATCAACAGATCCTCCTATGGGGAACATAGGCAGCCGCCCAGGGTGCCAGCCAGAGGGGTGGGGGGGCAGGGCATGCTTGGCTAGGCCCTCAAATGTGCTAGGTCCAGTGCTGAATCACCATTATACATTATATTTTAATGTCCTATCAAAAAAAAATATTTTTTTTTAAAATTAAAAAAAAAATTCAGAAAATTCAGAATTCTTTAAAACACACTTAGAAGCACTTTGAGGAAGCAGAGGAACATAATTCATTTTTCACAGATTATCAGTTTCATGTACTGCTGTGTGAATGTAGTAACAGCTGTAGCAAATACAACAAAATTTTTTTTTTTTATAAAAGTTACCTACTTTAGCTTTAACAAAAAAGCATGATTTTAAAAATAAGATGTAAGATGTAAGACTTGCTCTCTCCTGTTTCATTCCAATGTAAATTTTGGTTACTGTTACTTTGAGTTCTGATAAATAGTGATGTCAGTCTCCCACTAGTTTTTACCCAAGCCAAAGCCTCTGGAAACGTGGCTTAAAATAGTAAGAATGCACATATTATATCAAAGTCGAGTTTCATTAATTAGCTACAAAAATCTGAGTGAAAACAAATGTTCCCAACTATTAGAAAACTGAGTTCAAAACAGCTCATTTTGAGGATAATAGCATTTCTCCAGACTGTGTGGGTATGGCAGATCAAGTTTTGATTGACACCTCCTTGGATCCCACTTATGTCAATTGTCTCTTGTCTCCACGACGACAGCCACGGAGCAAAGCAGAATCAACGAGTTCTCTGACTCTGGGTGCATTCGTAAATCCAATTGAACGCTCTACACTAAAATGAGAAAGCTGTTGTTTGAGGCCACAGAGAGTACTATTTCTCCATGAATTAACAAATGGTTAAGTTCTTTACACATCCACTTTGTTTGGCGCTTTGCTACTCCTTCACCCCAACCGAACGGTACATTCCAGCAGCGCTCCGAATTACGAATGGACCAGTTTGTACCAGAGTGCTGCAGTCAGAGAGAGTGTTTTCTGAACACACCCCATTAAAAAGATTGTAAATGGATTTCAAATTTGGATTGAGGCTAATGTTTTTGATGCTTTTTATCAAGCATGTAAGACCCAAGATTACATATTTAAGAAAGTTCTTGCTTATTTTGGTTCCCAAAGGCTTTAATGGTTAATAAGTGAAAATAACATTAACAATGAAAAAAGCTGCAGTCTTGCTCTCATGACACAACATGTGGCGAATGCTCTTTATATTAATGCATTGTGATTACATGTTCTCTAAGTGTTTTTTTTTTATATTGTAAAAAAACACTTGGATTGTACATCTGTGCAGTTAATATGTTCATCTTTTTATGTTAATGCTTGTTTGGTCATAGATTATCATATGAAGATGGCAGCACTAGAAAAAAGGTGCATTTATCTTTGTAAATGTTCTTCGCTTAAAGCACTCTTTGGAGGAGAGAGAAACAGTGGCCAACTTGCTTAAATCATTTAGACATTTATTTTACCAACACTGACCTTTAAGGCATTTGCTCAGGCCTGTGGCATTATGTTAGTGCGCAGTGTACCACCAAATCAAATAATGTTCAAGTCAATAGTGGTGTTCTTGTAGAGGAAGATATTACCCAGCTGTTTCAGAACAATCTGCTCAGGAAAACAGAGGATCATTAGAGGCTGAGATCAGGTGTGTGCTTGATATTGTGCTGTTGGGACGTGATGAGACTCCTGCATCCTCTGCAATCCTCTGTGATTTTCTGTTGTCCTTGCCTTCTCTTTGCATTGCATCACATATGAAATGTGCTACAAAAGACACAAGAATGCTTTTGAGGGATATAAAAAATTGAAATGTCCACATGGATAGTAGCATCTGTCACATTTGTCACATTCTTCTGTACACCAGCAGGATAACCTGCTGGAAGACAGTAGTAGGACTGAGAGGGTGATTAACGTAGCTTACAATGTCCGTTTATGTAGGTTTTGGTGATACCACACACACACATACACACACATTCTCTTTTATAAATCAAATCCTTTCTCTTGAAGGTGTGTAGGTGGAGAACAGCGGAATGCCCAAATCATAAATGTGCCTCAAAGGGCTTTTACAGTCTGTACAGCATAAGACACCCGCCATCATTACCCTCTGTCTCAGCCTTTATTGTGACAGACACTGCCATCTGTATGCTCACTGCTACAAGTCTCTTAAGTATGGCTATGGATTTTAATGAAAAAAAGCCAAAATGTTGTTTGGTGCAGTTATTATTTAATCTTTGTTGACATAGTTGAGCAGATCTACACATACACCTCCAGTCACAGTCACTTTTTTACGCCTTCTTGTCATTTTTGCAAAATCTCAGCTGCAGCAATTTTTTTAAAGCTGTTCAAATGCAAATTAACTTACAGTGCATGTAATGACCTATTTAATATTCTTTAATCCGCCTGCTGTGAGGAAAACCATCCCAAAATCAAATTATAGGTCTCAAGGAAAAAAAGAACTGTCTCAGTGAAAGGAGGAGTTTTTCAGTAAATCGGACATGTTTGAAGACAGATCTCTGTAGTACTTTTCTAGTAAAACTCAGGACTTCTTAGCTACTTGGTAATGGAAACCCAAGGATCTCTCATACTCTTCCTATTCTCTCACTAATGATAATGCTTTTTTACTGGACTCTATGACTTCACTTAATGTGTCATGTTCAAGTGATGCTTCTGATTGTGTTGCTTTTGAACTCATAGGGAAGTACAGACAGGGGATATTAAAGGGGAGTTTTTTTAAGGGCTGTATTTATAAGAGTACACATACTCTCATTAAACTGCTTTAGTGTTGATTATTTTATTAGCCATCCAGACAATATGAAAACCTTAATCCAAGATGCTACGGCACTGTTAGCTCTGCAGCTCTGTCCTCTTTTACACTCACTTTGCAGCTGGCTGGTGTGTTTTCTATCGTTGAACTTTGTCTTAGGGGTCCACAGATACTCAGCCTGGCCAATTATTGGGGCAGATATTAGTCATTTTACTGATTATCTGTATCTGAGTTTTATTTTAAGAATCGCTCACACGATTAATTAATGAAAAAGTGTATGTATTACACTCAACCATCACCAGGGAGGGCAGTCTGCAATACATGCAAAGAAAGTGTCAGCGTGGGAAGAACTTTTATATTGTAAATATTTTGACATGTAGGTCCACAATCAAAGCAGCGGTATTTTAGGGTTGGAACAAGAACGGGTTGCAGCGTACTATGCACATTTTCCTGTGTATGTTGTCAATAATATACAATGTATTTTGTTTATTGTGTTTGTTTTTCAATTAATTTATTCTTCAAAACACATTTTGTTTAGAACATGAACATGTGGGCACAAAGTAAATGAGTAAAATGGAGGGTACATGTGCAACTGGCTATGGTATAATCAATTGTATAAGCAACTGTAAGTGTCAAAACACCTCATAAATGCATACAGTACACAAAAGATAAGGATTTTTGTTACCCACTCCAAAAAATAAGACCAGAAACCTTCCCTAACGATTTTGCTCCCTCTGTAGTCTTACATTGTTGTAATAGTCAAGATAAAATTTTCAAAACTATCAAAAAACCTTTTAGAATTATATACTCACATACTCATTGTGTTTTTCAGGGATAATGAGCCAATTCTTTTTGTGTGTGCAATATTAATAACAGCCATGAGGTTAATTTAAGACTCAGTATGAAGCAAAATGTTTTGCAGCAGAAACAAATACAATACAATGCAATTTCACAGTAGCAAGTGCATTAACTAAAGCAGTTTGGAAAATGTCTTTATTACGTTATAAATATCATAAACAGCAGAGGAGCACTTTTCATCATTTTAACCCCCCCTCCTTTCTTTGCTTTGTCTTTGCAGCACTTTAGATGATGAGGGCACCAACCTCCGACAGCAGAAACTGGACAGACAGGTAAGTCTTTGCTCTTCTTCCTGCAGTTCTGATAACAGAGTCTCACAGCAGCCAAATCAATTTTAACAGGGCTGTTTTATCATGACACGAACTTCTGCTGCTCTATCACGAGGCCACAAATGGCCACCTAGGACTTGTTATCTCTCTGAGAACTGAGTTTTAATTAGAGGATGAGTCAAGAGTCAATAATGTTTGGATTAATAATTTATTGAGGCATGAAAATATATGAATTCTTAATTTTACTCTTTACTAAGCTGGCTTCTCTTATTTTTGGATACTCCCGTGTGGTTTAATGCAACGAAATATCATTGTTATTGTGTGTAAGAAAGTTATTAGTCAAGGGGAGCGAAACTTGCTTGCAGCTGTGCATTTCATGTGTTTTACCCACACATCAAAGCCCTAAAGGTGTACTTTATCGATTTTCAACCAACTTTGCACCATAACAATGTGGGTAGTAAGTGTAAATGAAACTGTGATAAACTGTGATCTTTTCGGTGCCAAGATCTCCCTGCGCAACAGGCAAGGGTTTTGCTCAAACTACAGATTTTACATCTGCACTTTCATATTCCTGCAACCATGGACACACGAAGAGTATAGAAGTGTCCTGAAAGAGAGACTCACCTCTTTTTCTCTCTTTCTCAAACTCAGACCAAACTCAAATTGTAAAACTAGGCTGTGTTGATCAAAATTACCCATGACTATGTAACTGTATTGCCTATTTCTAATATAAAATGTCTTTAGAAACATGTTTTAGTGCAATGCTTGCCCATAATATGAGAATCTATGTACAGGAAGTGGTTGCTACACTGTCTCTATATCGTAAAAATGTAGGCTAAAAATACTGATCAAATGGCAAACTAAGCAGCGCTGATCCAACATGAAGCAAGATTCTGTTACTTCGTTGCATATTTCTCATCTAAAATGTTCAGTAATATATTTTCGCTCACTAACTGTGGTACAAAATCAATTTTAACCAGCCAGCTGCCATATTGTTTCCTGTGTCAAAAAGGCCAAGCTGCGTTAAGTCATCCACTTGCAGGAACCATTTGTCAGTGTGATGCAGTGCATTCTGGTAGTTGTAGGTTTTCTAACTCTTGAGTGGAAGCAAATACCCCTTTTTCTCTGTTTTCTCTGGCTATGTGGTATCAGTTTAATTGTAGGTTTCTCTAATGCATAGACAGCACAGTTTAATGAAAAGACCAACATCCTTTCACCACTGAAATACTTTTTTCACCATCAAATCCATACACTTTGTTAATGTACCTATTGTCATCACCATCTTGGCAGAGATTTGAGCTTTGCAGGATACTGTGATGCACCAATGCTCTGCTGCCCGAATTCTCCGCTAATAGAAACTTTCAATATTTGATGAGCTCTGGTTTGAGGACTTGCATATAGCTGACAGTTAGTCCAGATGAATAGCTATATCCAGCCTCAGGTCAAAGTGGTTTGGACAGCTCATCCTTAACATCTTCAGATTGTTGTGCTGGCTCAAAAGATTAATCTGAGACTGTGTTATTGCTGTATGTACAAAAACTTTTACATTTAGTAACTGTCAGTTAAAATACTGCCACACAAATATAGAGGTTGTTCTTTATTGCAGTGATTGTTGCTTACTTCAGTGACCTAAGTGCCACTGTATTTTTATTTTAACTTAAATTATTGAAATTATTCCTGATGATGATATGCAGTGTGGGGGGTGTAAATTATTTCATTTGCTGTGACTGCGTACATGAAGAAAAAGTAAAGCTTGCACACATTATCCTTTCTACGATAGTTTAATAAAGACAAGGTTTCGATCCTACTTGCCTCTTTGTCAGGTCAAAGTGTTTGAAACATGGAAATTACATCTTTATTTATACATAATGCACATCAGTGGACTGGCAGGCTCTAGGATGGTTACCCGTTTAGTAAGTAAGTGTGCAGATGTTACCTTTTCTTCCTTAACAATGTTCTCTGATGACCTGTGTGATGTGCATGTGATTACTCCCCTTCATTTTTGCTGAAACTGTGCCCACATTATTTTTCTTTCTTATTTTTCTTTTTTTTTTTTTGGGACATGTGTGCATGTACACACATACATGAAACCTCCACAACAGCGAGCGCTCATTGAACAAAAGCAGAAGAAGAAGAGGCAGGAGCCTCTGATGGTCCAGTCTAACGTGGACAGTAGATCTCGCACTCGTCGGACCAAACAGAGCGAGGAACAGGCTCCGCTGGTGGAATCCTACCTCAGCAGCAACAGCAGCACCATCTACCACGGTGAGACTGGCACTCCTCCTGAGCTCAAACAGAGTGTTAAAGCAACACTATGGATTAAGCAAAAAAAGATCTCAGACTGCTTGTTTGATCAATCTGTAGTCCTTACAGAAATGATTTATTCTTGGGCTGAAAGATATTTTTCTTCTCATGCAGTTTTTTTCCCAATTTGAACTGTACTGAAAGTAGCACAATTGTCAAAATTACAACCTATACAAATAACTGATTAAAACAAAACAGTTGCTAATATTGCAATTTTGAATTAGAGCCAATGTTGGACCAGTGCAATAGTCTGTACCATCAACTGCAGGCGCTCACACTGCTGCAAATCTGTCCACTTGAGAGCAGAAATGGTGTTAAGACTGGGATTGATGAAGTCTTCTTATCTACACACAGAGACCAGAGCAGCCATCTAATCCCCAGTTCTGAGGTCCAGTTTCTGAGCTCAAGGCCTTGAACTGTCACATCCCCTGCTGGGAGAAATGAAAATGTAGTGAAAAAATGTTACTCTGCAATATGCTGATATTCTGATGGAAAGAAGGGGGATAATAACCTTATCTACCCCCCCCAAACAAGGGAAATGGATTCACTGACTTCCATTTACACTTTAGCTGTATATTGCTCTATTCACAGTCAGGAAGTGGATGTATTTTACTGAGAGCGAATCTGAATTGTATAGCTGCATAAATGTTTACATTTGCATTGAATATCAAATATTACTCTCTCATGTATATTTGAGCAAAAATGTATCTGTTATAATCAAGTACAATCTTTCTCATTACAAAAACTACACTTGTTATACATAAGATTTGACTGATTTATATGAAGAAAGACATTTCTTTTCTTAAGATAGAAGAACCACAAACCACTGTAACCATTGCCTTTTTAAATTTTGTGGCATTTTTACTTATCATTTATTTAATTTTAAAGGAGCAGTGTGTAAGATTTAGGGGAATTAAGCGGCATGTAGCAGTGAGGATTGCAGATTGCAACCAGCTGAAACTTCTTGTTACAAATCCTTCAGCAATCATTGTTTAGGAGTTTTTTTTACCAGAAGCCAAATTATCTCCAGATAAGGACCTTATCTCCATATCTCCTCTGCTCAAAAGCAAACTGACCAGGTGATGAAAACCAGTAAAAACACAGAATAAAGCAGTTTCAAGTTACAACTCAGTGTTTCTCAAACATGGTTTGACTCATTGGCTGCTAGCCAAGCACCTACAAGTGCTCACCTTTTTTCTTGAATAACTTTTAACTGGGAGCCACATTATCTCCAGAGGTCTTTTCCTCTCCAAAACGAATAGACCCGACAATTTAACTGGTAAAAAATTGTTGTTTTTTTGGATGCTGCTCGTTGCAGAGGGTCTGCTAACTATGGGGCCATCACAAAAACATAAAACATGCCCTATCTATAGCCAGTGTTTGGTTTGTCCATTTTGGGCCACGGTAGAAACATGGCTGTACAATACTGTGGACTCTATGGACAAGGACGTGGTGGACGAGGTGTTTATTTCCTAAAGAAAATATTCTTAATATATTTTATTCCATTTCTGCTAATATTTCCCCCTAAATCTGGCACAATGGACCTTTAACACTGTTATTTCATGCCAGAGACTCAACAAACAACACTTAACACTGACTTTATTAACTGTTATATTGTATGACCTTCTATTTATTATTTGCTAAACATAATATTTCTCATTTCTTTTTTTATTCAGTGTAACTTTAAACTTTGCTCTGTCCTCTTTTCCTCATCTCTCCTTTTCCGTCCATCTGCTCTGATAACCCTGCATCTGCTGCTGGTCATCTCCGTCCCTGTGTTTAGTGCAAGAAGCTGAACAGGAGGAGGTGAAGGTGATAGCGGACACACAGCCGCCTCGCTCAGCCAAGAAGGGCAAAGCCTCGGCCAGCTCAACTCCACAGACGGGCAGTGACAAGAAGGAGAGGAAGGGAAAGCACAAAGGTCAGCCTACCAGCCATCGTATTAAGAGTAGTCAGATAGAGTGAATGATAGATTGGACAGGCACACTGCAAAAAGATTGACAAACTGACTAAACGAGAGAGGAGGTGGTGAGGAAATAAAAACACAATTGTGTTGTTTGCAAATTTGTTTTGAAGCATATTGTGCTTGGAATTTACTTTTTAATATTGAACACAAACATAAACAGATTTTAGGTCATAAGACAGTCTCCAGTGTGAATAGAGAAATATCCAAATCCTCATTATCTAGCAGCTGCAACTGTCTGTACAAGCCCTCTTTGAAATCCTCACACAATAGTTCTGCTGATTTTCCGAGCCACATCTGGCAACAAACACAGCCAGTAAAGCTGCCCTCTTAGCTGCCGCTGTGGTGCCATGCTTGTCAGAGCTCAACTGTGTGTGATGATGTATGACCGTCTGAGTGCCGTCAGCCTGCTGACACGATGCAAGTGGAGGCATAAATTAGTCTTTAGATGGAGGAGGACAAACTGAGTGTTGAAATGAAGTATTCCAACTTCATCTACAGTGTTTCAATTGTTCCCTTTTGCTTTCGTGCTTCTCATTGCAGACTGACACTATGCAGTGTAATCATTTATACACAGATCAACCCCAACAATAAAACCACTGACGAGTGTAGTGAATAAATTTGATAATCCCTTTACAATTCAATGTTCTGCTGGGAAACCTTTGGACCTGGCATTCATGTGGGTGCTATTTGACACGCGCCACCTACCCAAATACTGCTGCAGATCAAGTAACCCCATGGTACTCACTGATCCCGCAGGGCAGTTCACCATGCCGCATCACAAAGTCTGCTTTGGAGGGGTGCCCGGTGGCTCGGTGGACAGAACAGGCGCCCCATCTACAGAGGTTATGTCCTTGCTGCAGCGGCAGCAGGTTTCAATTCCAGCCTCTGCCCTTTGCTGCATGTTATCCCCTCTCTCGCTCCCTCTTTCATGCTTACACTTTCCTATCAATTAAAGGCATAAAAAAGCCCATAAAAAATCTTTTTAAAAGAAACTGCCCTGGAATAGCCAGAGAAATGTTAAAAAGAGCTCAAGGTGTCAGCCTGGACTGAAATTCTCCAGATCCCAATCTGATCAAGCATCCATGGGATGTACGGGTATCGCAGAGTTCCTGTGTGCATGTCTCATCAGTTCACAGTCAAGTGATCTTGATGATGTTGTTTCTGGCACCAGGGTGTTGGCCGCAGATCTTTTAAGCCCTGCAGGATGCAAGGTTGGGCACCAGCATGTCCCACTGATGCTCGACCCAATTGGGATCATGGGAATTTGGAGGCAAGGTCGACGCCTTGAGCTCTTTGTCATGTTTATTGGGCCATCGGAGCCAAGGTCTCCCGGCAGAACAAGATGATCTGAATTATTCACGTTTTAGTGTTGTGGCTGATCAGTGTATATTTCCCATATAAATATAAAGATTCACTATAGAAAAATAAGAAACCGATACACAAAGCAATCAATAATCCCAGGTTTATAACAGCGTCATTATTAATCTTTGTAATTCATAATTTGCTTTCTGACATTAGAGATGTTTGTCAGGTGATCTAGCGCAACACAGTTAATGTTCACCTTTTGGATGCCTGTGTCCCAGAAAAATAACAGGAAAAAAAGTAAATGGGATTCCACGAAGGTAAAAGATTAATCAGGCCACAAAATCACCACTGATGGACCTGTCTCACATCCTCTCTGTCTCACTCTTTGATTACCTCAAGCACAAGCACACAGGTTCAGGAGAGCTATTCAACCACACTACTATGCAATCAGCTTCATCAAGGCTATAAAACAGATGAGTACAGGTTGTTGAATTTACTCAGAAGAGGCGATTCAAGCTGCTCTATAAATATATCTACATCTGAAATTAAGTATCAAACACAAGACTGATAGTGAGTGTGATTAAAAACAAAATGCAAATCTAAATAAAACTATAAAAATACAGTTTGCCTCCTACATGTACACCTCTTCCTAGCCAGGCTTCCAGCAGTTTTAATCATGGAATAAAATACACAAGTTATTTATACATTTACAGATTTTTATCAGCTTATCTATTAGAAATATCAGAAATACTGGTCCGGAAATTGTGGTCCGTTACAGTCACTCTGATGCCAAGCATAGAGAATTATAGAAAGTAGAAATAAGTACAAGCAAAGCACATAAAAATATAAATGTTAAATAGAAATACTGAATAATAGAAACAATGTTCATAACAACAGTAAGTAAAATACTTAAATTTATAAATATTTATAATGTCTTGATTGTGTAATGTATCCAAAAAATATAAAACTATATGCTTAATGCTACAATACAGCATATAAAACTAGTATCTAAAGTTAGAAATATAAAATATGTGTGATGCTACTATGTACAACACAATATGTGCATAAGTAAGAATAACATTAAGCATATATACAATATGTGAAACTCTGTTTGTATTTTCTAATAAATTACCTGACTAGACTGTCTTATAATTGTGTTGTAATCAACAAAAATATTTTTCAATATAAACAGCAACACGGCACCAAGTCTGGAATTTTAAGCAACAACAACAACAACAACCAAAAGGCAATGAACACTTGGTTTAAAATGGGGTTTCAAAATGTTTGTTTTGCAGTTTTTCACCTTTTCCATTATCTTTATTTTGTTTTTTGCATTTCTGTATAATGGAAATGAAAGACAAATAGAGAGGAGCTTGTTTTCAAACTGCAGTGAACTGTGGTTGAACGCCCGGAGCAGCATGGACATTAAGTTATTCCCTCTTACACTTTGGAAGCTAATTAAATAGTAAAGCCAGTCAGCGTGACAATGACTTTAAACATTACAACACAGCTCAGAACACCCACATATTTACTGAAGCAGAGATGTGGAAATGTTATCAGGCACGTGTCATTACATGAAGATGGACAGCTGCTTTTGTTTTACTTTGCTGGTACTCATTTAGTCATTTACTGTAGAAAGTGTGGGAACAGACAGTTCTTCAGCCTTCACCTTTGTTTACATATCAATATATGTAATGTTAATAAGTAGGCAGGTTTTGTTGCTTACTGACAGGGTGTGAACTACAGACTACTACTATCATTAATGTGTTAATTTTGTAAAAACACTTCATTTTAAATTACAGACCGACAGACTTTATTAAGGTCCTCATTTATCATGCCAATCTGTTTTTTATTTCCAGTGCATCAACTATTTTATTGGCCTATTGTTTTTATTACTTGGCCTATTAACATGCTGTGCCTTTGCAAGGTTTTTATTCCGGAGTCACCAGCTTTGAAGCTTTGAATATGTTTTTCTTGTTTCACAAATTGCAAGAAATTAGTAAAACATGACAACGACATGGCCTGAAAATGTATTCTAAAAAAGGGGAAGGTTATTATAAAATTGTCCCTAAAATTTAGAAAACTATATTTTGTATCATTATGATGTTATATGCAAAATAATGTTACAAAAAATATGTAAACAAAGATTTATTTCATTTCTTTTTTTTCAGCACTTTTTGTGGGTAATTTTCTTTAAAAACAAAAACAAACAACAAACACTTTTTTGTTGTTTATTTTCAGGTAATTTTCTTGTAACATTTTTACTAAAATCTCACAAATTTTTAGTAAGTTGCTCATTGCCTTCTCACCATGTTTTTGAAAAAAATCAAACCAATTTGCTCGAAGGGTTAATTGATCATATTGTGTCATAGTATGATTGCTTTTGATACTAATTATGGATCAGATGTGCTGACATAAAGAAATGTAGACCTACATGCTGAATCTATGAATGTCTCTTTGTAACTAGAGTCACAATCAGTCCTCTTTTTGAGGCACCCGCCAGCCCTTGACCCTTTGTTAAAAAAAAGTGAATGCCCCCTAAAGCCACGGTGTAGTTTGCACACTGATTACTGATCTAACAGAGAGAATGCAAACTGAACGTCGGCTTGGAACCCTCTCATGTCCCGAAGCTCTCTCCATCAAGTGAATGCCCGTCAGAGGTTCACTCTTGTTTTATCTTGGTATTTATCACTCTACCTCTTTGTTTTTTCCCCAACTTTAACGGGGCTCTTTTTCTTTCGCAGGCAGTTTCTGCAGTTACTTTAGTTGCTCCCCTCTGGGGATAGTAACTGCAAAAAACATACAATGATACTCTTTGGTAACTTGGGATGGCTACCAATAGCTACCAGGAAAGACAAAAGTGCCTGTTTTGGTTGCGCACACTTTCTTTGTGCTGTAAATCAAGCCTTCATTTTCCAGGGAGATCACAAAGTGGCAGACAAAATTGCATTTGAAGAAAACCAGGTCTCACTCCCAACTCTTCAAATACCAATGCTTGTTCAGTGGTCCTCGGAGGCAGACACCAACACACGAGGCACCTCTTTGTGGCAGCATTTTGTGATGCACCAGCAACTACCGGGTGAATGTGCATTTATTTTAAAAAGAGACTGTATACATTTAACAAGCAGAAACTACACATTTCATGTGAAAATGTTTACTTAGGAAAGACACAACACAGTCATATTTTGACAGGAAGGGCCAGTAACCAGGTGTCAGCATTTGAAAATTTGGCCTACAGAAAACATCATCCCTGGGGGCCTATGGAACCAACATAAACACTGATGGTGTCAACATGCTATAGCCTTTTTTGTGCAATCAACATTTGTTTCATATTAATCCGTTGGAGCAAAAAATGTGTCCATTTCCACTTTAACTTTAACATGAGATAATGTTTGTTGTATTCTGATGGAGTTTGCTCTTGTGGGATTGTGGCTCAGCAGCGATCGATGGCCTGGCTTCCCTGCAGGATGACGGTCAGATCCAGATCCTGACAGTGGGTCACCCCAGCACAGAGGAGGGCGAATCAGAGCCTGTCATGAGCTGCACACAGTCACAGAGTAAACAGGATCTGCGCGTCACCATGCTCAAGAAAGGTACTGTCACTGCATTTGCAATAACACAACCATGAGTCCACATTGACACCCACGCCATTCTGGTTCACTGCTGTGGCGTGTTGGTAGGAGGGTGAAACATGCTGATTCATGTCTTAACTTGCAACTGTAAATAGAAATTCCATTTTAAGACCCAGTATGTGAATGATATAATTATTAACATATGATGCTGACATATTTTTCTGTCGACAAAATGTTTGTTTCTTAGAAACAAAGTTACTGTAAACACTGATTATTACTGCACTCATTTTTTTCCCTTACACAGTAATCTATTCTATAGCAGTAAATTAAGATTAAATTAAGATTTTGGAAGCTTATAAATCTGTGTGTGTGTGTGTGTGTGTGTGTGTGTGTGTGTGTGTGTGTGCGTGTGTGTGTGTGTGTGGTGTGTGTGTGTTGATTGGTACAGTCTAGTACCAGTGTGGTTTACATTTCTACCAAATGTAATGTATTGCATTGTGAGATGTTTAGCAAAACGTAGCATGTTATTCTATAATGGGAATTTTTTTGGGACATTTAACAGTGCATATGATGTACTCTGTACTCAAAATTTGGACTATAAAATGGTAAACATAGTGATTTTAGACAGATTTTTGTTTTTTCAAAAACTAGAAAGAGATTTGGAAATTAAAAATGTATTAGTTTTTGGATTTATATGTAAAGAGTGATTGGGACATTATTGGTGCTATCATATCATGTCACGATAGTTTAATTTCAAGTATTTTTTATTCAACGCTTTTAATGCAATTTCTTTTATGAAAATCTATTGGCAAAAAACTCATACAACAATACCATATTTCTTATTATGCAGGGCTGTAATTTACAACTTCATGCCAGATAAGCAGAGTGTGTTCCCACATTGTCAGAGAGATTCAGAACAAGCGGACCTCAAGTGGACCAGCTTGAAATGTTAAGTCACATTATTGTTTGGCACCAAATAAGTGTTATTACACCTCCTTAACATGGATGACTGGACTCACAGACTTCTGGGAAACAGCCACTATTTGTGTTTGGTTTAACTGTTATTTTCGTCTGCAAGCCAGCTTTATTCTTTCACGAAACTACAAGCACATATTTTACATTTTATCACTTACAGTTGCCATGAAATCAGCATGCATGGGAAAACCAGACACTGAATGGTAGTAGACGTCATAAAATGAAATGCTGAAAGCACTGAATAACAACAAGAGACAGTAGACTGTCCAGATAACACCAGAGATAACAATAACTACGGATCCTGAATTTACCAAAAACCCCAGTGGGTCTCCACTGATTCCCCTTTTCTACCTTAATTTTGACCTATTGGAGCATTTCAGCCAAAAGTAAATTGATTAAGAATAGAAAAAAAACAAAAAATCAAAGTTGTTCTTGACCTTAAGTGCAAACTGTTATGAAATAAGTGGGCTTGTCATATTATACAAGTTGGAAAGAGAGCAGTCTAGCATGTAATAGTCCTCTACTTCTTCTTATCATGAGTTGGTTCATGCTTGTTTTTTTTGGATAAAAACAAATATCTGCGATGACTGTCAGCTCCCAGGTAATCAATATGATCTGCCATCTCGCTACAACTGTTTACTCCTGTTGTGCATTCTGTAATGCCCCCTATTGATGATGCATCCTTGATTACAATGGTTTCGCTAAAAACTGGTGGAGCCATGGGCTGATGCAATAGAACCAGTTCAAGAACTAAAGGCTTTTGAGTTCTTACATCTGGTTTGTTTAATGGAAACTTGTGACGTAGTTGCACCCACAATGGGACACAAGCTATTTTACTTAATTGTCAAACTTTGATGTTGTTGGGTTGTTCTTTTTTTTAAGTTATACTGGATAAAGTGGGAATGTGTTCATGTTTTATTGGACTTAGGGATTTCATGTTACCAATAAACTGTAGGAGAAAAGAAGAAGAAAGACACCTCTCTCTTTCTCACTTTGTTTTTGTGTTTCCTCTATCTGTGAAGGTATTTCCAGCAGTATGAATTTTGATGAGGAAGAGGATGACGAAGATGAGATCAGTTCCAGTTCCTCACAACTCAACAGCAACACGAGACCAGGCTCCGCCACTAGCAAGAAGTCATGCAAGGTACCACAAAGCTCACATCAGACATTTGTGCTCTCTGCATGTGCTTTTATCCTGCCCAGCAACTGGCAGTTTTCACAAGTAAATAATGACATAAAGAAAAAAATATGGATTTATTTCTGTCACTAAAAGTACTGTTCCAGACTGTTATGCCTTAATGCGATAAGATAAAGTGCTGCTGCACTTCAATTTTTTCTTTATATTCTGCAAACAGTAGCTATTGAAATAATTTGGGGCTTTCACAATTTCTGGCCTGTCATTTATGTTTTCCCCACAACAAAGCCATTCTCTTTTTGTGGATGATAGTGTATGCAGGTGGTGGAATAATATCTCATACAAACACCTTATGTGCCTGCAGCAGTTTCAAAGGGAAAAACAGTTGGTTTGGAAGATACAAACCTGAGGTGGAGAGCTTTGCATAAAGGCCCAGGTGGGCCATTGTAAGCATCAACGTGTAGTTTATGTAATCATCATAACATAACATAAAACAAGTATTATGAAAATATGTGTTGCAGTTTTTCCCACAGAATTAGAATCTGAGTTGCAGAGGCTAAGTTGCAGCTTGTGAAGTTTGAGTGGCTGGGTGGATAATTGATCTCTGGATCCAGTCAAAGCTGATTAGTTCAAAGTGATAGATGAGAGGAAGAGTATCTGCAGAAGCAAACTTTTAGATCCAGCACAATTAATTATTATGTTTCACTGTCACTGCGCCTTTCATTCTTCTGTTCCATTTGTGCCCAGAGTATGCTCTGCGCCCCAAAAGTGTGGTGCAATGTTTAAACAAGCAGTATATATTCCAGTAGCACTCCTAATGAATGGTCCAGTTCCAAATATATAAAATCAATACATGGTGGCAGATGTTTTGTTTGTGGTGGGCCACCACAAACAAATGCTCTTTGTTGAACCCTATGTTGTACCAGAGGCATGGGTTTAGTTCCAACATTGGGGGGGACACAAGCTAATCTTGGTAAAATTCACACTTATTTAACCTCGCTTTGAACATGAAACATGGAGATAATAATCCTTTCACAGTCTTGTTGTGCCCAAAGTCAGAACTGAATTGGGGGAAAAAAGCTTTCAGGTTCTGCGTTCTCGGCACCTACAGCATGGAACAATCTGCAAAATGATCTGAAACAGTGACCTTGAATGAGTTTAAAACCAAGTTGAAATTCGTTGAGTCCAGGCTGTCTGTGCGTGGCTATTTTATCTGATTGCTTTGTTTTTATTTAAATAGCTTGTTGTTGAAACTGCTATTTTTGACCAGGTCTTTCTTGTAAGAGATCTTTTATCTCAATGGGAAAAAAACAGGTCAAATAAAAACTAAAAAATACAATAAAATGAGATGGGGTTGTGGGTCCTCTGCCAGAAAATGTTGAGCATCATTCTAGTTTTCCGCATTCTGGTGAATATACTGTGCCAATATGGTAGAAATGTCTTAAATCATGTCAAACTAAAGTCCTCTTTTACGTTCATGTTTTTTAGGGGAAAGGGGAAACAAATGCACATATTCTAAATATTTAGGGGGCTGTGTCCCATGCATCACCACCGAAAATCTACACCTGTGTGTTGTGTGCTCCTTTTTTGCATACTTCTGATCACCTGAAGTCAGCCTGCTTTGAGCTACTTAGTCAAATGTTGAGTCTACCGATATCCATTTTGCTTTTCTCCATTTCAGGCATGAAAATAGATGTCAGGTCAGACACCATGCAACCCTTATTAAAAACACATTCTCTTTGTAGCCTCCACTCTGTTCAGAGTGAAGCCACAGCTGGCATTGTGCTCATGATAGCCATCTTTGCTCCTCATTCCACTCTAATCTTTCCCTTCAGTCAACTCAATCTTCCGTCTCTACACCAGCTCCTTATTTTAGACACAGTGTGCTCATTCTCGGTCCCTGTGGACGATTTGATCTTCAGGCTCATTACTCTGTTCTAATGAAAGTCAACTCCAATGCATCACTCACCAGTCCACCATCTCACGATGGGTCTTGCCCTGAGTGGGCTGTTTTCGCCTACAGGAGGTGGCTTCAGCACCGACTCCACCAGTCAATGAACCTGCTGTCGATGTGGATGACCTTGAAGAGTTTTCTCTGCGACCTGCACCCCAGGGCGTCAGAGTGAAGTGCAGAATTACCAGAGACAAGAAAGGCATGGACAGAGGCATGTATCCCACCTACTACCTTCACCTGGAGAGAGAAGACGGCAAGAAGGTGAGAAGGGTCAGGTAGCCGAAACAACACACAGCACAACAGAATTTAATCCAAACATCTAAGGAGTATTAAACATGGAGAAAACTCTGCAAATTCAGTAATTGTCTCTCACTAAGTAGCACAGTCTCTACATGGTGAGCATATATTTCATGTAGTTTATGTGTCAGTAATAAGATATTTAAAAGAGATTGTTTTGTGTGAGTCTGAGTAAGTTGATTTACTAATTTGGTTTCTGACTTGGCTTATCACAGGTGTTCCTGTTAGCAGGCAGGAAGAGGAAAAAGAGTAAAACATCAAATTACCTCATCTCCATCGATCCCACTGATCTTTCTCGAGGTGGAGAGAGCTTCATTGGTAAATTGAGGTAAGTCTCATGTGGCTTTGCTACATGGAGCATATCTGCAACCCACACCACAATTATGTACACTGACTGAGAAATCTTGTGTATTTCAAGTGTTTGATCCTATAATATATTTTTTAACTTTATGTTTAGCCTTGCATTTAGTGTTGATACATTTTTGATGAATGTATCTATTCATTTCAAGTACAATAAAATAAAATTAACATCAAAAATACATTTTTTTCTTACATTTTTGCCCCCCACCCCCACATCCACGGTCTGACATTAAATCTCTATGAATGCAATTACAAAAAAAGTAGGTAAATAACTAAAATAAAAAAAAAACAATACAACAAAATATGTATATACATCTACAAAGGTACACCAATACAGTGTTTAAAGCGTCAGGGGGGTGTTTGAAGATAGATTTCTAGTAACCTTGCAGATGGAGCTAACACATTTTCTAGTAATATTTATTGGATATTTAATCTAAGTAGACTACATTTCCATATGTAGATAACTAAAATACATTTGGAGTCTGTCCCCATTTATTCATTGGGAACCCTACATAAAAACTGCATGAGTAACACTTTATAGTATAAGGTTCACAGAACTGTGTGTACTGAAGCTTATAAGGAATGAGCCATGAACAAAATCATCTTCTGATGTATAAATGGTTAGAACTTGAACAGCATCTTTATATTATTATTCACACAAGAAATTACAATGACTGAACTCTTTCAGCCTCGCTGATGAAAATGTATAAGAAAAATGTTACATTGTTGTCTGAGCCAGTTATGTATAATTCACCTCTCACCTCTTGCCTTTCCTACCTTCCTCATAAATGTACATAAACTGTAAATTCTTTTAATGTTTAAGGCCACAGTAAGAGGCAGGAAGAGAGTCGAGACGTAATCTTTAGAGACAGCTTCAAGGCTGCGTTAGTGGCTCCATGGAAACTCCTGGTGAGTTTAATCAAATATAGCTCTGTGCAGCCTTTAATCTTCAGAGCGGGCCTGACCATTGGTCGATGCACTGCTCAAACCTGTGCAATCACAATCCCACTTGAATGATGGCGATCTAAATTTAAATGAACAGTGACCTTTCATCTAGTGCTTCTCAAGAGTCCTTGAGGGGCTGGCCTAAATGAGCTATGGACTATAAGAGGTATACAGTCAGCTGTTTGAAGCTGTGGCTTTGAAAAACCAATGCAAAGCCATACTATCTATAATGCACACATATGTACACGTGATCCACAACAGTCAACCTCTGGGTCGGGCTGTTGTGCTGTTTAAGACTGTGTGTTTGAATGTCAGAGGATGTCACAGGCCAAGTATGTGTGCACACCTTTTGTTGCTCTCAGTGCGCACAAATATGACAAGAGAACTAAAAAGAAGAACAACAAAGTAGAAGTTAAACACAAACACTTGAATACAAGAACTAAGTAAAATATATACATAGTTAGACTCTAGTGCAAGTGGGGCTGGAAAATAGAACAATAAATGTAACATACATGAGCTAGGTGGATTTCACCGTATATAAAGCTTATACAGCATGCTTATATTATGTTTGACAGATGTTTATTTGCATGTTTACAGTTCATATTTAAACTATAAATAACTGTAATTTACTGATAAAGTTGATTGGTGTTTATTGCACAGGAATTGTTCCTGACATAGTGATGGCTTTTTGAAAAAACTTCCTGTTTTCTGGTTGTTTTGGCATACAGTGTGCCGTAGCATCTACAGTAATAATATAGTGTAGTTATATCAATAGTACTAAAAAATGCAAAGAGAGCAAAAAATGATGATGGAATATTTGATATCAGGAATTATAGTTGGGCAACATGGGGAGAACATGCAAACCCCACAGTGAAGGGCCTAAAAGCTGCCCTCAGTGTAGAAATGGCCATTAAATATTGTTACTGTGAGAAATCATTATCAAGTGAAAAGGCTTGTGGAACAAGTGCACAGTGTGGAGAAGCAAATCTCCAACTAATTAAACTGCATAACTTCAGAAATTATCTACAGGGGTTCAAAACATTATTGATACTGTATGCAAATAAAGCAACCAGAAACTGCCATATTTGACAGAATCACTACTGCAATGTATAAAACAACAGAACTACAGTGCAATCTTTTTTAAGGTTACAGGATCAGAGGATCATTTCTTTTATTTATAGTTGATACATAGATGCTATATTTCACAACATAAATATGCTTTATAGTCATAGTAAATTGTCATGTAGACCCTGTTTCAAGGTTCATCTAGGGTAAGAAGTCACATAAAGACAAAGCATTAACCCCCAGCCTCCTATTGTCAGGATGTGGATCTGACCATCTTCCTGGACGCCAATCCATTAATCCTTGCTGAACCCCAATCCCACAAGCATGAACTCCTTTAGAGCACAACAGCTATATTACTGCTTAGCAATCAGAGTGACCTGCAGTGGAGCATTTCAAATTCCTCCCATTTGCAATAAGACTCTTAAACAGCTCCCCTCTGTGTGGGAGGTGGACTTGCCGTCTGCACTGGACTCACCTGCACATCCATCTTCACCTTTGCACACTTATTTGCACATTTTTCTTTTTTATTGCCCTTTTTAATCTTTTTGGCTTTTTGTTTGTTTGTTCTCTGTACATACTGTACATATCTTTATTATTATTGTTATTTTATTCAATTCTCTTTTATTTTATTATAAGAGAGCACATGTTAAGTGCCTTTGCTTTATATATATATATATATATATATATATATATATATATACACACCTGCATTTTCCCTTTTCCTTTTAATCCAAATATTTCATTCAGTTGCTGCTCTCTTATTTGCTGCTGCAACCAAAACAGTTTCCCTCACGGGATTAATAAAGTATTTCTATTATATTCTATTCTAAACACAAACAGCTGCTGTTCCTTTTTGTATGTTAATAATCAGCACTGACAGGAGCTGCTTGCTGTTTTACAGTTTTCTCCATAGTATCAGTTGATAGTAAATCAGTGAGATGTACAGCTACATCTCTTCAGTCTGTCATGTTTTCTTTGCAGGTCTAACCTCATGGGAACTAAGTTCACTGTATACGACAGCGGCCTGAACCCCATGAAGAGCACCACCAGCCTTGAAGCTAGCAACCTGCGCCAAGAGCTAGCAGCCATTTGCTATGTGAGTTGTACAAAATACTCTTGAACCCTCATCTATTCTTAGTTTCTTATACATATGAAGGAAAATGTTGAGCAATGAGTTGGCAATAAGACACATGATAATTCAGTGTGATTATACACACAAATTAGGGTTTACTTGGTCAGAGGTAATGTCATTTCTATAATTAGTTAACATGGAAAGATTTACTATCAGCAGAATATAGGAACCAGCAGAAGACCTACTGTACATGCAATTTAATCTGCTTTGATAATACAGCATCCAGGTTGACGTGTCTGGTGGCCTTTGAAATGCACAGTTTCATTTAGAGAGTCTAATTAGATAAAAACATCCATGCAACAACCTGAGGAGTCAGAGCATTGTTATAATCCAGCTGAAATCTAGTTATCTTCTGCACATGCATCAATCCAAACAGACATTTGTACAGGAGAATGGCTTTAACCTTCATGGCAGACACAATAACTTAATATTTGTTTAATACTGATGTAGTCATCAGCTCAACAAAAAATGTAATATTTGTAGACTCCATATGCAATTTAAGCTTTGCAAGTTTGTTGGATGAACATGCTCACAGTGCAGTTTTTTATCGTTTCACTCCAGGAAACCAATGTTTTAGGATTCAAAGGACCTCGCAAAATGAGTGTCATCATTCCTGGAATGAACATGGACCACGAGAGAGTGTCTATTCGCCCACGAAATGTATGTGTTACTTAATTTCTCAATAGCCGTATCTGTCCTGAATGATTCAACCTATTCTAATGCTTCCATTATTGATCTGATGTTCATGTCTGAAGCTGTTTTACTTTGTTCTTCACTACAGGACCATGAGTCACTGCTGGCCAGGTGGCAGAACAAGAGCACAGAGAGTGTGATCGAACTTCACAACAAGACGCCTGTGTGGAACGATGACACACAATCCTATGTGCTCAACTTCCACGGCAGAGTCACTCAGGCCTCTGTCAAGAATTTCCAAATCATTCATGACAATGACCGTGAGTTCTTACATCTAAATTGCCATGTTATATTCTGTTATAGTTTTTAGTATGGAAGCTTAATGCATTCACTGGAGAAAAACATACTGGCAGATGCAGATGCTTACAGCTATCCATAGCCAACAGTGCTATTTGCACCCTGCGAGGAATAGCCAATGTGGCTATTTACACCCAGGTAATGAGAGCATCATAGCAGAACGCAGGTGTCTGTAGCCAAAAATGATATATACACAGTGTGCAATCAGCAGCTTTACACTTTATAAAGACTAAAGATAATGATTCAACTAAGTCTAAAAATACAAAAACAGGCAATGACTGTGACACTGCTGTGTTTAACCCAAATATTACCTTGATCGATTGTGTTGCTTTTCATACTACCTCACCCTACTTCATTGCAGTACATTGTGAGTTTTTTCTATTAAATGAATCACTTTAATCTTCGAGAATATCCCAGACTGGTGAGTACTTGAGCTAACCATGACCTCTTTGTCCTAATCCTAACGGCTTTTGACCCTTAGGGCCACATTGTGATGAGTACCAGCCAATCACAGCATGTAGTGGGATCCATAGTAGGGATTGGTGTATATAGAAGAAGACAAACTTTATTAATTCAAATAGATACGCTGAATTTTTTTTCGGTTTTTCTGAATGAAAGACATTGTTATCTCAGAATTCTGACAAAACAGCTTGTAGGGAAAAAAGTGCTCTTGTTTTTCTGAATTAAGAAGATTATTATCTCATTAGAATTTTATCCGTCTGTATTTTATTACAGAACTCCCTTTGTTAAAAAATATCATTCTTGTTCTCAAATCAATTTTTCTTTTTTTTTTTTTTTAATAGAAACAAAGAAGTGCAGAGTGAGAGAAATTAGTGGTGAAATAAATGCTGTAAATCATAATACACAACAAAATTTTACATTATTGGAGTCATACAACGCAGCTGATGCAATCTTTTATTTCAAGTCCCAAACTCTGCATTAATTCATTCTATAATTTGTTTCATAATAACTACTTTTATTGAATGCTTTGCTCTCAATAATTCAAAATACAAATTAAAGGGGGGCGAGAATATTGTTTCGAAGCAGCCTGTCTAAATTGTCTTTCCTGGTCATTCTCTGCTTTAGCTGACTACATTGTGATGCAGTTTGGCCGTGTGGCAGAGGATGTCTTCACCATGGACTATAACTACCCAATGTGTGCCCTGCAAGCCTTTGCCATTGCCCTCTCCAGCTTTGACAGCAAGTTAGCCTGCGAATAGACCCCAGCCTGAAGTTCAGTGGAGAACTGGTCCATCTGTCCTCTCAACAAGGGCTGTT
The DNA here is from genome assembly GCF_008729295.1 of Plectropomus leopardus. NCBI lineage: Eukaryota > Metazoa > Chordata > Actinopteri > Perciformes > Serranidae > Plectropomus > Plectropomus leopardus. The sequence continues at coordinate 17,968,793 of NC_056463.1, forward strand.
AATGTATCCCTGGGGCTGGTTTGAGATTTCCAAATCACCCAGTACCAAGGAAGTCCTGCATATTCCAGAATGCTTTATGGGCCTCAAGTTTTGTGTGTATGTGTGTATGTGTTGGGGGGTGGGACTTCGGGAAGGTCTTGGTCAGTGGAAGAAAACAAGCACAAACAGTAATCCACTTTCAAAATCCAATTCATTTGTTTTGATAACTATAGTCATTTTGTACTGTAATGGCATTATGAAAACAAACACTGTTCCTTTAGGTAGTAGTTAGAGAAATTTAACATTTCTTTATCTGTAAATTATAACTAACAATTATACATCTGTAAGTTTTAAAAGCCGACTGGGGTTTATGTAATCTGCCACACAAAACTGTCACACTTTTCCTCAAGCATGACTACTGCTTCAATAGTTACTGCATTTAAACACCATGCACGCCATATATTTATTTTGTTATTTATGTATTTATTACATTTTGTTTGTTGTTACCATTTGCAGCCATTTCAGCAGAATAAGCTCTCTGGAGCTGCAAGCACACAGATTAGCATCACAAGAAGGAATATCTCTCATTTCCACACAAAACAATTAGCAATGTGTGACGTGAAAAGGGCAGAGGCGTGTTACACTGTACCATATACAATATTGTGTCACAGTGTCATGTATGCGAATGTATAGGATGATGGTGCACTTTACTTTGAAGTCTGTAGTGGATGAGATATAGCTGTACATACTTTATTGTGCCTTTGAAGACTAATTCCAGTGTTATGCTTTGGCCATAAAAAGGAGCTGAGCTTGAATTGGTCTTTGCTATTCTCGCTGTCTTCTCATGCATTGGAGATAATTCTCTGTAGCTACTTTGAATTCAGCTGTCTGATGCAGGGGTCATTTAGACTGATTAGATGGCTGGAGTTGCAAAAACCTCCAGAAACCAGTGGCGCCCCCGATACAATTGTTGGCCTCCCCCTGGTGATATAACTGAGAGTCAGTTTTACAATCTGTACTTGCTCTTTCTAGCTCTTTAAATACTTCTTTGAATCCTCTATCAGCATAACTTTTCTTGTGCTGCATTTAGATGCCGTCACAAATATTCAAACCTTCCAATCCTAGGCAAATTGGTTTGCTTTCTTTTGAAAATGTGAAAGACACTTATTAGATTTGGATTTTTTTTTTTTTACGCTATATTTATAATTGTCACAATTATATATTTAAAAGTATTTTACCAGATTAGTATTATTTTAAAACACCATTTCAAGGTAATGTCCTTGTTTGTCTTTATGATTATTCACATTTTTTCTTTGATTTTCTTTTTTCTCTAATTTTTAAGTAACTTTTCTTCTGAAGTTGCTTATGGCCTTTTTCCAATGTTTTTCAAAGAACCAAAGCCAATTTTCTGTTTTTTAAGGGGTAAACTAGAGTAGAGTTAGCAGTATCTTGAAACTAGACAAATTTTGGCATTCATTGGTACCAACTAAGACAGCACAGCTTGTTGGAAAGGGGGATTAAATAATCCAGAATTAGGCAAAATTTTGGTTAGAGAACAACTGACATGGTCCTTTTTAAAGGGGCCCCTTGAACTCTCACCTTTAAGGTATTTGAATTTAACTGGGTTTCTCTCTGTACCCACAAGTCTTCCCTAAACTGTAGAAGGCTTGTTCCCACTAAATGTTTTGTTCCCTACTATCAATGTACTCCTTCAAATTAGAGCTGCAAATTTGTCTTTTTATGGAAAGGACGACCAGCCTATATAAAGAACAGTGAATCCCCTAATACATATAACACATAACACAATAAAACAGGACTGTTGTGGAACGAAAATGTTAACTGTACTTGTATTAGTGCATCCTCATTAGATAATTAGTAATATTAACTTTAAAATAAGAAACCAAAGTGTAAAAGAATGTGTTTCCTTAAGTCTCCATATTAACACACTTATAGATAGATAGCCTAACTGCATAATTGAACTCCTGAAATTTTACTCTGGCTTTTGGATTTGGTGTGCCACCCAAAGATTTTCAGTTGCTCCATCTGGCCATCCCTTCCAAAATATTTTGGGGGCGCCACTTACAGAAACCTCCAAATCATTGGACAACATTTTAGTGATTGTCCAGATATATTTAAATCAAATTCAGGGCCAAGAACACGTAACACTAAGAAGGCGAGTAATTATTTACACTGACCCGTAAATCTGGAAGCGGAATAAATATTCACAGCACTCAGGCTTGTGCTCATATCTTCTGATGTCTCCTACCTGGAAAAAAAACTGAACTCAAATTGATGTACTGCCATCAAACAAACAGGAACAGTGTAAGTCTGCCATAGCTTAAACATTGCATATTTCATTTTTTGCTCTTTACATCTTAAATTAGTTTTTATGCTCATCTGAGATGAAGTTTGGTACATTCCTCCTCTCTGACCGGCAGTAAGTTTCTATATCATGTGGTTTATTGCTGTTCACATTTCTACTCAAAATATTATTGCTCTTGCTTCTTCTGGGGCAGTGTTCTTTCTCAAATATATGACAGTATTTTGTATTTTATGACCATTAAAAAATGCTGAATGAAGGCAAAGAACAATCTCTGATACCGCTATTGTTACTGTGGGTTATGAGGAAATCTTTATCAAATGTGCTATTCTTGTACTCAATTGTGTTCTAACTATTTTAAATTTCTATTTTAAAATTGTTGATACTCTTGCTGTAAAGTCTGCTTTTCATACATGTGTCCAGGAACCAAAGGTTCTTTCACTTTCTGTTTTTAGTGCTCTCGTTGTAATGTACAGTAAATGGTGTACAATTTACTGTGGTGGTATAGACACAGTCTTTTGTTCATGGAAAAAAATAAAACTTCAGTAAGTCAAAATATATGTTCCTAACCCTACTCTTTTCAATGACATGTTCGCCAGTTTGACAGTCTTCTATCCTTTGTTCTCATTTCAAAACGAGGTAACAGTGAACCTGCTTTTGCAAATAACATCTAGTCAAAGACAACTGGTACCTGCCCCCCTCTTCTGAGCTACAGTATAGCTGTGGTTCCTTACTGTGCCGGTTAATTTAACACTCAAAGTAATACTGAAATATAGTGTTGAGATGTATTAGTTAGTTTTTTCAGTCATTTAGATCTTTTACACAGAGGACAGTTAAAAGCAGAATTATAGATTCGAGTCAAATGAAATGGACTCGACCCAGACTCGATTAACAAATTTAATGACTTTAGAGTCAACCTGAAAAAATCAGAACAGACTTGCAACTCAACTTGCACTCTCACACCAGTGACCCATGACTTCAGTTGGACTTGAGCCTTTTGACTAGGAAGTATTTGATGTCTTCCTTCAAGCTCAAAGATTAAAAAGTATGTTATTTGAAAAGTGCGCCACGAATAAGCTAACTTAAATGTTATTAATTCCCAAGAAGTTGACACTTTGTTCCCCAAATCCACTTTGTTAGAACCTGTCTGACAGCATCCTGTCAAGTTGCAGGAGAGAACCATGAAGAACTAAAGTAATGTAAGTGCCAGCTGGACAAAACTATACCCAAAACAATTTTGTTTATGTGCAAAAAAATATGTGGTGATTAAAGTCAATATGAAAAACATATGTGTCAAATATAACAGATGAAATAAAGGCACATTTAAAAAAGCATTGGTGTTTTTTGTAAATTTTAAATTGGCATAACATAAGCACTGGAAACTTATTTGAACATAGGAGTTGACAGTCTGGACTTGAAATAAAAGACTTGAGACTGCCGTGACTTGAAAAAATATGACTTGGTCCGACCTCAGGTTAAAAGCCTACATGATGCATGAAAGAGAAAAATATGAATACACACATAAATACATTATTTGAGGTTGAGATATAATGCAGTCTTTTATTATGAGTCTGGATTTTTACAAAAGGAACAATGTACCTACTAGCTAATACTATAGGAGTGGTGCTTTGGTGTGCAAACAAACGTCCTTCACTAGCACTCTCAACACAGAACAGGCCCAACTTCACAGAGATGGATAGGAAAAAGACAGATGTTAAATCGTGTTGTGGCTGGTTAAAGCTACATTTTGCTTCATTTGTTGTGGCGTTTAGTTTCTGACTTTCTTTCTCTCCCGCTGCTGATTGTTTTGTCTGCTTTGCATTTTTGTATGATCAGAGAGACAGCTCTGACCATGGGGGTTTTTCCTTGATCCTACCATGACATCCACTAATCAATATCTCTATTCCTCTGAGACTGAGATTCCACTTCAAACTCACTCACCCTTTTTGTGTCTACCCCCGATTATCTACAATTTGTGTTTTTTTCCAAAGCTGCTTTGGCATACTAGACCAGAAGATGTGCTAGTCTTTGATATTTTATTGTTCTCTGCTCACACATGTTGATACACATTCATGAAACACTGCTCATCTTCGAAAAAAATAATGCCAATAAGTGTTAAATACTACATATATATATATATAATATATATATCTTATATATATGTGTGTGTGTGTGTGTGTGTGTGTGTGTGTGTGTGTATATGTATATATATATATGTAGATGATCCTCGCAAATGTCTCAGTAATAATAGTAATTTTTTACATTTAAAACATGTGTAAGTGTAAATAATAATATTAATAATGGCTTTGTATGTTCAGGTGTGCCTGCAAGTCAGCATGCACAGTGCCAGGGCTTTGACCAAAAACAACTCAATGATTGCAGCCATTGGTAGCAGCTACATCTGTGCATGACAAGACAAAATATACACAGTGAGAAAGGTCTTTTGGTCAGAGGGACATGTTTGATGACAGCTGAACTCTGAGGCTGCTGAGAGTGATGTGTGCGACCACTGCTAAAAACCATTTAAGTTCAACTAAGGAACATCAAATGTTAAACCATTTTCCCATAAACTGTCCTAACTGTAACAAATATGTCTGTTTTGCTTCATGTCGATTGTAACAATCATTTAACATTACCCCCCAATTCTACTGAAAGACTGAGGCTGTTTTCCTACTGTTATAATGTCATTACTTTTGTCTGACACTTGACAGGTATAATATTTTTTTGTTTTCTCCAGTAATATTGAAAGGCTTCATTGCCTTTGAGATAGTTCACAGCTGCCTGACCACTGGAGTTAGACCCTGGCCCTTAAACTGCAGCAGCTCGCTGCTCTTAAACAGTTGGATTGAGTGCAAAGGATGGATCGCCCTACAGGGTGTAATAAAGTGTAGCTTAATCTCATCAATCACTTGAGGCATCAATGTGAAAAGCAGCTACTGACTTAATGTTGGCTGAACATGAAGTCAAAGTTGTACAGCTTTCTCACTGCACCCTTTTCATTTTACGGCACTCATCTGTATAAATCTCACATATTTTGTATACTTGCACGTGCTTTGCTGACATTTACCACAGCTACTAACTTGCAAAAGCCTTCTCCATCACAGTCTCCTGCTTCTCTTTTTGTATGCACCATGCCCTGTATTTATTTTTATGATGGTAATTGCTCCGAGATATAAGCAGTGCTCCCTGGGTGTTATTTATCATCTCGTTGTGTATTCTAGGCTGTTATGCTACATTAGCACAACAGGGAGTTTTACTAAGAGTAGAACTGTAGGGGACCAGCAGGTGGAGCCAGATATTGCATGACCGTGTAAGGTACTGCACACTCATCAACTACCACTGATGTGACACATTTTTGATATTACAGTAATAACAAAGGTGTCTTGTGAAAGAAAATTGGAGTGATGATAAATGTTGCAAACATTCTCTGGGTAGACGACATAATTTCAAAACTGCAAAGCCTCTGTTGATTTAAAAACAAGCAAATTAGCAGTCCCTAAGATTATAATAATCTTCCAGTCTTTTAAAGCTTCCTCACACCCACACAGGTGTAGCTAATGAATCTGACTGATAGAAGCTGAGCTATGAAGGGAATTAACCAAAAACAATCCAGGTGTCAAAGGGTTAATAGAGTGAAAGGAGACTATTACTTGTATGAAAATATTGCTTCAGAGCAGCATTGCATGTCTCTATTTAGCTTGTGTCCTATATTTTACACATATAAGGGATCAGCAAAAAACAAAGTAAAATGCTGAGGAACATTAAGTCCCCTCTATGTTTAAAAACTCATTTTAGGTGAAGGACAAGTCTTTTATGTCTCCCTCCTGTTCCGCATCCTCAGCCCACTCGCCCCGACATCTTTGGGCATGTCTGCATGGATAGGACCGTCACCCTCTACAGTCACTAACAAATACTCTTCTTTATCCTCCTCAGCTTCCTCCTCCGGGTTTGGACAGCCCTCGCAGCTGAACAGCAGGCTCTCTGCCTCCATCACAGGATCATCTTCATCGGCCTCCTCTTCCACCTCTGTCCCCTCGTCCTCTTCCACCTCTGTACCCTCATCTTCTTCCTCCCCCTCATCTTCCCTCTCTTCCTCCCTCTCCTCCTCATACGTATCCTCTTTAGGGTAGTGGAACACATCTTTGTGATCACTAAAACTGATTTGCTTCTTCCCTCCGCTGAGACACTGTAGCTCTTTGCTAACCTCCAAACCAAGTCTCTCCTGCTTTCTTTCTGCAGCGGGCTCTGACGAAGGAAGACTGAGCAACAACCTTTTTTCTGCTTCCACTTCCACTTCCTCCTCCTCCTCCTCCTCTTCCTCTTCCTCTTCCTCTTCCTCGTCCTCATCCTCCTCTATCTCTTCCTCCACTTCTTCCTCTTTATCTTTCTCCTCCTCTCCATCGTCCTCCTCCTCTTCTGCCTCTTCATCCACCTCTTCCACTATGGATAGTTTCCTTGCTGTAATCTCTTCTTCCTCATGTTCCATCCTCTCTGCCAGGGCCTCGGCAGTGGGTTGTTGGGAGGGTTCCTCCAGCGTAAAGATGTCAAATCCACGTCTTTTATACGGCTCATCATACTCTGGGTAGGTCTCCTCTGGGTAACCTGCATTGGTATGCAAAAAGACACACGTATTTGATTGCTCCAGAGACAAAAACTGCTGCAATTCTTTGGATTTTGTAAAATGATGTGAGGACCATGGAGCTTCAGATTTAGGCATTTACCTTCCCAGTCTACGCAGTAGGGGACCTCCTCAGCCTCCATCTCTGGGGAAGCTGCCTCCAAGCGGCCCTCTTGCATCAGCAGTGTGATCTGTCGAAGTTGCTTCAGTAATTTCTCCTCCTTCTTTGATGTTGAAGATTTACTCTTCCTCCTTCTGCCACTAGAGAGCAGCACAGATAATGAAACAAAGTGATGCTGCAATGGTGCATCACCTTATGGCAGTGAGGTAAAGGAATCCCAGTTTCATTCTTGTTATATTCAACTGCAATATATTTCCACTCTCGTCTGCTGACTTTCCTTTGAGTCTTGATTTTCTGATTGTTCTTAATTTCTAAAAGCCCTGAGTGAGTACTGAGTGAAAGGCCCAGATTGAAGTGTTTTCAAGGAATTGCCACACATATCATTTGTCACATTATTAAGTCTTTGAGTCTCTTTATTATATTTGTTTGCTATACAGAAAGATTTAGCAATGGTATGTCCAAATGTGACAACTATTCTCCAGCCAGCCAGCAACTAGAAAATTTTGCCTTTCTTAAAACATTTACATCTATACATCAATTTCTATTCATGCAATTTTATAACCAAAGGACTTTTAAATAAAGTCGTAGCAGTAGCTTTTAAGTAAAATATGCAGATGATCGTTTCACCTTTGAATGATTTTCCCTTTTAATTTTTTGCCCTTTCAATTCCATCCCAGGCCAATGCTGATTTATCCCAGCATGAAGTAATTTTTCTCACTGCTATGGGCAGTGAAAGGCAGCATGTTAAATGAAAAAATAAGTCTTACCTCCCAGAACCACGAGACTTTCCAGAGACAATCCTCTCCATCATCGCTTCTGTTCGCAGAAGTCTCTCCTGAAGCCTTATAAGCTCGTCATCGGTTGCTACAAGATTTACAAGCGAAAATATTATTTTAACATCAAAATATAATGTGTGTGGTTGATTTGTACTGCACCACAGGCAGATGTCATTTACATACCTTTTTGTATTACTGTAGTTTTGATTGTTGTATCACTAAAGAACTTAATGCACTAACTAATAATTATTTGTTAAGACAAAGCAAAATGATAACATATTGTCTATGAACAATTCACATTACAAGTAGTTTTTGGTATTACTATAAAAAGCAAGCAATTACTGAGGGTACTTACTAATCTTACGCTCCATGTTTGCCTTGGTTACTGTGGTGTACATTCCTGATTTATTAGTCTTTCCCTTACATGTCAGCTGTGAAAATAAAAATGATTGTGATTACTGTAATAGAGCATACCAATAACCATAAGTATCTTTTAACTAACTGAATATACCATAAATGGGAAGTAAATGCACCATCACTATTGTCACAGATATCACTATGATTTTTCTCATTGTGATGCTACATGACATACAATATAATGCTGTATATAATGGTGTGGTGTAAAACTGTATGATAACACTTAATATCCATATATGGGTCTCTGCAAAATGTATTGTGTTTTATATTTAAACAACCTGTCTACCAAGCAGGCCAGTCACATTAATTACCTTATAGATTATATAGAAGATGTAAAGAAGTATCCCAAAGCCATATATGGGTATCACTTGAGCCATCAGGTTATATTTTTTGCCTCGTCCGATGCCTTTTACTTTGGCCATGGCCTCAGCATTGTGTGTCATAGAGTATGAAGGGTCCACAGCCCACTGATCTGGGTCCTCTGGCAGAGACAGCTGGTTCATCACAGGAGGGTAGAACCCAGGTCCAACTGGAGGAGACAAAAATCTATCGATCAGTAATTAGAGCAAATATATCCCTAGTGAAAAAAAACCCTGCTTGACCAGTTGAAAATGTTGATTTATCAGCTTATTTTATTTTATTTTGATTTTCATTTATTTTTGCACAGCTTTACAGACTGGTCACACCAGCATGTACGGCTAAACCATCAAGCACCAGCAAGAACTGGGTCAGGACCATCTAAGACCATCCTCCATCACCTAAAACCAACTAAAACCAGCTGCCAACATGAGCTGGTTTTTAGTTGTTGTTTTTTTCAACAGGAATCCTGCAAATATCTTACTGTGATCGCTTTCTTAACCAAAGTTAGGCCTACAGTTTTTTCTCACTTAAAAAAAATAACCATGCACGTAGCAGTACAGGCTATATGTCTACTTTTAGAGCTGTTTATCTGTTTATTTTCTTTTGTATTAACTTTTGGTGTAGTACACTCTCTGTACACTGGGTGGCAGTAACTAAAATGAGACTACATACAATACAGGAAGGTGTGGTATTTTTTCTTCTTCTTTTGGACGAAATGGTGTCTTCAGGTGACCCGATGATAACTTATATTTGTTTGAGCAACCGAGCTGTGGGACTGAGGACGCTCAGTCCTACGCTTTAAGACTTTGACTGAAGGTTTTGGTTTGCATGTAACAGCTGATACGTAGCTTCACGTGTCAATTGAGTGAGCTCGCGACATGCTGCACCAGTGACTTAATGAAAAGCGGCAATATGCGGACACAAAACTTGCCTCCATTAAGTTTATAACTGTTGTCACGCTTATCGCGGAGACCTCCGACTGTGATTTTTTTTTTTGTACTGCGGGACACCGACCCGTCAGGACCGGGTCCAGCTCCGCCGTGGGTTTTGGGTTCAGTCGGACCGGAGAGGACGCCGCTCAACATGGATACAGACCGGTGAGTAGTTTTACCAGGCAGTATGACCATTTGACTTTGCGTGTACGTGTTTTCGGGCTTTAATCCGTGCTGTGTTGCCGAAAGGAAATAAAACTTTGACGTTTGCAGTTTAGCGTACCTGCCGAAGCTTGAGCTAACACAAGAGCTAACGATTTGTAGGTATGGCATTAAGCTGTCATGACTTACGGGGAAACCAAATCATACAGGCAAAAGCAGCTTGTTAAACTAACTAGAAAGGCACTTTGTGAGCTACTGGAAAAGCTAAGGCGGATTAAACAAAGCCTGTAGTCTAAGAAAATTTGTGGAAGAGTCCACGCCAGAAAAAGATTGTGAACCTGAGTTAAAGAGCACTTTAGCTAAGTGTTGTTTTGGGTGATGAAGCCCCTGCTGAAAAAGCCTAAGACTGGGGGTAAATTTGACACACACTGTGTGTGTCCTGTGTTTTACATCCAGCAGCTGGTTGGACAGTTAATGCTGAAAATTTACAGACATAGTTATTGTTTTGTTTTATGAAATGTGCCTGAATGCAGACTGTTCCCCAGGTGTGTGCGTATTTGGACACTGGAGTGTGGCTCAGGCCCCACATTCCTGTCTGAACCAAAGTAACTGAGCCCAAGAGGTTCATTTTACTTCTTTCAATCACTAACAAAAACAAGTAGTAAGGAAAATAAATAAGACACCTGGCTAATCATATACCGTAGCTGGTCGATAGATTGTAGCAGACTGACAGCGCCGTGACAGAGACAGACAAACAGCAGAGATCTCAGCGTCAGAGTGCCTGAACAGTAAAATGTTCAGTGGTGGGAGGTTACTTCTTCAGACTTTTACAGTTGACATCACAAGTTGAAATCATTGACAGAAAATAAAATAAGGTCATTGATGATAATCTCCTGGAGGACGATGTGTCGAGCATTACAGCAGACAAAGCTCAGGCAGCAGGAAAAGCAGCAAATCCACAGTTTCTGCACAGACAAAAGCAGACCAGGGATGCCCAAACTTTTTGAATGGTGGCCAGATTAGATTATGTGGAAAAAACCTGGGGGTCAACTGATTCTTGCATTAAATGGGTTATTTTAAGTATTCAACTTTCCACTTCTAATCAAAGCGTCGGCCTTTACTGTCGACTTCACGTCTCTTTGCTGTAGCCATGTTTGCTGTAGCAGGAAATGTCTGTTGGTAGATAACCAGCCCGTGGCAAAGGAGTATTCCTCTTTCAGGAAACTCATTAAGGCTCAAAACAGAGCCAACATCAATGCAAAACGATCCTTTCTCACACGGCATGCGTCCCAGGGAAACAACTTAAAATTAAACCCACCCATGATCCTTACATAAGTCTAATGCTCATGAAACAACACAATATGCTTTCTCTGTGTCCTATGTGCAATGATCACTGGGTTTCACGCAACCTATGCAACCACAAACTAAAGAGGAAGCATTTGGAGGATTTGCATAATGCAAAGACAGAATGAGATTACAGCAGCTCTTGTTTAACAGCAATGCGCACTGTCTTCACCAGCTAGAGACATTTCAGTTTGAATCCTCTTGAATACATTTGAGCATGGTGTGGAAGGAAGCCCCCACATGAACACCGTTGCTGCTGCGCACACAGAGGGAAGCTTTGGCATGGCCTGCAGATGCCTATGTTTGCATTTGCACATTTTATCATGAGTGTCTTGCCACGAGGGACACGGACTTGGTCTTGACGTGGAGTCACAAGTTCACCGACGGCAATGAATACTCTGTTTTGTGTGGATTTGTAATTGTATTTTGGGCTGCCAGTTGCCAGACAGAGTTTTACTGTACGAAACAGTGAAGAATAAATACCCCAAATGTTATCTGTGAGGGAGTGAGAATTCACAGAAACATGTTGTTTTAGATTTGTTGTTGAACAACATAAAATGTGTGGTTATTGATTTTCTTTGATAAGCATCACTGTGGTCATAGGTTTTTGATGGCTGAGTAGAGTTACTTTGTGTTGTTAACATTTGATTATAATTTCTATTATATACATGTTTTTAACTGTGTCTAAAGCTCAGCTTGATTTTTGTGTGGCAGTGAGCATATTTCTTTGAACTGAACCAGCTTTCACACATTGAATTTAAAGCAAATTTGAGTTATTTCTAACCTCTGATAACATATGTAAAACTGATACAATGAAACTGTAATTGTCCTCCTAAAAAGAGAGAAAGAAATAAAACCTTCTCTTTATGAGGATTTTTTTAAAGACTAAAGCTATCTGTTTATTCTGAATAAGACACTAATCAGATGTATGGATGGAGGCTTGACAATTTACTGTTTGAGAAGAGTGATCAGAATAGCCCTGTTCACTTCCAGCTTTACATCAGATGTATAAACAAATGCAGCACAGATATGAAGTGTAAATTAGCAATAAAGTAAAAATAGTTTTCACAACTTATATGAAGGCTTAAAATTTAGTAGACACATATTAAAATAGTATAGGCATAAACTTATTGAGCATGTGCAAATATTTAGAAATACAGTACACATTTTAAAATGTTAGCAAATATTCTGTACATGTTCTTCGAAATGTGAAATGCAGGTTTTTCTATCTTTTTTTCTCCTTCCATTGTGTAACGTTATGGTGAACATGAGTGCACTATAATGGGGCCTTGAGCCTGGCGCACTCTGTATAGTCAAAGTAACAGCTGGCAGTAAAAACAGCAACAGCAGCAGCAACAGAAAAAAAGACATCAGAGATGGAGCGGGGATGGAGATGGATAGATGAATGATGATCTGATAAGCCGCCTTACCCTCAGGCCGACCCATCTCCTTTTTCCCTTTGGGTAAAAGCATTCTGGGCAGGAAGAGAGAAACACAGAGAACAGAGCATGATATAAGAGTAACCTTCTGGCAAGTTGTTATAGACATTTTGTCTCACAAAATGACAGCCATGCGTTTATTTCACTCCAACAGAAAAGCTACTATCCACAGATGTCATCTCTCTTCTGGTGACGTTCCTGCCCAGATTAAACCAGATTAGAACAGCTGCCTTCAAGTGCTGTTGGAAATATTGACTACAAATCCCCAGAGGGAATCCACTGGCCTAGTACACGCATTATTATTATTATTTTTATTTTTATTATTATTATTATTATCAACTGCACTTTCAGATAGATTTGGCTGCACAACTATAATTATAATTATAATGTTTTTGTTAAATGCATGGGAGCCAAACACTCTAGAAAAGAAACTCCCTTTTTCCGAATTCCTTGTGTTGAACTGTGTCTTTCTGAAGTTACCAATGCCCTATGTGAGCCATGGTTCTACATCATTAATTTTGTCCCAAACGGAAAATAAAAACCAATGCTTTCAATTTTGATTAAATCTAAAAAATAGTTTGATGGCATTATGGAGTTTATTTACATTTTTCAAAATGTATGGCCTTTATTTGTTTGTTTTGTCATAATCCAGGGTAATTTCTGCAACAAGCCGAAGCTGTGAAATGAGCCAGTGCGCTGGATTGAATGAAGTCATGGATACCTTTGCCCGGAGATTAGTGAGGAGAAACCACCTGTTTTAAGGTAAGGCAGTGCACTGTGTTACTGTGTGGGTGGTTAAATAAGAAGTGTTTGTCAGGCAGATCAATGCTTTACTGATAGATGTGTGAGGTAATGTGTGTGGCTTCATGACAGCTCTCAGTCACCCAGTTGTAAATCAGGTTTGATAAAAGTGGCAGACTGATGGCTTTGGATGGAAAGTGCATCAGAGAGAAAAAAAAACCCAAGCACAGACGTATCAGTCTTGTGATATTGATCTGGTAAATGCTCTGGGTTTATGTTGTTACTTCTACTAGCTGACATTTCTCTGTCATGTTGTGGCGTGCCATAAAGAGGTAGTGAAAAAGTGCAAGATCATTGTTTTTTGCTGTGTAATTGCATTTCTAAATGCCAAAACTAAGTTTACTGAAGATGCCAAAGATGAACCATCGTGACATTGTTACGAACCAGGGCTTGCCAAAACTGAAAATATGGTTGTCATTTTAGTCACTTAATATTTTGAGTACTTCATAGTTAGCTTTACACTGAAAATGTGAGCTAGAAGACTGTTTTAAAGTTTTATTACAGTAACTAGATGAAGTTCCCTGTAGTTTGTGCTTTATCTGACACTTAATGGATATGCATGATCTGCAACATAACATACCATCCAGTTCAAAGATGCATGGATACTTTGTCCCCCAAAACTTTACAAATTTCCTCTTGTTTTGTTCAGGTTCATCTGGTTCTTTGTCGGTTAAATTAATTTGCACATTCATTTGTGATGTGGGCGGGTCAGTCGAACCGCGAACGTGATTTGCTTGGCCATTGTCTCTAAGATTCATAATTCATAATCAAATGCAGCATTGTCACATGTAATGTTGTCTGGTTCTGACTGTAACAGCAATATTTAAATATCACTGATGAAACAAATACTACAAGTCTATTTATTTTGCCACTGCCAGCCATTGGCGTGTTTTGGTCCAGGATACATGCACCCGTTTATCCTAACAGTACTTCCTAACATTAAGAGGGTGAGGCACTTACAGTGAAGTTTAGTCTTAGATTACACCCCTGATAAAGACGTCTTTCAGTGCATTTCTTTGTTATAAGGCAAACTAGCTTGGTGATGATGGATTTTAAAATAGACGGGCCATGGCCATGAGTTTTTTTTAAGGATTCAGTAATTACTGCCAAGCAATGGCCTTGAATAAACAGCTTGCATTTACAAAGTGAATATTTACGATAAGCACTTGAAAGCAACACATTACCTACTAACCCGTCCAGTGTGCGGACCCTCTGGTGTGTGTTTCATATCAAAAAGCAGCAGATGGCAGTGCAGGCTCAGGTACGACATGTGGAGGACAGGAGATCATCCACTCAAAGTCTCAACAGTAACTTACAGTGTGGTTTTGTTGTTTAATAGATTTGTCTTAAATGGTAGGATCTAGTGACTAAGGAGAGGGTTTCTCTCTTCCCAAAACCATGCACAGTTTTTATAGCTCACTAGAGATGGTGCAGACACATTTTGTTAGCCCTAAAAAGTTATCACTTCACCATCACCATTTGGACCTTGTGGGCCTCAATATCAGGAGTGATGTAATAATTTTGTTTTATCATAAGTTATGTTGTTACTTAATTAGTAAATTATTTCATTTTGAACTAAACTGAACACAATGTGGACAGTGGAGAATTTTCTAAATTGAAAGCAAAGCACTGATAGTTAGTTGAGGACAAAGATTAAGAGCAGAAAATTAATGAACCATGCGATATAGATGCATATATCAAAATTATTAGAAAATATGAAGGAAATGTAGTAAAAATAATATGCACAAATAGGCTATACAGTCAGTGTTGTATTCACATATTAGGCTGTAATAGTCCCATTTCCTGCTGTGATAGTCAGGATTCTTCTGCTGCCACAAGTCATTTGTGATAGTAAGTTTTGAAATTAGATAAAAAGCAAGGCTATTGTTTTATTTTAAATGTTTAATTTACACACACATAAAAAAAATAAAAATAAAATAAATATAAATATATAATTCCAAAGCTTTCTGGCAAATCTGTATCCATGTATTTAACTTTAAAATAAAGGCCACTTAGCTAGCTAATGTTACAGCTCGGCCGAAGAGGATGCCATAAATGTTTACATCTTGCGTATGGTCATGAGCCATACCTCTTGACATGTCCATAAGTACATTTATGCTTCCTCCTGCGCAGTCATACTGTTGGTGGTTGTAGTTGAGCGGAAAGAAAATAGTTCCAACATCCACCTTTTCACAGCAAGGTCTGTGAGTTATCTTGAGTAACCGGGTCATGATTTCTATAAAAGACACATTGCTGTTAAGTTTTCAAATGTATTTTTTGGCTCTTTGAGCACCACAAGCTCAGTGACATCTAGTTCTGTAATATTGGAGAGAAGGCAGACATCTCTATGGCTTATTTCTCCAACGCTCTGCAACACACACACACACACCAGACTGACAAATAGCACAGCAGGCAAGAGGAGTTATATCTAGTTTTGATTTTGGGGTGAACTGTCCCTTTCAGCTCAAACCTGACAAAAGTCAAGGAGGTAGGGGTGCTTGGTGGATCAGTGGTTAGATTGGGCGCCCCATGTATCGAGGCTGTGTCCTCGCCGCAGTGGCTGCGGGTTTGATTTTGGCCTCGGCCCTTAGCTGCATGTCACCCCTTCTCTCTCTCCCCTTTCACACTTGTGCTGTCCTATCAATTAAAGGCAACCCCCCCCCCCCCCCCCCCCCCCCCAAAAAAAAAAAAAAAAAAAGGTCAAGGAGGTAGGACCTAGAGGACTAATTAGAAAAAAGACCATGGAGGGATCAGTGTGTTAAAGCTTAAGGAATACCCAGTTGGTTCATGGGTCAGATGTATAATTGATGGTATACATGTGATCAAAGATTACTTAGGTGTAATGACTTGTTAGAGGAATACAATTCATCTGACATTTTTATCTATGTATTGTACATTACCATATATACACAGATGTCAACATGGTTACTACATGCAAGCTGTAATCAGGCAACAATCAGTATCAGCCATTGTGCACTTAACAAGGCAAAAGAAAAAAACATCAAACACTGCTAAAATGGCGAGGAACAGATTCAGAGAGATTTTAGGCATATGTTTTAAAAGGTTGCTAAAGGCTGAAGTTATGTGGAGCAATACAAATGGATACTTGAAGCTGTTTATAGTTAACGTAGCAAAAGAGTTGTCTGAATGAAACATCACAACATTTTTACAGCCCTGTCAGAATGTCCTTTGAAGACATTGTGATTTGGTTAGGGTCATAAATCCTACCTTACAGTTCAGCTGGGCTTGTATGTGTTTAGGCTTACCTACATCCCTGGGGTTAACTGCATACACTTCTTCAATTTTAACATCCACAGAACATTGACTTGCAGTACAGATTATGGTCAATTTTATGGATGGTCATTGGTTTCTGATACCATTTGGTGGTTTTCTTCACAGCATCACTTCTCTCCTTTATTGATAGCAGCTATAGCATGTCTTTGGTCCTACTGATGACACAATAGTAATATTGCAAAACTGAAATGTATATTATTTTGTTGCTTAATCAATCTTGGCAATCTTATAGTTTTGGTTAATCTAGAGTTTATTAATTTTAATAAGCTAGTTTAAACTAGCTCAAGCCATTGCAACACTCTACTTTAACTTTCAGTGTATAGATAGACCATGTACAAAAAATGCTGACAGCTGCGTTCTTGGTTACTAAGAGCAGCGAGCATGGGAATAAATTTCAATATATTTCCTCCTTGTTCCCTGATAATCTAAAGAAGACGCTAAATGTGTCTCTTGTTGCTTTTTAAATATAAAGCCGCTTAGAGGGTCCGAAAAGCCGCTAAATAGCGATAAAGTCGGCACATTAGTAGTAGTAGTAGTCTTCTCCTGTTACCCTGTTTGAGATTGTCTTGTTCATTTGTTTTTGGACATGGAAATGTTGTTTTATTGCACAGCATCCACAACAGTGTCCCCTACAATATGAAAGTAAAAACACTGATTGATGGAAAATCTCGTCAATGGTGGGGAAAGAATTAATAGAGATATTGTCATTGAAAGGGCTGTGCATCATTTAAAAATGTACAATCACCAGTACCCTTAAAATGATACAGAAATGGATATAGTACCTCATCTGATACCAATAATGTCAATAAAGTGTTGATTGTTTGGTGGCATCTCAGCATGCTGAATTGCCAACTCCGACTTAACCACCCACCGCTGACTGTATGGGTTGTAGCTGCTACTGCAGGAATGTGAGCCCTATGTTTAGGACAGTTGTACGAATCCACCTGGCTCCACACATACAGTGACAGGGCTAACTGTTGGCATCACATAGCTAAAGTTTCCTAATAGTTGTCAGTGTGTCTAACACCAGATTTCAGCAGCCATTTCAGTGTTGGTTTGAGTTTGTTGGGGTCGTTTAACAGCTCAGTGTTAGTTGTTAGCCCCTGGTTGCTTATGCTAGTTTTTTCTAACTGCGCAGAAAATAAACGTGCTATGAGGAGAGCAGTTTACGGGACAGGATCAAAAGCAAGTTTAATGGGACTGGTTAACTGCTAACCAGGTAAATGTTAAACTGACTATTTGCCAAGGAGAGTGGCTCTGGAGACAGCAGCAACAGAAAGTTTGCTAATCTGGTGTGGCATCAGGATGGTCTGGAATAAGAACCCCAGTGTTAAAAGGATCAAATGCAGGTATTGTTTGATTGGGGATGCCTCAATAGGACTTGGTACTGGGTTACTGTCATCGATACCATGAAGGTATTGAATACCTCTGCCCAGCCTGAGGCACTGGAGAATATGTACTTTGAGTTTTCCCATCCTTATAATATTGTAACATTTTAGTCTGTACTTTGTTTTTAAATACTTGGGATATTGTAACTTTAAAAAAAATACTTTTTGCAATACAGCTGAAAATTCTGTCATAGCTGGCATGGATGAACATTATTGGCCATGCCATACACCCTCTATAAGCTTTTAATCCTAGGAAACAAATATGCATTTGTGTACCCTCTCTGGATGAATGGATTATAGATTATCACTGCCAACCAGCATATGATGCCAGCAGAGATTATGGCTGCTGTATGTTGAGTAAAGCAGATACCACTGTTTGGGAAATTTTGGCATCATGAACTACTTCAGAGTAATGTGGACGTGCTGCAGTATCTGACACATAGAGGGTATTAGAGATTCTTTTTGTAAGGATTTGTTGTCGTAACTGACTGGTATTTTAAAAACAGTTTCAAATTGCCATTTCCACCATTGCTCCCTGTTTCTGTGTTTCTATTCCTATTATTCCAGCCAACTCAACTGTGAACTGGCTCAAAATGTATTCCCACATTTCCCCATAATTGCGGCATTGTTGAAATAAGACTTTCATCGTTCTCATGGAAACCACTGAGTACACATCAAGCTGTGCAATTACTCAAAAAATAAACCCGCTAATGTCAGAGTGGTGAAAATATCACAGTGCACTCCCATTCCCAAAATCCAGCTGGGAAGTATTAAATTTTGTGTGCATATTCACAGCCACAAGCTCTTTTAAGAAATGACATACAGACTGTTGGCCCATTTTGGGTAGTGCCTTTGATGCTTTGTCTTCTTTTAGTGATGCCATACTGGAGGTATGTTCAATTCACTCTGCAGTGGACCATATTGTTATTACCAGCACTTGTCTTTTATCTGTTTACTGTGCCTCTCTCTTATCAAGCCTTTAATTACTTAATTATTCTTCATTGGGCTCAATTAAAACACAATGGACTCTGCTGCTGCAAAAGTCAACTATTTCTGCTCCTGCACAGCTATGTACAAAGCACAGGAGAGATAGGCTGTTGCAGTTGGCCTTCTATTATGTACTTGGAATAAATGAGATTCTGTTTTTCTTTGGATGAAAGTCTGGCCTTTCTGATTATTATGCTAACAGCAAAATATAACATTGACTTTTATAAAATGTTCATACTCCTGGAGTCTAGTGAGGAATAGATTCACATACATGGCAATCAACGCACCTTCCCCAAACAAAATTACTTTTTAGAAATAGAAATCGTTTTCTTTCTCTATTCATGCAAGTGATTTGTTGCGCAATGTCACCTTACTCAATAGTCGCGGACCAGGTTTACATCAGGTTTTTTTTTCCACTCCTCCCCGTGCCTCTATCTAAATCAGTCAATTTATTTCCAAATTGCATGTCGAGTGTAGGAGCAAGGGCTTATGGCAGTATATTAAATCAATGCACTCCTACAGTGTATATTTTGAGATTTAATTTTGTCCCCTTTTTGCTGATATTGATGGGGATGCACCTGGCTTTGAGTTTCATGAAGGACACACTGGCACAAATTTTAATCCTGTATATTCATACAGTAGAAGAAAGACAGCTGTGAAAAGTGAATGAGGTGGATTAATGGAGTCGAAACATGCTTTACAATATAGGCCAGACCTTGGCTGTCTTTTAGTTGTATGGTTGCCAGTCTGCACACTTTAATTTGTCAGTATCAGAAGGACAGACACTATCACCAAGGGATGCAATTTAAATTTGTGTTGCTTTTATGGACTATCATGAACAAAACATGCACACGTCTTGCTGAGGAGGGCTCGGATGTGAGCCCTTCCTTATAAATGCACATACACACCATGTATGCAAAAACATGTTTTTCTCTATGCATACAGTCAAAGATATTTTGCTTTAAGAGTATGTTGCTGCCCTGTCTTTTCTGCCTTAGTTGCAGCATGTACGGTATACTATTTTTGGTAACTGTTTTCATTGTGTCCTCCTAACACTGCAATATTTTAAACAAAATAATATTCAAAGGGACAGGTCACTGCAAAATCAGAGAATTTTTCCCCCCTGACCTGTAGTACTATTTATCAGCCTATATTGTTTTGATGTAAGTTGATGAGTGTTGGAGATACCTGCTGTAGAGACTGTCTTCTCTCTAACATAATGGAACTAGCTGGCACTCGGCTTGTGGTGCTCAAATCTCCAAAAAATGCATTTGAAAAACTCAACATTAATGTCTCTTGCCAAACATCAACACCCAGTTGCTCAAGATAATCCACAGACCTTTTTATGAACAGTGTCATGCTGGACATGTATTCTTTCTACCAAAATACAATTACCAACTGTATCACTGTAAAGAGGAAATCGAGCATCTACTCATGGACAAGACGCCCGTGCTTGTGACTTAGCTCAGTGGTTCTAGGTGACCTAATACTAGATGCACGCTTCCGTCTGTGCAATGATACGGTTGGCAGATGTAGTTTGGTAAAAGAAAATGAAACTCACAACAAGGTCTGTGGATTATCTTGAGTAACCGGGTCATGATGATTTCTGGAAAGAGACATTGCTGTTGAGTTTTTTTTCAAATGTAGCCTGAGTTATTTTTTTGACTCTTTGAGCACCACAAGCTGAGTGCCATCTATTTTCATTGTATTGGAGAGAAGGCAGACAATTTTATAGTCAATATATCAGACACTCTGCAATTCACAATAAAAAAAAAAAATCTAGACTGATGAATGGCACTGCAGGTTAGAGGAAAACTTTGTATTCTTGATTTTGGGGTGAACTGTACCTTGAACAATAGAAGTACATCAGTTTAGAGTTGTAACTAACAATTAATTTTATTATCGATTAATCAGCTGATATTTTCTCGATTAACCGGTCACTTGTTGGGTCTATAAAATGCCATGAAATGTGCCATCACAATTTCCTAAAGCCCAAGTGCCATCTTCAAATGTCTTATTTTGTCAAACTACCAGTCCAAGTTAAGGTTTTGAATTTTTGCTCAAAAAATGACTTCAGTGATTTATCAGTTACGAAAATACATTATTTTCTCTCAATCTGCTAATCTGTTAATCGCATTATTGTTTTAACATGTATGTACATTGAATTAATGTGCGTGTGTGTGCATTACTAACCCCAGTTGAATGACTTATAGCGTCTCATTCCTCTGTTTGAAGGCAGGCTTGCGCTCCACCTTTAAGTGTGGCAATTTGGAGCAGCTATTAACAATTTTGATTGGATGACACATAGTACGAAATAGCGTGTTTAAAGCATAAAGTGGCCTTTTGCAACTCCATAACTAACATCTACCTTTCCTCTTTTCTGGTTGAAATTTTGTGCATCAGTGTATGTATTTATTTATTTATTCTATTAGTTCTTTGTGCTCTTCAGCCTCTCCTCTCTGTCTTTAAGTTTGACATTTTTTCAGGAACTTTAGTGGCTGTTTTTTCCTGCTAAAATTTACCAAGTTCATGGTGCTGCATATGTGTGATTCATTTTAAGTATTAAATAGCAGCATGTCTCCCCCTGTGTGTTTGAGGCACCTTGAATGCCCTTAACCAGCACTAATAGGAGATAATGATTGGTGCTCAACAAAAAGCGAGATTCATTTTGAATTATTAACAAGTTAACTTTGTAGTGGAGGCACTTTATCCCCGAGGACAAACAGCCCAAATGTTTGCAAAATATAATTAAGCCGAGGCATCTTTAAATGTCATTGCTGCCTGTGCCATGTTTCAAATTGTTCTGCATCAACAGAATTTAACGAGATGGCTAAGGAATCCATTTCCTGCAAGCATGTGATAAGCCACACATACAGTGGAGCACTTTCATTGATTGCCAAAATAAAGCATTTTGTATGCAAATGGGGGAATGGAGTGGCTAAGCTGATTCAGCCTCATGGACACCAAATAATGGTCTTTACAATTAATACTTTTACATGCTATCCATTGAAAATTTCATCTTCCATTTAATGGCTCTAAAACATTTACACATGCCCAGAAAAGAGGGGGAAAATGCACTGTGTTCCCATGGATTAATATGAAAGCCAACAAACAAATAAAGCCATGCATCCCTCCCTCCCTACCCCCAGAGTATTGGTCCCTTTCCTGCCGTCTCATGCTCCTGCACATTTTGGATTAACAGATAATCTTTGAACATGAAGGAAGGTCTGCTAACCCCGAGGGGGTGGGATGTAGTGAGTGAAAGAGAGCACAGGATTGGAGGCAGTGCTGCATTGTTTGAACGTAATGTGCTTGTCTTGTTCTTGTTAACATGCGGCTCTTTTTGTAGTGGTGATGCGGCCTCAAATACCCCTCCTTCACTCTTGCAGGTTGTTTTACAGGAGACCCACAGGTCTGAGTAGATAAAGGACGCAGGGGTAACATGGGTGTCAGCTGCAATGGAAACCTTTCAGCTGTATGTTCAGCAGTATTTGTGAGGACCAACAAATCACTTGTAGTCAGTTAGTGTTTACATCCACACAGCCTGTTGTTGACCTGTCTGGTCTCATCTGTTTAACACTTGTTTCAAATAACCACTGAGTCCAAGAACAGGAGGAAAGCACATTTGGAAAGACTTTTTTACTGACTTGGCCGATAGATGGTTCGGCCAATTCGTGTCCTGTCTTGTGCTTTGCCCTGGGTACTATAGTGCTGCATATTGAATGACTTGTAATACTGAATGGCACTGTGTCCTCTCTTGTGATCTGTCCTCTGTCCTCTGTAAGACACTTTCCTTTATTTACTATTAGTGCGATATCATCAGTTTTAGGATCCATCTTCAAGTTCTCTTACATTGATAATATTTTCACATTTTAAAAACAGTATGAACAAAATAAATCAAACTCAGATTTGTGACAAGCGTCCAAGCTTCTAAGGAAAGCTATTTAAAGATAGTTTGTATCGTTGTTGATATATTGTTTTGAAATGACAGAACAACTTACCAAGAATCAATCACAATTTCCTGTCAATCACCTCATGCAGTATCATATTTGAAAGTCTTATTTTCATCTACTTACTCAATCATCTACAATTTAAATATAAAAATGTACCATCCTTTACCTGCGCCTCCTCTGGTCTATCTAAGATCCCCAGTGTGTCTGGCCCTGCACACTTTATTTTGTCCAGTGCTGCATTTGTTATTTCCTGTATCATCTGTGTCTTATAAGGTTAGCTACGTTTACAAGCTGGAAATGATTGTGCGAACCGTAAATATTTGTGCCACTGAAACATTTGTACATGTATGAAAGGAAAAGCCAAACTCTATTATTAGTATGAGGATTGCCACACAATGGTGTGGTACACAGAGCCCACTGAAGAGGGTGAAGTGAAGCTTTGTTTAATCTACTACACATCTGTTTCAACAAGCATATCCTACAACCCCCTCTGTGTATTAATGCTGTAAGTAATGATCAAAGAGCATGTTCATGTGTGTTTTGGTTAGCTGGCCAGTTTGGCGTTGTCGGCTTAAAACAAGCGCAGTGAAGTTTTCCATCTTGCATCAAGTCTAATTTTTTGGAGGATTTTGGTGTGGTCATATATGCTTTGAGCACATATGCCATGTGGTTACTGGCAGGCTGTTCTCATGCATGTTTATAATTATGAAAAGTATTGCACCACAATTTGATGTAGCCCACATAATCATGAGTCAGTAATTCGTGTATATGTCACATAATCAGGAAGGCTGCGATTATGTGACCAATGTGTTGACGGGAGTAAAGAAAGAAGTATGGAGGCAGGTTGGGGTGGTGGATGGGTCAGACACCACAGGACAGGAGACAGAAGTTTGGAAATAGGTGAAACCAAGTGAACTTTGAGTTATTTTAAGGTACATGAACCAATCAAAGTCTTAGTGCACACCTGGATACTTAAGTTGACACTCAGTTTACAGCTTACATAAAAACAAAAGGCACAATGTTTCTTTTCCTAAACTTAACCTGTGTAACTTAACTTGCCTAGACCTAAAGAGGACCAACAGTAATTTTCCTTCCAAACCTATCCCTAATAATTTGATGTTAAGTACGCACTTAACTAAGTTATGTACATAATGCATAGTATGATGATATGTATCACATTGCTACATGGGCACCAGGTGTCACTTATTTTATTATATTATTATTAATTTATTATATAAATAAATATTGCAAATACAAATTAAACTGTTGGTACCGGCCTAAAATAATACATTAAATTTGTAATTGAAAAAAGGTAATACATTTTTAAATCTTTAAAATTTTGTAAAAAAAAACCCAAAACAAAACAAAAACCAAAACACTGTAATGTAACTGCAAACTGTATGAATAAATATATTTATTTATGTTTTAAAATGTTGTATAATTTTTCCTTGTTGTGGTTCAGGTCAGCGAAATAGAGGTACTACCTGCTGCCTTTCTTAAAGGCCAATGGCCCAGTTTAATGAGCAATTTTGGCCCAACTTTTTCTTTTTCTGCCATATAAATGCTTTAGGGCTCTGTGTTGTCCATCAAGGTGCCTTGTTTAAAGGGATGCTTCACTGACACATTTGGATGCCCTGTTTAGCTGTAATAGTGAGAGTTTGTGAACAGGAAGTGGGCGCCATAGCACTATACCATTTTCTACACAGAAAACGGAAGCAGAAAAACGGAGATCAAACAGTAAAACTAAGCAGCGCTGATCAAAAATAATCCAAGATTCAGTTAATGAGTGGCATATTTCTGCATGTTTTCAGAAACATGTTTAAGCTTACTGTTTAACTGTAATATGAGATCGCCAGCTGCTATTATTTCACTCAGACCAGTCCACAATACGTCACACACCAGCTAGAGTGTCTGGTAAGGTGCAGTGCATTCTGGTAGTTGTAGGTTTTCTACTTTTTGAACAAAATCACCCTTTTTGTCTCTGTCTTCTCTGCTCATATAGCATGAGTTTCAAAAGTATTTGCATCTTTCTACTGCAGACACAGCCGAGTTTGAAGTGAACACTCTTAATATCAGTGAAATATTTCTTTAACTGCAAGACCTCATCTACTGTCCCCCATCATCCCTTTTGCTCTTTTGCCCTTCACCCCCCGCAGTGTGTCATTCTCAAAATATGAACCTGATATCTTTTTAGAGTCAAGGACAGCAGCAAAAACTGTTGACAGCAGTGTTTGAAGTAAATGAGAAAGCTGAGCCCCTCCAGAGCTACTGAGAGGCGGCGAGAGAGCAAGATGGGCAAGAAGGACGATGGTGATGGGGCTGACCTCCTGATCAGGTGAGCACGAGGAGGCCTGAGGACCGAATCCCCTCACTGCTGCCCAGGCTGAAATTTTGTGCTTGAGAAGTGTTTAACTTTCTCAAATCCCAATTGCACTCAGTGGGGAGTGTCCTCTTTCCCTTTGCCCACAGGTTTAGTGGCTGCCCTTACCCCTGGGGGGTGGGCGTTTGGAGGTTGGGGGGGATCAATAGGATGGCAGCTTGCCTGTTTGACAGAGGTGAAGTTAAGCTAGGAGAGAGAGAATGGGGGTGAGATAGTGAGGGCTATAGATATCTGAGTAGGAATTATCCATGACACCTGGGCTCTCAAGCTGCAACCTTTAAGCACATGATTTAGGATCACCTCTATTTGTGGGATAGCCGTAGCACATTCAGCACATTCAATCCGAGCCATTGTGCTCTGTTAGCTTTCACAGTTGAGAGACATTGTCAGTTATTTGTTTAGAAATGCTTCCATTGTTAAATCCTCCTACCTACATTGTTTCAGCCAGGCGAATTCAATTCTCTTCTGTACCCTCTTTAGTTTCACTTAGTTGTCAAGAAGATGTGGGAAAATCTCCTTTAAGTCATTCAGTCTATCCCTGTATTTTTCTGCACCACTGAATTGATACAAAAATGTGTTTTTTCCACGCGATAATATATCATTCCTAATAATCTCCCTCTGCTGTGAGAATGGTGTCAATAAACTGACATGTTAAGAACAAATGCAACAGCAGTTATCTCGGTAAAAATCCACAGCTTTTGCTTCAAACAAAGACAAAAACAAACTGTGCTTTCATGTTTTGCCTTATTTTCTTTTAGGGGGGATAACCCTGGATGAGACTGGAAATGTTGGCTTTCAAAAGGTTGACATTTAGCTATTGTAGATATAATGATGGATGCAAGAGATGGAGCACGTTAATGGAAAATGACGATGTCACGGTTCATCTTCCCGAATTGAGGCACATTAATCCACAGTGTTATGGAAAATGCTGATAAAAAATAAATGCACTGCATATTTGTAACAAGTGGCATCAATTTCCCTTTTGACTGTCAGTGAATGAAGATTTCTCAACAGATTGCATTATTTACTCTGCTCAGAAAATCACATTCAAAGTGTAAAATCCTTGCTAGCATATTTCTTGGTGTTCTTGATTCCCGGGAGAGATTCCAACAAAGGCAATGTAAATGTGATTGGTTTTAAATGCCCTATAGTGACAACTAGCTTTCATCATACCTACATTAATTAAACTGGGCTTTACCATAGACTTTGACACAGTCATTTCCCGGCCAATTGTGTATGCACGAGTGGTTCTGTCTTGGTCTGCTTTCTGATGATAGGCTTGTGCCGTATGTTGATGAAAATAGCTTGAAGTAATCTGAATCTTTGAGAAGTTTATAAAGAGTGAGTGCAGCGGCAGGAACATAGCAAGTTTACAGATCCTCTGTGCCACCAGACAAGGTGTCTTAATGAAATCAGGAGCATCAGATTGACTACAAGATACAATGATGAAATGAGCGGTGAAGGCTGCTTTGAAGGAGGAAATGCTTTTATGTATTCCTCAAAGGAAACATAAGAGCAATCATAAAGACAGTGTAGGGCTGGGTGAGGCACAGAAATTAGAATTTAAAATAAAATACGCTATTTTTGATAAAATACCTTGATATTGATATAGCCACAATATTGTAGGGTTAACTATTAAGTATTTACATTATGAAATTTTTTCATAAGAAGTCATGTGGAAATAATGACAATGTGGGTGAAGGCAATTAATAGAACAGCTAGAAAAGTCTGGTATGTTCAGAAAATTACAGCACTTTACTGTTATGAAGCCTTTAAAACCAGGAAAAGACAACACCTTTGATACAATGGTATCCAAAATATAATTCGATATTTAGTCTCATATTGTGATATCAATACAATATCGATATGTTGCTCTGCCCTAGTGCAGGTAATTAAAACAATAGTCTTCACTATAGTCTCAGTTTTTGAGATTGATATTAGAGCCCTGCGAAGGACTTTTTTCTTAATCCCGTTTCTGGCAGTTCCCGCTGGATTTCTGCCCATTACCGCTTGCTCCTGCAGAGTTTATCTATTCCCGTCCATTCGCTCAGGGAAGTAGGACCTTGACACCAGACCTTCAGGTTTGCATCCAGATTCCTGTCTTAGGTTTAGGCAACAAAACCACTTTGGCAAACATTAGGAAAATAGGCTTTTTTTTTTAAAATACATTTTAAAAAAAAGCTGTAGAGCTGATACGCCTATCACCTATTTCTGCTGAAAGTTACTTTAATACATAGTCATTGAACATTTCGCTGATGCGTTCATTATCAACATTTTTGTCAGATACGTTAATTAGTAACATTTCCTCATTATGGTAATAGAAATTGCTTTTCGGTTTCAGATGATTTGTATATAAACACAACGTCTAGGAGACATGGCGGCAGTGTATTTGCTTCCATTTTAAATTCATAGACATTTTCGCAGTGGAACCAAAATACTGAGTGAGACATTTTAGAGTTTAAAAATTATATAATAGTGTTTATCAATACAGTAAATGACATGTTTGTAATTTTGAAGCAGAAAAATAAGAAACTAGCAGAGGAGAAAAGCGAAAGGTGCTCGGACATCTCTCCATCCCATGTACTTGTTGAATAAAACATCTGTCTCAAGCACAAGGTAATGGCAATGAGAGGGCTTGTGTTTGCAGAGATGAAACTCCCTATCCTCCACTATGCCCGAGAGAGTTTAGCCTTGATGCATTTTACACCAGCCCCAAAAACCTGCGTTGACAAGTTATCTGTGACCTGTGGTGAGAGCGGGAATGGCTGCGGTGAAAATCAATCTTCGCCTCTCCTCTCGCCTTGAATACCAGCAGAGCAAACAAACAGGCCTAAACAATACGATATATACCACATATCAATTACACTAAATGCCTCAGTATCTATACTTCACTGTCCCAGGCACACACCGGTTACAAGGCACACACGCTGCTGTAAGACGATAATGGTGCTGCATTGTTCCTCACCATCTGGAGGGCTGATAAGGCCTGCCTGTGCATAGTTGATAATGAGAACAGGCAGAGGAAAAGTGAGTGTTAAACATTTCCTTGGCCCATGAAAAAGGTTCCATTAAGTCCACTGACCCCAATTGAATATTAATGAGCTAATTAACGGATTTATTGTTATGCGCAATTTCTGGAGGGGCAATTTTTTTCAAGTGCTATTATTTTTTCTAATTATTTTCTGTAGTTTTTATAATTGAATCTTTGTAGCTGCCAGCATCCTGTTTGTGCCTTGGCAACAAGAAAAAAGCAGTTGGCATCTGTTTTTCCTTCTTTTAGCTCGCTGTAACTACAACAAAAAACAAGAAAATTGTTCTTTTTTTTGATACCAGCATATTTGTCATCAAGACTATTCCCCATTTCTCCAATCAATACAACACAAGTCCCAAAATATTACTCCCAAAATGCAACATCTTGCTTATCTGTTTTAGAAATATACAGGCCAAGTGATGTTCAGGTGTTGGATTACAAAAGTGCAATTACTTGGTTTACTGCAGGCTGCATTGCATGGAGGACTTGACAAAGGTTTAAATGGGCAGTGACAGCTGGGCTTGATAGATAGCATAATCAGCTGATGTAGAGGATGCACTGAAGCAGTCCTCAGTGGACAGCTGGAGAATACAGCCAGCGACTGAGAGAGATGGTAACCTTGGGAGGAATGACTACTGATACTTTGTTTAATGGATATACAAGGTATGGGCTTCCACATGCACCTAAAGTAGATTGCGCTTGTAATTGAGTGATTGTAATTAAATGTGTATACCCATGCTTAATTATGTAAAAAACACTGCCATTCTATTCAAGGTCAGCTTTAATTTGTTTTCTAAATCACACCATTTCCACACAAATTCATGTTATATAATAAAAAAAAAAAAAAACATTCCAGTGTAAGCATCTCTCTCTGTATGTGTAGAGGAAATGATCTCAATGGGAAAGGCCCCAGGGCAGACCCAGGATGTGCTGAAGGAACTACAACTCCCAGCTATCCTGGGAATCCTCCAGGTAAAGAGCACAAGCCATGAGGAAAGAAGACGTTTGAGACACTCTGGTTCATGCCTTCAAGTCTCAGTGAAATGGAACCTAGAACATCCTTACCTTGTGTATTGTGGCATGTTTTCTAGTGAAATATAATATTTAGTCGGTGTATGGTTACAAGAGGGGTTTGAGTCAAATCCGTGATATTTGATTGGACCACTGAAGCGTTATAGCGCTATATGAAGCAACTGGAGCCTCTACTCCAAATATGGCCACAACTGTTTCCAAAAAACAAGATTGTGAGAGCAGAAATGCAAAACGTAAGACTTAAAAATTGTAGTCCACAAGCCTGTGGGTGATGTTATGGTAGCTACATCCAATATTTACACAGTCTATGCCTGCTGCCCAAAACCAGGGTATTTTGGGGAAACAAAACACATTGAGCTACAATGCTGTTACTAGCTGTCGAGCCCTTTGCGGCTCAAAGTTGCAGATCGATTGAGGGGTTAATGTCATGCTATTATTGGTTGAAACTGGTTGGTACTGCTTTACATCATGGTTTGTTTTACAGGAAGAAAAATTATTGGATTTGGTTCAAAGAATATGAAGAAATTGATTTTTTAATTCTTATTTTTTGTTAAATAGTTGCACAGAAAGTCAGAGGATGTGATCTGAAAGGGTTAAAAAAGCTTTAAAAAAAATAAAATGAATTGCAACTGTAAGCTTAAAAGAGAGGACTGTATTTGACCAGTTCTAAGTGTAGAGTCTAAGCTGCATTTTTACAGCTGTGTACGGGCATATGATCAACGTGGACAGGCAATTTTAGAAACATTTCAATCAGCCTATCTAAAGCCAGGAAATTTGAGCAGAGCTGAGAACAGTATCTCTGTTTGAAAGCGATGAATAAGAAGCAGCAGGGGCCATTCTGATAACCTTTTTGATAACACTAATGTAATTATTATTACATTTTGCTGTCTGCATGTTTGCCTAATTCTGTTTATGGCTGAAATTTGATTCCAGCTTAATAAAACCATAAATTTCTTTTGGTTACTTCACCAATATAACTCAGAGTAATGAACTCATTTTGATGTTGTATGGAAATTTTGTCTCATTACAATAATTTTGCCTGATTCACTCGGCAGCCGATATTAAGAGTAAGGCCCTACAGTCATAGACGGGGTTATTATGCTATACATCACAAAGTGCATTAGGCTCATAAAACCTGTCAACAATAAGGTTGGAAAGTTTGTGCGCACGGCCTAGCAGGTTAATATATTTTCTCCAAAGACCGACTAAAAGTGTCCAGGCTATATTGCTGTTATACAGAAACCAATTTTCTGCTAGTTGGGAATTCCAGATACACTTCCCATCCCCCCTTTACACACATTATTTACCCTTAATCGACACAGATGCGTTTCCCATCAAATCGGCTATTTTGTCTCTCATAATTTCTGTACAGAATGTAGAGTTGATCTATTTGTGAAGTTGAAATCTACAGTCAGATTCACTGGGCAATTAGGTAAACCACATGAGGGAATACAGCCCCTCTGTAACTGGAGTTTTTTTTTATAAACATACAGAAAGTGAGTGAAATTAAATCAATTCCAGACATAGAAATGCTTTGTCTTCATGAGGCTATGGTTAACTCAACCCTACAGACTCCCTGAAAAAGGCTTTGCATCCTGCAGCTGGAGGCTATATTGTCGATTAAGTTGGCTTTTTTTTTCGAATCCTGTTCCACACCGAACCTAATGTATGTTTTGGAACACATTTAGGATTTAATATTTCAAACTGCAATGTCATTCACCAACATTGTGGAGACTCATTGTGCTACTCATAACTGCTAGAAAGCAGCCATAACTTTCCAATAGCAATTCATTATCATTTTAACTGCATCATTTAGTGGTGAAAGCAACTCCTTCCAGCTTTTGGACATGTAGGGAATATGCATTGTATTTTTCTATAGCTGACAGCCCTTGATAGAAGCCATGATTGCCCACGTGGCTGGCAAGTGAGTTGTACTCACACTTATAGAGAGCCAAAGTGGGGACAAAGATCATTCAACAGCGCATGGTAATTGTTTTGCAAACTGCATGTCAGTGTGAATGTGCGGCGCTGAAAGAGCCGTCTTTGCACGGCGTTCTAAGGCGTCAAATGCAGTTCTGAAATAGCTTGATGCTTCTTGAAGAGGGTAATCTTTTGTAACAATCAATTACAATACATTTCCCCCTCTGTCTAGGCACTAATAGCTCCTGTCTGTGCACATGATGAGGCATGTCTAGTAAATATACACTGTTTTCCTTTTAAATGTCTTATAATATGCATGGGGAACACAGAAACACACTATGATAGAGGGGTTGAGCATCAAAGCTGGAGAAGCAATTCAGCCGAGTTCCTCAGTCAAAGAAATGAGAATGGAGCAGTTTGTGGCTTTCCTCCCATTAGCCAGATTGAATTACTGTGTTTTACTTTTAAGGGCCATCTGTTCTGGTTTAAGTCATATTTCTAAATCTGTCATGTAGAGTGTGTGTGTGTGTGTGTGTGCGCGTGCGCGCGTTTGAGTGTGGCGAACGCTTCTTTGATGGGTGGGAACAGTTTTTCGCTGAAAATAAAATCATGTGTAAAGACTATTATGACATGTGTTACTTGTGTGCAAATGCTGTTGCATTTTGCAGACTTATCCAGGTCAATCTCACGCAGCCTGACATCCGTATTGACAACTACGTGTAATCAACAAAATATCCCTCTAAAGAACAGTAATTTCAGGACACTTATTACATTTAATGGACTTCACAATGTAACACAAGACGCAAGGCTCATCCCCCTTTTTCTTTTCAGACTCAGAAGCATACAGATACATAGATACTGTACAAAGATAAAGAGACTGCAGTGTGGTAGAACAGATAAAGAGATGAAGTAATGAGTGATGTTATTCACTCAAAGGCTGTAGCGTTAGAAGCCTCATACTGAATTGCAGTATGAAATGATTTTTCAAATGCCAGACGGTATCACAATGAACTGAGAGATCTGACATTGCTTTATAGTCAATTACTTACTTTCTTAATTCTTAATTGCTTCTTATGTTTAACCAGGCCTTTTGGCGTTCTCAGCTTTGCATGGTAGCACACGACTGACAGTTCAATTAGCCCCTCCCCCTAACATTTATTGTCCAATTGTAGCTCAGCAGCCGTAACTAGGCAAAGCATATTTTTCATGCTTTGAATTTTCTCAACATGTTGAAGCCAGGCCCCCAGGAAGTGTGCTGGGCTTTGAAGCCAGTTGTCATAGTGGCCAAACAGCGGAATTACAACTTCCAAGCCTATCACGTCATGCCATTGGGCCCAAAAAAATACTTTTTCCAATAGACATATATTGGGAAAGAGACATCAGTAAATTCTTGGATACAATTTCTTGAGCGTTACGACCTTCCCAAATGATATTCGCAACCAGGACTTAATCCATTCAGTCAGAAAACATTTGGAAAGCATAGAAGAGCCGCAAAATTAAATAATTTTATCCCCATTCAAGTTAGCAGAGCACTAAAGTGGAAATAGCTGGTTAGGCTGGTGAAAGCCCGTAGTGAGCTTGTTCTGTGAGGCCAATGATGCAGAATCAGTGCTCATCATCTGGGTAATTTTATACGCTGCAGCTGACAATTTTTGGCTCCGTGCACCATTGAGCAGCTTTCATAGGAATAAACAGGGTCCCATCTTCAGCACTGTATCCAGCTCTTACATCATGGGTGAAGTCACAAAAGTGATGCCCCTTTTGTAGAATAAAAGTGTAAGGAATTGATTAAACTGCATTTTGACCGTCCGATGTGAGCTGCAAAGGTTAGCATGTCCGGCTAATTAGCGTACTACATACAGAAATCACAAAACCAAGCCTAACATCCAAGAGCACAAATAATGTAGCATTTCATACACTCATTTTCGAGGTTACAGGCTACATTGAAAAAGTCCACATTCACAATAGCATAATATTCCCCCCTGTATGAAAGCTGGTCCTGGATGCTATCCAAGTGTAGGATAGTTACTTCTGTCCTGCTCTTTATTAAAATTTGAGGAGCTTTGGGGTACCTTGGTAGCCAAGTCATTACAGCATATGTCACATAAGCACATTACTTGTTCAAATCCAGCTGGGGACCCTTTTGCATGTTATACCATACCACAACCGTTATAGAGACAGGGTTATAATCACCTAACAATTTGATTAATACTCACCCCTGAATCAGTTTCTGAATGAATTATGAGTTCAGTCTTTTATTTTTCCTCTGTCGTACTTATGAACTGACCAGCTCTACGCAGCAATACAAACCAATGTTATTTCTTTGCCTCTGTATCTCCAGTATGTATCATGGATTGGTCAGGAAGCTGAATTTTTGTCTGGCACATTTAGCCCTAGTCTTTTAGTATCATGAATATAATTAATGTAGCCATCAGCTGTATATTTTAGACACCTTTTACAATATTCTCACTTTCTAAACGAGTCAGCTTGAAATGCTCAAATGTCGGCTTTTAAACTGATTCGTGGAGCTAATGTTAATTTTGCTTTCTTCCCCTCAGATGTTTAAAGATACAAAAACATTCAGTCAGTTGCTCTTTACACCAGACGGACTTCATTAAATTTTGTTGATACATGCTAATTTAGGATGCAAACAGATCAGAAGTTAATTGGTACTCTGAGGCATGCACTTCTGTATAGCATATTCTTACTTATTTCTTAGCTAAAATGCTGACACCATCCTGTGCTATTTAGGCCTGGAAGAGCCTCCAAAATGTCAGTGATCCACCATGCCATTGCAAAGATGGAGGTGCATGGCTTTAGGGGACAAAACATTTCCCTGCCAGCAGAGACTCTCCAGAACAACCTCTTTGCAGCCCAGCAGGCCTTGCACTGTCACTGAGTCCCACGATTGAATTGAATGGTCCACAGATTACTCAATTATTTCTATATACCAGTCTTCCATGGCAGACTAAAGGCCTATTATTGGAGGGACTGAGACCATAGGAACTTATTACATGTGTGACCTTTTAAAGCCTTTCACCGTGATGGATCTCAGGTGAGAATTTACTGGAATCAATTTTTATCTGAAAGCTCGATGCTTGCTCACCGGCCCAGCCCTGTGTGAAACATTCACTTAATAAAAAAAAAAAAAAAAAAGACGAAAAGAGAGAGAGACAGCCCCTTGACTACTGGAAATGGGCAACATTTTAAAGCACCCCAAATGCCTTTGTGTCCTTTCCTCCCAAATTAAAGAGACTTTGAAATAGAGGGCTGGAGGAAGTGCGGGAGTATTGTGCTTAATCAAGGTAGAAATACAAAGACAGAGCCAGTTCCCCAAAGGTTCACATCAAAAGGTGCATCCCACTTTGTGAGCTATTTAATCAGTTAAAACACAGATGGCAGGCTGCCGCAATTAATTAATCATATATGAAGCATCCTGTACCTGCTAGCAGAAAGTATGTCAGTGCTACAGAGATCTCATTTGGATTTCATTGTAACTATGTGCCACCAGAATAATTGCTGAATATGAATAGCTTTGGAAGTTAAGCTGGACATAATGTACTGAATATGAACTACTGCTCTCCCTTTGTAAATTTTACCAACGCTTCATCTTAGCAGTGTAAAGGTTAGTTATTATGATTGATGTATTTAAGCATATGTGTAGCATATGGCACAATATGGAAGACATTGATACTGTATTCGGGAAAAAAATGGGCCAGTTTGAGCTTTGTGGGTGGGATTTCCAAAGCTACATACATAGCTAGCCAGCTACTTCGCTACATTCATGAAAAATAGCAACAAGGATGTTTGGGATTGGTGCAGCTGTATTTGAAATACCAACTGTTAACCACTATCACACATGAACATCAACTGACGCAACTGAAGATGACATTACTTGGATGGATATGTCACGCTCTACTGAGTGACTTAGACAAAACAAAACACAACAATGTGAATACAACAGAGGCCGAATGAATGCAGTGAAACAAAATGACACTTCAGTCTGATTATGAGGCATGTTTTGGGGGAAAGGGTCTTTCAGATTTGTCTTCCTTCAGATTGCACCACACCAAAACAAACAGAGAAAATAATCAATAAACTGTAATAGAAATTAGTTAAAAGTAGTGTAAATCTGACAGCAGGTGTAAACTTGCCATCTGGAGTAGTCCAACTTTCCTGGTGGTAGAGCATTGGTGGAGTCCAGCGAAATAAGCTAAGCTAAATAATTTGGTTATGTTAAAGCAATATGGCGCCCTGATCCTGAAGTCCAGTAACAATATCTAAACTGTGGTTGATTCTCTTTCCTGTTGTCTTTCTTGTATTTGACAGGAAAAAAATGAATCTGCACACTAGATAACGCTTAAGGACTTGACAATATATATCATTGCATTTTTTGCCATCATTTAAAAATAGATACAGGGTTTAAGCAGCTTGACTAGACATATTTTGATATATTGAGGCAATATGCTTTATTTTAGACTGATAGAAACTTTTCAATCAGATTTGCTTCCAGTTATGTTGTTGCTGCATCTGTCCAGTACAATAGCTATTTAAAACTAGGAATCTGTGTGTGTGTATGGTAAAATTTAAAGCCTAACGTAAAATAGATTTAAAAAGTTGTGTGTCATCTGTGTAACAGTGTAAACCAGTGTTGATCATCAGTGAACGCCAATCAAAGGCGCATATATTGGCAATACACTAATTTGCCCAAAATGCAGCGTTGAAACAGACAGTATGTACAGCAGGATATCATAATCAACTGTAGAAAATGTAAGAGCCAAGCTAATAAAAAGTTCTCAATAAAAATCACTCACTGGAAAGTAAATGACCTGGATAGCACCCCACAAAATTTTAGATTATAATGGAATGTGACAGACAATAAAGTTACATAAAGTCACTAGGCTTTTAATTCAAAATGTGTTTTAATACAAGAGATCTTGTAAATACAAATACTTCTAATGCTTTAAGGGCATTGCACAATTATTAGCAGCCAGATACATTATCAGAGCCCCCATGGGAATTTTGAGAAGATTTTATACATGGCTTAAAAATATTGACTGATTTACAGAATTAAAATGATAGAAATTGAAAGAAACCTGAAAAAGTTCAGTAAGCGCAGTCAATATATTTTGTGTAAATGTTGTATTGGGGTGTGTGGTCTAAAGGCAGTCCACAATGTATCTAAGATGCAGTAAAATGAACAGAAGTGATACTTCTAACTTAAAGTGCAAAAAGTAGAGTTGTGGATGAAGTAATCTCTCATTCTAGTTGTACAGTGAATGCGCAGTTACTGTGTTCACTTGCTAACAGAATACAAAACTAATAGTCTTCAATGCTTTTGTACGATACAAACTGCTCCACACTTTTTTCCTTTCTCAGTCCCTGCCACTCATTCACAAACAGATACACACCCCAGTGTAGCTAGTAGACTTTTTGATCTCATAGTTTTTTTTTGACATTGTATATGTGAAATATTTCCACCCAATCTCACAGTGTGTGCATCCTTAGGAGCGTAAGGAGACTGCATCAAAACAGAGAGATAATCAAAAATAATATACAGTATACATTCTCCGGATCATCCATACTCAACAAGGTGATGCGCGCGCTCTCTCTCTATTCTTTACAAGACGAGAAAATTGCACATGTAATAAAATCCAATTTTGTATTTCATTCTGAGAACTACAATAAACACAAAACAAGCAGTAAATAAGCTTTTCAAAAAGCTGATTACCAAAGCAATTTATTGCCAAGTCCAGGGCTGTGTTAAAGCAGAGCAGCGCTGGAAAGTGGAGGGCCCCACATTCCAAATCTTCTCTCCCTCAAGCTCTTTGCTTTCCATGTTATTAGCTGGGCTGCTTGGTGAGGAGCCAATCTGATCAACTTATTTTACTATATAATGCTCCAGCTCCTGCTGAAAGCAGTTAAAAAAAGGATTGTGATTGAGGTCATTCTTGCATCTGTCATGGTGGTAAATGCTGCTATGTATATTATCATGGCCTTTTTTTTAATCCAGTGTTTTGGTTTTGTTCAAGGCTGGGTCAAAGTTCAATAAAACATTTCATTTTAATATTTACATCAAAAAGATGTATCTGAGTTATATCAACACACACCTGTCCACAGGCCACATGGTCAAACCGTGGTTCGTTATCAGGGTTTAGACGTTAATAAAGTGGATCACTACCAACTCAACCATCAGAAGAAATATTGGCATTAAATATTGCTGCCAACCACAGAGAAGTTACATTTGCATGATATTATGAGGGGGATAGGATAAAGCTTTGTGTTTCAACATTGCTGTGGTTAATGTGTGGTTACGTTTAGGGAAAAAAGCACTTGGTTATTGTTAGGAAGATATTTTGGCTTAAAATTCCCCGTTTGAGGGGCACAATCCTAGCCAAAAATGCGAGGATGTCTCAGTAAAAAAAATACCACTTTATGGGCAAAAATCCCAGCCAGTAAGCCAGCAATGTCTATGTAAAAAAATGACTGCTTTTTGGGCCATAATCCTGTAAAAAAGCAGCAATATTTTGTTAAAAAACAACCGCTTTCATGCTTAAAAGGCCGCTTGACAAACAGCTGCTTGAAAAACACACATGGGTTGCTAAAAAGCCGCTGGGAATACAGCAATGACATGCTAATTTAGCCTCTTTTTTTTATGTTTTTTTTTGTTTTGGTGGTCTGCAGCTGGGCAGGTGCTCTGCCTCGGTGACACGTCTTCCTCTGTACTCTTCACCTCCAATGATGTAGTCAGTTCTGATACTATGTCAGTTTACAAATACTGATATGATATGTATAAAATGCTCAAATGTAACATTTTCATGGTTTGCAGAAACATACAATGTAACATTTTCCCTTTGGCCACTGGCTGTCACTACAGTATATAAACTAAAGCCTACGCTCTGGTTTCACCTGCAGAGTGTAATACAATGTTCCTGTTATTAGATACCCATCAGGTATCCTTTGCCAAAGTGAAACCATCCACTCACAAAACAGTAATAATATGGGAAATATTTTAGGGTTTTTGTCTGCATCATTGTAAAGTGGATATCTTAAATTAGCTCCAACTTTAGGTAGGGATTGAGGAATGAGCAAAAAAGTAAAAAGTCTGCATAATATTTTTGAATATAAATTGAGGCAGTGATGGCACAGGAGAAAATGCTATGTGGGGATTATTCACAGTTATATAATGTTAGGAAGAAAACCAGGCGCTTCTCATTTTGGTCACTTATCCCTCATTGTAAAGGTCTGTATATTTCATTGCTGGTGCAGCAGCTTAGGGGATACATTTCAAAGCAGCAAATAAAAATTGGCTAAACTTCCAAAATTAGCACTTCAAAGTCAAACATGATTTGCAGCGAGGGAAGGGGTGGAAGGGGTGGAAGCAGTGTGACTGTGAAAGTGCATTTGTAAAAGCTAACTCTCTCTCTCTCTCTCTCTCTCTGTGTGTGTGTGTGTGTGTGTGTGTGTGTGTGTGTGTGTGTGTGGCGGAGCTGATGTACAGAGTTCAGCATTAGGCCTTAGAACCAATTTCTAGGCAAATTGGTTTCATTTAAGAATGAGATCACAGAGTAAGCAAACCTCTTTCAGGGCAAGTTCATGCATCTGTAGCCATTTATTTCAGTTTTATATGCATTGCTCGGCACAGGCTGTTTGTAGGTAGAATACGCATAATCTTAGCCGTGGGCACCATGCTATAGTTAACGTGTTCACATTTACCTGTTATTACCATGAAGTTTAATAGTTTCTTCCATTTCATTGCATTCTGTCAAAAAGAGCTTCAGCAGTAATTTAGTATTTTGTTTTCTATATTCCTTCCAGCACTGTTGTGGAATCAGTGCTAATCAAAGCCACATGCAACTAATTGCCCTCTCCACTCTCCTGCGCATAGCACACGCAGAGCCATTAGGCATCAATGGAACATATGTTAGAGTTTATGAGTGGGTGTCAAAATCATTTTATTTTCAAGGATAATAATAGTCACTTGACCACAGTTAGCATCTCTGCTCATATTTTCATTTATTTAAGATAACTGTATTCACCATGTTTTATAACAAATGCTGTAGCTTTGTCTCTGAGGCTGTAAGGTCACAGCTGTCTGTGTGAAGGACGGCATAATGGCTCATGAGTAGAGAATATAGATTATCCATTCAAATTGTTATATAATCAACATTACGCATACAGACAAAATACATCATCCAACCTTATTGGTATCAACATCACTTTTGTTTTTTAGATTATCACCTGCTTTTACATTTTCAAACGGTAACAGGCCCAATCCCACATATACCCATGTAATGATGTCAGTATATCCAACACTGAATCTTTCCAAAAAACTAAATTTCCCCCAGTTGTTTTCTACTCAGTGGCAAAGGACAAAACTCCCTCTGGTCAGGATAAATATAGTCAAATAGTCAAAATATAAAGCAGTCAAGGACCTATTACATTAACACATGGGCATATTTGCAGTGGGGTTGCAGCTTGTCAGTGTGGTTTAGCCGTGTAATTGTCATTAAGGAGTAACGTGCGGACCGGAGCTCCTGATGCTGCATCAAGTTAGTTGTACTATCTGTGTACTTCAACACCATCTTGCAATATATGCAGACTGTTTTAGTCTTTTCTTTTCTTTTCGCCTTTGTTAATCTCTGACTTAAGGAAGTTTAAATGCTGCCACGCTTTGGATTTGAAACTTGAGGGTGCATCTTCTCTTTCAGAATCACCTTCTGCAGAGCCTTGCCTTTGTCTAATTTACGTTGGCGAGCTCGGACATGACGTAGTGCACTGAACATGTAGTGACATAGCACGTCGAGCAAAGGAAGGGATAAGTAGATTACGCCCTGTGCTGATCAAAAAGAGGTTTATTTTTCATTTCATTGATTTGAATCTCACATGCTTTTTATGGATTTTTAACTGCCTCGTGATGCATTGTAACATGCGTATCTTTATATTTAGCATAGTGTAGCAGCCATGGCCAAATATTGTTAAAATGTAAAAACATTGGCATTGAACATTACAAGACGTTGTCATAAGGGATGAGAATTGATTCGATTTGATTAAAACTGTTGCCGTTAATGATTCTGCTTATCAGTCTGGTTTTTCATCAATTCCCTTACTGATTCCAGATCAGTTTTCTTAGCGGGGAATAAAGTAGGCCTCCACAGGTTTTTTGCATCAACACAGTTATTATTAAACATTATAACATTATCTCATAACGGACATGCTGCTCAGTCGAGAAGCAGTGGCACTTGTGCGTAGAATGTCAAAAAACGGGCATTCCTGGATGCCCACGTAGAACAATATTTGGGCATAATGCTGCTAATTCTAGTTTACTTTAAATTGTCATTTTACACACATTACAAGTAGCACTTTTGTCATCTTTTTTAGTAAAATGAAGCCACGCTTTGGACTGTTCCTTCATCTTTGACATCATTGTTTTGCAGTGCACATCTGATAAAAAAACATACCAGCAAATATAAAAGGAGTTGATAAACTCGGACGCATACAGTTAAGTTGGATCTGACAATTTGTAACCGGTTCTTAATGTCCATCCCAAGTTGTCGTTACATAATGTACGATATTGCAGAATCAATGCGTGTCTTGCAGTAGGTTTGTGTCATAGCAGTAATATATATAAGTACAGGTCCCATTGGTATAACAGCCCTTTTGGGGTACATTATTGTAATAATGTCATGCTATTGTCATGCTTTTTTATTCTAGACACAATGTGGTGCTTGACTTGTAAAGAAGGGACCTTTCTAATCTCCAAACTCTGTTCCATCAAGAAATAAGCGTATTGTAGGATGGAAATGATTGTCCAGAGCTGTTATGCAGATAATGATTAGAATTTCCCACATGGCAATAATGAGGTTGATTCCTCGCCAAGAGTTGGACACCATAGCAATTTAGAAAATACACTGGCAGGAGGCTACTTTGAATATTACCTGTAGTAATCAAAATGCACGGCCTACTATCAGTTCCTTCTCCCAAAAAACTCTCATCCATAAAATTAAATTCAGTGTAATTAGAACTGTTGCAGTGTTGATGGATCCAGAGTGAAACACAGAATTAGTAGTTTCACTTAGAAATTTGGCAGCCTTTCCACTTATCTTCCTTCCTTGTGTTTTTTTATTCTATGTTCACCCTTTATGACCATGCCCTGCTGACAGCTGTCCCTATGTCAATATGAATGTCTGTCAAGAGAGATTATACATCACATGAATCGAGGCAGATAATGAGCAAGAAGGAAGGGCACTTTTTAACACCCCCTCGTGTGCAACATATGACACAAGCCAAGCTAATTAAGCAGATGCCATAATGCAGTAATCAGGAACACAGAGGAGGTTGGAGAATTCACAAACTTGAGTCATAACAGCACAACATTTGGTGCTTAAGAACTTCTCCACCAACACAAGCAGATGGGAATGCCAAGCTGCGGTGCATGTGTATTTATGTGTGGGAGGATGCCTGTGTGTGTCATGCTTTGTAATTTTGTATGTGCATGTCTGTTTGTTTCTTATTCTTTGTATGCATGTGTTTTATTGTATGGCAGGTATTAAAAATGTGTTTGTGGCCGTTTGTACACACGCTCATATATAAGCCTACGTGTGTCTGTGCGTGACAGAGCACACACACCTCCGAGTCTGTTTGTGTGCATGAATTTACAGCTGGGGACAGTGTTACCTGGTGAGGTGTTTTTCTCATTATTTTTCCGGAAAATGAGCAATCAGCCATATTGCACGGAGCTTGATTGTTTCCCTCTGTAAATCAATCCAGGAATTGCAATTAAAATGTTCTCTTATGTAGTATAATTGATGTCTACCTAATCCTTTATTTGCACACCTGCCGGTGAGTCTGAATTTTTAATGAATTTCTAATTAATGCTCTTTGCACACTTGATTTATGTGTTAGCAAATTATATTGCTATTCTGTGTCCTGCTAGTAGAAGAGTGCTTACAGAATGTCACACATGGGTTGATGTCTGAAGTTTGCCCATTTTTACTGAAATAGGTAGAAGAATACTGTGTCGAACAATGACGATAGACAATAAAGCAGTGGAGGTTGGACAAATTAACTGTTTATGACTGTTCTGTAATAGCAGTAGGCCTTTCCATTTCCCTGAGCTGGGCCACATATTGAGCATTCTGTATATTCCAAATTGTGTCTGATTTAATTAGAATTTATACAGGTAAACATGGTGTGCTTTTATTTATTTATTTTTCGATCTAAACCTCCAGCAGTGATTTGACACTCACTGTGCATTGGTGAGCTGCCCTGTCTCCTAGAAAATACGTTTATATACAACTGATTTGAAACAGCAAATACACCGTGAGAAAAGTGTAATGCAGAGCAAATTATGTTTTCCATTAACATAATGACGAAATGCTGCTAATTAATGAATCTGGCAAGTTGACAAATTGGTGATACTGAAAAAATCAACAAAATGATCACTGACAACGTATTTCAGTGGTTAGGCCATCTTGCAATACAGTATCCACTCAAAGGAACCACAGCATTATTTGTTTACCTTTTTTTTAATTAACATTTAACCAAAGTAACAATCTTTCCCTAACCTTATCCACAGTGCATTTGTTGCCTAAACATAAGATAGTAGTCCAGACGCAAACCTTGTGTCAAGGTCTTGCACTTTGTACGCCTGCAATCCCCCCCAGCCATCTACATCCAAAATCTCTGCAGTACATGAATGTAGTGTTTAAAGAGACATTGTCTCTGAACATAATCCAGGAAGTGATTATGTTGCTACAATAACATAATTTCGAAAGAAGTTTAGTAATATGCAAACATTATTTTTACATGACGGGGTTGCGGTTAGAGAAGGGTATCATACGGTTTTCCAGACACTATGTAACATCATGTTAAATCAAAGCAAGTGATGTAAGATGACATACTCCATGTCTTTTTTGGTTTTCAGGGTCAAACATGTCACATATGAGGTCTAGCAACGTATGACGTCAAATGTGATATTAAAGGCTAAAGACCTGTGCCCAGACTGATGTATGGCGTATTACCTGTTACTGAGCTTCAACTTAAATAAAACGGATGATGTGATCTAAGAGCTATTCGTTTTAACAAACCATACCCATTTAGTTTCTGCTTAGTTTCTTTTTTATCTTATTACTTTTGAAGGAATATTTGTTCTTTCCAATTAGTTGTCATTGTTTCATCATGGTAGAAACATTCAAGTTTTTCTAATAGTAACATGAGAGCAGTATGGAGATTTTACATGGCAGAAATAATAGTATAGTATAATGTA
Source organism: Plectropomus leopardus (assembly GCF_008729295.1). Taxonomy (NCBI): domain Eukaryota; kingdom Metazoa; phylum Chordata; class Actinopteri; order Perciformes; family Serranidae; genus Plectropomus; species Plectropomus leopardus. The sequence goes on from NC_056463.1 coordinate 18,012,315, forward strand.
CTGTGTGGGATTATCCCAAAAATCAGTGTAGAGACTCATACAGAAGAATCCCTTTAAATCATCACTCATGACTCACTCTCAGTGTGTGGTAATGTATTTCTCTCCAGACACTCAGTCCTCTGTCTGTATTTTGATGTTTTTTAATTTTCTGTGTTTGGGTCGTACATGGGCGTGTACCCCACAGCGCTCAGGTGAGGTCTGGGCTTTATATAAAGACAGCCACAGGTTCCAGATCATAAGCAGCAGACACAGTGCCGAAAAATAGCAAATATAGTGAGGTGAAATATCAAATGAGAGTAAACTTGTTGTTGGCTTATAATGTTCACTTAAGCTGATGAGTATGTTTACAAAACAGTAACTGTCAATGCTGCATAAAGTACCTTTAAACCGACCCAAAGTGGATCTGTAATGCTAATTGTAATGAGCTGAAAATGAGGCAATTATTCGATTAATCATGTAGACAGCCAACAGAAAAGGAACTAACTATTTTGATAATGGATTAATCGTTTTAGTCATTTTTCAAATAAAAGTGACATCACCAGTTCCCACTCTTCCATTATGATCATTTTATGCTTTTGTCTTTATTACATCATTGTGAACTTGATTTCTGTTGATTGTTGGTCAGACAAGCCTTTTGAAGACATCATCCTGGGTTCTGTGAAACTGTAATGGCCATTTTTTCACATTATGTAAACTAAGAGATTCATTGATGACAAGAATATATAACCAATAGATTCACTTGTAATGAAAAAAAAATTTTTTTTTCAGCCTTATAATAAACTAGTTCTATAATTGACTCAACTTCTTTTAACCAAAAGCCCAAATAGCCAGTGAAATAATGAAAATCAAAACATGTCGTATAAAGACAGCAGTAAAGTTGTATTTCTTGCTTGTTTTTATTTTATAAAGGTTACTCAGATCTGTGAAATCTCAGATGCATATTGTGCTGCCTTACTAATTTATATATCTGTTTATCACCTGCATTGTGTAATTTATTAATAACCACATAAAATATTTGTGTCCAGTGTTATTAAATTATTTCTTCTTCTAATGTAGAGATCCAAGCGACCAATGTCAAAATAAAATGATAACTTGAATCATTCATACAACTACATGTAATAAACGAAGTCATTGACATAAATGATCATTCAGCAGGATTAACTGAATATCAGCTAGCCAAACCAGACTTGGTATATCGTTGGCTGTTGGTGTGTGTGTGTCAGAAATAACCTCATCAGATAAACAGACAGTGTCACACAGCTCCATTAACAAGAGTCTTCTGGGAAGAGTACTTTTTAATACAGCTCTGCACCTCTGTTGCTGATGAGTTTGAATGAGCTCAAACTCAATGAGCATTTATTTTCTCTCTAATTTATTTGCTGTTGCATTTCATTTCCAGGCCAATTCACCCTCATAATCAGATGGCAATTAGTGAAGCATGAATCACGGCGAGCAGCTCAGCTTAACTCACTCCCTTTCATGACACCTGCACGCTCACAACAACACAGTTTGGAGAAGCATTCTTTTATTCCAAATAAAATCTTATGTAGTTCATTTTAAACAGCATTTCTAATTCCATCAGAACTCTGTAAAATGTAATAAAACTTGTTTTGTTGCATCATGTTTTGAAGAAGGACTTCAAATATATTTTCTCTTGCAAAGCTTTTTATAGCGTTGCCGTGTTTTGGAGACACGATTACATATCAACACATGGGCCGACTTCCTCCGACAGCTTTGGTTTTGGTGCAAGAGAAAAAACTCACTATGAACATTTAAGAATCTTTAATTCACACTAGTAATAAAATTGCATTACATTTCATAAAATAAATGTTCCAGTTTATATATACAGAGAAAACAGACTGTACATACCCTCCAATGAACCATTTCTAAAAGGAAAATCAAACAAACCAGAAACAAATTTCACAAAACATACAAGCAATACAGTGCTCAGCTAAGCAGGCACAACTGTACATCAAAATTTGTAACTGCTCAGTGTTGGGGTGTGGGAGGGGCAAAAAGTTGAACATTTACAATAGAGTCCTTAGGGACTGATAAAGGGGTCTTAAAAAGTATTGCAGGCAAGCAGACAGACGCTTGTCTTTTTTCCAAGTGCAGCAGAACATCCATCTCGTGTGTAAAGTGTGGAGCCGATTGTTGCTGCCACGAGGTTCCAACTATTGAACCTGTGTCTCAAAGCTCCCGTTCAGCTGGCCCTCCTCATAGTCCATTTGACACAAAATCATGTTGTTTTTTAGGAAAAACTTGTCCCCCACGCAAAACCTGTCGGCAGAGAAACACAAACAAAAGCACAACTGTTGTGAAAAACACAAAGACTATTACTGTTGGCATTATGACAAAGTGGTGTGTGTGTGTGTGTGTGTGTTGGCTGGCTGATTCTGACTGACTCCGCTCTGACAGTGAAAGTGTTGCATTTAAGATCAGCAGGTAATGATGATTCTTTTTGATTGCACACATTTGGTTGGAGATGTTTCACCTGACGCATGCTGACACTGCGCCTCGTCAGATCCAAAGCCTGTTTTGTTGGTCATCATGAATGTGTGGCATCAAATAAAAGTGGATTAAAACTCTATCATTTCAAAGCAAGCAGACACGAGCACTGGCGCCCGATGAAAGGAAGGTCAACTCTCCCAAGCCTGGCAAAAAAAGCGCCCGCACCACAGGAGTTTCCAAGGAAACTCTGCCATAGGGTTAGCTTTTTCACACACCAGTTTGGTTCCAGTGCTCGAGAATGTTTTTTTCCTCTGAAGTCTTGGAGTCAATTGAAGAGGGAAAATAGCACATAACAGCCTGCCTTACTGATGTTCTTCTCTGTGCTGCTGTTTGTTTGTGTGACACAGTGGAGACAGCTCCATAATGTGACTGAAGGGGAGTGAAGATAAGAATATAGCCGAGCATAGCTTGGCTTTAGTAATGAGCCAGGCTGGTAAAACAGTCACGGCCATGGCAATACTGTGCCAGATGAGACCTGGCTTCATGTCTGCCAGCTGAGAAGAGAGACTGCAGTCATAATTCCCTTACAGCAGGTGTTCACTATGGTAACTGAATCTGGCCTGCAGAAGGTTAATGGGCTTGTGCTGTGTGGAGGAACAGGGTCACAGCACCCCTGACAAGCATGCAAAGGACGTTCTGCTCCCAGAGTGGTGCCATTACTGACAGTATATTAATGGGAAAAAGCAATATTTGGGTATGTCATATTCTATGTGAATCATACCATAGGCTTTGTGCTCACTCCAATTTCATAATAAATCCTATCGCTAAGGAAACCCCATTTCACAACTGTGTAGGTCTCCCTTATGCAGCAACATACCTCTGGAGGACTTATTTTTGTAGCTCCTATACCTTCTCGCACACATAAGAGCTAATTTTACATCAGCCTGGCTTGAAATATTTACATAGGTAGCCACAAACAAGGACAAACTGCAGCCAGTGTGTCACAATAAGAAACAATTAACAGAGCTTTACAAATGTTAAACAGCAACCTTAATTTTTACAATACACTAAGGCGATTCACAACTATTTTCAGACTATGTGCTGTGGTCTGTACAGTTAACTGTTCAGTCTACTACACTGTGTACTACTTGGGTCTGGTAGGAGCTAGAAAGCTAACAGTGGCGCTCATTCAGTGATTAACAAGAGTAGTCACTGAATGAAATTACAGAACGTCATTGTGCCGAACACGGCTTTATGGCCTCGTAGTGGTGGTGACGCGACTGTAGTGTAGTAAGTTTTAGCCTAGCATTAGCTTTTTTTTATTCCGGCAATTACATTTGGGCTTCAAACATCCTGAAAGTGGTGTTTATTTATGAAGGTTATCTTGCTGAACAAAATATGTAAGTATCATTTGTTTACCACAGAGCTTGTTTTCTGCAATGATCCAAAATCCAATGGAAAAATTACTTAGACTTTTTGGCAAGGGAACCAGGGCGACCTTAGCGTTTATGTTCACCTACAGAAAAGCATTATCCCTCAGGCAGTCTGTCGCTGATTGAGTATCGCTGCTAGCTAGCTAATGTTTGCTCCCAGCCGACGCTGGTGGTGTGCAGTGCAGAGATGCTGAGTAACCAGTGGAAACCAAAGGTTTGGTTGTGGGCATGTTTCAGCATGTTAATGCGACTGACCAAAACAAAATAAAATAAAAAGCAAGACATTTACATCATAAAACATTAAAAAGTCACTATTATTAAATATATATTGCTTTGAAATTGAAGGCCAGCAAAGGAAAACCTCTTGTATTTTACTTTTTTTTAGTTAAAAAATTACTGGTTAGTCATAGGTCAATGGAAGTTGGCCTGTCGAAAATATAATTAACAAAAACTGACATCCGTAGTGTGTAATAATACAATCAGACAGAAAAAGTCTGTTGTAGCTTAAGAGAGTTTTCTAAACAGCTTCTGATATTTAAACTACTGGACATTTTAACACTCCATTCATGTTATTTTCAAAAAGGCAACGTTGTTGTGCAGTTATGATCCCTATTCTTACCTCTGGTTACAAAGCTGACAGGCAAAACAGTCCAAATGGTAAACATTATCTCTGGCTCTCATCACCATTTCAAAGGCTGGGATCAGTTTACTGCAGGCTGCACAGTTCCCCGTTGTACCAAAGAGCCTGAAAGACAGAGAGCACAGACGGAGATTAGCCCACCTTCCCTTTACCTTGATGCAATAAAAGAGCAAACAAAAACGTACTGACAGCAGGAACAATAGCAGAAGAAAAAAAAATGCTGCAATAGAAGGGGAAAAAGAGGGCGAAATGCATCGGATGTAATGCGCAAATCTTTCTTGGCACCCACTTGGTATTTTTGTTAATGAGAGTTACAAACATAGATCTTTAATTCTTGGCTAATGATCTAATTAAAATGATCACATGGTTTTAATCTCCTTCTTCAAAGAATTCCCCCCTCTTGCACATTACAAAAGCAATGAAAACAGGTCTGAAGCAAAGCATTTGAATTGTTGAAAGTTTTCTTCTTTCATAACTAAAACACCTAATGAGTCTTTCTGCAACCAAAGCCGGCTGGATTTTTACACAAGAGGCTACGTTCTATAATGTAGTCATAAGTTCAAAAGATTTCTGTTAAAAGGATTCAGGCTCAATCTCTTCTCTCTCTTTCTCCCCATTTCATTCAGAGAGGAGCATGAGACAGTGATGGGAGATGTAACCTTGAAGAGTTAACTAAATGTTTCACAGTGAACAGACTCGCTGCTGAAACCTCGCTGCCGCTGCTTGTTTAGGCTTATTAGATATGAGCAAAATGATAAAGGTCACAAACAGAGCAAAGAGGCACTGGTGTAGATCTCTTTTCTCCTCAAAGCAAAGGAACCTCAAATGCTTTTCCCAGTTAGATTTACATTTTCATTTTCCATGCGCCTGCCCCTCTGTTTAATTTGGAGATTCTGAAGCACAGATAGATTTATATATTCTGCAGGAGGAGAAGGAGCGTTTCACAGCTTTGCAAGAGGGAATAAGGCAACAGTGGATTGCCATTCGTGTTAAGCACTTTTCCCCCAAACTTGTAGGGGCTCAGACAGAGGAGTCACAGTGTTGATATTCTGCCTCGTTTATGCTAGTCCCATTCAGTTGCTTTCACCTTGTTAAAGAAAACGTCTATCCAGCAGCCCTGCTTCTAATTAGGGGCCACTGCCCCAGAGGAGCAGCAGAGACAGAAACAGAGGGAGAAAGGCTGTTATGTTCCATGAGAGGGATTCACACGGTGTTAAACAGAGACATTGTTACAACTGGTTACTGTTTCAGTAAAATACTGCATGTTCTCATACAGTAGACATCTGCCAGCCACAGGGCACTCTTTAAAACATGAAGAAATTGTTTTTGTCCAAGGAGATATATTTAAAAATAATGTTTTCTCCCTTTTCCAAACACCTTGAACAGGGATACTCAACCTGCTTTGTTTAGGGGCCACTTTTGCAAAATGACAGGAGGCCAGGGGCCTGTCGCAGCGCTACATACCCGTTTCTATGATTTTTGGGTGTTGCCAGGATTTTAGGATGTTTCTAGGATTTTAGGACATTTCTATAATTTTAGGAGGTTTGTGGGATTTTTAAGACATTTTTAGGATTTTAGGACATTTCTGGGAATTTAGGAGGTTTTTAGGATTTTAGAATATTTCTAGGATTTTCTAGGAGTTTGTGGAAGTTTTAAGACATTTGTAGGATTTTAGGACGTTTTTCTGGGATTTTGGCACATTTCTAGGATTTTAGGTTGTTTGTCGGATTTCAGAACGTTTGAGGGTGTCCCTAGGATTGTAGGACAATAGGGGGTTAGCGAGGACCACTGATGTAGAAGATTCTCACACATTTAGTATTGATCCAAAAATTGACTGAATATCAGTGCTCCTTATTTCCATTGCAGTATAAAGCCTAGGTTCTCCTGGCAACCCTGATTTCTTGGTTTTGTAACAGGATGAAATGAAGGCTCATTCGTTTCTCTTGTATAAGTACTGTTCGCTAAAAAGTTGTCCCCATTAGATACATCCCACTGCCTCACACTTGCTGTGTCATCATGACAGTCAAGTGGTGGGGTCTGCTCCAGGTTTCCCACCACACCTGAGCTCCACACTGGACCGACGGGTCACACAGTGATGTCTTTTTCTCTCCCTCGGGAAACCGCGGCTATGAAAGAGCCCAGAGAGCCTCGGCCACTTACAGAGTCTGACATGCACACACCTATAACAGCTCGTAGGATTATTCTAACCCTTCTCCATTACACCCCGCTGGGCTGTGGACACGGTGCTGACTTGATACATACAGGTTGTGAAAACGCCTGGTGGGGAAGCCCAGCTTGCTGCCGACACTAACTTCTACCTTCAGTCAAAGCGGTGTGCGACACCTGTGGCTAGTTTTTACCTTCATTCTCTACAAACCAATATCCAAATACTGTGGTTATGTCCTCTTTTCCCCTTTATTATGAAACAAAGTTTTTTTTTCAGGATCGATCTTCTGTAGATCTGTTTACATATACGACCCCAGCTAGGTATGTTGCAGTTTAACTTGCCAGACCTTACAGACACACAGGCCATTTTTGATTGACTTAGGACTTAAAGCTGGGAGTGTAAATACATTAATACTAAAATACTATAAGATTTTTTTTCTTCTGCAGTGACATTGCACTAAGTAGTTCTCCTCATAACAAGGTGTAAACCCAGCATAGGTGGGATTTACAAGCGCCACAAGGAAGGCTGAGTAAATGAATCTAATGAAAACGCAATTAAGCTATTATTAACAAAATATCTGAACACATACAAATATTGGATAGGGAATGTGGTTTCTGTTTATCAAACTTGAATTTCAACTTAGCCTAGCCTCGCATCAATCTGGAACCTCTTAGCTCATTTTCAATTTCCAAGGGTTGTTATCAATGGCTGTAGACCAAAACGCCTCTGGATACAATTGGATATTCCAACAATATACAACGAAACATTGTGTAGCGCTGAGCAACAGAAAAATGTAAACAGACAACAGTGTGCAGAGATGAGCTCTGATTGTGTACCATCAATATGTCTAAATTAGTGTTGCTGGGTGTTTTCTTTTGCCATCAGAATTTGACAATAGCACTTTAACAGAAAGCAGCCATCTTGGTTGTTTTCAGAAATGCCTCATAGGTGCTCCTGTTTATGAAGCTAGGCTTATGCTCACCGTTGTGTCCCAAGCATGAAAGCTTGAGAGACAAAAAATAACATCATATTGTATTTCGGGTGGATTGCAGAGGCTTTCTAATAGGGGGCGTACTTCAGACATTAGAAAATAAACAGTTGTAATAGAAGTGTCTCTGGCCAGGTCGGCTGGAAATTTGTCCGATGGACAGGGGACCAGTTATATCTGTTCAAATGAATGAAACATGAGCTTGAAGAATATTTTGGTTCCCAGGCTAAACTAACTGTCAGCCATCAAAGACCTGTAAAAATGCTACAGATTGCAACTAAAGTTTTCTTTGTTTTGATGCATTTTGGTGTTTTCCAGGCGTCTGGCTGCATTTACTTCTGTATTAACGTCCATATCAACCCAGTCTCCATCTCCACCTGTGCTGCACTGCTGAGCCTGCTGCTCTCTCTCAGCGCACATTTGCGCAACATTTGGCCATAAAAGAAACAAAAGTATTCTGCTAATAGCACAGAAGGCTTCAGGTGAAAGTGCAGTAAAAATGAAGTTAAAGGACCATGGCGTGTTTTCTTAGCTGACACTGATTCCTATGAACCCTGAAAGCCTTCAAATAATGAAGAGATCCACTTTGTTCATGCTAACCCAGTTTCCTTATTTGCTTTCTGATTCACTATCACAGTCAGAAATTTGGCACAGAAAAAAAAAACTGTCTTCCATTTTCACCATAACATGAAGAGTTGGAGTGTAAGAAAGTGTCCCATTCACACAGTTCTTCAGCCAACAATTGATGTTTCTGGGTTATAACGTGGTATCAACATAAGGCTTAATTGGGCTCCCCGTGCTAAAAGGAGATTACAGCCTGAGAGAACTGTTCAAACACATTACACTCTTCTCTTCCGGCTCCTATGAAGCTAAAAGCAACCAGAGCTGAACCACCGCTGCAGCAGTCTCATGAGTAGCGGTTGAAGTGGAGCTGCGCATAGCAAGCAATGAATGTTTTACACCAAACCATGATGTAGAGGCAAATGCAAAGGTCAAGGGAGATAATGCAACATATTACCACAAATATGAAGAAGTCACACAAAGTAAAGTAGATGCACACAATTCAGGACCATTTAAGCTTTTAAAAGCCAGCCCGTGATTAGAGTGAACACGTCAGTTATCACCTTTGTCCTGTGCTAAAGTGTAAATACTGATTTCAAATTAGCCAGTGACGACTGTTTTATCTAACTGTATTTAAGGACTCTGTTTGAAAACATACAAAGTACAGTACGTTGTGCATATATACACAAAAGAAAACTGTGTTAATACAGTTTCTCTCTCTCTTTAAGAGTTGATATGCTTCACAGCACTGAAACAGCACCATCATAAATGGCGAGTTACCGCTGAAAAACATTCATTCATTCCATTTACAATAGATTTTTTTTGTTTGAATAGACTATTTTCTGCAGAATTCCCACGTATTGTTCTGACACATGTCCTGTATTGTAGGAGTGCAGTGGCTCATGCACTTCAATTTCCCTGGTCATTTGGATTAAATAAATCAATATTCCCAAAAGGAAAGTGAAAAAAAAATCCAACATCAACACAGTTTTTTCAGCATTTCTATTTAAATAGAGAGTGAATGGTGAGTTTCTGGAAAATATGAGAGTATTGTTCAGAGCTGCTTATAATACACCGAGCCCGTCAGGTTCTGTCGATCAATCCTCAGCATTGCAACAGGGTTTGCCGCACAAAAAGTCCTCTTTTAAAATAGATGCTTGTGTGGTTTATTTAAATGGATTAGAAGGTTAGAAGTGCTGATTTGGATTGCTCCCCACAACCTGTGAGACATCCTGGCATGGGTTTCTGAACGGCATAATGCAGAATAAAGTGAAAGCAGGCTGGCTATTTATTTTCAGGAACTTTTAAATTTCATCATCTTTGTTCAGACATTACATGACACATTTTACATTACAGTTAGTGGGGCTGCCACTGCAGTAGAATAGTAAAAATGGTGAATTATAATTTCACAGAGCTCAAGGTGACAACTTGTCTTGTGACCAACAATCCATGATATTCAGTTTACTATCACATGTGACATAAGCACAATGACATAATGCAAATTCCTATATTAAAGAAGCTAAAATCAGAGAATATTTTGCTTAATTATAAGCATATACTTTTGCAAGCACTTAATTGTTGCATTTTTTTAGTTGAAGCGCATTCCTATAAAGTGTAAATCATTAATTTTTAGTAGCTCATTCTAAAGTATAGTAATATGAAATCTTTGAGCACTATTATAAATATACGGGGGATCTTATGCGTTTACATATCTTTTTTATGTCCTTTGTGTGTGTGGGGGGGGTTAATATAGGCCAAAATAGGTTTCCTTCACACCCTCACATATGCTTTCTATTTATTATTTTGTGGATTTGTATCTTTATGTGTGAAACAAATAATCAAAACTCAACTTGGCTGTCATGAAGACAATCTTATATTACAATATTTTTGACCAAATACCTCTAATGATACTGCAGTGATATGGAAGGGTTGACTACTGGTGTTTTTTAAAAATATTTACAAATAAAAATAATCCTCAGTAATGTTGATATAATGACCAAGTGGGTAAAGTGGGCAAATAATAGCACAGCAAGAACAGTCTGGTAAGTTTAGAAAATTGCATCACTTTACTGTAATGCAGCTTTAAAACAAGAAAAGGACACAATAAATCGAAGACAATAACAATAACTAGTCTTGTATCACGATATTGTTGTATTTGCTATATATTTTGCTCGGCCCTAACTCGACTAATAATATTGCTCATGTTAGCTCTTATATGCATTATATTACAACATTTATTGCTGCCTAATCCCTGCCTCCAACAATCTGCAGCACAGGAGAACCGCAACACTCTGTACCCCTTAAAAAGAGCTCTATTTAGTAGCTAAAAATGTATCTCTGTGTGCTGATGTGGGTTGGTGGGAGCAGAGTTGGATGGCGGGAATGTAAAGACGCTCGGCTCTCCTTTCTCTGTTATTGAGTTATTACAATCAGTCTTTAGAGAAAAGAGGGCCTTCTTTAGTTCTTTCAACTCGCTGCTTTGCTAACTTCAAACCCTTAAAGCTCCTACAGCACATCATCTGCCTCTCTGTATTGCTTCCCTCAGATTGGGCTGTGGCTCTTGAAGTTTTCTACCTGTTCTCTGAGCTCTTTGAGACTTCCCAGCCTGCATGGAGTTTGTCAGATTTCATAAAAGGGAAAGCTGTTAATGCATGCATTGCATGTTCTGACCCTCCCCAACAGTTGTGTCTTTTTGAAAGTGTAAACCTTTCCGTTCAGATCTGTCTTGCCCAGAGAGGAAGAGCAACTGTTAATGGGAGGAGAGCAATTGTTTTACTCACTAAAGTAGTGAGGAGAGGAGGACAGATTTGAAAAACAGTCACATCCAGATGGAGCTATCATCTTCCCCCTGCTATTTCACCGGTTTGTGGATAACTTATAATGTTCATTATCTTGAAAACGTTTTCCTCTTACAGTTAATTATACCCCATTTTGATAAGTGGATGACTATTATGTCCTCTCTAATATATGAAATAGAGGATTAAATGATTCCAGGCTTCAAGTCCTGATGATCACACCATGACTAGATTGTCAACCCTCTGGTGAAGTCGTGCGATCCTGGGCCCTAGACATAAAGGAAATGCCTAATTAATCTATTATTCTCATTTATAATGAAAGAGTGTGGCCAAGTTGATAAAAAAAACCCACTCTTGATTCAGGAAAAGTGAACGTCAGGGATATTAGAAACTGAACTTTTTGTTGATGCGATGGTTTGGAGGGCAAGGGAGGATACTGTTTAAGGTATGTGTGTGTTTGTGTGTGCTGAAGTGTAAGATTCAGGAAAGCGTGAGTGCATTCAATAAGTTGCTAATGCCACTGAAGGACAATCACAGATGGAGCTCCTATAATAATTAATGTGAGCATGGCAGGGTTCCAAACTCTGGGAAATAACCAAAGTGTGTTTGATCCACCCGCTTGTCTTTAATGAAGTGCAGGAGGCTAATTCAGCGCACAGATTTAACTTCATTACTGCAGGTGAGGGGAGCCTTCGTCTTACTACACAGAAAAGAGGGAATGAAAAGGAAACCGGTGCCGGATGGAGACTGCATCACCTACTTTCAAATACTCTGGTCTCTCAAACTGCCTCTTCTCTATACGCAAGGCAAGGTTTTTAATTTGTTCCATAATAGAATTCATCTCAAGCATCTCTAGCCATTAAGTGTTCTGCATTTGTCGCAGGCTGAAGAGCAGGCGAGTGGGATGGATTTCATTAGGCAATCCGGGGCAACAGAGGAGCACAGAAAGCTCCCTCCTCCTCTTCCCTCTTTATTCTTATTTTAGTATTCCTAACTCTTGATTTCATATGTCATGCTCAGTTTTTCATCCCGTCTCCGACCTCTACATCTTACTGGTCTAATGTGCGAGAAAGCTTTTCCTTCTCCCTTCACAGTGCCAGTTAGGCACTTATGGCTTTGGGGGGTGGGTGGGGGGGGGGGGTTGCTGTCCTTTCAGCAGATATGTTTTACCAAGTGAAACTCTGAGCTTCATCATTTTTGCCTTCTCTTGGTCATTTGCCCATTTATTATTACCTCATCTGCACCATCTGCCCCTTCTGGGGGCAACATTGGGTCTTAGTGGACCTCTCACTGCATCTTAAAAGCATTAACTGTGGGTGGGAACTGATGGATGGTAATGGCCTATCTCAACGTAACGTCCCTAAGCGCCTCTCAAGTGGGCTGCGGGCTTCTTTCAGGTCAGAGGAAGAGCTGAGATGTAAGTAAAATGTCATAGAGATCCATGAGTGAGGAAGGAAGGAAACCAGGTTGATAAAGGTTCTCTTTGCTTTGGATTTTTAAAACCAAGCTGCTATTTTTAGTTTTTTTGATCTTATTTTTTAAATTAGAATAATGAACCTATATAAACCTAGTAGGTAGCAAAAAGCTGGAAGTGTCAGTGAGGGAGTGAAGAGATAAGTAGGCAGAAGGGAAACAGAAAGGGAACAGGGGGAGGACAGTGCAGGACAGTTTCACGAGGTGGGGGGGGGGGGGGCAGCTAGGGCACCGGCATCCCTAAGTCGGCCCCTGGGGGATTCCCTCTCAGATAAATGGTAGGATCTCATTGGGAATGTGACTTAACGCCCAGGAAATGGTCATGTTTAATTTAACAAGCAGATGGCAGGGGCATCTGAAGGGGGGTACACAGAGCCAAAGACACTGATGAAGCAACAAGCCTGCCTGGAGGTTTCTCACAGCCTACAGCTCTGCGACAAATGAGAGCCAGCCTACTCCATGATAGAGATCCTCTGTGTTGATGCAAACACAGAGGAAAAGATTAAAATAGGAAAAAAAAAGGGCACGGCACAAACAAACATGTAGTTGTTTAACTTGGAAATATGTCTTGTTGGTATAACTATCTGTATAAAATAAAACAAATCTACCCAATAAGAGTAAAATATTATTGCTGTGGAGATAATACATGGACAAACATCACAACATAGTGGTGCATGTAGAGAGACTTTAATAGAATCCAAGAAATTATGGTGGTAATGGCTGTGAGACTGTTTGACTGGGTTTTTATTGTATAGCAGAACTGTAATTAAATTTTAGGGATGCACCAATTCATGGGATGAACACCAGTGTCGGCTGATATGTGCCTTGTTGACTGCCATTGGTGAATGTAATCTTATTTGCCGATATGCTGATGTTTTCTATTGTGTGACATCAATTTTGGGAAGGCTAAAAAGCAGGGCTTGAGACTAATGATCCAGAGGACAATAGAAAATGTGTTTGGGACTAACAGATTTTCCCTGGGACACTATTGAAAGAAAGGACCCAGAAAGGACACACCCTGTTGTTTCCGTGATAGTGCTATATTGTTGATTGACAAATTTGTGTTGACGTCAGGAGGACAGCTAGCTAAGATTAGCTGTTAGCAGCCAGTGACCAGATCTAACTGCTGATGGAGGTTGCATTGAGAAACATTATGATGCATTTAAGCTCCGTTCAGTAAAAATGAGTATTGGGCAAAAGTAAATTATAATGTTATCATGATATGTTAAAATGTAATCTTGTAAAATGTAGTTTTTGCAGAGAGACTTGAAAAAACACTGTATGGGAAATTTGTTGATGTTTTCACAGCAATATAAAGTAGATAGAAAAAAGGGAATGATAATAAACATTTTTTTTTAGGGGTTTTTGCTTCATACAGTGCAGCTGGAAAGTGATAAGTAAGTGGGAATAGAGAAGGTGAATGGCACGCAGTAAAGGACTGCAGGATGGAATTGAACCGCGGGCCACTAAAAAGATCTCAGTGGGTGCATGCTCTACCAGGTGAACTAGAGGTCTTCCCAAATTAAGCTTTTGAGGCCGTTTTGATGCATTTCACGGAAGAGACTATAACTAAGTTTGTTTTCTAAATTTGTTTAATTGAATTTGTGCTCATTCAAAGGTAGTGTAATGAAGGACTGAATTACCCCAAAACAGTTCAGTTATTTTTTTATAATGAAGATTTTTTTGTTACCTTGGCACAAATGGGGGAATACATAACAAGAAAGAGAAAATAAACAACAAAAAAAACCCATCATTATCACTTATCGGCCTACATTTTCAGTATGCATCCCTTTTTAATTTGATTTAAATTGATTTCCATGTCTGCTTTTGTAGTTGTTGTTGATGAGGTTAATTGATCCACCTGATACAGTAGCTCCCATTTTTATCAGAATTAATCAACAAGAGATATTGTTAGATGTTTGCGGTTAAGTTTGCTCTGAAAACAACCTTTTGCAAATGACAGCCAAGTGTAATCCACCTCTTGCTTTATATTCGAACTGTGACTTCACATTTTGTATTCTGGATGCAGTGATACAGAAATGTCATGACAGCATGACTCATGTTTTGATGGTTGCACAAGAATTTGTATAAGTTATACAGTATTTAGAATTTTCAAGAGTTAAAAATCAGTAGACGCATTGCTCCTAAAATGTACTCTTTTTTTTTCTTTCGGTGAAATATTCTTGTTTTGTAGAGTGCCCAAACAGCATTACTTTCTGCCTCATGCATGCTGTAAAAGAATATGACAACAAACTCTGTGCACATAAGGTTTGCTGTGATCTAACACTGAGGAATCTTTGCATGATTTAGATTTTAGCTGCGTTTCTGTGACTGGGAGGCACAGGAAACACACTGAGAAACCAAACAGTACCAGGAGGTTAAAAAAAAAAAAGTCCTTTCTGGTTCTTTTATGTCACAGAGCTCTTGGAATGGCATGGCTTTTGTGTTTGTTGTGAGTGGAGAGAGGTGATTGTGTGTTGTTCTTGCCTCAGGTAGTCCCTGCGACAGAGGATGAGGTTGGCTTTCGTATAGAGGGTGGAGCCCACCTCCCCCAGGCGGCAGTCACAGCAGGCACATTTGAGACAGTCCTCATGCCAGTATTTGTCCAGGGCCTTGAGCAGGTAGCGGTCTTTAATCTTGCGATTGCAGCCAGCACACCCCTTCTGTTTCCCTTTGGGCTGGACGGAGAGCATCGGCACACCTGTAGTGATAAGGAGACAAACAGCCATGCGTGATTTACGGCCCAGGAACACGAGTGACTTTTCATGTTCTCTTTTTGATAAGCCGGCTGCTTCTCGAGGCGTCTAAGCCTGGCCTCGCACGTGGCCACAGCACACTGCCTACCTGCTTCATATGCATTAAAGAAAACATTCTTCCATGTAGATAGGCGCACGGGTCACATTGGACTACAAAGCCTCGACTTACTTGTTCCACGAAGAACATGCTGTAATACAAAAGTTACATGATCACTTGCAGCAGGTTTCATAGGAAGGGGCATGTCTTGTGTATTTCTGGGGATAAAAGAGTTTATTTTGCTTACTGCTGTATTTACGGCAAGCTGTGTAGTGCGTTAGTTACCTGCCATTTCATCAAAGCCCATTTCACTCAACTGTCCGCAGCTGTAAAAGCTCCTCATGGGCTTTGTTTGGTATAGATTAACATTAACCTTTTAAAAAGCCTCCGACCACAAAAACGTTGCTACCAGACCCCAGTGAGATATGTTATGGCCTAAGTGCCTTTTAGCATACACTCACTCTCTGTGTTTTGTACATACACACACACACACACACACACACACACACACACACACACACAGACAGAGACTCATACACACACAGATTTGCACACACAAACCACAAACACACTCACACGGTGTTCCCTACTCAGAGCATTACAGCCTTTCCTCCTTTTACACTTATCTGTACTCATGTGTCTGCAACGAGCGAGCCTAAGTTACCAAACTCGCAAATTGCCCTGCTGTCACGCAGGTCCCCTTTAAGCGCGCCTTTTAGCCTCCTAAAGGACAAATAAAGTCCATTTAATAACTGCACTAAACACTAATAGTCTATGTGTGGTTGACATTTGTGTTTGGACTAAAAGCCCCCCTCAGGCCACTGCTGGTACAGAGGCAGGGGCGCGCAGCTCCCCTCTGTAGCACTAACAGGTCTGCCACAGCTGAAAGCACAAGACAACAGCTCTTAAGACACTCTCTCACACACTGAGCTATTGATCCATCTAAAAGAACACACAGTGGACGCCACTTGCCACTCTACTTTCAAAACACATTTCTCTCTCTCTCTGTATAAAAAAAAAAAAAGACCGGACACTCTGCATCACAGGGGGTTAGGCCAGCGTTTTGTATGTGTGGGTACCCATAAAGGCCCATTTTAAAGACGTGTTACGCTGAGTTTTATATGAAATGTCATTGTTTCAGTGTTGCACTTTCGAGATGTGCGCAGGTACATTTTGTCCAGAACAGATAAAAGTTTTTGGGTTTTTTTCATTAGCAGGAAATTATGCACAGGAAGTTGCAACAGTGTAATGTTCTGAGTGTGAATGGGGTCATTCTTTAGTTAAAGCTGCCAATTTTTTACAGTAACTTATGTGGTTTGCTCAGTGATAAACACAACCTCAGCTGGTAACAAGGGACTGCTTCACTCTGTTTTTCTCTGCTGAGCCTGTCAAGTTCGTTCTCTTTCACAAAAACCTTATACCACTTTTCAAAGGGACTTCTCTGGACTAGAAAAGCACATTTTCTCCCTCTCTGTCTCTCTCACACATGCACACACACACACACACACACACACACACAGATATCTGCGCACCTAAATGGACTCACAAAGTACTTTATTGAATCCAGATTTGCTCTGCAATTTTTGGCCATCCACACATCAATAATGCTATGAATGTAATATAATTAGCATTTCCCCTTTTAAAAAAGAGGTGAAAGAAATAGGAGAGCTTGTTAGTCAAATTTATGGCTTTGGTTTATATGTCAGTAAGTGCTCCGGTGGTGTTGAGCCGTCTTATTTCTTTATCAGAAGTGGAAAGGGGAGGCTAATTGGTCCAGTGCTGGTGATGGGAGCCATCAATTAGTGTTCTGCCTGCCCTCCAGCTCCCTCACCTCCCTCCCTCTCCAAAACAGGCCCCTTGAAGCTGGCACATTAGGATCACAAAACCTGCTATAAATACCAATGTTCAGTGTAAATGAAGCTAAAAAGCTTCAAATTCAAGCCACACTGGCTAAGGGCGGACTCTTCTACCTGCATTTCATGGCTTGTTAGGGGAGCTCTCTGCAGGTATGCCAACAGTGCTCGCCTGACAGACTTCTACAGAACTAAAAACAGTCTTAATGAGGAGAGAGAAAATGCCTGTGTGTGTGTGTGTGTGTGTGTGTGTGAGTGCCTATGTACACGTGTGTGTGCTTCAGAGCTTGTGCAAAGAAAAAGAAAGGAGTTGCAGCAATTCCCTCGGGGATCACAAAAATCTTTAATTTGCCTTTTATGACACCTAATTAGTTATTCTACTCAAAATCTTTGCTTTAAATAAGAGAACTAATTATACAAAAAGGTCGTTCCTCCACCTCCAGAGAACTACCCCTAATTGGTTGAGACCACCACCTGCCACACACTCCTTAAACATATCACGTGTGTGTTTTACACCGCGTTTGAAAAGGCCAAAGCTTAACCTCTCCTGGAATTACTGCATGTGGCTCATCCCGTCTATTGAATACATACTTTGTTTCAAACCCTGCTCGGCACCTTCAAAGTTACAACACTGTTTGCAGCGAGTCTGACACTCATATCTTCATGCATGGTCCTTCAGTCCTCTTGGCTGTAAGGGAGATGTCTCAATGGAGGAATGTCAGCCGGGAAACCAGTATGCACATTCAACTGATGCCTTTTTCTTGAAGCCATTGCAGGGAACAAACATGGGTTTGATGTCTCCTACCAAAGCAGCCTCTGGAAAACAGCTTTAATAGTAGTGTAGCAAGCACTTGCTCAAACCTACTAAACAAAGAGCAGTGACAGAAAAAAAAATGAGTGTGTAAAGTAAATGTCTTTTCAATTCCCTTAATGCCACGAGACATTTTCTTGCACCTGTCACCACTCTCGGCGCTATGTGAAACTGTGGAGTAGAACAGAACCTCCCATGCTCGCCACCTCCCAGAAAGAAAAGCTGCATTATGAAAGGAAGCAGCAGACTAGGAGGCAGCCTCCACTTAATCCAATCCATTTAACAGATACAAGTGCCACTGACCTTCCAGTGTCATTTGATGTCACCAAAAGCATGCCTCTCCACATCACGATTCATTCTCCAACAAGGGATGCATTTTACCCCTCAAAGTAGAGAGACAGCACTTGCCCTGCCAAATATTCTTCCTGAGAGGGAATTTAATTTGCCATTAGTACTGTGTGTAAAGGCCTGTCATCTCTGCCTTCTACCATCCATCTACTTTCTTTAAGATTGTATCTTTCAAGAATATGTACAGTTAGTTTTTCTCAGTCCAAGCAGTCTGTCAGAGCATGTATTTTCCATTATAGAGATAGCATCCGATTTCTATGTTACCCCATTTGGACTTCCGTCTTTACAGCTATCAAAAAATCACATCAGTCCGCTAACCTTTTTGATATATTTAAGGTTTTAAAAGAAAATACGCTGTTTGGAGCACTCAAGGAACTGTTTGAAATGAGAGAACTACAATTATCACACACTGTAGACATTGCAGGACCTGCATTAGCTCTGAGTAGACACCACTGTGTGAAAAGAGACAATTTGCCCCTTTTTCCTATCATTATCACTATAATGTCTGGTTGTTATTTTTGTAACAAGTGTGCAGGTGCTTGCAGATCAAGCCTGTACAGTCATGTATATATGGTTTGTATTAGTCCCTAAGCCATCAGTCATGTGCTGTGTCATGTCATGCAAACTCAGAGAGGATTGGTTATAGCCTTTGCATCATCTGCAGAATCAGGAAGTAACATAGAAGAAATTCAAATTAATTTCTCTTGCGCAAAGGTTTTTCTGCTTTCTCTCCTATTACATTGCTTTACTTTATGTCGGACTGCAACTAGCAATCATTTTCATTGGCGGCTAATCTGATGATTATTTAAAAAAAATACTGTTTCCTAAGGTGATCTATTCAGCTAGCTTATAACAGTGATAAAGATACATCTAACTGGCTCAATATATGGATCAAGTGATCGACAGTACAATATTGATGCAAAGTGAAAACATCAATACATAAAATCAAATTTAAGGTATGCCTTTATTTTGAAATTCCAAAGGCACGTCTATGTCACCATTTTCCTCCAAGTACACCCCCTTCCTAAACATTTAGTGCTAGTGACCTCGTGCCAGACAGATAATGGCAGGCAGCCAAGAAAAAAACAATCAGGACATTTACTGATATCTTCCCGATCACAGACCCCTGAATTAAATAAAATCAAAGTGGTATTTTGATTAGGGGTATCACGATATTATGTTTTCTATTGAATATCAAAAAAACTGTTTCAATTTTTAATCAATAGTTTACATGCAAGATTCATTGCTGTGATTTATTTTGTGTTACATTTAAACCCTCAGCCCCTAGAGTATTCAGTGCTGTAATGTATAGTTGGCCATTTGAGTCTCTCTTTAACTAAAAAGTAACAACATATTCAAAGCATAAAGACAGACCTATGAAACCACAAGCATTGACAATTTTCCTAAAATTAGATTTAAAATTATTCATAATAAAGCCTTGCTTACATTTTATACATTGCAGTATGTCACAATATTCAGAATTGTTATGCCTGTATCTTTATATATATTGTATTGCCAGATTCTTGCCATTACACAGTCCTAATTGTGTCAGACTTTGTTAAATTAGCAAATGTCATATTGTCGACCAAAGAATATAAACATGTGGTACACATCCCTACTAGTGACCAACAGTCCAAAACACAAAATATTCAGTTTACTGTTATATCTGAATCAAAGAAGTTTCAAATCCTTATATGAGAAGCTGAAACCTTAATCGGGTAAAAATGATTTCATTTATTATCAAAAGTGTTGCAGATTACTTTTCTATTGATCAGCTTTACTCAGTTAATCGACTAATTGTTGCAGCTCTGAGGTGTTGTCATCAAACTGCTTGCTTTGTTCGACCAACAGTCACAACCAAAATAGATTCAATTTACAATGATATTAAACTGACAGAAGCAGCAGATGTTAACATGTGAGAACTGATAATTACTTATTTAAATAGTTGCCAAATAATTTAAAAGTCGACCATTTCACATCAAGTTCTTAGTGCGTACCACAAAATTGTAAGGAAATCGACTTCACTGCTTCACATGTGATCCCAGTGGAGCAGCTGCTCTCACAGGCTCTCAGCCTTAATAGAAGAGGGGACAGTTACATCTGATTCGGTGTTTTGTTAAATGTCTTTTGATCAATTAAAAGCACTGACGCCATGGTGTGGTGCAGACTTTGCTGGTTCACGGGGAGGTAAAGGATCTTGATGAGAATCACTCAGCCTTCCTGACACATGGGGAGGGAGGTGGGCTTTCAAGGAGGTGGAAGCTGGCTCTGGGTGGGCCTCCTCTCAGGGGCCCCTATAATTCCAGCTCCCAGCTGCAGCGAATAAGGGAGTGTTAGCCACCAGCGTGGTGAACACACAGACTGGGATGCTCAGGGAAATTAGATACTATATTACCAAATGATTGCATTTAGCTGAAACAAGTGCATTCGTCATCATCATCACCATTATCACTTAATTCAAAACACTCCTGCATAAGACATCAACCAGGCATTAATGGCCTATGATGAAACTGCTGCAGGAGGTTACCAGACTGCCTTATGTTAACCCTCCATGTCATCTAAGTACATCTTAAAATTATAATATTATAGAAAGAACAATATAGGACAGTGGAAAATTAAAAATACCATGTTGGCCAAAGCGCTCAGTGAGCCTGTGGTTCACAAGCACCAGGGGCTGATTTGTCTTACCTCACTCTTTTCTTTTTCAGCCACCACTGTAAATGCCGTGACCATGGCAATCCCAAATAAAATTTGTCCCTAGGCCAAGGTGTCCGCCACTAAGGTTAATAGGGATCTCATGCAGATGTCTTGCCATTGTGTGCATGAATCAGCCCCTTTCATTCAGCTCCCGTCATCGCTGTAATTGAGCCCATAGACACGTTCCTCTTTTGCCAAGACAAAATACAAGACATCTGGTAATAACATCAGCTGGAATACACATGCCAGTTGAAAGCGGACTCATGAGTGTATTCTGAATGATAAGCAAAATAAACACCACTGATTCATTGTGTGATTCATGTCCCTATCCCTATTTGGAGCATATGTGAGGAGTAAAAGAAAAGATATGCATGAACACACACTCACAGAGACACACACTCTCTCTCTCGCAAATTAGGTAGTTTCTTACAAGGCCCAAGTCAATATTACATTTCGTACTGATATTTTTTTTTCTTATAGTTTGCTGTAAGAACCTTCTATGTTACTGTACGGCGTGCTACATTTCCAGATGGTTGTGTATGAATGCCGGGGTCTGTGAGGTGATTTCTGGGACTGTATGCATGCTATGATTATGACATAATTAACACCCACAGTAAGTGGGAGAGAGAGCAGACAGGGCTGGTGTGGATGAGGAGGGGACTGTTCATTAACAAGATGCACTCTCTCAAACTTTGCAGCTTGCTGTGGCTAATAAGCCCCGGTGAAACGGAGCCCAGCCGTCCCTTGCATTGACCCTGGCACTGCCCAGGATAAGGGAGGGTTTTGTCTCCTGGAATAATTGCTCTTTTCACATGTTACAAGTGTCCTGACCCCCACGGTCGGCAGCCACTTTCCCTACCATAATTACTCCTGATCCGCTCCAAATGAGTCAGCCGCATTAGGGCTGCAATAACACTGGCCCAGCTTCAAGCGCGGCATGGGGAGTCTCAGCAGAGCAGCCTGGAACAGGACTGCCTTTTCTCCCAGCCCACGGTCATTTCCATCACGTCAGAGGTGCATTTCTTACACTTGAAGTCAGCACGAAGGCCCTGGGCCCTTTTCTGAGGCTTACAGAAGGCATTGTTAGCTCCTGGTGCTCACTACTCACTGTGGTTTGGCACCAGACTCCATCCTAATTAACGGAAAACTTCATTAGGGTGTTCTTTCCACACTTTTCAGCCCCCTATTATTTTTAATTTATTCACATGGGGTTAATTAAAAGAAATGTATCACAGAGATATGCAACAGCTTTCTAATTAAATTCATTGCAGCTTTTTTTTTTTAAAGACATGAAACTGGCAGAGTTTCCAAATTATTACAGAAGGCGACTTGTTCCAACACTTGGTTGCTCAGTAGTAGGGTGAGATTAGAGCTCTGCAAGGTAAGCTGTCAACAGCAGAGACAGAGTGAGAGAGGGGAGCGATGGGGCCAGAAAATGAGAGTGAGGGAGTAAGATGAATGAGGAGGAGGAGAAAAGACACAAACATTCATGGTTTTATTATGCAGGGTTACCCCAAATAAACCCGTGAGAGCTCTTAAAGAGGGAGGACTGTCTAAGTGTTGACACAACGAGGGGAAGATTTGGTATTGCTTTGAGCCAATCAAATGTGGGCGTAGTGTCGTGCTTTGTCTGCCGTTGCTCTGAGGTGTTTAGTTCTTGAAACCTGCCATTTTACCATTTTTCATTTAAGCGCAAGCTGTCAATAACCGCGAAGGTAAATGCATCTTCATTTTCAGTCCTCATACAGTAGGATCGAGATCAACTGACTTTTTGACTGATTTTTTTTTCCCAGAGTCTGAGATTGAATAAAGGAAAAATCTATCTATTCTCAAACTGTATACTTTTAAACTTTGATAGACGAGGCAATCTCATCTGCCACTTTGTGATTCTTGGCAAAAAAAAAAATAAATAAAAAAAATCAAACCATTAGACCTGTCACTGCCACCTTCCGCCATCCGGAACAGAATAATGCACAAACACTTTTAGTCCACATTAAAAATGCATTTGGAGAGGAATAAATGTAGCCTACTAAAGTTTGTGTCACTCATGAGGTCAGGAAGTGATGTACAAAATCCTCCCCACTCCCCAGCAATTACTGCACACTTATTATTTCAAAGGATATGCCAGGAGACAGGTGTGCCATTCAGGGTCCTCAGTGTGTCGAAAATGGAGGGGAAGAAGGAACACCATACTGCGGTGCACTGTGTGAGGCTCTTTAATCTTGAATAATGCAAATTCCCCACAGGGGGCAGTTATTTGGCAGCACTGGCCTCTAATGTCATTCAAGCACCTACTCCCACACCTGATGGGGTAAATAATGAGAGAGGTTGGTTGGGTGCATTTTGGGAAGAGATCATGAAGATTGATCTGGATGGTAAACTTCACTGTGTCATGTCGCGCAGCCTATCCAAAATCTCCCAAGAGAGGGATATTGATAACGTTTGATGTTTCATTATGAAGATGGCTTGCTTTTAATGAATTCCTTTCAACACTTTTTTATTACCTCATAATATAAAGACTGGCCCTTCTTCCTAAAGGAGTAATTCTTGTTAAAATCAAAAGGCAACTTAACTAGATAGGGCTGTTCAAATGAAATTATGTGAAATGAAAGAGGTGTGATTGTAATGAAAGGGGTCTAAGGACAAGTTTCATTTAATGCTGGGTTCTCTCTCTCTCTGTCTGTCTCTGTTTGTGTGTGTGTGTGTGTGTGTGTGTGTGTGTGTGTGTGTGTGTGTGGCGGCTGTCATTCGCCTCTGAATTTGTAGTTGCAAACAGCACAGTTAAGCACTGATTAAATCAGCAGCTTCAATATCCAAAACCTAATCTACTAGCTTTAAGAGGGAAAGAACTACCCCCCTTTAATCACAGACTTTAATTAGCTATTTAAGATTTTATTTACTGAAGGTCATCCAATAAGAGATTAGTTTGCAGCACGTTGGCTCTTATTTAAGAGAAGGCACCCCAGGCTTTTCTATTTACCTACAAGATAGCTGTAATATCTTAGGAAAGTGTAATGCCTCTATTTCTCTGGTCTCTTGTACTCAAAAGCAGATTTTAGGAAGCTTTTAAATGCATGTGATGTTTTGTTTTTGGAAAAAAAACAGCCAAGTAAAAGTCATTTTAAGTTGGATTAGAGCTGCATATTGTGTGTGAGTGTGCATGAAAACAGAAGAGCTGCAAGTTACACTGTAGGCCGACAAAATGCCAGTGGTCCAATAACATTAAAACAACTTATGGTTTAACTGCTGTAAAATTCATGCTACTGCACTGACCAGCATCCTCTGACTGGGATCCTGCATTCCCAGAGGAAGGAAAATAGATCAGAATATCTCTGTCTGAGATGCATCAAAACTCAAAGTATGCTCTGACTGAAGGCCCAAACTATTTTTTCCTGAATACTGCTATGGGAATACAGTAGAGTGCTGTTTGAAAGATATTTACAGTGAAACATGTCCGAAAGTCTAAAAGCCCCGCTAGCAGCCCCTAGAGGCAGTGCTGTTCCTCACACCCACAAGAACAAAGTGTTTTACTAACCAATCAACACTGTCATCCTCAGAGCCACACGCTCACACAGGCAGGGCCTAAAACAAATGAAAAATAGGAAACATGGCATCGGCAAGAATTCCTGCTGGCACTGTGATGTGTGCTCTATAGAGAGCACACAGCAGGCCAGTTCATACAGCTGAACTTTAACACCATATTTTGACAATTATATCATTCCCCCACATTTAACACAAACCACTGCTAATCAAACCAAACGACACTTGATTCACACTCCTAACAAGCGCATAAATGTATGTGAAAATTGTGAGCTACAGTTCTCAGGCCGCTCCACATGTTTGCATTTAATTGGGAAATTTCACGAGTAGCTGAAGAAGCACTAACATTTTCGTGTAACACATTTTACACCTGTCCACGCCCCAAAATTCTGTATGGTTTATTTGTGGCTTCTTACTGCCCACACAAACACATGCACATAAGAGCCAGACCAATAACTTGCTGATCAGCTCATTGCAGACATATTGATTATAAGTAACAAGATATTTTAGGACAAAAATGCCAATGTAGGCCAAAGGACTCTATAGTGCTGAGGGATATAAAGAAAGTCAAATGTCATCACATTTTTGACCAAATACTAACATTAACTGATGTTGATATTGCAACAATATTTTGTAGTTGAGTACTGGGATTTACAAAAAAAAAAAAATTAAAACAAGGGGATTTTTGATGAATAATCAGATATGTGAATATAATGACTAAGTGGGTAAGGGAAAATATAAGAACAGCTAGAACAGCGTCGTAAGTTCATCACTAAAGTGTAATTTAGCTTTTAAAACAAGGAAAAGGCGATATTATATCCAAAAGCTTAGACAATATCTAGTCGTATATCTAGTCTAGTCTTCTTAAGTTAAATAAAGGTTAAATTAAAATGAATAAATAAAAATAATATCAATATATTGCCCAGCCTTATTGGTACATGTATCTCTCAAAATATCGATACTGCCTCAAAAATGTTTAATATTGAATGAATAATAGTGATCATTAATGCACCTATGCAATGAAATACACATATAAACATCCATGTTTCCTCCAGTTCCGCAATCCTCCCATACGTCATTCGTGCCACATGTGTTTGATCTCCACTGAGGCTTGACTGTACAAAGTGCTTACGCAGCCTTTGAGTGTAACAGGTGACATGTTATTTTATTACTGCAGGTAGAATATGAAGGTTTCTCTTCAGTAACATTTTCTGGGCATTTTGACACTTGCACTCAACTGCCAGAGAACTGTAGCTGGTGACACTGTGGTTTTGACATCTGCTCATCTCAAGAACTTTGCTGCATGTCATTCCCCTTTCCCGTCTTCTTTACTAAGCCTATAGTGACAGAATAAAGGAGAATGTTTTTTCCACAGAGCAAAGAATAAGCTTTACAGAGTGCATCAGAATGCCAAACACCTCAGAACAGAGGGCGAGCACTAGGTAAACAGGTGAATAAATAACTGGATGTGAAAAAAAAAACAACTGATGAGATGTTGCAGGAAGTGTGCGCGTGTCTGTAGAGGCATCAATGTATAAATACTTTTTTTCCACGTCAGCATCAGTGTATTCAACAGTCTGAAATCTTTGCAGTGACAAGGGCACCTGCTTCCATCAGTTATAGACTGAGGAATAACTAACAATATATGTTAGGCATGGGACCTAGGGCTGTCGTGATAACAGCTGTATTGCGATATTATTGACAAGCCAACAGCAAGCGATAGCAAACAACCACTTTGTTAGTGTTGTTTTTTTTTTTTTTTTTTTGTACATGGGAGCACCGTGATTTTACACAATGCTTCTGCACTTAGTGCTGCACTTTTGCTGTTTCTTTTATCCGTTTGCTGAGAGTGGAAAAAATGTCCTCAACTTTGGGCAAAACACTGCAGCCCAATTCACTGTCACTTTAATATACAGCCGTCCAATCACATTGGAGGAGGGGTGGGACAAATGCCACAAAGACCAACCCTCACATTGCTAAACGACAACAGCAATGGAGGAGGAATTACTGATCTGCATTTAACGATAAATTTGTTATAAAACTGTGACATCTTTTTCATTTAAAAAGCAACATTATATCTGATAATACCTTAACAATAAAGCTCATTTACACTGCACAAAAAACAGGATAAATAAAGAATTTGGGGAAAATAATTGCTGTTAAGCCACCCTTAATTACCGCAGGAAAATTCCTTCACCGCAACAGCCCTAGTTTGTCACAGTTATCCTGGCGAAAACAACTGCAATGTATTATCCCGATAATAATCAAAATATGCTTAGAACTCGTCAAATGGCACTAAAACATACTGGAATAACTTTACCTTATATATTGTTCAGAAAATTTCCTTTTTTTTTATTACATCACAGAATGTACTGATTTTTAAGTAAACACCCTTTTTAGTAAACAAATAATTAAAAAAAGACAGGCTTTTCAACTGAAATGGCATCATGTCTTTTGATATTAAACATGCCAATGATTTATGATCTTTTGTATTTTGTTGTTGTTGTTGTTAGTTATACAGCCTGTTCATTGCAGAATCTCTTTTACTAATGGTTGCCCAGAAGACTCTTTGGGTGCCACTGGTTGTGATATTCACAATAATACCAAAAATGAAAACTCCCCAATGTATATATACATAAAGCTAGATTACATGTTGTTGCTAGATACAGTAATATTTTTACACCAGCTCAACTATAGATGAGGTTATTGGGGTTTATGTTTTGCAGGCGAGAAAAGCTTTGCCCCTGTGCATCAACATTACTTCTGTTCATGTGTGCATTTGTCTCAGAGCTCACGATAAGATATTAGGTTTCTCCAAGGTGGTTTAAAAGGTGGCGTAAGGTAACGATTCATCTCAACTTGTCACTGTTTTTGTGGAGTTTGTAAAAGGTTTCATTGTAACATTGGATTGATGTGTACATGCCCTTGCAGCTTAGAGTTTCTTATTTGTTCATGTAATTTTCAATGTGGCAGCTCTATCTCTGCAACCTTCACCGTTCTCATACACAGCTCAACACGATATACTAGAAATTCCTCATGACATTGAAAAAATCATTTGGAGTGAATAAAAGGGTCAGACTTTGGACAACACAACAGGGATCGTCTGCTCCCTGTGATGCATGTGGCAGCCAGATCTTGTTGTGAAAATTCGTGTGATAACATGGCGAGCATGTGGCCTCTGGCAATAATAAAAGGGATGCTCTTACAGCTCAAAAGTGCATAATTGAGTTTGTGTGCCACACTGATGAGTGCAGCCATTTACATCAAAGGCAGGTGGGCGCGCTCACTAACACGTGTCTCTTAAGTCTCAATTCAGTCCCTTTGAATTCCACTAAGATTATGGAAAACGATACACAACTGGAGCACTCGTAGACGTGAAACGATCAGGGCTGATAGGGATCTAGAGGTTTAGTGGTGACAAGCGAAATTGTCTCCAGCGAAGAATTCTGCATTTGTAATATCAGAAACAGATTAGACGGAATTAAACACTCACAGCTGTAAATGGTATAAATGTGATTTTGTGTAAATAAATGAGAACAGCTTTAGTATAATATGGATGCAGTGAGGGTGCAAAGTGTATCAATGCAGAGTGTTATTTTACATCATATTTTGTATGTTTTGGTACTATTTTGTTGTGTGTATACTAATATAAAAAAGAGATTTTCCTGCATTCATTCGTGCACAGGTCACACTTGTAACTGTTTAAAACACACACCATCCTCCCTTGACAATCTATGTTTTAGACAAAATTGGAAAAGTACTGCAAAGGCGGTGCAGGCTCCTGTAATAAAGCTTTTTAAAGGAAACGGTGGTGACTTAAGAAATATCAAACGAAGCAATGTGTTTGTAATATTGTTCAGGGCCCAGAGCACAAAAACCAGACGTAATTTCAATATTTGAAATGGGCAAGTTTAATTTTGAAGTAAGAGCAAACCAATAAGCTGAGAAAATAGCAAATACAGGGGAGCAAATTGCATTCCTTTGGAAAAGTGAAAAGACTTAAGGAACATATAAAAGTAATCTCCAGCTGGAAATTAGAAATCAACCCTCAGAAACCAAATAACAGAAAAGAAATATTACTGTCCACTTTCTAAATCAATATAACATCGCTACAAGACAGTATTACCATGGTAACACCGGTAAAGAATGAAGCAATTCTTATTATTTCAAAATAAAAATCGGAGCCTGAAGCCCAAGTTTTATTACAGCAGCCGACAGATCACCAGTCTGTATTCATCTGAAGCATTGCTTTTCAATCACATGCTTTATGAATGTACAAATTTCACCGGACAGGATGATAACAGGGTCATAAATTAACAAGGAAAGGTAACCAGAAATGTATCAGGAGCTGGAGGATATTTCTTCTGCTCAGGTCTGCAAAGATACTGTAGTTGTGTTAATGTTCAGCAAAAATCTGTGTGGAGTCACTTGCTTCTCCTGCAGTTAGTACGAAGGAGGAGAGAAAATGGCTGAGTTGCTTTTTCCTCTCAAATTAGACGCAAATTGGAACCTTCATATCACAGGGTGAAATAAAATGTTGACACAGAATTGGTACATGTGTTGCTATTCATTACTAACTCTGACCTGCATATTAGGTCGTTTCACAGAGCAGTGCCTGTATTCCTTTTACAGTCCTCCTCCGTGCTTTCTGACTCAGTGCTTTACCAGAAAGTGAAAGTTAATGGCTGCATCATATGAGAGTGTGGTGATAAGTTTGCAATGTGCATGTAACCTGTGACAGGCAAGATGGATAATAAAGACAGGAAGCGACATGCAACGTGAAACTAACAAGAGAAATATTTTTGATCAACTGGCGGCTGTCCGTCTAAATTGTTTTGTTAAACTTCTGATGCTTAATAGACTTATACTGTGGGATATGGTTTGTAACAAGCATATTTTCCAATAAGGGGTCACATATATTCATTTCTGGTTGCTGCTTTTGTTGCACAAATTGTTGCAGACTTTTCAGAAAGAAGTCAGAGTTCAAAAAACACTCTGCCAAACAAGCAGCAGCAGCATCACTTCATTGCCAGCCAGGATGGCAGGTTTTAAACACGAGACAGGACACACACCGATGATCTGTTTTATGGGCCACGCAAGGACTAAAATATGAACACTTAAGCAGCATGCGCAAACACACACGGACATAATAGTGAATCAATCAAGAGACACAGACGGTAATCACACACAGACACCCATGTGGCCAACCCAAAAACACTGACCCACACCTCTCCTCTCTCCACATATGCACACATTTATTTGTGCAGGCACTAAGTGGATACATTAGACAAGAAGGTTGAATTGACAAGCCTATAACTTTAGAGCCAATAAACGCTAAAAGGCACCACAATGAAAGAGAACAGATCCAAAGCAGCTCTGTTGACAACCTGGCCAAAATGCTAGAGCTGCTGGTCGGGCCCAGCAAATAAAGGGTGAAGCTTTTAGGCAATGAGCAGCAGGTGATCTCAGCTTTTCTGCAAGTCCTAATGCTCCTAAAAGCCACTCTCCCTGGTTCTGTAATTGGGCATCAGTAGTTAATGTAGTATTGACTGCATTACATGCTCCTGTGCATCCTTTCCCACTAATGCCATTTGCATCACCTTGTACATTTACCATATTGCTTAGCCAATAACTGTTAAAAGCAATCTGAATCATGAATCATATGGGGAACTTTTAGCTCGACAGACATCCAAAGGAGACAATTTACAGTTGAGTTAATTTGGGTACATTTGCAGCACAACATGGATTCATCCAGACAGACCAATTTATGTCACTGCTGCAATCCTTTATTGGTTTTTATATGTGTAAGTGAAAGGATGCTCTGCTAAGAGATATGAAATATCTATTTTCAAACAAAAATAATGGGCTACAATGCATCCATTACTTTTGGAGGGGGAGGAGGAGCGCTGGATAAACTCAAACATGTAAAGGCTTTACACTGTACTTTGTAAAACAGTATAAAAATGTGTGTTTTAGGGTTAGTTGAGGTTGTTATTGCACATGTCAGCCGGTGGTCAGAAGTCAGAGTACTCTTAAAGACAGAATAACTTCATTTCAGAGCCCAGAGAGCCCTCAGCACTGTTTTTAGTCTTTATTTTGAATTATCATTATGTTGTATAAATGTGTTAAAATACAAGAGCACCATTTAGACCTGAATGTGATAAATGCACTGCACATCTCAACATCAGTCTAATCCAAAATGGGACGTCATTAGAGGCGAGTTTGATTTAAATTAAAATTAATTAGATTGCCTCACCCATTAACCTAAATACATTGAAATAGATAAGTAATGCAAGTAGGCCTATTTGGATGGAAAGTGAGTGAACGTTGCACGGGCGCTATCCATAATTTGCAATCAAGTTAAAAGCACTCTGCTGTCATCTCCCATCCCGTGGTGATGTCAAAGGCTGCCTCGCTAACTTCACAGACGCAAAAAGCACTTAGTGGAGGAAAGAAAAGAGGAGCCACATGCACTGCAGCGTCTGTGGAGTCTCCTCAAACTCTGGGCTGCACATCAAAAAAAACGCTATGTGCTCTCAATAAAGATGCAACTCTCTCCCGAACTAAACTGCAGTTCGGGCTGTGGTTATTCGTGTAACTTCATGGTATACAGAAAGCAACCCGGGTTTGTTGACGAAAACACGGAGCCTGTCGTGACTAAATGGGGTTGAAAAAACCAATATAAAGCGGAGGCTGCGGGTGCGCAGGGTCCGGGGCGACGGGAAACACTTAAAATGTCAGTAGTTTGCCGTGTTACTCCCCGGGTTATAGCATCGTACGGTCGGAGATGTTACTCACCCTCTTCCTTGTCCAACACCATCGTCCTGAGGAACGAGGAGTCCTTCCCCGGGCGATCCGTCCTCGGCTCCAGCAGGCTGCACCGCTCGGTCTGCTCTCAGCTTCTCCTGGAAATGGCTTTGAAACGCGCGGTTGACTAGACTACGCCTCGATCAACCAAAAACCCTGGAAAGATGAATTGCCGTCTGCACGTTTTTTTCCCCTCCTCCTATCAATAATAATTCATACACGGTGAGATACGCGGCGAGATCCCCCTATCCGGACTGAACTGTAACGCAAATAAATAGCGATCAAACAGCGATGCTTGATAAATTCCATGCGAATAAAAAAAAAGGCAAAACAATGAAAAGCGATATAAATCTAGTGTCGCCGATCTGTAACAGTGCACACACGGACGGATCAGACGCTCAGACTGAACGGCCGAGCTCCCCTTCGCTGTTAATATTCTCTCTTTCTCGTTCTCATTTGCTCCCGAAACAACAACTACATTCAAACAAATCCAATTGCAAATCTGACAACTGCTAAAAGCAAAAACTCACGCCGCCTCTCTCCCAGTTTATGTGCCGCGCTCGCCTCTGCTGCTACTGAATAAATGCGCGCAGCTTCCAGAGACCCTCGGATTCCCCTGTTAATTAAATCAATTCATTATGCTCAGATCTGATTAGCAGCCCTTCCCCCCTCTTTGAATCAATTATTCAATACACAAACATAATTGCTTGTGCCAGAGGTGTCTAAGTATTAGCTTATTTAACTCCAAGGACACTAATTACCCCTAGGGCAAGGGAACTTTTCTCATTAATTCTGACAAAACACAAAAGCACAGCTAAGGGAAAGTGTGTGTGCGCGCGCGTCCGTGCGTGCGTGCGTGCGACGGGTCTGCCTGCCAGTCTGAACGTGCGTGATAGTGAGAGAGAGCGCGCATGCACGTATGGTTGTATTGATGCACGTGCGCACGGACGCGAGTGCGCGTGTGTCAGAGAGAGAGAGCGAGAGAGGGAGAGGGAGAGAGAGAGACATTGAGGGAGAGTGATGCTGCTCCGTCGGTGCCTGGTACAGTTGGAGTAAACATAAAATGCGCTTATTGTTTTTCTTCTTACTTTTTTCCCCCTGCAGAATTTAATAGAAATAACATCTAATTGCGGTCTATTTAGCAGTTAATTAGTGTCCAGACACAGTTATCATACAGGCTGCAGATAAACAGTCGTTTCAAAAGAGACAGCACAACAGATGGGCTGCGTTTTTGATTAGTGGGTAGATAGAGGGTTCACTTTCGAATCTGGTAATATAATTGTTGCCTGTTATTGCCAAGATGAAAGTGTTGCTGTTTCATGGTGGAGCCTTAAATAGCACCACTTTCACTTGCCCTGCGGAGACTGTTAACCAATTAAGGGTGAGATCCAACAAAGATTAGCCATTTAGGAGAGTGGAGTGGAGTATAGCTACAATAATGTTGGTTCGTCAGCAGCCAGCAGGCTGTCTGTGGTGTGAGCGTGCTCAGTCTGTCCTTGCCTTCTGTTACATTTTGCACCAGCCCTACTCTAAGCACATTATCATCAGCTACTCTATAATCCAATAATTGCAACAGTAAATAATTGTAATGACTCAAACTATTTCAGAAGGAAGGGCTGTTTAAGATCTGCATTTGTCCACATTTTAGTAAGGTTTCTGCAGTGTTAAATTGTTTTTGTATCACTAGAATTATATTAGGGATGCATGATAATCCTGGAACATCATCAGTATCAGATGATATCGGCTTTAAAGTGAAACATCGTAATTGACCAACATGCAGATTTCTGACGATATTTATACCTTTTTTTTTTATTTTTAAACTGACAAAGTGAAAATGTATAAAACATCAAAACTATATTGAAATATTTTCTTATTTTGCACAATGAATGAATATTGCATACTTTAAAAAGCATTGTATTTAATGTCTCCATCTGCTGGTGGGCCATCACCATAAGAGTATGCATGATATGTTAATTGCACCACAGAAGAGACTTTATGATCACTAAAATTAGCTAGGCGATAAAAGTGGGTATTTCGATCGCGGTACCGGTTATCGACCAAATCAGTTTTTTTACATTGGCATAACGGATATCTGCAAAAAATCCAATATAGTCCATCCCTAAATTATATATCTGTGTAAACTAGAGTTGTTCCAACACCAGTATCATATCGCTGTGAGAGGAAAAAACTGACGCTGCCAACTGGCTAATCACGAAAGGAGCCTTTTTTGCGTTGGTGCCCGACGCCAAAATCCCTGACCAAGCAGCGGTATTTGACGAGTTGGGATTAAGTAAAGGCTGGTATGTGTGTCTGTGCACCTATTTAATACCACACAATTTACTAATAAACGTAAAAGTTTAACACTCGGATAAAAGGCAGTTGTCCAAGATTTCGGTTCTTCTTCACATTCTGAAATGGACAGCAAATTGCGCTGTGCAGTCACTGGCAACCACTGTTTTAGTGCGCTGAGGAAAAATAGATTTCCAGTAAATAGTGGAACGTTTGGCAAAAACTTTGGCAGTTCTGTAAAATTTTTCACTGGATAAAAGATAGTTCTATGGCATTTGTTCTCTGTTTGCATTTGTTTGTTTGTTTGTTTGTTTTTTCCCAAAGGGTTTAACCTGACAAATGCCATACAGCAATGATAGCAATCATTTCTCATCCATACAGGATCAGTAATATACAGCAGTTACATATATTAATTTTTGATTGGTATCTCATCAGTAGTAAGTATTGGCCGATACGCAAGTTCAAGTATCGGAATCAGTATTGTGAAGGTAAAAGGATAGTGGAACAATTCTATATTTTGAATAAACATGTGAGCTACACTGAGTAAAAATAATCACATTCATGTATAAAAAGGCATGTATTTTGAGTTGAACCACATTGCACAGTTTTTATAGATTCAGTGAGCACAGTGCAGTATATGGACTACACATGCTCTCCCATTTGATAATTATCCTGCCCTGCATTTAAAGTAACTTTTTTCTTTTTTATAGGCCCCGCTAATGTGATCATGCACTACAAATCTAAGGTATAAAGCCCACTGTACATAGCCCATAGGGATAATTTCAGTTCTCAGGGCAGCAGGCGGCAGTGAGATTGGCTTGGCCCTGAAATCAATGGCCTGATCCCTCTCTGTCCAGCTTCCTGGCTGACATGCTTGACTTTTCATCTCCACGGTCACATAGATTGATGACTTATGACCGAGAATGTATGTTTGCTGACCTCTAGCAAAGTGAGTGGCACATAATTAATCCAATCACACAGAAAACTGGAAATGAAAGGGGAAAGAATGGTTCAGTATCATCGGGGCTTGACTTCAAATAGCCATTTGACATTTGAATGTGGGAAAAAACACTATATAAAGACCATTCAGAGAGGGAGCAAAAATGGCGTGTGTGTGAGAGGGGTGGGTTATAACGGCGTCGAGAATTTAACGCAATTACCTCACTAGGTTTTTGAGCCTGTATTTTGTAGAAAATCATATAGCAGAGGATGTTTCGTGCATATAAGAGTGTCGCTGGTATTTGATCCTCATTTGGACAAGTGTTGTAGTGTCTCAGTCCAACTGAGATGATCATAATGTGAAGGCATGGCCCGGTCGCAGAGTGGCTCTCAATCAGGGCTCTCATCAATATAAATTACCCACATTACCTTTGTGTAGAGACACAACATTTTGTGTGTCTGTGAAACGTGGCTCATGTAGGCCGTGGTCTACTCTTCAGCGCCTCTTACAGTGTCTTGGGTGCAGACCCTTTCCCACTCCACATCCAACAGCGAGGTCAGTACATACTACAAACAAGCCCCTAAGTGGGCCTCTCTGATACACAGTTAATTAAAATTCATTTCTGAGCATGCATTAGCCATGCCCATCTATTTATGGGCGGCTCTCAAATGCAGCCACTACAAAACAGTGCTCTGTAATTAACCCCACCTAATCAGATAGCGCACTAGTGTTGTGTTCCTATTCGTCCTCAGGCACACAGCCATTGGACAGAGGTTTCAGAGAGAGGATGAGCCCATTCTATAGTTCAGAATGGCTAAGCAGATTAAAACCTCATATCAAACATGATATTTACAGGCAAGGCTCAGTGGAGAGTGCTCCTTTTATGTGGGCTGGGGAGAAGCTTCAGGGCTGGGCTTTTAAAGCCATGTCCCTTAATTGTATTCTGGCTAAGTGGGATGAATGGTGCTTTTTAATCAGACTACTGACGGGGCTCTGTGTTGTAAAAGTAAAGAGATGGTGCCTGACAGTTAAGATGTTGAATGATATGCTTTTAGTCCAGGTTTCCCAGCTTCTGGCAATATTCAAATGCATTCTAGCATTAAGCTGACACCTGTAAACATCGGTGTGATTTCCCCTGGTAGCAAACACCAGTTCAGTTGTGCACAATGATTTATAGTAATGGTACCATCATTGCATTGAGTTTAGGTCTGTAACTTGCAGGTGGGCATTCAGTTAATGTTTGGGAACATACACTGTGTTTATGTGTAATTTAAGGTTCAGAGAGAAAAGCCTGCTACTTGAATGAAGTTTCAGTGAACAGATGTACTTTACTTTGTCACTCTGAGATTTCTGCTCCTCCTAGTGGCTGATCTCTGCCATGTGTTCCCCTCAGACTTGTACACAAATGGGTTTGATAGCAGAGGTTTAACACTTCTCATAATAAATTGTAACCTCTTTTTATTATCTTCCTCGCCGAGCTCCTGAGACGGCGAGGAATTATTGGAATCTTTTTGATGTAACCTGACAGGCTCACCGTATAGGAAGTAACAGGAAATGATATAAGCCCTGCTGTTCACCTAGTCAATTTGAATTTCATGACCAATCAAATGTAGACAAGGTGTCATTTGGTGGGTTGGAAAGAGAGGAGAGTGAATCCCTTTCCCAAACAGTTAATCCAACTTTAATCCTAGTCATTAGGAATTAGACATGCCGAGCTGTCCGGCCGTGCCTCTAAATTACAATCAAACGGTTACCAATTACACAAATTATTGATGGTAGATTCTCTTTTCAACTGCAAATTAAGGCTATTAAGGAAGGCTCCTTTTTAATGCAAAAGTGACTAATTAACCAGCGGATGGGAAATCTGCTGCCCAGATATCAAAAAAGTTCTCAGCACACATTGCAGAAACACAAGGGAACCAATTAGTTTAATTATCAAAACAGCTAATTAAAATTGCACAGTTCCTAATTAGTTCTTTGCTTTTGCCTCTAATTGACAGCATGGAGATAAATGGGCTGCCGATGAAAATGGGGAGAGGAGAAAAACAGGAGAAACTTCGGCGGAATATTTATGCTGACTTTATCTCCGTCTGTGTGGCAGCCCTTGAAAGTGGAAAATTAATGACCTTAATTCCCAAACTGTTTTTCCTCTAACGGTGCTCCCCTCTGCGCTCCTGGTGCACGCTCCTTTGTATGGGCCTGCCACCCTGCCAACTGCTGGAATGGGAAAAAAGGGGTACTTGGGGGTGGGAAGAAGCCACGATTCTCCTCCTAATGTGACAGCTCCCACCTAACAATGGAGAAAGATGAAAGAATGGAGCAGATGTAACCACTGGGAGCGTTGCATCATGGGACTGCAACTCTGTTGCACTTTCTTTAAAGCGCTTCTGTCATCTACAGGGGCACTAATTTGTCCCATGAAAAATAAGGAACTCTGCCGGGACAGAGATAAAAGACATTTGATGGCCCAGAAAAACTTTTAATAAGTTTTTCAAATTTGAATTTTAGATTGATTAATACGATGTCTGGCAAGTGAACTGCCCTTGAAACTTTTGCACAAACACATATTTGTAGATGTTACCAAGTGGTTTGAGGACTGCAAGCACAACTGAGAACCCATTGTTGTGTCCTCCAGATTTATTGTAACGGTTCTCACTCCTTTTTGGTATGATCTGTTCAGAGGTCCTTGAAAATAAAGAAGAAAGATAGATCCTGTTAGACAGAAATGCTACACTAGCAAACCTGAACGACAACCATTTACCTCACAAGATTCTGTGTTAGACTCGGAGCGCGTGTTTGTGTGCATGTGTGCGGGACTTCTCTCTGGTGTCTGTCCTTCTGGCAGGCATTGTCTCTTTGTCTGTGCTCCTGCAAGGCCAACCTTGTCATGTGTAATCCCGTCCCTCTGCCTGCATGCAAGTGACATGTGGGTCCTCTTGGCACATTAGTAGATAACTATCAACTAATCAGTTTACTTTTGGGACTGTGTTAAAATGTAAATTACATTAATGCTCAAATTATGCATCAAACTACGCAGATAGGCCAGGCCAGAGGCCGCATAATGCTAGGATCATTCAGTTAGTGCCCTCTACATGCAGTGTTAATGCACTCTGATTTCCCCTGCTCTGGTTCAAATCAAGTGTGATACGTCAGCCAGTTGGTGTCTGGGAAACTGGAGGAGCTTTGTATAAAGTGGAAGAGAAAGCCTTTTTGCAAAGCTCCATTTAAAGGAAGCGAGATGATAGCCGCCTGTTGGATTTCTTTTGTCTAATTCAGTGGAAAGGACTTTCTGCTCCATGTGCATTTTAACATTTTATGACACCTCTCTGTTGAAACTGTGCAGAAATTAATTTACTCATAATCTGTGCGAGTGGAAATAGATTGCCAGAAGTGCATTCAGTAACATTCAAAATGTGATTTATCTGAACTCATCGCATCCATTTCAAAATCACACCCTGAAGAGGCAGGTCTGTTGCAGAGCCGTGGCCTGGAGGAACTTGCTGCCCATGACTAACAAACACACGTCTCCACTAATTGATTGTCTTGTGTTTTATTTATGGTGCGGTAGTAATTAGTGGACAGCATAATGTAAGCCATTCATTAGCACCTGGCTACCGCTATGGATTTCGCTGCTTTGTCTCAGATGCACACATCATTAGGGAGAAACAAAGAGTGGAATTTATTAGCACAGCTTCTTATAAATATTCTTAAAGTCAGTGTGCCTTTAAGGAAGAACACAGGCCTGTAAAACTTTTGTCAGCATTTGCTCACTGATTCCATTTGCTGCAGAATATGTTAAGGAAGAGCAGTATAAATTTAATTTTAATTGTTTTGTACACACGCCAGTGAAAAGGAACTGATTGGATACAGTTCAGAGACAGTATATTAATACGTTATTTTCATATGTTAATTGGTTTGCATAATCTCTCCCTTTGCTTGGTTTGGAAGTACCTGGCATTGAGAAGGGGACTGAAGAGAATAGAAGACTCCAATTTACATAAAACCAGCTCCTCTGAACATTAAATAATAATGCATCTGCAAGCTGAAGGTGTGTTCAGTTAGCAGAAAGCACATTTTTATAATTTATAGTCCAGCTGTTTCAGTGCTTTCGAGTCCATTTTCCTCCCTGCCTGCTTTTAATGAAATCTTGTTACTGGAGAATTGACTGGAGTGAATTGAGATTTTAATCCCATTGACGCTCCACCATGGAAATGCACACTGGTGGGAACTTTTAATGGTGGGCCCTGTAATCAGAAGACACTTGTATTCAGCTCCCTACAATAATGAATCTCATCAAATGTTAAAGCCTGGGCCGCGTGCGAGGGGCTCAAATTTCAAGGTTTTTGACCATCCCCATTTGAGAAATTCCTCAGGGAGTGTGTGATTACTCAAGTTTAGCCGTTTATTGCCTCATCTTTCAATAGCCACTGAAGCACAAAATTCTCATCTAGGTTGCTCTTTTTTTCTCCACTTGAAGAACAGGCCAATATAGACTGCAGAACAGCTGCTCAGATCCCGAGGAACTGCTGTTGGCACTGCAGTGTTATTAGCTGCCACCATCACTGTCCACTCACTGTGTCATTTAAAGAATGAAAACTAAATTCCATGACAAAAATCACTGGTGTGATTTTAATTGTGAACGTTGCGTGTTTGTTGCAGTGTTTGTACCTTTGACTGGGGTGCTATTCTGCATTACACATGTTAAACTGTTTCTTTTACACGTGTAACGTGTTAATTAATGAGGATGCAAGGTTCATGCAGGTCCTTAAAAAGTCTTGAAAGGCATTGAATTGATTAATATAAAAATAAGGCCTTAATTGATGTAAAAAAAAAAGAGGCTTTAATCAGTCTTTCAAGAGTATTAAAAATGTTAAGACATGGAAAGAAGGATTTTATTAATAGTTTTATTCTTACTTTGCATTGTAAAATCTCAAATAATTGGTAACATACATACATACATATATACATATATATATATTTCTTTTTGTTTATAACTGATTGATTGCCTCTCGCATTAATGTCACATGATCAGAATAACAGACCCAAAAACACTTTTTGATTTTGTTTTTGATCAGGGTGCTCGGAGCATAGGATCCACTGTCTGATCGTTAGCTGTCCCTGTACTTGGGAAGTGCAAATTTAATGAATAGTGCCTATTTAACTAAGATTTTGCTGCATGGCTGAAACCATAAACTGTATAAAATAATGAAAGTAGCTACCCTGACGTCAACTATTGGTTTGTGTACTCACATTTTGAAGCCTCGAGTTCAGCATTTGACTCATAGATAGATTGTATCCACCTAATGGTCGGTCCTGCCCTGAAATATCCGTTACTTTAACTGTACATTTGACAGTTGTCATTAATGTTGAAATTAGCTATACAGATTTCCTCTTTTCTTTTTTTGTAACAGGCTGTAAACATGTCATATCTACTGTTAAGTCAAACATTTTAACATGGGCGTCTGTGAGGATTGACTCACTTCTGGAGCCAGCCTCAAGTGGCAATTTAAGGAACTGCAGTTTTTGGCACTTGACGTTGGCTTAATTTTTCAGGCCCACCGGTCACTGCTTGGCTGACACTAGTACTTTATTTTCTTAAAAGCACAAGAAAATCCTAGTATTTATTTCATTGTGAATTAAAAAATGTTTGGAGGGCCACCCAGCACCATATCGCGGGCCAGATTTGCCCCAGGGGCCATAAGTTGAGTATCGCTGGTCTAGGTGTATTTTATTTAGAAAGTTTTTCAAACTTGGCACGATGAGAATGAAGGTTCTGAAATCTTGCATGTGGAGTAAGAAACACCATATCGCCAAGAAAATTTACAACACATATTTCTTAAAAAAGTCCATCAACATTTGGGCAAGTTATGCCTTACCCTAAGTAGGTGATGTCAGTTCATGTTTTTTGTTTCCTTCTATTTTGGTTAATATAAAATTGGTCTTTAATTAATTCGAAGAGGAATTAAAAAAATGTCAATAAAAGTCTCAAATCTTATTTGCCTTAAGCTGTAGTAACCCTGGGAAGTGAGCATAAAATTGTGAAAGTAAGAAAATAAATGGAAAAAAAGAGCAAATGAAATAGCAAGATATTTATGATTATGCTAGATTTCATCCTTACATCCCCTTACCTCACTTAACCCCTGACATCAGAGCATTGTCGAATCAGTGATCGCACAGAATATTAATTGTTTGCACAAGTCATGGCCGTGATTTTCAGTCATTATTTTACTCTGCAAGGACAAACCCTCATCCAGCTTCTTAATGAGGATTATTGTTTGTGTGTGGTACGTGGGCCTTGGAATATTAATTGAATATTTAAATAACATTACTTACCAGTCTAGATTAAATATCAACAGGGTCATCACCATAATTTTGGGGACCTTAGAGGCTAATTATCGCGAAAGGACAACTGCTGCTACATTCTCCAGTTTTCCATTCTTTAAGGTTTTGTCTGTTTCCTGTGAAACCTAGGCTCCGGAGAAGACTCCAGCAGGTCACATGGGTGCGAGTGATGTGATGCTGTTTTATATTTGAATGACTAAATGTGACCTTTGAGATTAGAGGAGGAGTTGCTTCTCAGGGGGCTGAAGAGAGTCCCCGCTGCTATGAAGCTCATGTCCCTTTGATCCCTCTGTAATGAGAATAACACCAGGCGTTGTGGTCACTGAACACATTGACACACCACTGGAGAGCCGACAGCTCTACTGCCTGGTACTAGAGGCAGCGATGTGTGTGTGTGTGTGTATGTGTGTGTATGCCTGTCCTCAGGTATGATAGTGCCTGGAGACACGTAATATATCCACTGGGATTTACTATTTGGCTATAATGCACGGCTTCATGTGGTAATTTGCTGTTAACATACCGAATGAATGATGTATGCAAATACACAGCATTTGTCATGCCAATTAAAATGCCTCACAGGGCAATACCACTTATGATTAGACACACCAAGACCTCTCATATTCTCCAAACAAGGAATGTTGAATCAGTATAAAAATGGTTTCCATTTCTTTGTGTTGCACTATGAAAAGTTCTTGGTTGACGTGATGCCACACATTGAAGTCCGAGGGCACTCTCTCAGACCTGAGCACGACTGTGGTGAAGTTCTCAGAGGCATCTTCAGCAATCCACTGAAGATCAATCATGACCGGGCCCGTCCCCACGAGACCCTTAGTAACAGCCACTGATTGCTTTCTGCTGTGCAGGCCGTTAAGTGGAGTCTGGCAATGGGCTCCTGGACAACACTTAACAATCAATCAGAGGGCACAACCACTTCTCATTGCATGCTGGTTCTTCCCCTGCATTACACACAAACAATAATTCAGGTGGACCAGAGTGACACTTAAGAATCACGGCTGGAGTATGCCCCACGATTAAGCCAGAGAAGGATACGCTGGACTGTAGACAGAAACTTGAGTTGCACAATTTACATAAACCCAGTGACTGAGGACTCACCCACTGTCATTTGGACAATAGTGTACAGATATGGCAGCATGCATTCAATACTTATCATGTGTCGTTATCCTTTGACTGTCAAAGTTTACCAGTTGTTTGATTCTGAGAATGGAACATGGAATTATTTCTCACCAATATTCCCCCATTTTATTGCCTCAGAGCCTCATCACAGCACCAAGGTTATGAAACGGATTTGTAAAACCTTTTTCTCCAAGACTGCATTTCACAATTTTATAAATACATTACTAGTCTTTTGAAATATTCTGTTACAAATAGTTTAGGCAGTTTTTTCAGGCTAGCTCTTTACCAAGGGCAAAATACACATTTTGAAATACAATATAAACATCAGCAAAATAAGACCAAGGCTGCTTAGAGCTTTGTGCCTTACCGGTGTTACTAGATATGCAGTAGAAATTCTGCCCATGAAAGCCTGGACTTAAAGTTTGCCTATTGATTAAGGATTCCATTGACTTAATGAACCTTAAACCCTCCATCAGATGACTAGCCAATATATGCTCTAATCTCTAAAACGGATGTCTGGCTGTGGTTCCTTTTAAATGAATTGATCTACTCAGCTCTCCCCAAATGGGGAAATGGGCAAGTATTGATATGATTCTTGACTCAGTGATGGATGTGTGTGATGGTAAAACACGAGCTTCATGGGCCGGCGTGCTGTATGGTAAGCAGAAATTCACAGAACAGCTTTACCGGAGCTCTTCAAAGACAAAGCAATATCATTTGTGTCACTACCAATACTCGACCCACCTCTCTGTTTCCTTCTTTTTTTTTTTTTTTTAAAGGAAATAAAGCTCAAACATACAAAGTGTACCTTCTACCTTCCTAAATCCTCTTCACAATGCTTTGGAAATATTTTAATGTCAGGCAAAACTAGCTATATCTGTCTGTATGTTTTGGGAATTATCTAAGATGGTTTTTCTTTATTTTCATTGATTTCTGAATTGATTTTTGTTCCACTTTCAGCTGCATATCATGCCTGGTTGTAGTTATTTTAGCAAAGAAAGACAATTGAAGGCTAAAATCCCTATCTGTAGTGGAGTAAAGCAATCACAGCAAGCTTCACAAGAGCATCACAATGGTTTTGTGTGATGTTCAGACTGCATGGCAAATATTTATCCTAGTCAGATTACACCCAAGGGAGATGG
Organism: Plectropomus leopardus; assembly: GCF_008729295.1. NCBI lineage: Eukaryota > Metazoa > Chordata > Actinopteri > Perciformes > Serranidae > Plectropomus > Plectropomus leopardus. The sequence goes on from NC_056463.1 coordinate 18,055,519, forward strand.
CGATGTGTGCATCCCTCCATCCCTCCGTTGTTGAGAAATGCATAGGGCGATTGTTTTGGCAGAGGTTAGAACTTCTAACTGTTCACTTCCCACAACAGAAAACCATTGTTCTGCCTCCCCGGCATAATAAGCGTGAGTGCCATGAATAATCACCAGTGTGTCAACTAGCTGTATTGTGATCCTCAGCACTGGTGAGCCTCAGATGGCATCAAATAATTTTGTCTGTCTTCCCTCTGAAAGCTGCGCAGCCAAGAATGTTTGATGTCCCTGCAGTTCATTTCAATAGCAGAAAAGCATTTTGAGAAAATTGAAACAACCTATTTCTCCCTCTGATCTTCTGCTGCTGTACGTGGTTGTCAGAAATGTTCAGCTTTTCTTTGACGTACGATAATGAGTCAGCTGTAGAAGTCAAAGGCCCTGATAATTTGAGCTCTTATTTTATAAACTCATTTCTTGTCACTAACTACTGTGATGAAGGCAGAAATAATAAATCAAAAACACATTTCCAAAGATCTGAAGATTGCATTGTAATTGTCAGTCTAGACGGAAATTGTAATTAGGGAGAGGAAATTGTTTCAGGGAAGCACTTGAATTTTAAAATGAACCATCAAATTATGTAAACATTTAATTATAGACCAATTCTCTTAGACTGTTCCTTGTCTGGCCTTGTTGTCAGGCCCTTGTTCTCTCCTCATCACCGGAGCTGTTGAAGGGTTGAGGTAGAAAATGTATTTTGGTCACAACTGGGATCATTATCTTATTTATCTTATTCTGCTTTTGACATTATGTTCACTGGACTGATCATTGAAAAACATGTTAACATGCTATTTTTTATGACGTAGCCCATGATTAGATTTTAAGGTGATACTGCAAAAGGTAATGTGCTGTTACACAAGCTGCCGGTTATGTATCAAAGCAAAGGTTACTTTTTGGAAGCATGGTGCTGTGATCACAGGCTGATCCAAAAAAAAGGTCCACAGCATAGTACTTGTGCTGTTCTTCACACCCTTTAATGGGGACCAGCAAGCCTTTTACATTTATGTTATAGTGGCTAAAACACTGACGAAGTGTGTGTCTCTTTAAATTAAAATTATCTGAGTCCAAATAGAAGTGTCACTTGGCCAGGGTCTGAACTACACTCTGCCATTTTGTAACCCCTGCAATACAGTTTCAGAGAGCACAAATGTACACCTTTTTCACCAAAATTAGCGGGTGTACGCCTTTCTGTTTTTGTTGTTGTTTTTTTAGTTAGTGTGTCATGTTCGACATCACAGACAGTGCTGGAAAACAGATTAGTAAACAGAAGAAAGTAGCATGGAGGCCAGTGAAAATACTGTGGTGGTTTCTTGTTCCACTTTATCTCTTCCTTATTCTGTCTCTCTCTCTTAAACTTGGTGCCGACTCATTTGGAATGATGTTTGAGCACTGCTTGGATGGAGACAGACAGTTTTTTGTGTTGGCGTGTCATTGCATCTCGCTGGTAAAGGGGCTAAAATTAAGTTGTTCACCAGATTGTTGTATTCCCATCCCTGCTGATTTGAGCTGGAACCACTACTACTGCAGAGTCATTTGACCCATGTTTGAATGCCGACTGTAACGTTTATCTTTTAATACAAAAGTCAGATGTTAGTGGGGTTTTTTTATGTGTTGAAAAGGGGCTATATGTACACATCAACTGTAACTGCAGACAAAGAGCACACAGTCACAAAAGAAACATGGGTAGTTTGGCCTCCACCTTTCACAGGGCCTCTCCTTTGTGGAATGACTGGAGTATCAGCACTAAAGTGAGACAAGAATTGTTTTTTTCCTCACCTATATCATCAATCCCACTACTATTGACCCTATATTAGGGATAGCATGACCCCAAAGTACACTTACCAAATCAGCAATGTGTTAAGTGGCAATGTGAAAAGGCAAATGTTGTGTCTGTCATCTTGGAGCTACATTTCCAATGAACAGGCTCTCTATAGGCTTAAGGGGTAAACGTGACACTCACACCTCTTGCTGTGATACCAGCAAGACATGAAATTAACACCAACAAGGAACAGGTACCTTTCTGGCCCCTGTTGTGATAGAGGATGGAAGCATAAAAAAAATTGCCAAGCTCAATTGACCCTAAGCAGTACAAAGGAAGAAAACCAGTAAAGTACAAACACAGACTCAGAGGCGACCCCAGAGTCTATGGCTTAGCAAGTTAAAGCAACATCACTCGTGCAGGGTCATCGACATATATCCACAGCAAAGTTTTGATGATAACAACTTTCCATAATCCACTAGTGCATCAAAGTAAGTGCAAGCTAAAGGTGTTTGACGCTTAATCAAAACACAAAACTGTCTTGCAGCTTCCACTGGATCAGTATCATCAGTGATAGCCTTTGGTTTTGGGGAGTTCAAAGACTCTAAATAGAAGAACTGTCATGCAAGTCCGAACCCTTTCCATCAGGAGCTTGTCTGTGATCAGAGATACATACAATAGGTGCACGCTCTCCCAAAAGAAAGGATCTCTCTAGTGAACCAGACTTGGCTGACTGCTGGGAAAATGATTAGGCTGTGATGCTCAAAACAAAGTTTTAGAGTTAGTTTCTGCCAGTAAACCTAAAAGATGCATGAGTATAAAGGATGTCATTGTTGTGCAGCTGGACTCTGAGAGTACAGCGTTTATCGTGGCAAGTCACTTCCAGCCTTGGATAAAGCACCTGCTTGATAGGCTGAGGGGAGCTCTCCTGTTTTCCTACCTGGTGGGGTGAAGCATCGACTGCACTGTGCAGATCATAGCTAACTCTGGAGACCAGGCCAAAAATAATCTTAAGGTCATTTAGGTAAAGGAAGACTCTACTACCTTGGCAGAAACCTTGGCACCCAGAAAGTAGCTGAAAAGCAGCATGCTGTATTTGTAAGCCACTCCCTAAAAGCTACACAGGAGAACTTTTAATGTCAGGGCGCCACTGCAACATAAAAATAAACATCTTTCAAGTCTATAGTGGTGAACCACCTGGCTGAGTCAGCTCCAGCCGTTTTAATGTGAGCAGAGAGGCATACTAACTGCAAGAATTTAACGAATGGAAATCCAGAATGGATCTGGTACCCAGAAATAGCCAGATCCGAGTCCCCTCTCCCTGTCCTCTACTGGAAAACTGTTGAAATAACCTCCTTGAGGTGCAGTTCCTGAATTTAACTGAGAGGAGCCTTAATTGTAAACATTTTTAAACTTTTTACAGTTCACCTTTATAACTAGTATGTGATGTAGGACCCACTGAAACTGGAGAGAAAAGCCCATGGACTGTATAAATAATGGATGTACCTACCGTGACATCACCCATCAGTTTGTGGACTACTGCTTTAAAGCCTCAAGTTCGGCATTTCCGCTGTCGCCATGTTGGCTTTATGAGGTGATCATATTTGGACAAGAGTGAGGAGCTGCAGAGGAGTGAGACGTGGATCTGACTCAGCTGCGCCTTGCAGACAGTCTGTCACTAAACTTTGGGCCTTAACAAAATGGAAATGAGTGAGGAAGAAGAAAGAAATACTGGTCCCCGTAAACATGAAATAAATAAATATTAAAATATTAGTTTTAGGGACCAAAGCTGTTTTTTGCACCAAGCTGTAAACATGATCTTTTTTGCTGTAAAGTTGGACATTTTAACATGGAGGCCTGTGGGGATTTCCTCTGTTTTGGAGCTGGCCTCATGTGACCATTCAAGGAACTACAGTTTTTGGGAACTTCCACATTGGCGTCATGTCTCAGCTTCTGAGGTTGCTGCTTGGAATAGCTATGACATATTAGCTTGTAGCATGTCAGCTTTTGTCACTCCTGACAAAAGTCTGGCAGTGGCACATGAGAAGAATGATGATATAATTGCTCAGAATAATGACCAGTGTGTTATTATTTATGATTGATTTCTGCATATCATGAAAAATGTCCAATAGTTATTGTCAAGGTGAGGTCGCTTACCAACAATTACCAATAATTGCTTGCAAACAATCAAATTATTGAAATGTATTTTTTCTCATTTTGTTTATTTGTTTGTTACCCTCTGTAGTGGCAGTAGTGTCTACAGAAAAGATAACAGAGTTGTGCAAAACTGCCCCAGCTAGCAAAGTGTGATATTATTGGGCTACATGTGCTTCCAGTGCTGAGATTGTGTGTGTGTGTGTGTGTGTGTGTGTGTTTGCCTGTGCCTGTGCCCGTGCACATGTGCGTGCATGTGTGCGTGCCTGCATGCGTGCATGTGTTTTCCAGTGAGCGTATAGCGAGGTACAAGCCCTGTTCACAGTGATGTCACGCAGCCTCTCCGCAGACTGGCTGAGTAAGAGGAACAACAGAATTTCAACTGGAGAGATCAATTATAGATAGAAGAAAATGAATGGGAAAAGTAATTTAATAAATTATTGACTTGATGTCTTATATCATGTACAAAAGCAAATGAAAAATTAGATTGTGCATTTGGATGAAGTTGGATTTAAAGAGCTTCAAAATTATATTTAATTAGACAAAGAAAAAAATGTGTCATGGGTATATGAAGTTTCACTGGGAAGGGTAAATTAATGATCGCATTTGCAGCAATAGCAAATGACATGTCAACGTAGAGTGTGACTGTCTGGAAAGGCAACGATTGGGTGGGGGTGGCATTTGAAAGAGTCAACACCACAGTGGTGTTCTGTCTTCCTTTTTTCCTATTAGATGGACAGATCGGAGGAAGAGTCTCTCTGCTCTGTGGACTCTCAACCGTCAACACATTATTAGTGGCTAATACTATAATACAACCGATGAAAGGGATGCTAGCTTGGCCTGTTGAGCATATAGATGGGAACAAATGAAAGGAAAAACTAGCATAAAATGTTCAAGTAAGATGTTTGGACGCCATAAGACTCCTCTCTGAGCTCTAGTTGAGAAATTAACCCCTAAAAAAATCTCGTATTTGGTGTTTTGATGATGCAGGTGGAGAGCACTGTTGAGCATGTTAGTAAAACAAATCTCCCATATATTCATTTTGGGTTGAGCTGTGGTGACTGCGTTGGCCATAGGATATGACTGACATCATTTTATTTCTTATCAAACTGTTCAGTGACCCACTGTGTCCTGCTTAGAAGCATCTGCATGCCTTAATATTTCTTCTATTATTTATTCAAGTATTTTGTTAAATCTGGTCCAACGCATTCTGACTCCTAAATTGTCAAATACAGACACTTGGTCAGTGGTTGTACATGCCAAAATATGATGCTCAATGTAGTCTTCCAGTGTCAGTTTTGGATGCTCAAGGACAGAATACCAATTTAATTTAATACTTAACATGCATTTAATACATGCATTGTGCCTCTTCAAAATAAACATTCGTTTTTAAAAGGAAATGCACATACCATCAAAGGAATACAGTCTCTTTCCAAAATAAACTTAGAACATAGCTAAAATACTTTGTTTTTAGGTCTTTTTCCTTTAGTTTTGGCAACAAAAGTAAGTGGTTAGGTTTTGACCCCCCAAATGAATAGGGGGCAGTATTTCACCATGTAAATGTCGGTCTACCACTGCGTACCAAAATTTACGGTCATCAGTCATAAAAAAAGGTAACCAATAACTGACAGAACAGTCAGAATACATCTGGTCAAAGTAAGGCTGCTGTCTTATGATCTGTACGTGTGGCATTTGTGTATAGTTTACTTCATAGTTTACTTAGCTCAGTCTTAGCAACGCCACATTAACAAGAAAAAAGTCACATTACGCCATTTGAAAAGTTTGTAGGGAACTGTAAGTCTACAGTTTTGTTGTCATTAATTACACTAAAGAAATGTTTCTGTAAATAGCCAACGTTAGATGTTATTTAATAGTCTGAAAGAAACGTTGCGAGTTCAGCATCAAACTGCATCTTTTTACTCTTCAAGAGCTGTCCCCAGCCACACCAATAGTTACTCTAATTTTGCTGCTTGTGATGGGGATTGCGATCATTTTCCTGGAGCTTCTGCCATTGCTGTATTTATTTACACGCTAACTAACTAATTCATTGAGACTGGAACTTCTGCGCCGTATCCATTGAATCTGCTGTTGTGTTAAGGACTGTTTTCTCATTGATATGTGTTTCCTCTCCACCTAAACCTAACACAAAACCCTTAGCCCTAACCATGACCACCTAGGGGGCGCTACAAATTAACATGGGGGAGGCACTATTCAATAGGGGAACACACTTCGACACCGGCTGACTGAACTTCATCCTCTCCTGCTGCACAGTAGAGGCTACAGTGACTGACTATCGCCTCAGGCGGGGATGTATTATTACAGAAGCGATGGCCCGTCCCTGGCTGCTTAGCAGTGAGTATCTCTTCAGTATAGTACTCTTCACATAGGCATCTTGGACATAACCTTTAAAGGTATTACTTCTCCACCCTCTGTTGATAGGGTTAGTTCATTTTTTGGATGTTTTCAATTAAAATAGTGCTCATATAACATGTGTCCCTAGCATAGCATGCTACACATACAAGCACAGTACATCATTGTTAAAATAATTTGATTGACTGGTATCACACGGGACACAAACAGAGGGCTCCTGGGAGAAAGTCTTGGGACTGTTTGACCCATCCACCTTACCTCTCATTCTCCCTATGTGAACTTTCTACCTCTGCATACTACGTCAGTTTCCTGGTGTCTCAAAAAATGCCATTGTCTGGTGTCTCTCCTACCACCTTAAGGGTGCCTTGGTGCATCACTGTCTGACGCTGGGAACCACTTACCAAGTATCTGTATTTTACCGGGTTGTTTAGTCAGTAAAACATACGTCCATTTTCTAACCTGCTTATCCTGTACAGGGTTACAGCGGTGCAAGGGCTTATTCCAGCACAAGTCAAGCAAGACGCAGGGTCCAGGGACCGTTTGCCAGTCTATAACTGGGCTAAGACTAATACTGATAACAGGTTCATTTTTAAGAAAACAAACAAACAAAAAAGAAATGAAATACAGGAGGCTTTTGCTTTTATTCCAACGCTTCACTGACTCAGTGAGCTTTAACGCCACATTTTAAAGCGCCATCCATTTAGAGGTAGTGAGATTTTAATGTGTTGCAATGTAAATGTTCTGGCTTTTGCTTTATTTTATTTTGGCTTTGCTGACAGACAAGCGGCTAGCTATTCAACATTGCACACTGCCCTTTCTATTTCCACTCGTTGGTCTTGGCACTATGTTCCAGTTTGATCAGAGTTAGTTAGCTAGTGCCAAGTGCTCCTCATTACTGCTGGTGGAAACATGGTGGCCATCCTCCGGTCTCCCTTCAGGTCACCCCAGTAAGTAAGCGGCTTCATTTTGAGCCGCAAAACTCCTTTAGCATTGCTACCTTTTAATACCACTTGTGCTGACACTGCTAACAGTACTAACAGTGTCAACATCGTTAACAATGCTAAAGGGTTTTGCTTACTCACTGGGGCGACCTTGGGGAAATGCATGCATTGAAAATTCAAAGGATACTTGTGACTGGGGTAAGACAGTATGCGCAACAACTCTGCCAGCATGCGATATAAACATTTATCTGATCTAAAATATTGAGAAAAATAGAGTTTGGTAAAAACATAGTCTTTAAAGTGCATTGCATACGCTATAAACATGAAACATTTAGTCCAATTTAAAGTCTGGTATTCATCACTACGGGTTTGGATTTGGCGTGAACTTTATTTTACACTGTTGTTTTATTATTCTAAAGGACATGTTCAATGCTGAATTAAACATTGCTTTCCAGACTTTAAAAGCCGATATGCTGGCTCACACAGCAGCCCCGGGAAAGTAAATACAGATTGTAATTAGATGGAGAAAAGTTGGATTTCACTCTCTCCTTTGCATGAACTGTGATGTGATGAAGCCATGGGACAAATAAGGGGGAGAGGGGAGGAGCAGCAGTGGGGAAGAGAGGGAGGAGAGATGGGGGAATAAAGACTAATTTATGTGTGAGCTTCCAATGCCATCTCTGGGACGCTGTATCCCCTCAGACTCTGTCGCCTGGTGTCTGGAGAGGCAGAATGCAAATGGAGCAGGTTTCTAGGTGAGGTTGGGCACAGTCACAGGCCCATGTTGGGACCTGGGTGTGCAGTTGCTAAACAAGTGTTCTTTGTCATGCTGGGCCCCTGGGGTTGAGCCAAACGAATCCTATCATCTGCAGTGTTGTGTTACTTAAGCAAAAATACTCAAGTTTGCAGCCACTATTTATAAGATGAAAGACCCTCTTCGGGGAATGTCAGAATTAGTTATTTTTTCCCCCAATTAATTTGTGTAGCGAGTATAGTTTCATGGTCCCTGCATGGGCTCCCCAGTGGTTTTGGTTTGGTGTACTGTGTGTGCGCTCGATAGTCAATGTGTCAAAAACTCAAGGAATAAGGGACTGTTTACCGGCTTTGTTTTGTTTGCTGCTATGAGCCCAGTTCAAGAAGCAGAGCTCATTCTCACATAACAGAAAACTGTCTTTACGAGCGGATTTAGGGAAACGGGAATAACATCCATGTCGTCTCGTGTGTTTCCTCTTTCCCCCCCTCTGCCTTTGCTAATCTAATGAATGCTTACACACTGACTAATACTAGAGCAGAGTCCTTGATGAATTAAGGAACACTGTGTTGACTAATTGACAAAATCATTGAAAAGTAAAGATAAAATCCTCACTGTAATTGAATGTGAAGCATCATTTATCTATAGATTTGTACCAGACTACTTTATTGGATTGCTTTCCCGCGCCTGAAATATGCTCCAGCAAATTGACCTAAATTCTCATGGGGGAACATTAAAACCAGCTAAATTTACTTTAAATATACTTCTTTCAAACCCATGATGTGGAGTTTTACAATATGCCCTCTCTAATCATGGAGGTTCACTGCTTAAATCCTCATTGTGGAGAAGCTGTATGTCGTCAGGCATTGCTGCAGAACTGGAACCGAATAAGGTGCTAATAAAAAATGTGCGACTCTACTAATGAATCTGATTCTGCAGTTCTGTAACTCAAGCACTTAATTATCATAAGACATTCGCTAATGTGCTCATTCAAATGGGCAACACTTTGCTTGGAAAAAACTGCATGGCTTAATGACTTGAGAAAAGAGCCTGATGACATCCTGCTCTCTTATCAACACTTCCCAAAGACTGGCACAGGAGATGGTGGGTGGATATGATCAAACTGGCCTATAAATGAAGCCACTAAATATTCATTGGCGTCTAATGTGGTCACAGAGTCACTGAGATGCACCATTTATCAGTCAACTCCTCATATTTTTATACATTGATCTGAATTTGAGTGGAGACCAAGAAAACCAGAAATCTAAATGGTAGTCGCACTCGAGATCTAAGGGTAAGGAAGTGATGCCATTGCTCTTTGTTCTAACATCTGCTTGTGAAAAGAGATAAAAAAGAATGGTAGCGGTACAGGATATTTTCAAGCGCCTTTTGCTCCGAGTCTAAAATAGGTCTACTTTGACAACCAACATCAAAGTAAGTCATTATGTGCTGTATATGATCCGTCCATTAGCCGCGCACTCAACTTCCATGGCATTAATTGCTCTTTATGTGTGTGTATGCGTGTACGCTTGTTTGCGTGTGTGCGCACATTTATGTATGTGAGCAGTGTGTATGTGTGTGCCCACACACACTCACACAGCCTGTTCAGACAAGTAGAGGTGTAAAATTAAATCCCTCAGTGCAGTTGCATGCAGATGATGTGCTTCAATGGCCTAGCTGCTCTTTGCACCATTGTAATTGAATAACCTACAGAAAAGTCATCACATTCCCACTTTGCTATTCCCTCTCCATGTAACATGTAAAAAGTCCTCTTGTAACTACCTGGGAGAGCAACCCATCAACAGCTGTTAGAGCTGACTTGAAGGTTAAATATTAGGAAGGAATCCAATTTCTCTTGTCTATTCAGCTCAGCGGTGTGTTAGATTGCAGCTGGACTGTGCTTACGGAGTGTGGGATATGAAGTGGGCTAATCAATCCCCTCTGCTTCATTCTCAAATTCCTCTCATATCAGGTCCCTGCCCCCCGGGCAGGCCTTCTGCTTTCCGAAAGCCAATTCCACACGAAATAAGAACTGTGACCTGCAGCTAGAGGGTGAAGTTGAGTTTTCCCTTCATGATTAATCTCTTCTTGGGTGGTTTTCAGAAAAAAAAGGAGAGGGGGGAGGATAGACCGAGAGGGTGAAAAAAAATAAGAAAACATGCAAGTCGCTGCCTTGTGACCTGCAAGTTTTTTTTCCTCTGAATGAGCTCGGTGCACTGGAGCCTGCTTATCTCCCGAGAGAAAGACAGAATTCATTTTTTGACAAGGTTTCATGTTGACATTGAGAAAATGAACTACCCGATTCTATGATTAAACCTGGGCTGTCATAATTGTCATCTGAACTGTGGTGACGATGAAAATTTGAGGGTTTTTTTCTTTATAGCTTCTTGTTTGGAGGAGTTGGAGCTCAAGAAATGGAGTCTTGATTCAAAGCCTTAGAAACTATACTGCTCTCAGAGGCAGGGACGAAGTAGATTTTGCTTTGTTGTGAGAGGATAATAACATTATACTGTATATGAAAAAAATTATCTAACACGACATACTAGCCAATGGACTCGCAGACTAAAAATATCCCTTAATATCTCACTTCAAAAGGGATTTAAAATAATAATAAACACTGGTTATTATGAACACATTGACTATATGACCTCAAACAAAGGAGCGTGCCCTTATTATTGAGCAGATGGGCTGCCAGAGTTGAAGGGTAAAATGATATAACCTTAAAGTGCCAGTATCGCATTTTACAGGTTATAATGGCATCTGTCACTGAGAGTGGACCTGTCAGACACTACTTTCATGCAGTTGAATTGCTCATAATGGCAGTTTCTCCTGGTTCAGACCCACTTTTGGAGGCAAGGTGATGTCTGTCTGAGGAACACTGACGTTAAAAGCATTGAGCTAGAATGAGATGGACTTACGGACCATTTCTGCTCTGCCATTGTCCTTTGTTCAATGTTTTTGAACTAGGTTATCCTCTTTGTTAAAGAAAAACTCCCTGGAGGACAGTTACGACGTCAGCGTTAAATGGTCAACACTGAAAGCATCAGCGTAGAAGAAATGTGCTCACTGGGGGACTCTAAAAGGCCTCTAGAAATGTTTACATTTTTAATGCCATAATGATGATCCCGCATTCAATGTACATGTTTTACTCACCCATCTTGTAAATTTTTTACATGTGTAAAACATTCCATTTGGAAAAACAGCCCATTTGCCCACTACCACCCACCAAACAAATTGGTTCGGAACAACAAAGTTCAATCTATGTCTGAATATTTCTTTGTTTGTGTGTTTTCCCTTTCCAGCAGGGCACTTATGAAAGTGTTCTGCATCAGAGATAAGGTATGCTGGCCCACAGGGAAGCGAGCGAAAGTGGGTTTTAGAATGTGTGGGAGACCAAATTCCTACAGCTAGAAGTACCTCTGCGCCAGGCTAAACAGTGGGCACAGGCCTCAACACACACACTAATGGAAGAGTGAAGTAGCATACAGTGTTGGAGTGCAGGTTTGGGCTGAGGTAAACAAGGCTCTACCCACTGCAGGTCCAAGGGCCTGTAAGTTATTCATTAAAGACACGTCAGTGCAGACCCTCTCTACCTATTCCCACAGAAAATGTCCCTTTGTGTTTTCTCTAATTTATGGTGGTCTGCTTTTAAATAAGACAAATCAAGCCTTGGCTATAGCACATAATGATTTTTTTCAAAATATGAAATCAAGCGTTATCTAATCAGCTTAATGTGCAGTTTATCTACACTTTGGAAATGCAACCAACATTAACAAAAGAATTCGGTAAAAGTAGTGTTTTGCTAGTTGACTCTATTGAGAAGCATTGACAGTCATTAATAAAGCCTTGTTTTGTTTCAACTGGAACTGCAAAACTAAAAAAAAAGTGCTGCAGTAATAATTTTTCTGTCATTAGATTTAATACATTTAGGTGACATACTCTGTGTATGGTGGTATTACCACTCTCAGGCTGTTCTCATGCACTTTTTGTACATATAACAACACAAACTAAGGCACCGTAAGCCATTTATAACCCACGTAATCAGGAAGGCTGATATCACAATATGCTGACGGATGTGAAGAAGGAAGTAGTTTAAAGACTGAAAGTCTGAGTAGCGGTGCATGCTCACTAGAAGTGACCAGTTTGCCCTTAATTCACATCTGCCCTGCCCTGCTGGTTGCTTGTATCCATTCTGCAATCTCCTGCCCTCCTCTCGAACAGCTCCGTACAAGAGTGTCTTATTACAAAGGAGCAACAGTACAAACCCATTTTTGTCACATTTTGCAGATTAAACTAAAAATGGCTGATTCACCTGAGTTATATTATTGTAACTTAGACATTTGTTAAAAAATGCTTTTTTCTTCTTTTTTTTGCATGGATAGATGATTAACTACAATACATTTTTCATAAGTTTCACTTCAGCATTTCCTGCATTTACTCAGAGCTGTTAAGAACATCACTGGAGCTGCAGCTTGAGTGGCTGTGCTGATGTGAGCACCATTTGAATTTTTGAAGTTGTCACTCCCTCCCATTGCCCCGCCAACTTGGTCCGCATCGCAGGCATCCCAGCATGCTTTGCACAATGAATCGGTCACTTTCAATATAAGATGAACGGGAGTAAATTTCTGATCACATGTAGTTGTGCATAGTGGGCATGCACCGTAAAGAGGCAGGTTGGGGTGGTGGATTGGTCAAACAAATACAGGACATTCCCCCAGGGGACCAGGGTTTGTGTCCCATGTGAAACCTAGTGAACTTTAAGTTATTTTAAGGGATGCTGGCACCATGTTGTTTTTCCTCTAAACCTAACCTGCGTGTCTTTACTTGTCTAAACCCAAGCTATGTGTCTTTACGTTAACTTAGTAACTTTATGTTACATTAGTGTTGTCCTTTGTGAGACACTAACTCGTTCGATTATCATGCGAACCATTGTATGAGAATATGTTGCCCCTATGCATTGTTGGACAGAGTGCAGCCAAAATATTACCAAAAGGCACACCAGTTTCTTGCATTAAAGGTTTTAATGGAATATAGAAAATATGAAAGTAAATTCAAAACTACAGTAATAGGAAAAATAGTTAATCTCATGTATTGAAAAACAACTGAAACATCAATTTAAGGTTTGAATTTTGAAAGTATTTTTCATGTCTCAATTTTTCAGTCCCAGTCAAAGTGGAACAGCATGTTTTAGATAAAGTGGGACAGTCTCTTGAGCTTTGCAATGGAGAAAATAAATCCAATTTACTTTAAAGGACCTAAGCGAGGCAAGTCTCTGGTTCTCACAGTATTGTTGTTAAAATCAGGTCAAAATCTTTTGGCCTGTTTGTATCAAAAAAGAATTAATGCAAATAGTAGTGTTCAGGAATTTACTCAAAAATTCTGTCAGTGATTATTTTTTATTTTACTCTGTGATGAAAGCAATCACACTAATTACTACCCTTTGCTTTCTAAATGTCACTCATACTTGTCTTTGTCTGACACCCACAAAACAGGAGTCTAGGTTTTAATTCAGTGCATTATAATATACTGTAATTAAATTAAGATTTTAAGTGCAACACAGTTTTCACCAGACCTATATGGTAATTATTTAAAGTCACAAAAACACTCAAGCACATGAGGAAAACATGGGAGAAATTTTGTTTTCACTCTAAGGAGTTATCCTCTCCCTCTTAGACAGGTGTAAGAGGTTATGACAAAAGTCATAGAAACAATCACAATTACAACAAATGAGCAGAAAGTTTGTGTCATTACATAATAGCAGTAGAATTATACTCATCACATAACAAATTCTCACTCTTGCTTGTCAAATTCAGACACTTGGTTGGTGGCCCTACATGCCAAACTATGACACTTTAGGTTCCCCTCCAGTGTCTGTATTGCACGCTCAGGGACAGCATGTCAATGTATGCATGTTACTTGTATTATATCTGTTCAGATAAAATATGCAGTTTCTACATATTAAATGCATATTGTCTCTTTTCAAAGTAAAGGTAGAACATTGGTTTAAAAGTTTAGACAACAAAAGTACATGGTTAGGTTTAGAAAAAACACCATGGTTTAGCTTAAATAAGTATGTTTATTACTAACTCAAAGTAGAGTCACATGGCATGCGTCATTAGCATAACTTGCAACACATACTAGCACACTGTGTTGTTATTAAAATAACATTTTAAAAAAACTTAAATAACAAAGCAAAATATTATAATATAACAAATTAACTAACTTTTGGTTTCACATGGGAGACAAACTGTGGTCTTCCAGGTGAAAGTCCTAAGTTTGTTTGACCCATCCACTCATGCCCACCTTTTGTGGACTTTCTCACTCTTTAAACTATGGCAGTTGCTCAGAATTCTGCCGCCTGATGCGTCTCATGCTGCTAAAGGTTTCTACTCCGCCTCTGTATCTGACAGTGTCAGTATTTGATCAGCTGGTGAGACTGGGGTTGCATTACGTAAACTTAGTAATGACGATGAAAATAAGTATGATGTAATGTTGTTAAACGGACAAATGAAAGATTGGGGGGTGAGGTGTAAGGTCAGTTGTTTGGAGCAGCTTTGGCCCACGGGCTTCAGCGCAGTTTAAAAACATAAATCTCACATCAACAGCTCAGAACTCCCCAAAGTTGTACATTATTAACAACAGATTATGTGTCACATTTGTATACTTTAAGCTACACAGCATTGTGTTTATCCATTGAAATCGTAATAACCTGGAATTAAGACCTGAATAGTTACACCTGTGCATAGGTGAGTTTATTATCTAACATCTTCATTATGATATGGAAGCTATACATACCCGAGTGTTCAGCAACTTTATAGCATGTTATCACCCTCTTTTCAAATGTTTCCTGTCACTATCTACTGTCAGCTATCTTGGGGGGAAATGCTTAAATATGATATTTTTGAAAAGCACTTGCTATATGTTTGCTTGCTGAGTTGGGTCCCACTCTAATTATTAATAGTTGAAGAAAGAAAAAAATCTCTAAGCCAATAGTGAAAAGAGTCTGCTTCTCTAAAAGCAGGCAACATGAAAGGTTGGCTTTCCCAATAATGATGGTAAATTGCTTTTTAATAAAGCTGTTCATTTGAGTAAGAAAATGTGCATACTGAGTGAGAGATGTGGGTTTTGCACAAATTCATGACCTTTTTGCACAAGCAGCATAAAAGTTTCGTCCCCGGCTCTTAATGATGCGAATGATGATGTGGAAGACTGACACTTTGTCAGATGCTTTTACTGCGATGGTGAGGGTGCAGGGTGAGAAATGCTGCCAGAGTCCTCCTCACCTCATTGTCCTTTTGCAGGATGGAGGATGGAGTGCCGATGCCCT
This sequence comes from Plectropomus leopardus, assembly GCF_008729295.1. Taxonomy (NCBI): domain Eukaryota; kingdom Metazoa; phylum Chordata; class Actinopteri; order Perciformes; family Serranidae; genus Plectropomus; species Plectropomus leopardus. The sequence continues at coordinate 18,070,857 of NC_056463.1, forward strand.
CTCTTTGCACCGACTACAACTGTCATCTCAGGCTCATTCAGAGCTCCGCAGCACTTAGGCCCCATTTGCTTTTAAGGATGTCTGACAGGACAGCAGCCACGTATGATCAAACTTTACTTTCACTGTGCACTTGTGACAGTTCATTGAGAGAGGCTCTAATGTGCTGTCAGCAGTGCTCTCCACTCAGCTGCCTTGATTTACCTTCCCCATCTGTCTCAGTCAAACAGCACTAAGTTGAGGATGAAAGGAAGGAAGGTGGCCTGTTAATTCTACATCCTTGTATTAAACAGTAAACTCACTTCATGAACTTACACTACATTTTATCTTTGAACACTTATTCTCTACAATGGGGACCAGCTTGGACCTGTGATCATGTAAATATGTAGAAAACTATGAATTTGTGACCACTTAATGTATTTCCATCAAAGTATTTTTCACTGTAGAGTAAATTCCGCATCTTTTATATTTCATTAGACATAACTACTCGAAGCAAATCAGCAATGTGTGTTGGAATTGTAAAGTGCACTCATCAATTATTATGTATAAATAATAGTTGAAATGACTACATGAAATGTAGGGGTCACCCTTAAGTGACAAAACCACACAGAATTATTACCCCAGATATTTCCCATAGGAGTTGGTAGAGACCAAAAAAAGAGCTACAAAGGGAGTAGGTACTGGACTGACTAGGAACACAATAAATAATGTACCACCATAATAATGACTCCAAATAGATGTTCAGTAATGGAAACATTCTCATTAGCAGGTCATCAAATACTGATGCTTTGTTACACCCATGGGGCATCTGATAGCTACACTGGGGTCCATGATGTGAATGGGCCCCGTGTGACCAAGAGTGGAGCTCTTGGCTGACATCTGAGACAGTCCTTACAAGAGGGCCCCGCATTATTTTTATGTCATACCATTTGGAAGGGCTGGGCAATTAATCGAAAAGTGATTGAAATCGACATTCAGAACATCTAACCGACCCAATCTTGCCCATGTTGGTTATTTTGGTTATTTAAAAATTCTATTAATCCCTTCCCCACCGGGGTTGCCAACTCCCAAGCATCTGGCTAAGCCTCATGCTTTCACCACACTGTGGAAAATGTCACGCCAAAACAGTGCAACAGCAGAAGTGTTGAACAATCATGTAATGCAATGAACACCTTTGACTCTAGAATACAGCTGAGTGTTTGACAAGTGAGCAGTATTGTGCTTCTGCAGCGTTTCATTTTCGCAGATCAAACAGCTGATTATCCTACAGCAGCGTAGTGAGAGAGACAGAGTGGAGCTTCTCTTCACAGCACCAAAGTGTCTGAATGAACCAACAGACAAATATTCAGCGATGGAAAGTGACTTCTTTAGACTTCTATAGACTAATTTGTTGTAGTTTCAGGTTCAGTCAGACTTTGGATAGAATTATTTAGAAACACCAGGATGCATTGCTACATTTCTCATCCAGCTGCTCACGCTGAGCTCTTGTTATTATTGCCAAGGGCAGATGTAGTGATTTTGGGGCCTGGGGCCACAGGCACATTGCCTTATTTTCAACCATTTTCTAACTGGGGACTGTTGACAGCTATAGAAGAAGTAGGCCTTCTCAAAACTTTTTTCCCCCCAAGTAAAATGATCAATAGCACACAGCAGAAGTTCAAGTCAGAGTCCTGCAGTCAGCAGAGGTTGGCCTATATTTTGATAGTTTGATTAATAATAATTCATCATATGTTTATTACAGTACAGCATACCATGGTCAAATGAAACCGTGTCAGCGAATTATGAGGGCAAAAAACAAACAAAAAAGCAACAAAAAAAAATTGTTCATTAATTGTAATCAAGGTGAACTGTTCAATTAATCGTGATACTGATTTGAGGTATAATCGCCCAGCCCTACCATTTGGTGTCATTCATTCATTCATTAATGTTCCGTAACCGCTTGTCTTCGCAAGGGTCGCAATCAAAAAAAAAATTGTATTATATTCTTTGGTATTTATGCCATTTTCAGATGTGATGATGATTGCTAGGTAATGCGTGTATGTTCCCTCTTTGATCATGTGACAAGATGACAAGACTCCGGCTAGATCAAGTGCAAAATCTGTTGAGACTGACATGCTGAGCACACTTAGGCAAGCCAAGCAAGCAGTCATGCAATTCAAAGACAAAAGTGGTTACAAGAAGAGACACAAGAAAAGACAGGGGAGAAAAAAACAGGAGAATAAAGGTTGCAAAGCTTCCTAAAGTAGATTCTTTTGGATCTTTTACAGACAGTTGCCAGCCCATGGACAAGCTCCTCGCCGCTGCCCTCAGTGTGTGTCAACAAACATGCAGCAGGTAGGCTAACAAGCTAGATAACGATGGTCTAAATAATCGCAACATTAGGCTATTGTGTTTGAAGTACATTTTAAGATAAGGCATACATGTATTATGTGGGCTAAATTGTAGGTTATTAATGTTTCTACCAGGTGGATAGCTACCTTCTGAATAATTGTGGAAAGCTAACTAATAACCGAGTAGATGCTAGCTGTCCCTAACATTAGATAACTGCTATATTTACATATTTTCTGTTGCAGGCCCAACCAGCCAGTGATAGTCAAGACCATTCAAATAGGTGAGTACAAGAGTATTTTCAGGGGTATTTGGGGTATGTGGTGGGCTGCCGTGCCCCTTTTAAAAAGGTTGTTATTATTTGGGATTCAGGTTGCCGCCAAGCACCTGTGTCACTGTGTGCATGTACTTTTGTGGGTAAACTGTCGCATACTGCTGTAGCTGGACAGTTTTTGGGCCATTGTGTTGTGTGTTGATAATAGGTATCACAGCTCTCTTGTCTCTCAATTACTATAATCTCAACTCTATGTTGAAGAGGAGTTGGGTTTTCTTGAGTGGTGAGGTTACAGAAGGTTTCAGAACTTTGGCTGTCGCAGCTCTATCAGTGCTTCTGATCACGCTCTTTTTGACCTCTGGACTATGCAAATACAAAAACCAGGGTAACACATTCTCACTGTAAAATCCAACACATGGTTGGTACTTATACATTTAACTGTGTATGCATATCTAAGTGTGTGCGTATGTGTGCGCGTGTGTGCTTTTTTTTAACTAATGATCACAAGGGCCATCGTAACAGCCTGCACTGGGGCTTGCAGTTACTACCTTATGCCACTGTTGTAACATGTGGCTAATGCTGTGAAATGGTTGCCATTAGGTTTAGGCATCAAAGCTACATAGTTACGTTTAGCTCAGGTGAAGTTTTGGGCTAAATTAACAACGTCGTTATATATCTCGTGTGACATAATACCCCATTTTAGTGACGTGCAATAATAATAATAAGGCAAGGTAATAATTCAATAGTGTTGTGTTTACAGTTAAAAGTAGCATGAGGTGGCATGAAGTTGGCTCTTTCAAAGTCCTATGTTGACTCCTACGACAGTTGAAACTCTCACGCAGAAAAAGTGGCTAAAGTGGTGACTTAAACCCTTACAGTGGTGTGGTGTATTTTAAGTCATCATCATCATTTATTTTAATAAGGGCTGTCAGCATTGATGAGTTATTTGTGATGCGATTCAGGTCCGTAGTTAACGCATGCTTTTTTAAAAAAAAAATTGCTTTAATCGCCGGCCAACATTCCTATCTTTAAGAGGATGTACCAGGCTGAGTTTTAAAGCTAGATGATACTGATTCTGGTATCATATTAAACTAGAGGATCTGTAGAATCCAGCAGTACCAACCACGTCATGGTAGCTTCTCAGTAAGGGGGTGGAATGACACTCAAAATTTAGGCTAAATTTTGGCAATGGAAAAATGGCATGGCCATTTTACAGGGGTCCCTTGACCTCTGACCTCAAAATATCTAAATTAAAAAATAGCTTCTGTGGGTACCCATGAGTCTCCCATTTACAGACATGCACATTTTATGTTAGATCCATGCATGTCTTATGATTCTAATCAAGCCAGTCTAGTAAGAATTGCTTTACCTTGTCATTATGGACTCCAAAACTGTTTTGTAATGCAAAACAATGGAATTGAAAACATGTAGTTAAAAAATGCGATTAATTGCAATGAACTATAGAAATTGTGCCATTAATTGCGATTTAAAAGATTTATTATTTGACAGCCCTACTTTTAGTCATTCCTACATACCTTGAGTCATTACTAACCCAGCAGTTCAATTACATTGCTTGTAAATTCTTCGTAGCATTATATAAGTAATGCTTTCTATAATTTTTTTTCGAAAACAGCTAGTTTGCGGAATATCATGCAGTTGAGCCCTTACCTAAATGAAATGAATGAATTAGAGCGGGTAACTGGAATTATGCATTTAAGTGTTTTTGATTTGCATAACTCTTCCAAATCTTTCATGTATTTCAGCTCTTGAATTGGTTTTAACATATTACAATAAATGTGTATTATGGCATACTACAGTATCACTCCATTGCATTTTAGCCAGTCAGGATCATAGGATGTGAACAGATAAATCCTCCCCACTCTCGCCATGCCGCTGATTATTATGTCCAGAGCCATTCAGAGTAAAACATAGAAACTAACAGTAAGTATAACCCCTTTTAAATGTCTCTCACATAATGATTCACTGCCCTTGATGAACTGAACCAAAGGAAAGGGAGCCAGAGATCAGTCAGTGTTTAGAGGCTTCAAGATCTCTACTCACATTAGCTCGCTGGAGTGCTCATCAAAAAGATGTAAATGTGTCTGTTCATTTCATTCGTCTTCATTTTGCTTCTTCTTTTTTTTTTACGATTTAAGCTGCATTTTTTGGAAGTGGCTGCGTTTACAAGCTGTAATACAAGTCTCTTGAAGGCCTAATAAATATGAAACTGAATGAGATTCCTTTCTCTCTCCGTTGCTCTATAGCTCTTTGATCATACCATCCCATGACATATCCATCGTCAGCTTTTCAACTCCTCCAGGAGTGGGCCAAGCCTAATTGGTGCTACGAGGAATAAATCAAAGCAGGAAACAGGACTTGTTCCAAACAGAGCTCATAATGCACCAGAAACCTCTAATGTTTCTTGCGACTGTCCAGTGAGTTTACATGTCACCTCATGTAACATTTTTCCAATGCTGCCTCGGCTGATGTATGGCTGTTAAAGAGTAACTGTGGTTCGACATTACACAGCCATCCTGTGAGGTACCTGTGCTGCTCCCTTGGTCCTTATTCTAATCTTATTTAACAGTCTCTGCCTGACACGCAATTCAATGCAGGCCCCCAGATTGGAGAGTTTCCAAACAATCCTGAGCTCACCCAAGCTTGGAATTGGTTTTCCGTGGAACATCTCCCTCCTCCCTTTGGGCACTTTACCAATTTGACCAAATTTGTTCCATCACTGGTTCTAAGTACCAGAAGTGTTTTCTGCCCACACTTGGACTCGTTTCTGCAATTTGCACATTCTTTGCAGAACATTAACAGCTTTGTCAGGGGCTCAGCTACCGGCTGCTGCGGTACGGGGACCCATGTTTCAGGGGATGCCCAACAAAAACTTGCTGTGAAACATTATTAACATTTCAGATCAGTTCCCATCCTATGTACACCCTAAATATAGAGAGTGGCGCTGGGCAATGTATCGATATTACATTGTTATCATGATAAGAGACTAGACATGTCTTAGATTTGGATATCATTATATTGTAAGAGTTGCCTTATCCTGCTTTTAAAGGCAGCATTACAGTAAATTAATGTAATTATCTGAACTTACCAAGCTGTTCTAGCAGTTCTTTTATTTGCCTTGCCCACATAGTCATTTTATCAACACTACTAATGGATATTTATTTTTTATTTCTTATTTTGTTATTTATTTTCATTTTATATTTATAATGTTGTTAATAGAAAACAGCATAACGTTTCTACCAAACACATTTGTTGTTTCAAATAAGATGTACATAAACTGAATTTCTTGGAGACAGTGCTGAGTACAGCGGTATTTAGTACAGATATTGTTGCTGTAGAGTGAGCTCTTTTTGTTTATTATGACACTAATTGTATTAGCATGATAATATAAACCCTAGGTATATGTTTATACCTAGGGTTTATATTATCATGCTAATACAATTAGTGTCATAATAAACAAAAAGAGCTCACTCTACAGCAACAATATCTGTACTAATGTCATCATTATGTAAGCATATAGTACTGCATCCAAGTAAAGTATAGTCTCTGTGCCTTCTTATTTGAGATAAATATTCTCTGCCACAAAGGCATCTGTCCAGTTGATGCATATTGGGAATACAATGGACCACTAAAAGTTGATATACTGTAATGGGCTTAGATAATTAGAGTTATAAAACCCTCCATAAATGCCCCATTGAGATCAGGAGTGTAAGATTATGCCCACAGAAATGCACGCCCACTGCTTTTTTTAATTTAAGGGATGAGTGTTAGCAGAAATATCATTTAGCCATGTGATCACATTGGAGGTGTACATACAGATAAAGACCGGGATGCTTCATAAAGCACTGCTTTAGAGTCGGGTGATAAGTGCTCGAATTATAAGTCGGGTAATGTGACCGTGTGACTGTAAACTTTCCGGCAGTTCTGAGGCATGAGCTGCTGCAGCGAACAGCTTCAGGCTCCAAAAGTAATTAACAAAAACTTAAAATAATTTGAGCTAATTCTTCTCTTGCTATCTGGTAGAAAATGATGCATTACTGTATATGTTGATTATGAGTGGAAAGAACGCCTTTATCTGCAAAGTGAATACCTTATGCTGAGCCTGCGTCTTTAAAGAGGCAGCTTCAGGGGATATTTGCAACGTGCCTTTTTTTCTCCCTCATTTTCATTTGTGGCGATCCTCTTACATCCACGATTCAAATGAAAACAGTTTGTCATTACATGTCAGTCTTCACCTGCAGGAACAGCAGCCTCCGCTCCTGTTTGTTAAACATGATAAATAAACAAAATATGATGCATTTTTACAGTGTTTAACAGCACAGTGCTTTGTAAATGTGGCAGAAAGTCCACCTGAAATTGTTTTAAACAAAAACGAAGAGAAAAATATAGCCTCTTAAAAGCACCTTTTATATGATATGAAATGCATGTGAATTTAAATGCAATGATTTTGCCTAGTTTTGTTTATGTGTCAGTTGTTTTTGTTTTAATTTCCAAAAAATAATTTATCCTCGCACAGACTTTTGTTTATGTTCGATTTGAGCACACTTTTACCGTCACACTGTTATGTACACAGCAGCATATGAGTTTGGTAGCAATTTATTTGTGTAATTCTGCAGGCCTTGTGTGATCCTGGCCTGCTGTACTATAGCCTCCTCTGCTCTGCTGGCTCCCTGTGAAAGCTGAGAGAGTGAGAGCTGGCCCCATTTAATGTCCTCTGATGGGCTCAGCCTGTTCTTTATCTCTCTGCATCATACCGTTCTGAGTGGCTGTAATAGGATAATAGACTCATCTGTATTTGTTTTTAGACCATTGACTTGAAACCTTGTTGATACATTTATTTCAGCAAATGTAGGTAAACTATGTTTTCTGCTGCCATTTACATGTACTTCTACCGTGAAATATGTGAGAAACACATTTTATTAAAAAAGAGGCAAAACCAGAGAGACATGAAAATGTTATATATAATTCAATACTGAAAAAATGTATATTTTGATAGTCTATAAGGTACATCCAGTCCAACCCATATGACCACATGTATCTTCACAGAACAGTTTGTGTGATATCCTGCAAAAATGCACACAGCAGTTTGTATGATACCCTACAAATTGGTGCCCCGTGACTGGTCTTACATCCTTTGCGTAAAGCTATTAACATAAAGTTATGGAGGTTAGGTTTAGGGAAGTTAAGTTACTGTGGTCATGTTTGGGAAAAGAAGCATGGCGAGGACTTTAAAACAACTCAAAGTTCACAAAGTTGTAAACACACCTCTACATGAGAAAGTCCTGGGGGAAAGTCCAGGGTTTTTTAACCCATCCACCACCCCAACCTGTCTGTTTACAAGACCGCTCAGAACTGCTTTCCTGTAAAGTCTTGTCAGTGCATTGGTCGCATGATCGCAGCCTTCCAAAATACCGGGGTTATGCATGAATTACTGGCTCGTGATTATGTGCGATATGTACAAATACGAGCAGTTTATGAGAACCTGACATAGCTTGTATATACCCTCTAATGTGGTCCACAAGAGGGTTTCCTAAATAATTGCACCCACCGGTGAAACACGCGGAAGTTTATAGCCTATATTACCAATAATGGTTGCAAATTTTAAACATGTGGTTAACGTTATGAAACTGTTTGGAGGGGTTTAGAAAAAAAGGTCATGGTTTTAGTTTACAAAGTATATTTTTTTACCACATAACATAACACAAGTGTCTCACATATGTCACATGTTATAGGTCACATACATCATTACATACTACCGTATGTATGGAAAAAAAGGGAGCAAAAAGTTAAATATTCATAGTGAAGAGCCAAATTCGATTCGACTAACAGAATTCTGAGTTGCCCTGCAATAAAACCTAACCTCATAAAGGTCATAATATTCTTTGTTTCTAATATTTTGTCCACCCCATTTATTGTAGAGGCGAGGTTAAATAACAGAAACTCGTCTCTGAAATCTATGTGTGTCTATATCTCTACAACATGGAGACGGAGACTGACATATAGCAGCTGCGCTCGTCTCATTCTGTGCATTTGGTGTAATTATTTAGAAATAATGAATTGAGTAATAATGGCATAATTTACAGCTTTCATTAATCTGGTGACTGGCTGTGTTAATTAGTTCAGCTCCACAGTTGGGATGGTGCGTTTCCAGTGAGCGAGTGCTGCTACCTGCAGTATCATAAAGGAGAGCAGAGGTTAGACAGCAGGATGTGGACACCAGAAACTTGTGTAGGCTTTTAAGATACTCTCATTATTACAACTTCATTAGAGATGTTCCTGTTAAAGTATGAACGTCCTCTGTAAAAAGCTCTACATGCATGTTTGTGTTTTCTGGGCTGCTAATTGTGGTGATGACTCCAAAAACTAAAGAAATGTTCTGTGCCCACACATATTGAAGGAATAGTTTGACATTAAAATAAAAATACGCCTATTTGCTTTCTCTCCTCAAGGCAGATGAGACAGATGAGAAGATTAATACCAGTCTCATTTCTATCTGTTCATTACATATATGACCAGGGATCGTTAGCTTAGCTTAGCATAAAGACTAGAAACAGAGGAAAACAATAGCACTCTATTCTCTACTCTCTTTAACACTAACAAAGGTGCCGACCAGCACTTCTAAAGCTTGCTAATTTACATGCTATATCTCTTGTGCTGGACATTTTTTTTTGGCCAGGATCAGTGACTTCCTTGAGTCTCAACTGGTTGCCTAGCAACTGCTCCCAGCCACAATAACATGACATGACATGATAACTCTGTAAACCACAGCGCTACATTTTACACCGTAGTTGTTTTTGTTTGGATTAAAATAACAAGATATAATTTATTTATTTATTGATATAGTTTATTTGATAGTTTATTACAACCAACGCTTGCTAGAAACAAGCTGTAGTAACTGATGCCTCACATATAGAGATTATAGCTACTGCTAGTTTCTAACTCCCGTCCCTAGTTAGACTTTGAGTAAAGAAAAGAAGTAGAAGAAACAAAATAAGACAATATCAAGGTTACATACAATAGAGTGCATTCAGTAACAGCTATGGTAAAAATAAGACAAAAAGGTGAATATTTACAAATATCAACATTACATACAGTTCCAACACTCAGCAATAAGACATCATAAAAGAGCTAAAAATGCTCACATCTCTGATTGTGCTTCAGCAACCTTTAACACTTTTGTTGGAAATCTTATCTTGTGTTAATTGTATTTCGGTTGGTAGTGTGTTCCACAGTTTAGAGCCTTTTATAGAAAAGGCTGACTGCCCCAAGGAGGTCTAACAATGTGCAATTTTACAATTGCTGCTTGCTGTGCCCCTGGTGTTCCTACCATTTTGCCTGCTGATAAATTTGCATAAAATATCCAGGGCAAAATTTTGAAGGCATTTAAAAATCAGTTTGAGGGATGAAAAGTTTAGGAAATTATCAAAGCTGAGAAGATTGTACTGCTTCAGTATGTGACAGTGATGCCATCTCATTGGTTTTTTTATCCATTATTTTTAACGCTTGGTTGTACAAAGGTGCAACAGGCTTAATTATTGTCAGAGGGGCTTGGCTCCACACTGTAACACAATAATAGATATGTGAAAAGACATTGCGTGCATTTGCAGTTGTGCTGCTTTGATTGATATGTGATGTTACTTTTTAATGTCTTTGTAATCTTTGTGACATGTTTGTCAGATTTAGGTTTGGAATCTACATCCAAACATTTAAATTCTTTTACTCTCTCAATTTCTTCTCCCCCTATATAACTTTTAAAATAGTGAACTGGAGAAGTGCTGGTAGGTGTACTTTGTTACATTAAGACTGACCCCTTTAGCTCACCAGGTAAAATGAGTCCTTTGCAGCGGCTCAACTCCAACCTTTACTGTCAATCTACGGCTGTACTATCAATAAAGGCAACAATGCCCTCAAAAAGAACCTAAAACAAAATAACAACAAAAAAAGAATAGAATGGCCCATATTGAAACATTTTTTAAATCTTAACAGATATTGAAAATTTGAAAGACCCAACACTTAACAACATGTAATGATAAATTTAACAGTTCTTTCCCTGTGGTGTGTAGAGAGCAACGATTTGGCCAAAACAGCACACCACACACTAACAGATTTTGTTCATGAACAACCAGAATCCAACTAATCTCATCAAAAATCTTCCAAATCTTTCTCAATCAAACGTGACTTTAGAGCAACAAAACATGGCAGACAATAGACAGGAAGAACCACTGTTTACTTATTAAAGAAAATTCACAAAGAAAAAATTTAACACGTAGATGAAATCATGGAGACCTTGTATACATGGACTGTACGTTGCAGCATGAGCAAGAGGTGAGTAAATTATGAGATAAATCCCATTTATTGTTGAAATAAAACCCTTTCAGAGATATGGGACCACAGCGATCCGCAGGGTTCCCCCTCACAAGACGATATCGGATCGTAAATATTGAACATGTTTAATATTTGCAGTTTGAAGTCAGTGTAGTTAGGATGAACTTTCAAGCTAAATGGTTATAAAAACACTTGTAAATTACATCACATCACAGGAAAACCTTGCAGGGTGATCAATAACCATGATCAAGTCTGATTCTCTGATTCTCACAAAGTGTGTGTGCAGCATTAGGAGAGCAATGCTAACTGTTTGTACCTTTTTCCAGTCTTTATGTTAATCTAGGCTAACAGTCTTCTAGCTTCACATTTAATAGAGCAATTGAGATCTGAGTTATCAATTTTTTATTCAACTCGACAAGAAAGAAAACAGGTCCAAGCATATTTCCTAAAATGTTCAAATTATTTCTTTAAAGTAGCACATGATACAATATTGTACTTAGAAACACCAAGAAATATCATCACTCTGACCATCAAATGTAATTCTTCCTGAGGTTTCTTCCTTTTGTTTTCCCCGTTACAAGGGTTCTTTTTTCAGGAGTTTTTCCTCGGGTGATGTGAGGGTCTAAGGGCAGTGGGATGTCGTACACTGTAAAGCCCTCTGAGGCAAACCATGTTTTGTGATAATGGGCTCAATAAATAGAATTGACTTGACTTGAAAATTGACAATAAATTACAGATATTTGGGTAGACTATCTGATTGCTATGAGGCAAGTTGAGCGATTCAGTCTTTGTTACTGACAAGTTTCAGAGGAGCGCATGACATATGGAAGGTAAAGTTCTTTTCTCACATATTTAAATAAAAATGATAAGATGTCAGTGCATTAAAAATCATTTGCTGGCACAAAAAAGTTATTATTTTAAATTTGACTTGAAAAATGTTTCATCGGGAAATATTTGATGATCCCTATTGCAAGATAAGGATTTAAAAGCTGTGAATAAAAGTCTGAAAATCTAGATCAGTATTTCTGTCTTTATGTTTATTGAAAACAGGGTTATAGACTATTCCAGTCTATTGCAAAGTACTCATTTATTAAAGGTCACATTTAACTTTTTCATTTTAATTTCTTATTAATTCATTAAGTTGCACGTTAAAATTAGAGGGCTCAAACAGATGGCATATTTCAAGTTTTTTCTATCGCATAAGCAACATTCAGAAAGCTTTTTTATGACACTGTTCTCTTCTTGCTAATGCAGTGCTGCATCCAGCAGGAGGGGGCTGTGTAAACACAATGCATATGCAGGTAACAGCCGCACCACCCAGCCTGGTGTCCCTGTAGCCTTTTAGTGGGGATGTCATGTTTGCTTCCTGGGGATACGGACGGCCAACTCAACACAGCAAACCCTACTTAAAATCTGAGCATATTCAGGCCAGTGGAAGATAACAGGATTGCACATGAGACCTGTGCTAATGTCTTCTGAAGGGCATTGGGATAAACAGGCACTTGTCTGTGCGGCGAAGGGAGGGTGGGGGTCGGGTTGAGGAAAAGAGGGGACTTGGGATGCGAGATAGCCTCGCTCTTCCGGGCAGATGGCTTCCCCTGCTACAGCGCAGCTGAATCCCCCCCACCTCCCCCTTTCTCCACCCAACTTTGGAGCCTCATTCTCGCTCATATTGTTTTGTATGAAGGCCAATGTCCTTATTTATGATTTTTTTCTGTTCAATGTGTGCGCTTAGAGACTCCAGTGGTGGTGAAGTTGCCATGACTTTCATTAAAGCCGAGGCCGAATGAAATATGGATGTGCAGGGAGTGAATTAGAGTGATGGAATGGGCCAAATATTGCCTTCGTGGTGTCTCGGCAATACTGTCTTGAGGGGATAGATACTCAGGCCTGAGGAAAGTAAAAACCCCTCTCCAAGTTCAGCGCATTCATCAGCAGGCCAGAGAAGTTTGCCTCCATACAATGTTGATGACTGTTGTGCTGCTGAGTATTTTGGTGTGTGAGGAAAAAACTAGAATCAGTGGGAATATCTGTGACCTTTAACTGTGATCAGGGTTTGACCTTCTAACAACTTCAATGTTACTTCAACAAATCTATTATGCCTCTGACATTCAAATACCAATGGTGCTTAAAATGCAATTTGCTTTTAATGATTTAATGAAATGAGTCAGAACAAGAAAAGGTAAAGCACTTCATAAAATCTTTTTCTTTGTATTGCACAGAATGACTTTATACGAAAGAATAGTAGGAAAAACTGTTAATGATTGAGGCGAAGCTAAAGTTCACCTACATTTATAATTAACCCTACTGCACAGGAAATTGGAATTCTTCTTAGACAAAACTGGCACGTTACATAAAGGAACAGTGTGTACAGTTTAGGGGGATGTATTGGCAGAGATGTAATATGATATAATAAGTGGGCTTTCTTTAGTTTAGTTTTAGATTTGTTGGGTTTTTGTTACCTTAGAATGAGACATTTGTGTCTACCTAGGGAGCAGGTCACTGGTTTATGGACATGTTTCATTGCCGCGTTTCTACGGTAGCCCAGAACAGACAAACTGGCTCTAGATTGGGATGTTCATGTTTTTGTGTTTTTGCTGCGGCCACCTTAGTAAGAAGCTTAACTGCAGTGAGCAGCGCCAAAGTTACATTGTTTGTAACATGAAAGTGCTCTATTCACTATTTCTAGTGGTTCACCAGATCTGTTAATAATTTGGCTTATGGTGAAAAGCTAATGATCGTCTGGAGCTTAAGTCATTAGAGAAAAATAGTGATTTACGTTAACATGTGTTGGACTAGCCACTCACAGCGACATGCCAGAGTACGTCTAGAAAACATGAATTTTTAAACTTAAACTGCTTTAAACTGCTTAACAAGAGATTCCCTGATTTTAACTTGAAACTGCTTTGTTCTCTGTTCACAGCTGTTTTAGTGGCATGCTTTGTTCGTTTTGAAAGAGGACGAGATCTCTGTGGATAATTTTATTCCCGATAAAAACCTCTTGAATAATGTAAACTGAAGGAATTCTAGTTGGGAGAAGGTTTAGATGGTTGAAATCTACAATTCATCGCTAGATGCCCTAAATTTTACACACTGCACCTTTAAACTGTTAGTGTCCAGAACAGTAAATATCACATAAACATTAAATACAAGTCAGCTGCCTGTCCTTTTCCTCAGTTTTATTTGTATATTGTATCAGAAAGTATAAGCTGCATATCTCAGCCTCCAGATCAAACCCGTTCCATCCAACCTTAAATAAGAACATGTTTTTTGCAAAGCCCAAAAGTACTATTTCAGTGCACTGAATAATTGGTTAATGACACCAAGTTGTCACGACACCAAGTCAGATCCGCTCGGCCCCAGCTTGTTCTCATGTTGCATAAATGAAATGCAGCGTATGAATTCATTCAGCTCAAATAATTCCAAATAGGACTTTGTGTGGAAAACTTTTCAATGTGGAGTGAGTTCACCTCGTGAGTTTATTCAACAGCACCAGCAGAGAGCTGCGGGTGTCTTACAGTAAAATGTAAAATGAGAATTAATCCCCACCCACCCCCAGCACACACACACACACAAACACACGCACACACACACATACACACACACACACACACACACCCTTGTTGTCTTGTTTTAGGATTACTAATCATACTTCTCCTTTCAAGGACTTTCCACATAAAGATTGATTAAGTTTTGCCTCTAAATCTAATCTGGGTCACATACATATTGATAGAAATGTCGAAGCCCCACCACCTTTACCGCAGTATACACGTGGAAAGTCTGCAACTTTTGCAGCACCAAAAAGTGCATTCTCGTGGCGGTGTGTGTGATGTGGGGAGGGCAGGCTGAAGTGGGAAAAGAAAGCTTAATTGAACAAACTAATGAGTAGTTCTTATTTCCATTGGGGATGTGCCAGTGAGATTGCTGGACAGTTTATCTGTGATAAATAAATGCTTTAGGAGCTAATTAGCTTTTAGGCCCTCGGGGGAGGGGGGTGTTGAGTGTCCGAGTGTGTGCGTGAGTCTGTGTGTGGTGCTGTATATTGCCATATCTTCAAGTCGACACTAGTCCACTTCCTGTTCTTTCTCACTTCAACCCCCTCACTCACACATGCACAAAGGCAACACCAACAGAGTTACCAAACAAGCTACAGTTAAACCGAATAAATGCACAGAATCAATATTATAATACAGACATAAAGCTTCTCGTTCCAACTTAAGGAATTAGTTTGACATTTTGTGACATATGCTTATTCATATTCTCGTCCAGAGTTGGATGAGAATATTGATGCCACTCACACTTTCAGATTGACCAGTGTTAAAGTGTAACCGTTTCAGTTTTCAACTTTTACCCTATTTTCCCTTATTTTTGTGTCTAAGTGACTCATAAATATTTACTAGACTAAGTTTTAAAATTCAGTTGTGAAACCTCAATTTATCCACTTAAAAGTGCTTGTTTTTAGCACTGACGTGGACCTTTTTGATGACTCCTTTTAATGAATCAAAAAAGAAAAAAAGAAAAAAGGAACTATATTGGGAGAATTCTGTAACATAATTATGATAGATACAAATCTAATATTTTATCAAACTTTTCTCTTTTTCCTTTGACATTTTTCCCTAACTTAAAAAAAAGAATTTTCCAAATCTACTGATTTCTTACCAAGTTGCACATTGCCTTTTTCCCCATGTTTTTAAAAGAAATCGCTCCATTTTGCTCAAGGTTCAAGGTTTAAATACTTGTGAAAGTTTCATGAAAGGAGCAAAAGAAATGTGATGTTGCTCAAGGTTTCAAGGGGTTAAATAACACCAAAGTTGCCCTTGAAATGATTGGTGAGTGTTAAGTGATCTGATTCTCCACTTTTTTATTTATCTATTTTATTTAATATGGATGATGCAGTTAACATAGTTTCAGAACAGAGCATGAAAGTGATGTGCTGCACAGAGAGTTTAAAGTTAATGCCAATTTTCAACTTTCGTCTCAAGCCAAGCTTTATCATGTTCAGCGTAATTTAAATACACAGCCTTCAGTATCATAAAACACTACAAGTATGTAAACACAAGGAAACACATCACACAATACACATGCCACCACACACCAATACACCTTGGTCATTTACAATACATAGCTAAAATAGACACAGCTCTGGCTTGCTTTTAGCTGGCACTTAACCTCTGTTGTAAAAGATTTTATATCTGGAAATAGTTTTATTTCAGTTGGTGATGTGCTTCTGAGTTGACAGCAATTTAAGGGGAAATCTAATTGTCCAAATTTGGATCTACGATGTGGTATTTTACAGCTGCCATTCACCATGCTCCAGGTAATCTCCTTTAATCTCTGATTCATCATTATCGATGCTAATTTATGCAGTAGGATTAAAGGAATAGTCTGACATTTTTGCTGAGCGTTAGATCAGAAGACTCATATCTGTTCGTTTAATATGAGGCAGCCAGTTAGTTTATCGTAGACCAAAGACAGGTTAAAAAAACAAAAAGCACTGAGCAGCTACTTAAAAATTCTCACAGTTGTCACTAATATTTATAAAAAAAAAAGTGAAAATGATATGTTTTAGTTTTACAGTGGGTTATTTTTTATACATTTTTAGCTTGATTTTGAGACCTTTGGACAGAGCATTACCAGTTTCCCCTTTTCCAGTCTTTGTGCTAGGGCAAGCTAACTGCTGGTGCTTCATATTAATGGACAGATTTGATTTTTTTCATTTAACTCTCATCCAAAATGTCAAACTATTAAGTCAGAGATTAAAGTGTGAAATCAGATCATGCGACACTCATCAATCATCTAATCTTCTGGTTGATATGAAGTATAAATCCACCAAATCCACCTGCTTTTAATGGTTTGTTTACCAACCCTGACTGCATTTCAGTGGGTCATATGCAACAGTCACATGTGCTAAGAATTTCACCTATGTCACTGTTTAGGGCCCCTTTCCTATATCTGTGTTTGGCTGTTGGAAGATGTATGCTACAGCCTGTCCTGATAAGAGCATATCTGCCAGTGGGACCACATTGAAGAGTCAGAGGTTGGCTGTATCTCAGTCTCGGGGAAGAGGTTGTGTCGGGGCGTCAGGGTCTAGGGTCCCCATGGTGATGCACACTCTGCAAAGGCAAGATCAAGACATCATTTACTGATTGACTGTTGCCTTCTTCAAATACTATAGGGGCAATAATTAAACAGATCATTTTGTGGGACATATTTACTGGTACAGTACATTCTCCCATTATTGGGGTATTTTGTATTGGCGAGTAGGTTCAGCTGCATGTAAAATATAACATACAGGTGTAAATGGCTAGTATAAATGTGCTTACAGGGCTAGAACCCTCTCTAACTAGCTTTTACAATGTTGAAAAAGAAAACTAACCTAGAACAGCAAAGGCACCAAATAGTAACAAGAAAAACAGGATGCTGGCAGCTGATGACGACGTAGAATCAGAGGATTTACTGTTTTATTTATTTATTTTTTTATTATTATGTTGTGTGTGTCCCTTCATCATTCTGTGTCCCCTCTCCAAATTCTGACATTTCTGCTGATCCGTCACCACAGTGCAGATGGAACACTGAACCGAAAAACCCCCCAAAAAAACACGTTTTACTTTTTTTTCCTCAGCAGCATATTCATGAGTTTGAGGTGTAGGGTGTATAATTGACTTGTTGATCCAGTCAGAGCTTGATTGATGGATGAGAAGAGCGCCTGCTCCAAAAAGAAAACCTTTAGACCCAGTGCAATGAAGGGTTAATTTTCACTGTTACTGTGCCTGCCATTCTGCTGACCCCTCTGTGCTCAGAGTGCACCCTGTGCTCCGAGATTGTGATGCAGTTAATAACTGAACAGTTTATATATTCCAATAGTGCTCTTAATGGACGGTCCAGCTCCAAAAACATAAAATCAATACGTGGCTGGAGATGTTTCAATTGTGGTTAGCCGCCACAAATAAATGAATATGTGGGAAACCCTGATGTTTACTGATATATCCTGAACTATATAGGCTTGTTTTTTACAGCCCAAACGCAGTAGCATCAGCTTCCGATCATCTTGGTGATGGCCATGGCATGCCCCCTTTATTTGCTGATAATTTCGCTAAAGTCTTTCAGCCTACATGTCAGTGACTTTGACTTTGACTTTTGACCAATGACAGTGCAGCAGGCAAACAGACTTTGCACTTTGTAATGAGTGTGGAGGGAGAAGTGTGCAATGGCGGTGGTGGGCTTTAATATGAACAAGGTAGATTTTTAATTAATCATTTATTTTCTTTGTTGTCTTTGAATGAAAAATTGAAGATCAACAGACTGGATACACACTGTAAACAAGTAAAAGAATTTCCCATAATGTTGCTAGCTGAAAGCAGCTAGCCACCCAACCGAGTCCGGCTTGTAGTATGGGAAATACCATGCTGCATTTCGAGAGGGCTAAATTGGATCAGTTATCATTCAGCAAATAAACAATGAGAGTTCATAGCTCACAGATTTTCTCACCACTTTGATTTCCAACTGTTTTATTCAGACATATTTGGGGAGACAGAGACAGCTGTGTGACATGTAGGAGACTGATTTAAAGGCTGAGCTGAGAAGTTTGTTTCTGTTTGCCACTCCTTTATCAAACTGAGTGCAAACCTCACACGGGGATGTAAACAAAAAAACAAATGAACAGAAAGCATTGTTTACTTTATTTATCTTTTATTGTTTATGTCACTGTATTCAAAGGGAAGTATAATGAACCTAAATTCGGATTTAAAGCTGCTGTTGCTACAGTGTGAACTATTAATGGGTATAGTTTCATTTTAAAAGACACTTCCTTGAACACAAGTTGCACAGTTTAGATTGTTCAGCCATATCTATTAAATGTGATATTTTTGTAGATTTTTTGGTCTTCATCATATTTCAGAAACATTTTAACTCAGTTGCAACCCACACTGAATCAATATGAACAGTAATATGCTTACTCCTAATCGGAGAAAATGGTTTAAGGAACCAAAAGTAAATGACAGTCCTTTTAACAGAAAACTGAAAAGCTTTGATTAATGGCTGACATATTTTTAGACAGAGAAGCATCTACACTGAGGCATCCAGAAATGTTGTCAAAAGTACTTCAATAGGTATATATATCAATTGAGAAAGTTTGTTGAAGACTTCAACAAAGATAAACGAAATGAAACTTTTCATTTACACTGCAACACATTCTTTGTATTGTCAAAGAATCTGCTTTTGTTAATCCATTAAGCAAAAGACTCCCTCTATGTGCCATGGTCAAACATTCAAGAGGGGGACTATGAGTTTCTACGCAATCAAAGCAAGCTGAAGTAAGAATTTGAAGAATAGACGGTGGAATACAATACGCACCGGTAGAATAGAATGAACATGATAATTATGCTAAATTATAAAGTGTTGCTGACATCTGTCACCCCAGAATTTCTTTCAACAAATGAAGAGAAATAAACACAGAACATTTCTCTGTTGTGAAGGAGTGTAATCCTCTTGCCTCCCTGTGCTCTTTTCTTTTCTCCTGACAATGATAATTACAGTTTTTGTTGGACGGCTTTCAAGGATTTATCTCCTTTTTGTATTAATGGCTTTGTGAAGCTTTTAAATCCAAAAAGTTTAATTTGTTGGTTCTGTGTGGCCACGGTAAGTTTTCAATTTCTCATACTTTTCTTTGAAATACCTTTAAGTTTAAGTTTAAATTATTTTTGATGTTCTGACATAAAAATGTTTCCACAGTTCAGCTGCTTCTCTAACTGCTTGCTTGCTTCTCAATGTTCTTTACATTTTTTTAAACGAAAGTGCGCTTTTTGTCTTGCGGTCAATCCATTTGTGCAAGTAATACCTAACACACTGGAGGACTTTGAAAACCCTTTTTAAAAACTAACGTTTAACACCCTCTCACAAGACAATGTGTATTTTCAGTATCACATTTTAAGATTTTGCGAAGACTGGGGCTCTTGCAGGGTTACTATTTACAATACTACACTTTATGCCAAACTACCTACAATTCCTTGTGTCCACAAAAACATATAACTATAAGAACACAAGGTAAAATGTGTCATATGTTGACATTTTTCTGTAAATTTGGTATCAGTATAATCCATAAATGTAAGGTGTATCTGTGTACAAACTTAACATTTTGTATTTTGTCACCTCGACTCACCACCAGCCACTGTTGAGCCCGTTTCACACTGCACAAAAAAGCCACAAACACCCACTAACATCTGGCATATGTATGCAATGGTAAATATTACAGTTTGCATGCTGCGGTGTCAAATGACTCTGCAGTAGTATGCAGCTTTCTAATATTTATTAACCTGTTTTATGGCATTTCTATGAAGTCGAACGTGACACACCAGTAAAAAAGCAGAAAGGCACACTCGTCTGCCACAGAGCAGTGTACACACTTCTGGTCTACTGGCAATAGGAGAGGAGTCTATCACATATTTTTAGCAGGTTTACCTGTGTGGAAAAAAAACCTGATTACAGGCACTAATTTTGGTAGTTTTGGGAATTTGCTTGATGAAAAAAGAGGCAAACTTTCTAACTGATAAAAGTACTGACCAGTGGATCAGATACAGGCTGAATTAAACACTTTTTTTTTTTTTTTTTTTTTTTTTTTTTTACAAAATGTATTTCCAAATTTGAATTATACATTGCTACTTTACATACAAATAAATCTTTGCAACATGTGCATCCATATAGAGATGAATCTACAAAAAATAAATTAATTCCATAAAATGAAGACATCTTAAAAGTCCTAAGTTTTGGCGATATTCACAATGAAATCAATGCATGACTTTATCACGTTGGTAATCTCAATTGGTAACTACAGGAGCCCATAGATTAAAAAACGTGTCTGACTCTACAGTTTTGCTATTATTTTTTCCACTGAGTACACTTTCATTAACCTGTCTGCCATTGAGGCAGACTTGGGCAGACCTCTTTTTCCACAGTACAGGAGAACTGAGGCATCTAAAAGTTCTTGCCTTCCCTAAATCCCTCCATGTTCAGTGTCCAACCAGTTTACTGCTTCTTACTTGGTGCTGGAGAGAGTGCATATCTTCTTCACTATTTTCCATGAGCCAAGACTAAAATCCTACAATAAAATTAAACATTTTTGATTTTGTCGGAATGGCAAAATGAGAAAAAGACTTACTAAAGACAGCTAAGATGTATGATCACTTTACACTAAACAACAACACTAAAACTCTCATGATTTTATGACAAATTAGTAATGTGTCTTTTTATTTTAAGGTCAGCATAAATGAGTTCAATTCAAAACCCACTTACCCTTAACAAGTCCTCCAAAATACAAAGTTTGTAATCGCCCTGCTCTATACTATTGTTCGCAGCTCTATACCAAACATATAGGCTGGGTTGCCACCAGTAAATTAAACAAACTCTACACTTTTGCTTCTTTATTGGTCAGCGCACACCCAAGAATTTCAAAACCACCACTAATCTGTGGGATAAAACATCACATATAAATAAAAAAAAAAAAGACGTTGAAGTACGACAAGCCATCTGGGTTTAAATCAAACAAAACTCCCTGCCACAAACCCTTGTTGGGCCAGATTTTCAAAATGTCCTCCAATTTAGGGACAATGTCTGACAGACCACAGAGTGTATCCCCTCATTCAAAGCCAAGTTCTTATAACCATGCTGGGTTTTAATCTGACCGAGCCACCTGTGAGGCTCGTCAGAACTTGAGCCCACGGGGGCAGAGCTGGGCTTCATTACTGCGTCGCCGGTTCTGGCCCAGTTCTCCCCTCGCTCTATCTCTCTGCCTCTCTATTCTTCAGTACCTTGCAGGCATGGTACAGAAATGAGAGCCGGCTGCTTGGTCCTCCACATCACTCCATGGCCGCAATTTGTCATTTTTCACACGAGATGAAGCCTTTTATGAAACGAAATGAGTTTCCCTAAAATGAAGCGCCACAAAAGCTCCGTGATTAATTTGCTTGTTAGGCTATTGCAGCTGTCACCTGTGGAAGACATCTGGACAGCAGATTGACTAATGCCAGCAGTAGGGCTGAAACATGGCTCTCTCTCTCTCATAACCTACCCCACAGTCAGCCTTTCAGTGGGCTTTTAAAGGCACTACTCACTGTTTGAAATAGCCCCTTTCTGAGGGGCAATTAATAAGCATTACTTGTGATTGACATGGTAATTAGGTGCATTAATGTGGTCATAAGAGGCTTTGTATATGGGGGGGCGCAGTAGACGTTAAACTAGGAATGAGCACTGCGACCTCACTTAAAAACTAATTGTCCATTTGATTACCACCACTTTTTTGACAGTAATTTTGTCAAAAATGGCACAGCCAAAGTAACAAAGTGTAATTTCAGCTTTCAGATTAGGTACTACTTAATCGTGTGAATCATTTATGCTCAATGTAGAATATATAACAATAGAGTTTTTATGATGTGTTTTAACAATGCTATCATTATAACACTGCTAATGCACTTTCTGATTCTGGGTGCACACGAGCATTTTTGAACCTGTGAAGTTAGGTACATGTGAAAGTCTGACTTTGGCTGTACTGTGTGGGGCAATATCAAAGTTTGCATGTGAGAAATACTTATTGTAATTTTCGAGAGACAATCTTAAATCTTCTAAAAGTAATTATTTAAGTTTATCGAGGAGATTCGAGGGAATTAGTGTTAATTAGTTTTTTTCATTTTAGCTGGAATGAAGCCCTTTGTACTATCCAAATGATGCAGAATTGTTATATAGTTCTAACAAATAAATCTTCCTCTTTTTACAACCTGGATTTTACTTTTGCAGGTTTTTACATCATTCCTTTGGGAATACTTTACACACCATAAAACTGGATGTGGCAAAAATTTGTAATGTTATCAGTGAATTAAAAGACATAATGTTAGAGAGGCCACCGCTGTCGATCCCAGTGTGTATCACCTCTCACTCTGTAGCTCTGTTCACATTCCAGCAGGCTGCTCTTATGCACTGTTTGTAGGTATACCAGGTTTCCCCATGCATTTATTTACTTGGGTGGCCTACCACGATACAAAAATTCTGTTCCCATGTATTGATTTCAGATTTTTGGAGCTGGACCATTAATTAAGAGCTCTATTGGAATATATATGCTGTTTCTTTATCAATTGCACCAAACCCTCAGAACAAAGAGTGCACTCTGGGCACAGATTGAGCAGTAGAATGCCAGATGCAGCGAAAGTGAAAGTTAACGGTTCATTGTGCTGGTTCAAAAATTTTGCTTTCACTTGCCTCTGCAGCAGCTGCTCCTCTTATCAGTTATCCACCCCATGACTCAAACTCCTCAAAATGCTGCTGAGGGGGGCGTCGGTGGCTCAGTGGATAGAGCGGGCACCCCATGAATAGAGGTTGTGTCCTCGCTGCAGTGGACACATGTTCAACTCCGGCCTTGGTCCTTTGCTGCATGTCGCCCCGTCTCTCTCCACTTTTACACTTGTGCTGTCCTATCAATTAAAGGCAAAAACGCCCCTAAAATATCTTTAAAATGCTGCTGAGGAAGACAAGAACTCATGACGATTTTATCCTGCACTGCGTTTGCAAACCAGTAAAATGTCAGAATTTAGAGAGGGGACACTGAATGGTAAAAAAAAAGGGGGCACACACTACCTTCAGCTACCACCAAACAGATTCTAAAGCAGTGGAAAACACTTTATATCTCCAAAAAGTCATGCACCACAATTTTTATTCAACACGTGATCATGAGCCAGCAATTTGTTTATAAGCAATGCAGTCTGGAAGGCTGTGATCACATGACCAATGCTTTGATGGGAGGAAATAAAGAAGAAGTCAATGTAAGGAGGCAGGTTGTGGTGATGGATCAGTCAAACAAACACAGGACTTTCCCCCAGGAAAGTGGTGTTGGGAACTGTGTAAAACCAGATAAACTTTGAGTTATTTTGATGCATGTTGCCACAATCTTTCTTTTCCTGAACCTACGTAGTTTAACTTGCCTAAACCTTGTAAGTAAGTAACTTAAAGTTAAGTATGTAGCATCATTTTTGGGGCTCTAATTGTTAGATATCATACAGACAGTTTTATTAAGATGTTGATCTCAGCCATTTGCAGCTCACTGCTTCAGTCTGACAAATGATGAACCCAAACATGGTTTTAGAAAACAGAGAAGCCGTCTCTGCCCAAATCTGTCTTAAATATGTATAACAATAACATATTATAATATTGTCCTTTTAGAAAT
This sequence comes from Plectropomus leopardus, assembly GCF_008729295.1. Taxonomy (NCBI): domain Eukaryota; kingdom Metazoa; phylum Chordata; class Actinopteri; order Perciformes; family Serranidae; genus Plectropomus; species Plectropomus leopardus. Next base: position 18,095,003 of record NC_056463.1, read on the forward strand.
CATCTCTTGGATGGTCTTCTAACCTGCATAATTCTCTCAAACTCTTTATGATGGAGGGATTTACACTTGCAACTCAAAAGGTTTCATTTTCCTTCTTCTGTGTGAGCTGTTGGAGGTCTTGGAGCCCATCGCAGAGCACAGAGTCATGTAATGGTGAGCACGGGCTTATTTTTTAATTACTGAGGAATTAGAGGGTAACATTGGTTTATTTGTGTATCCTGTGTAATAAGGAAACATTTCTTAGAAAATCAAGGCTTTGTTGGCATAACTGGTGTTCAGTAAATTCAAAAACACAACACAATACTCTGAGACTCACAGAACAGAGATTTGATCAGGCTATTTTGAATGGCATCGAATGTTATTACTGTGACCAATTCTTTTCTCCATATAACTATGAAATTCCTGAGAGAGAGAGGGGGCAGCATAAAAAGGACCCTGCTACTGTAACAATAAACTGCATTGCAATGACAACATCACTGAAAGACCTTAGAGGACGCTTCACACAGACAGAACTGCACTCAGTTCAAATCATAGACATATTGGCCAATTTAAGGAGACAAAAAATAATATGAATAAAAAGCTTCACAACCGACTTTGATCAACCTTTTACAAGCATGAATGTCTGTGCAGAATCTGTACGCATACACTCAGTTGTATTTAACAGTGAAGTCATGCTTTTATCCACATGATATATACAGTCAATGAGCACATAGATTTCAGTGTCTTTTACAGGACATGCAGTTGCTCAGGCAGTACCTATTCAGAGTTTTGATTGTGCATAGGATCAATTTGTAATCTTAATATCCCTATTTTCTTTATAAGTGTCTCTTCATTCACTTGTTGTCATGTGTGCTTTCATTTTTTACATAGAAATCCCCTACCGGATCCTGTTTTTTTTTAAAAGTGGCATAATTGCAAATAAGTTGTTACTGTTGGCTGAGGTGGAAAAGGTGGTGTATTGATAAATAAAAATGCATCAGTGTATTGGAAACAGATGCATGTGACCGAAATTTCCACTGACAGCCAGTTCTCATTCCTAGGGCGTCAAATACTGATGCTTTGTCACGCCCCATTGCATGTAATATTGACACCACAGGCAGCCTTGGCATCTCCGCGGGATGCACTGGGCTTTGTTTCCCAAAACCAAAAACTTTACTCAGAATCATGCTAAGTGAATTGGAATTGGCAGCTCAATATAAATATTCGATGTTTTGTTTTGTTTATTGAACAAGCTAACAGCACTAACAGTGGCCTTTTGCTGACACAAAAGCTGTATCTGTATCGTATGAAGTTGCTGTGACATCACCACTTCTGGGCAGAAGTCTCCTCTCTCTCCTCCTCTGTGCGACCGCCTGCAGCTTTCTGTTCCAAAGAGGAGCAAAAGTGAAAAGCACTTACTCTGCTGCAAAATCTGGGGACCAAAACCTCCTCAGAAGTACATTGCACAGCAAAAAAAACGACTGCTTGAGACTGGAAGTAATCTCAGTCGACTGAGGGTCTCCAACTGATGATTCAAATTTCCAACTTTTAAGGGCCAGCCCTACTTACAATAATAATTTGAGTCTTTCAGTGGCAAAAACAAGCACTTATGGTGAACATAACACTGACGATGCACAATTGCCCAAAAATTCTACTTTGCAGCCTGTTTCACCACTGCCAGCTGCAGAGCTCTCAATACTTTTATACCAATTTCAGTACCAATACCAATTAAAAAAAAAAATGTTGTCTTCATTAGTCACTTAGACACAAAAACACAGAAAAATACAGTCCAGGTTATAAAATGTCATAGTTACCATTTAAAGGCAAAGGATGTAAATGAAATCTAAGTACATGAGCCACTCAGTACATTAACATTATGTTCACAAAAGTTGAATTATTGGGTTAGTCCGGCTAGAACTGGACTTTTAAAGTACATAGAAAACATGTTAATCTGACAGAAATCGTACTAATATGAATTTCTTAAAGTCAGACTAACACACTTAGACAATGCTGTCTCTCTCATGTATATGTCTCAACTGGACCTGAGCTGACCTAGGCGTTCTGAGCGTGCTTACAGTCCCTGCTCCGGGCTTTCACCCTGAAGTCGAAAAGCATAAAGTCGTAGGAGAAAGCCGGGAAAACAAAAGAAGAAGAAGGGAAGAGGCAAAACAAGTGTAGAGTCCATACGAAATGTACAACGACGAAAGTTAGTTGTTTGGTTTGCGACGTAATTGGTCAGCCACAAGAAGGTCCAGTAGCAAGTAGCTGAAAGGGTGCATATCCGCACCCACCATGGTGGGGTCAGACTTATTTATGTCAGTAAATCAATTCTCCCCCAGTGCCTATAGACATGGACAGTAGTCTACAAGTACCGGTGATAATGGGCTTTATAAATAAAATTGACTTCCCTTGACTTGACTTGACTCGATGCATTTGTGCATGTAAACATACTGACTGATGGTCTCTGGTTAACATGAACTATTATTTACAGTGACTGGAGAGGGTGTGGCACTTCTCCTGAGATTATTTTTTCCCAGGTGAGGATGTGTGATGATGTATTTAAAATGTAAATCTGCACTGTGTTTTCCCTTTGCTGGTTTGCCAAGAAAGCATACTCTATTTTGCTTCAAGTTTGCTGCAGCTGCTACATACCAAATACAGGAGTAGAAATGCTCGCCAAGTCATATAATCAGTCTGCACCTTGCCATGGCTGTCCTTACAAACACCAAACTGCAAGGGGAATGAAGGGCATTGTTCAGTGTAAATGCACTTAACTCCTTGGCTAAACTTCTGCTGCATCCCTGTAGCTATAGCCTCAAAGTCATTTTAGACAGGACTGACAGACTAATCTTGCCCCTCCCAGGCACTCAGTGAAATGACGCCTCATCCTAAGACTTCAGATCCCAGCCTTACTGCCTCTCTGTCCTAATATCTCTCCTCTCATAACAACACAACCAGAAATACAAACACACCGTGGCATATTGCCATGACGCCGGTGTTTTTAAGATCAAATGCCCAGCCACATGAAAGCAGCATTTCCAGCCAAAACACACACACACAAACACACACACGCATACACACACACACACAGCCACACAGATAGACGCACACTCAGACAGACACACATTCTGCACTACAATGGCTGTCGCAGGGCTATTTCAATAATCCCCAGCATGTATGTTTAATGGTGAGGGCCCAACAGGAAATGATCGGCAAATGAAACGAAGCAGCAGGTTATTACGTACCACTCTGGTGTCAGCCCAGGCCTCCCCACCATTAATTTTATTGTAACTCATTTCTGCGGCCAGAGTGGAGCACGATTTAATGTTTCTATTCCCCACTCCTGTTCTGCATGACAAATTGTTTTAATAAACATATACTGGGTCATAATAAAGTAATAATAATCCTACCAGTCACCTTATATCACTGCAGTTAAATTTTCCCATAAGCCAACACTGGTTACAATGACAATTACATGGTAGCCAATCCTCAGCAAGGCAAACACAATGGGCAGATTTAATATAGTTTGTAAATATGATTAGTGTGCTGTCGTGTTATTGGAGTCTAGTATTTACATTTCTCTTCGGGCCTTTTTACAGTACAGGATCAGCAATGAATAAAGCTTTTTCTCCTTTTCCTTCCTGCTCTCTTTCTTCTTCCAGAATGCCTCCCCTCGCTCCCCTTCACAACTTAATGAAAAACATTGTTGACCGTTAATATTCCACGGATCAATCACCATTTTTAATTTTGCGGATAAATGTGCTATTGTGAAACCCTCAAAGGTCTCTCCCACCTTCTGTATGTGCGTGTGTGTTTGTGTGTATGTGCATTCATGCATGCACGCTGTGTGTGTGTCTGTGTGCGTGTCTGTGTGCGTGTGTGAGGTTTGGTTTCTCAGTGAAAGGGGAGAGAATGTGTTCACATAATGGCTCATGGTTATTTGCAATTTTATGCTACAATTCAATTATTGTCTAAATTTGTTATTAGCTCCTGAAGTCATTGTTTCTACCTGCAATTTTCTCAAGACACAAACATTTACATTACACACACACACAATATCAGCATGTTTTTGTGTGTGTTTTTAAATACAGTAGGGCTGCAGCAACCCTTTGAACTTGAGCAAATACTCACAAAATAAATACAGGCCTGTAGGTGCTGCAGATACATTTTTGATTGGATTGTACTCTGATTCTGTAGATTATGATAGACTAATTAAAACAGTGACTGCCTGTCAGCTTTCTCATATCAATGTACTCCATGTGGCCAAAAGTATGTGGACACATACGTTTGTGTGCGTTTTACACAGAAGGTTTGGGCGAAGCCTCCAAGAGCCTGCTTAAACCTGGTGTTAACTAGAGCTTTTATTTTTTCCTTATGAAGTTTTAGAGTTTTAATGGTGCTCAGGGGTACGTTTAGTGTGTGAGCGGCATTCCCTTAACATAGTAAACAAGCTAACCGTGCTAACGATGGATCACAAATGTCCATCAACATTTTTTACAGACACTAGAAATCAAACAAAACCCAAACACTGCAACATATAAAGTTGCTGTGAGCTGTAAATTCACCATTTCTAAGCATAAGCATAAGAGAGAAATTAATGCCATCTTGGAGCCTTAAGGTGCAAAGTCACTCCCCTCTGTGTTGCTGCCTGCATGCCTGCAGCTGCTTGTACCAAAGAGTATCATGAAAGACAAAAGTGCTCACTTCGCCACAAAATCTGGGGACCAAAATGTCCTCAGAAACAGACTGCACAGCGCACTGACCAGCAAAAAATAAATTAAAAAAATGAGGGGCTACATTTGATGGACAGACTGGACCAACACAGCAGCTTGTTTGGCAACTTTCTCTTATATTATGAATGTAATCACCAAAATGTGATTCTGAAAACATTTGAGTAGGGAAATAAGCCATGCAGTTGCTCAGTCTGTCTTTATTTTGGGTCCACAAGAATTAGTTTAAAAGTTTTTCAGGAGTTTTGTTACATTTAATCGAAACCCAACTAAAATTATGGGGCCTCAAAGTCTATAAATGGTTGACATCTGAGTTTTTGCGCCTAAGCATTACGAAACTTTCATCACAGTTGTGTCAGATAATATGAATCATTTTCACAGTGATTTGAAATGGTTTCAGAAGGCTTTGACAAATACTGATTTCCTGAGGTATTTTGTATTTAGTTTGGATGACTTGTTGTATACAAAATTTTTCAGCTGGACTGGCATGCTTATGTAATTGAGGCTTACTATTTTTGTGTTTCCTATCTGACCTGAATATGCATTTTCTTGACTCTTAAAACTGATATTGCCATGCAGTATCAGTCTCGCCTAGAGATGTGACGTGGCTGATATGTGTGGAGGTCTGATCCGCTGTGAATCTGACGGACGGAGTCTTCTTTTTGTTGTATATATAGGCCTGACTATCATAGCTCAAAGCAGCACCACTAATTGTTGTCAAACGTCACTCCAATTCTGCTGGACACCCTCAGCAATCATATCAGGAGAGAGCGAAAGAAAAAACCCTGTTCAACTCTTTTCCCATCATTCAAATGGGAGTCTTTTCTGGCTCACTCCTGCTGGTAGCCTTTAGTAGCCTCAATTTTCCCGCACACATACCACCGATCCATCCAAAAACCAGAGTGACATGAAAGGGCTCTCTTCCACCACATATATGCCATTGACAGTTGAATGAAATATTTATTTATGAAATCTAAAAACATGTATTCACCCTTGACACTAGATTCTGGGAACATTGACTTCTAAAGCACCTCACCGCCACCAGAGCCTGGCCCTCCAGTGAGTCAATTATGATGGCTTAAAGGAATGTCTGCGTCTCTCTTCAAGTGTCTACTTGGCCCTAATTTTTCATCTCAGACTCTTTTCATCTGATTCTGTGCTGAAAACATGAAAATAGTCGAGGCCAGTTCTTTTTAACCTGCTCGTGAAGCTGAAGTCAAGATTGACATATGGGATTTTTTGATGTAGTCACTTCAGGGCTGACTCCTCCATGGCTTTTCTGTGGATGGATTACGTTAGAGTCATCCCCAGTATAGTCAGGTGATTGTTAATCTCATCCAGATGCACAGGACTCTCTTTACGGTTCTGATCATTTCAGGTCCCAAAGTAGTGCTTAGATTATTTGTCCCACAGGTCTGATCCAATTTTTACTAACTGTGATAATATTTGAGTTGACACAGGCGGTTTGTGCTTCCAGTGGTTTTTGCTCTCATCACAAAGACCTTCAAAAAAGGCCACACAACCTTTACAAAAGAATTCATATTTCTGTAATTATGTTTCATGCTGGCTGCCCAGTGCAGTCTTAGCTTCCTTTTTATTGTCTTGTTTTTACTTTGCTATTTTTGATAGAGGGAGAAAAAAAGAGTCATTCTTGGAAGTGTGATTATCATCTGGAGCAATTTTTCATTGGTTTGTCTTGTGGTATACAGTATGTGTAAGTATGCGGAGGAAAGCCACATTATTTTTAAGAGTGCAGACTGGAGGGGCCATGTGTCAGAAACTTGATATGTGAATTCATATTATAAGATATTGCATTGCTGACACAAACTGATGTTGGATTTGTAGAATTTGTGAAACATATTTGCTGGGGTTTTTTCCTTCTGTTAATTTTTTTAGTTGCATCTTTTGGAGAATCCTCTTGGCCCCTTGTTGCCATGCGGGTACTGCCAAGAAACAAGTTATTTATCAGCACAGATAGTCTATAGAATAGCCAACATGAAACACTGTAGACAGCTTATTGTTTGACTTTGCAGCTCTCTGGCAGCTGGTGACTGACTCAGTAGATGACAGAGAAACTGGATCAGATCAGCCAACAGATTTGACAATGGCCATGAATAGTTTTAGCACCATGAAGCCTATCCTTTGCTTTATTTTTCCTATTAAAACAGAAAAACACAACTGTATACCAAAGCACGTTTCTCTCTTTCACCAAACTGAGACTGAACTTTAGCTTGATTACCCTGTTAACTCATCGCAAGACACACTTTATTAAGATCAATGGAAACAAAGTAAAACTCACCAAACCCATATTAGGAAAGGCTTGAAAATTACTTGTATAGAAAGTTCGAGGACAGCTGTGGTCACATGGACATGCACGCAGTTCTATTCATTGTTCAATAGACAGTCCATGTCAGCCCCTGGCAGTAACAGGAAGACTGGGAGGTGGACTTATCGTCCTCCTACTGCAGACACTGGGTAAAACTGAAACTGAACGATGGTGCTGGGTCTCAGGTGAATGTTTGTTTTATATTCATCTTAAAGCTAACTTTACCGTGCTGAGGTGGATGTGGTTAGCTTGACAGCAAGGTTTTGGAGTGGACTTATGTTTGGAATGAGAGATTGAAACGTGCAGTACGCGCCCTTGCTATGCTTACAGTCTGTCGGGCCACAAAAAAAGGGCTCCTTGTGGACATGGGTGGATGATGACATTTAGGTCTAACGGATCCTAACAGACACGCAGATACTATGACTGGGCATTTTGCTCTGTTAAGGCTGTGACACACCAATCCGACATCAGAGAACTAGCGGTGACAAAAGCCCCCTGCTGTGTCCACTCATGTGGCCATGTCCCTGCCAAACGTTGTACATGAAGACATCAAAATGGCAGCCAATCCGCACGTATGTTACACGCCTGCGTGAGAGGACATACCTCTACATTCAAAACAGGACATTGGAAGATCAGCATGACCCTAATACTAAAGTCAGTTAGCGCATTAACATCACAGTCTAAAAGCGTATTTACTGTGCGGCAGTGAGCAGCAACACAAACCATCAGGAAACATTTCTGCAAAAGAGAAGAAAAGCAATCTGACCTCACATAACAAGTTCGTTTCAGCCTCACTCCCTCTTGACTTTAGCCCTTTGTTTACATTTTTTACTTCCGTTTCTCCTCTCATGCGCTGAGCTGAGCAGCCAATCCGAGTGATTTAATTCACCAACAGGCTCCACCGCTGCTGGAAATAAGGCCGACAAGGGCCGATTAGGGCGAAATGTATGGGACACACCGCGGCAACAAGGGCTGTGAACACTTGCCTTGGTTGCTTTGATTTTGGTGTGTCACAGCCTTTAGTCATTTGGTTAGTTAGTCCATCTTTCCAGCAATCACCAACTGTGCATGTTGTTTATCCCCTTATTCTCTGAATTCCTCTCAGATGTTCGCGGACTGGCAGCTCTTACTCCTTCTTTGAAGGAATGAGAGCTCAACCACAATGAAACAATTCAACAACGAAAGTAATGGCAACAAGAGAAACGGGGAAATAACAGTCACTGTGCTGTTCTAAAAGTAATGGATTGTTGATTTGAAAACGTAATACTCAATAGCTTGTTTGGACGTTACAGCAAAACCTCACCTCAGTAAGTTCACGAGTCGCTACTCGTTGGTTTGTTTATATGGACGTTCTGATACAACTGTTATGGCAAAGCTACACATAAAAATAGCTGCTGCTCTGACTGTCCTGCTATGTTGATTTGAACAGGAATGTCCTTTCTGCTCCTTTTTTTATATCTATGGGTCATTGGTGACTCCTCTGCATGGGTCGTGTCACTCAGGTGGCCTCGTCCTGGATGATGCTGCAGTCATCAAAAATGGTGAAATCAGTTGCCACCTTCCCTGTGGGTAGCAGGAAATCAGTAGACTCTTGCTCTGGAACTTTGAAAGCATTGTGACATTGAGATCCTCTGCATGAAATTACCTAGTTCTTTCATTAGACGCAGAATAAACTCAACACTTCCCATTTAATCTGCAGGACTTTAAACTCAGCATCTTGACATTCATGAAAAGGAGCGGAGGAGAGAGGCTTTAGAGACCTCCCTGAAGGGCAGGCATGAAGAGAGGCAACCAGAGATGGTAATGTAGCTGTGTGAGGGGGGGTGCAGAGGTACTTGAGGCAGTCGAGAACTCATTTCAGACCCAATCCTAACCCTCTCAGTCACTCAGTCATCTCTCCTTACAACTCAATACTAAGGACCTGTGTGTCTCTCTGTCTGACACTCTATGTAACTCTTCATTATCCTCCAGCCAAATTCAACACGGCCCCCTCCCTCACCCTACAGTGGTGCGCCAGTGAGGGCCCTCTTTGTCAGCCCAGAGTCAAACAAGCTGCCCCCACCATGTGCTTTCCAACATGGCTGGAATGTTTTCCTGTTAGTTTAAGTCTCATCTCAACTAATTAATATTTTTGCTTATAGCTGCTGTAGTTCCCGTGGGAGGCCCCTTAATTAATCATTTATAAATCTACACAGCCTCCCAGTTTATTAGTCTCTGCCTTTGGCGTTGGCTGACTGCATTGGGAAACCGCAAATGATTAGTTACAGGAATGAAAGCTTTTTTCCCCCCTCTCTCCCTCCCTTGTTTGCAACTGATTAGGGCCTCACACAGAGGTATTTCCACAGCCCTGCTCTGCACTTTAATTCATTCGGAGCACCTGACACATTATTCACTCTCCCACCTCTCTGATCCTCTGCCTATTGTTTGAACCAATGTTTTTCCTCAGCTGCGTTGAGGCATGGCGATCAGTTAAGGCTCACTCTCAGCCCGGTCAAAACAAAAGCCACAGCACCAAACATGGAAGAGGGGAATTATAACGCTGAATGAGATCACTCGACCACAGGCTGAGCCGCGGCTGGGCCGCCATGGAGACAGGGTGATTTCTGGTCATCCTTTTGGGATCGGGTTGAGGGCAGGGCCGGTGACGGGAGCAAAATGCATTCACGATTAATTCCTTAGAGCTGAGGACTTCAAGCCATGTCGCAGTGCTAAAGCTGTCAGCCTTTTATTGGAAAAGAGGCAATATTTCCATCAGTTTAACTGAAAAAATAAATTAATTGAATCAACTGAAAGCAGCGTGGGAGGTTTTCATAATGTCTTTGCACTCTCAGGGAAGAACGCCTCATGCAACAGGGTTCCTTCATCCAATTAGACCTCCGCTGGCTGGCTCACACCAGCCTCGCTCTGCTCAACATTCCACCTTATCGCTGCCTTTTTATCCCTTTTATCATCAAAGTGACTGCACTTTACTTTGGCATATAGGTAAAGCTAGCAAAACCCTCCTAGTGAGATGGACTAATTACGTTATGAGAGTCATACTGTGCAGATGTGGACAGCTTGCTACACATCCAACAGTGGTGGCTGAGCCTAATGTTGAAATGATGCAAGAGCGGATGTTCAGTATTTAAACATATTACGAAGGAAGCATGGATAAAATGTATAATCATACATTGAATCTGGCCCTCTAGCTGTAAAAATATATTTGCCAGTTTTCTATCCCCAGAAGGCCTCAGCTCTCTGTCCAAATACAGCGTATCTAGTTTGCACCTAACTGGACATTTGGGGGCTCATCACAGAGTTATTTGTTAATCAGCACAGCAGCACACTTCTCTCGCAGATAACACAGGCAGAAAAACATAATCATAAGAGAGTGCAGGAGGGAGAGAGAGAGAGAGAGAGAGGGGGGCTTCACAGGCAAGGTAATTACATTCCCATTCGTATACATAGTGATAGCAAATGTGTGGCTGTTTTGTCTGCATGAGGACCAATTACTTTTATTGAAATGTGTTGCAATTTCCTTTTTTTTCCCCCAATAGCAATGGGTCTATTACCAAATGCCTCGGAGAATAACTGGATCAAAGGAAAGAATTGTAGACAGTATAGCTCCATCTGCACATTGGATGTCGAATATAGACATAAAATACAGTGCTGCTTCTCCTGATGGTCTCATCATGACAGTATAAAATCATTTAATAAGAAAGGTTTAATTATAAACTCTCATAAGAATGCATAAGGATTCACTCACAAATCAACTGGGTTGACTAGAAAATGTACAGAAAACTATGAGATGAAAAATGGCTAATGATAAACAGTCTGTGGAAAATGGTGTCAGAAATTAGACAAACTGTAGCAATACACTAGAGTATGAACAGGGTGCATATCATGCTCAGGTTGCAGGTCTATCACAAGGCTAACACATATAGACAACCACATGGGCAAGTTGGAGCTTGCAAAGCACCAACAAACATGCATCTCCTCGGACAGTGGATAACTGTGGAGGAAGCCAAGCGTAGAGATAGATCTTGCTATGTGAGACTAGTGCCAGCTTGACAGATGAAAGAGCAGTGTGCATCAAGGTGGAGTGTTAGCATGAGAGGAAACATTGGAGAGATTCAGCTGTACATTCTTGGGGCTTATGCCGACCCAGACTCAGATGAACAGTGCGTTTGGCTGTCGCCATCTTGTTTTTTTTTTTGGAGCTGGAAGTGACCATATTTTGATGAGAGGTTGGAGCTGTGGAGGAGAGAGAGGTGGGTAAGACTTGCAGATGCAGACAGCCCGTCACTCAAGAGGCACCTACCTTGAATATGTGGAACTTTTTGCCTTAATAAAATGTAAATCAGTGAGTTACAAATCCCCCCCATACAGCTGTCATGGATGAAACTGAAATTAGCTCTAGAGACCAAAACCGTTTTTGTTTGTTTGTTTGGTTTTTGTACCCGGCTGTAGACATGCTAATTTCTGGTGTAAAATTAAGCATTTTAACGTGGAGGTCAGTAGGGATTTATTCAGTTTTGAAGCCAGCCTCAAGTGGCCATTTGATGAACTGCAGTTTTTGGCACTTCACATTAGCTTCATTTTTCAGCTTGGAGGTTGCCACTTGAATGGAACGAAGCACCACGGTCCAGTTTACATCCTAAAAAACACAGTTTTAAGTGGAAGGGACAATAACCACAGTCTGCAAAAGTGCTGGCACATACATAGCAATAGCAGACATTTAAATTCACATCCAGCAGTTACAGAGCAACATTTCATTTGGAGTTGTTGTCATGCCAAATATGCAATGTTTAAACTCTGTTTTTTGTTTGGAAGATCAGATATGGAAGAGTAAACAAACTAGATATGTTCTACATCATTTACAAACATCATTTGTTGGAATGAATGGTGTACCATTTTGGGCTATGGTATCCAGTTCTCTTAATACATCCATGTTCCAAACAAGGACCTTCTTGCTGTGCTAAACCATTGAGCCGTCCCCTCCACTGCCCCTGACCTAAACAAAAATTGCTTTCTATTTGTGATCATACCAGAGGCGTCCGTCCTCGATCCCTTTGTATTTTCATCAATTGAACTGCTTCAGTGCTTACTCGTTAGTAAGTCTTGGTGCTTTATACCTTTTATGTGTACAAGGCCAACTGATGAGTGGGAAAAGAGCAGGCACACAGAGAAAATAAAATGTTTAATTTGGGTGTGTTGACCTTGTTACATCAGATGATTGTGCACTTAACTGCTGCTCGTGTGTTTTAGGCCACGGCTTAATAGGTAAATGAAGCACTCAGCTGCAAATATTGTGGACAGTGATTTGGGTGTTATGTGCTGCGCAGGGGGTGGACACAATAACAGCAACACTGCAAACCACTAATTGAAGATTATGATAGAGTTTAATCAACACCTCTCTTGGACACAAAGTCAACAAAAGGAGTTTTAAAACAAAACAAAACAGAAATAAGCCATTAAAGCCAGATGATAATAAGCAAAATTACTTAATTATTCTTACAGGAGTTTCTTTCAGTCACAAAAATGGCCAAGAGTTAACGTAAGTTATGAATGTATTTAAGGCCATTGTGCTTGGCTTCAAATCTAAAATAACTTAGAAATATCATATTGTTTTCAGCTGAAGTGTAAGACGGAGCCTTAGGGCAGGTCTTTTACTCTTGCATTGTCGTTTTGATTAGATTTTATTTTTCAAAACTGCACAACACAGCACAGACTTTTACACACAACTAGAATAACTAAAAGCAATATCCTTTGGAGTGCTGCTTTCTTTGTGTACTTATACCCACCTTCTCCATTATTTCTTGCTCTGTCTTCTCTCCGTCGCTTTGTTGAACACCTAAATTAAAACAGGTGAAATATTGAAATCTGTTTTATGAATGATGCTGCTTGTTGCCTTTGATTTGTTCGTGCAATAATGAAACTCTTATCACTGCTGGGAGCTATTTGGTTGTGAAATTGCTGCACCACGAGCCCGACACATTAGAAGCCATGATGTGTTTTGGAGGAGATATACAGTAGCATGTGCAAGTGTGTTGTCTGTCTGAGGCTGCTTCTTCAAACACTGATAGGAATAAACCTCGGGCCTGTTTTCGTGAAGAGAGTTCATCATCGTCAGACTACAAGAGTAAAAGGTAATTGCCATGACGGTTAACTGGATTAATCACAGCCAACATCAACAGAGCAAAGCAGCATATTTATGGGGTGAAACTGTTGATCCCTGTTTCAGGACGTATGAATATTAGAGGCTGTCTTCATCCAAAATACATCCACATAGGTCGTTTGTTCAAGCAGCTTATTACAACCCATATTTGCATTATTTTTAGGGGCATCCTCTAGTCGCCATAGTATTAGACATGGGAGCAAAGGAGGTGGCATAGGATTGGTAATCAGGGTGATGGATGGGTCAAAAAATGCAGGACTTTCACCCAGGAGACCGCTGCTCATGTCGTGTATGAATCCAAAAGTCAACATTGAGTTATTTTAACTGCCCGAATAGGGATGGGCATGAGTTCTTCAGTATTTGATTTGGAAGTCGGTATTTGTTCAACATATACAGTAATCATGGCCCAGCCTCCCATGTACATGAGACTTTTGTATGTTTTTTTATGCCTCCGCACAGGCAATAGCCATGGCTACAGACATGTTGCTTTTGCTTTGTTGATTCTTATGTCTGTCCCATTCTTGTAAACATAATGTCTCAGGAACACCTTGAGGGAGTTTCCTTAAATGGTGGTGCAAACGTCCACTTGGACTGAAGGATGAACGGATTCCATTTTGGTAGTCAAAGGTCACTGTGACCTCAAAAATATGTTTTTAAAAATCTTCTTGACAGTACTCTTGTTCTTCTTATTCTTATTATTATTATTATTATTATTATTATTATTATTATTATTATTATTAAGTGATGGTATTTTAAATCCAAAAGGTCATCTTTATTGTGCCATCACAATGTTCTGCAAAAACACTTTTCTGGCCCTTACTCAATTTCATATCTCAGAGATCTTCTGTGCTGCTGGTGAGGGAGACGTTTTCATGGACATGGATGGAAACTACAAACTATTTGCACCACAGCTGTCATTTTTTTTTAATTTGCCATTTGTTATCTGTCTTAACATTGTGTTTTGACATATGAAATAGCACATATCTTGTGATGCTAGACAAATGTCAGAGAAATCTGATTAAGTGAACTCAAATCAAAATCAGTAATCACTAATTTTATCTGGTGGCAGTTTGAATAGTTTTTCTTTGTTTTTCCTCTTTTTTATTTATTTTTCTGAAAAACAATGTCTTGATGCAATTGGAAATGATGCTGATGTGAGTAAAGCTGGAAGGTGACAGAAGGTTCTGTAGATGTTTCGGGGGTGCAGTCAGGTAATAATTCTCTGTGGGTTCATCACTATGAGACCCCTTTTTTCTGCATAAACATATTGATTAGAGCAGCTTTAACTTGCATTGCAGTCATTTATCCATGTGTGTGAATGGTGACTGACTTCATTCAGAAAGTTGACTTTCAACAGGCCTCGAAGTTCATCCAACATCCTGAAATGAACCTGCTCAAAAGCAGGTAAGGCAAGTTACCATGGTGATGCACCCTGAGTAAAAAGTGAGATCTGAAGACCTAAACTGAGATCATTGATGCAGTAATCTCACTGTTTAAGTCAGGCCTCTGCTCAAAAACAAATGGCTAATTATTCAAACTGTAAAACTGACTTTGCAAAAGGGGTTATTTGAGTATTAGTTCTGATATAAGGCCAGCACTATTGTCTGTCTCTGGTGTATAATTTCTCTCACATTCAGACAGTGAATATTCTTAAAACAACTTGTGAAATTAATTGAGTTACTCGCTGTCTAAGATGTGTTATTTTAGAAGTACAGCTGTAAACATAGCAAAAGTAGTAAACAGGATTGGTGGTGACTGGTTTGTATCTAAGACAAAGTATTATACAGTAGTATTAGTCACACATGCAGCCATCAGTATACAGTAGCAATGGGCATCTGCAGATATACTGTGAAAAAGAAAGAGAAATCTGAGTCACTGCTCATGGCTGATGGTTACAGAGGAAAAACTTTAAAGCTCGGGATTTGTGACATGATGTCCAGCGCAGTTTTCCTAATCTGCTCTAATAGAATCCTGATTTCTTTCACTTAGAGATGAGAGTCAGTGTGATATAGTGCTCCGGCATCTTCTGGAGTTTTGGCCATCTGTGATAGGACGGAGAAATATCAGACAGGTATAAAGATAAAGCAGTTACTGTGTTCTGTCTGAAGTGTGAAATGTGGGAAGCTGTGAAATGTTTTTTATATTTATTTACTCACTTTATTCACTTTAGTTTTGATGACATTTTAAAAAAAATGTTTGGAGGATGCAGACTTGGAAAGACTAAAGGTAGCAGACTTTCTAACAAATAATACACTGATTTGAATAAGCATATAGAAGTATACAGGTAATAATGTCTACCATAAAAATACTTATGTGCATTACTATCTACTTTTATATGCATCTGAGCTGAAATAATTAGTCAATTAACTGATTGGCTGACTGAAATATGGCAAATACTTGCTGGTTTCAGGTTCTCAAGTTTTGCAAATGAATTGTTTTTTGTTGTTGTTTTTGGTCATATATAACAGTCTACTAAATAGCGTTAGGTTTTGTACTGTTTTCTAGAAATAATAATAATAATAATAATAATAATAAGAATAGTATACCACCTAAAAAGAATAAAAAATGCTATAGGAAATAATATGCAAATTAACTGATGATGAAAGAAAAAAATTACTGGCAGCCTTAAAATGTATTTACATAGTTGACCCACGTGTGACGAAAAGTGCATCAATTATCATCAACTAAAGCTGCGACACTGATCTTGAAGCTGTGCATTGTCATCAGGCTCCAGTGACCACTCCATGGCTCCCATGGGGTCAGAGAGCCTGTCCCAGGCTTTATTTGATAGCCATTTATTTAAAAAAAAAAATAACAAAAAAAACCCCCAACTACTCTGCCCCACCTATGTGATGTTTTGCGTTCATGCCGCATCCATTTTGGCCATACAACTTTTGGTCTTTGAAAACCCTTTCTTTCCCAGCTTTGCCTTGCTTTATTTACAGTAGTTTGAAGACAAAACATTTATGTGCCACAACTAAATCTTAATTTCTAGAATATCTCATCACTTATGGCATTTAGGCTTATATACATCGCACAGCTTTTACTTTAGTGCATTTGATATGTTGATTTCATGTTAAATGAAATACTGAATCATGTGTCATTCAGCACTGATAAAAAAAAAAAGCTGTCATCTACTGGGTTGTTTAACATTTTAATCACAAATGAATAAATATGTTTTTATTTTACATATGTCTATTGTTCTTCACACAATGCATCAGGATGAGAGATGGATCAATATTTGAGATGGGTACTTAATTATGCATTTAAAAGGATTGTGAGCATTTTTGCACTGAGAGCTTCTCCATGTAAAGCGGGGCCCTTTCATAGGACCTTCAATGGTTTTGTGGTGTCATTGTGAACCATTACAGTGAAATCAGACCATTTCGATAATGGCTTTCTATTAGTGACCTTGGATGAAAGAATCACAGACAATCTACATCTAAACTAATGTATTTTGTCCTCGCAAGGACAAATAATTGGGTTTAGAAACTGGCACCTCCCCAAATAGAGGCGTCCGTTCATCAGTGACGTTCACACACACATTCAGTATGTACGCATAGAGTACACACTGCAATGTCAGTGAACAGTGAGAGGGCAGCAAATCAGCCTCTGACACCACAGGGATAGAGAGAGCCTAGTAACCTTGTAAAAGACAATCTCTGGGGCCACAAATTAAATGAAATGGCTAATAAAATTACTTGGCATACCGTCCACTTAATAAGAAACAGGCATGTCCCAACTTTAATGCTATTTACCCACCTGACTAAAGTATAACACCGATTTGGCACCTATGTCCAGATTGAACTGGAAAATGACTTGCTAATCTGTTTAGGTATTTGGAGTAATTGGGTCTGGTGCCAGTGAGGGGGATTTCCTTGACTGTTGAAAGTCTCTGCTAGTAGTCCATTCCCAGCTCCTTGGTATAATTACTCTGACAGAGCTGTGGCCACAGGGCCTGTGAGCAGGGCTGCTTTTTAAACTGTAAATTATGAAGGATTAGCATTTATGAATTTTAAATCAGGACTGTGGTAGGAGACACTAAAGCTGCTTAGTGATTGCAAACGGCAGCGTCTAAGCAGGCGGCTCTACACCCCTCACTCTCCAAGCTGTTCAGTGTGTGTGTGAGTGTGTGTGGGGCTGTTTATTCAAATGTGGCTCCGCATAAACACAAAATGCTCAGACTGGACTCCCACTATTCGCTTAAAGCGTATAAGGATCTGACATCTTAACATCAGTCCCATCCCAGCCTATACTGTGTGAGTGTGTGTGTGTGTGTGTGTGTGTGTGTGTCTGTCTGTCTGTCTGTCTGTGTGAGTGTGTGTGCGAGCACGTGTGTGTGTATGAAGGAAAGTGTGGGTGTGTTTGCCAACTCATGCAGGGTGCATCTCCCCTGTCACTTTTTCTCAGGCTGGGGTTCTGCTCCTCACTAGCATGTCACACTATGCAGAATATCCAATGGGTGATTATGTTAATGTGGGACTTGATCCATGTTAAATTATGCATAATGGATTGATGTGGCACAAAGTCATCAATTAGACGGATATCAGCACTAAAAAGTGTGACACAGCATAATATCCTTTTTTTTGTGCTGTTTTTTGGTTTACAGCGAGGCAGTAAATGACAACTTCAGGACCTCACATACACACACATACACACACTGCCACCTCTGACACGCAGTGTGTTGGCTTACCCATTTTAGCTGTGTGTGCTTATCAGTTTGTGTTGGTGCACATTAGTGTCCATCTGTCTGTGTCAGAGTTGACCTTGCTTTGTTTCAGATTTACAGTCATCATGCTCTTCAGTCGAGGTGTGAGTCCATGACTGGCATGTAGTGATATTCAGCGGTGGGTGAGGCTGTGGGACAGACACCACCAGAGGCCTCATATCACACCTCTAGGAGCTGTCTGCACCAGGGTCGCTGAGCCGTGACCTCAAGCCTGTGGTGTTAACTGGTTTAGCCAGGTGGCAATAGCAGGGGGTGGTGGATTTGGTGGGTTGAGCATTAAACCCCCCCCCATGAGCTGATGAACCCCAGAGTATAGGACAACACCATATCCTCGCAGGCTTTCGCACACTTCTCCCAAAAAGCCTAATACATTCTGATACTTTCATAACATAACACTGTGTGCATGTTTCTCTGTTCTTTTACTGGACTGCTTTTGTAAACACAAGTCCCACTCCCCAAAACAGCCCAGCAGAGCTCCCTCTCTGATGGAACCGACAGTTTTCTGACATTTCAAATGGTCTTTTTAAAAGGGTGTAGGTTAAATTTTGGCTTTGGGTGGGTACATTGGTCTCCTGGGTGAAAGTCCTGAGTTTGATTTGACCCATCTACCACCACTCCCACCCACCATGCAGGGACTTCTTCAGCATTCTGGCTGCATCATGTAATCAATTATTATGGCCACTAAACATTACCACCACTTACAATAAACATAAGTATGGTTCTTAATAAGCTGCTCGAACAGTCAACCTTTTTGGTTGGGTTTTGTTTTCATAAAAACATGCACTTACACTTTGGAAAACCGACATGGTGCAACAGTCGTTTTTAGATTTCCAATTCAATTGTAATACCTCTTAACATAGTGATACCGATAACATGCCAGTAACTTTTAACATGTCACCCAGTCTGTTAAAATATTTACTTCATTTTGTCTTTGATATGAATGACTTCTAGTCTGTCAGGCAGACAGTACATGAAGATGTTCATAAAGAATCGACCCAAGTCAACAATGAGAACAACCCCAACATGTGCATTAACACGTCCTTCAAACTAAACAGCAAACAGAACATTTGTCATTGAAAAACAAACTGTGTGCTATAGTTTTGGGGCTTATGTGTGTTTTTTTCTGCTTTCTTTCAGTATATCCTCCATCCGCTCTTCATTTTGTGTTGTCCAACAAATAGTATTTGTAGAGATCCACTCTCCGAGGCCTTTTGAGGACTGTACCATGAAATTTTTGTGCTTCAGTATGAGACTTATGATTTAAATTCAAAACAATATGAAAAATGCCGAGCACCACAAGGACACCTCACAGAGCATTTTATGAAAATCTCTAGTGTTGGTTTGGCAGCTCTGCTCCAAGCAAAGGATCCTCACTCAGAGGCATAAGTGGACACATCTTATTGATTTTCTTTCAAGCCGGATTGCATTGATTGCTGCGAATATGGCAGATGAATCCAGCTGGTTGTGCGTCCATTGGGACAAAGTGGGGAGGCAGACAGGGAGCTGAGGGCCGGGTGTGCCACAGCAGGGGGCCAGGCTTCATTACACCAACTAAGAGCCCACTGGCCTGACACAACCCCAACCCCCGACCCCCACCCCTCTCTCTCCATCCTCTACTTACCCCCAAATTAAACTGAGAGCTTTTTAATTATTTATCAATACCATGCACTCATCGTGGATCAATCAGTGTGAATGGTTTTTAAACATAATGAAGGAGCCTGCTCCGATGGACTTGTGAAAATTGATCGTGATCTTTGCCATTATGCCTTAAGTAAAGATGAGCTGTGGCGACAGCAGTGTTGGTAATTTGGGGTTTGGGCGAGGATGAAGTGGAGCACCCCAGGAGTGCTCCCCTGCCTGAACAGAAGTGTGCTTCAGTAAAGCCAAACAGTATCTGTGCTGAGAGGCCATCTCTTCCTCCGCCATTAATCAAGCTCTTAAACAGGACACCTCATCTTATCATCACATCACACCGTACTCACAGAAGAGGGCAGGCCTCTTCCTGGGGCCAGAAGCACCACACACCTCCTCAGAGAACACTTCTCCGAGCAAATTACACAGGTCCTCACCACTCCCAAGGTTTAGTAAAGCTTGATTCATTGTGCTTCTAAGGCCTCCGAATGAACCTAAGCAACCTTAACTTTCCCTCTCTGCCTCCATATTTCTCTCTGGGTGCATCATGTCAAGCAGAGTGAGGAGCTATTCCATCTGGAATTATTAGCCAGAGACACACAATGCAATCTAATTTCATACCACCACATTCAATCACTGTGAATTCAGTGTCGCAGGGGCAGTAAATAAGACATGGGGTGCAGGTATTTCAAAATGAATTAATGCTTGGGGGATGAATTTCTGTACCTGAAATTTTATGAAATTAGAAAAAGATCACCTGTCGTTCACTTAGATTCCTGTCCATTCAAGAGCTGCGAGTAAACACTCTGATATTGAATTCAGAAGATTGTTTGTGAGGGAACAAGCCAACATAAAGCAGGACAGTATAATGAGATTCTTATTTCATCCCTTTTTTTATGGTGGGGGTGGAATTGGATTATAGGGGGACTTATTTGTATGTGATATTGAGCACTGCAAAATAAATTCACACCTATTCAAATTGAAATCAGAGCTAGGTGCATCAGATAATCCTTTTTAAGATAGTATGAACTGACAGTCCAAGCCCACACACTGGAAAGAAATAATCTATCTCCAACAAAACAGATATATAGTCTACCTTGCCAAAAGCATTCCAAGATTTTTTTTTTAACAAATATTTACCAGTCAAGTATGTGCTTGATTTTTTTTCTCCTCCTAGAGGCATAAACAGTTGCATCCATATTCATAGGGAATTTGAGCCTGTCTCCCAATCATCATGTCACAAAGAGTCTTAGCAAAAGCGCCTTCCCAATAGCTCAGTTTGTCGCTGGATCAGGAAACCTGATTTTGTTTTGAATCCCGGATCCTTTTGAGACGTCAGGCCGTATCAGCGAAGAAGCCTGTGATGGCTGCAGTTATACAGCATGGCGGCTCCAGCTGCTCATGAATCTTTTTGAAATGGCTTATTTCTGAGGGAGTGTTGAGACGTAAGCCTGAAAGAAGGACAAGGTTTAGTGTGAAGATGAGCGGTGGGTAGCTGCTGCGAGGATGTGATGTGCTCGTGGTGGTGTCAGTGGTTGTGGTGAGACTGTGAGAGGCTCTAATGTGAGAAGGGATGAAGCTGAGACAGAGAGGATGGTGTTGATGTTGGGCGGGTGGGTGTAATGCAACCTTGACATGAACCCAAACTAGATGTGAGCTTCAGACACATTTCTCCTGATGCTGCTGGCATTCATATGAGCAGCTTAGTGCTTTATCTCCCCACTGGCTGAAAGCAAGTGGGTCTGCATGATGTCCACTCTGGGGTCTTCTGCACTATAAACCTGCAGTTCAGGTGGTGTGAGGCCTTGTCTGTTGCTCTGAGCTGATGACTCGCGGTGTGTAGTTCTCCCTCCGTCTCTGGCCTCTGTGTCCTGCTGGAGCATTAGGCCTGTGCAGGGAGCAAGTGTTGGCATGTTGTGAAGACTAGACCCATTTTGATAGAGTCACCTTCATATTTCTTGTCCTTCCGTGCCAGACCTGTGTACATGCAGTGTGTTGAATTTTTTAGACCAGCCCCAACACCTATTATTTGTCCACAAAGAGCAGGTCTGCAAACACATGCAGGAGGATGTTGTCCAAGAGTTTAAACATCACAGCCCTCACCCTTATTAATATTTCAGGTTTTTACAGGTCCTCTCTGTTCTCAACCATAACACTGTCCTGCTCTCCTTCTAGCTCTTTTCTTTCTCTCTCTCATTCTGTTTCTGCACGTTTGTCCATCTCAGTTGCCAGCACTGTCTCCTCTTAGTGCATTTACATGCAACCAGTTTGTATTATCAAGAACATTTTACAGAACATTAAGCTACTCTTTATACCACAATTGTTTCGTATCACGAGAACCTGTCGTGCTTGCATGGTATCAGGTTGAAATGCTGCTGGTAACAACATAATATAAGAAGCACAAAGGTTCCTATAGGGCGCGCAGCAGGGGTGGTGGATAGATCCAGTAAACCCTGGACTTTCATGCAGGAGTCCAGTGGTTGCTACACCTTACCATGTGCCTCTTTTGCTTAAACCTAACCATCCGTACCCTTGTTGCATAATCCTAAAGTTGTGCTTTAGTTGTCTAAACATAATGAACATTTTAATATGAGGGTCCATGGGGACTGACTCACTGGAGCTAGCCTCAAGTGGGCAATCCAAAGAACTGCAGTTTTCAGCACTTCTGCGTTGGCTTCATTTTTTCCATCCCGAAGTTTGCCATGTGTTTTCCAATTTAAGGCTAAACTAAGCTCTGTCAGCCGGCTGAAGCTTCATATTGAACAGACAGACATGAAAACAGTATCAATCTTCTCATCAAATTCCCGGCAAGAAAGTGAAAAAGTGCATTTCCCAAAATGTTGAACTAAAACAAAAGAGCATGACAAAGCTATGCAACAAGGACCAAGAGAGGAGAGGACAGCACATCACATCAGACAGGGGGCGACAGCTGTAATCCTCTGGAGCTCGCTGTGAAAACCTTGTTCCATTTCTCAGTGTGAAGAAGCCAACAAACATTTTGAGGAGCCCACACTGACAGGAAAAAAAAAAACTTATTTGGGTTGTAACAAGTGACCTTTCCATGAAGCAGCAAACATGCATTTTTATGCCAGGGCATAAATAGCTGAGCTACATAACAATTAAGGTAACCTTTCTGTTTGAATAAGAGGCAATTGCTCAGAGAACTAAAATAACATGAATGATAAATTATTTTTGTAACCCGGTGCACAGACGGTGAAGAATAAGGAACAATGAAGTGGGGGAGGGAAAAGTAGCGCCTTGTCTCAATTGTAAATCCCAGTTATAATGCCTCGTTAAAAAGATTTGGGAAGGCGAAACAGAAGCAGACACAGTCTCTCTTTCTTAAAGGTAGACAGGTCTCAGTGGGATTCATTAATGTGTGTCCCGGTGGTAGTCTTCCTCTTACAGCACAATCGCCTGGGTTAGCACCAATCCTGAAATTACACCTAATTGGACAATTACTCAAACTCAGAAACCTCCTGCAATAAGCCAACAAGGCCCCTAATAAACACCTTGTCTTCTAATAAAAACAAGGAAGTCATTTGCGTCACCCAAGAGGCCCAATTTTTTTTTTTATCTGCGCTAAATTTATTTTAAAAATAATTGCATGTGCTGTGAATGAGAATATTAAAAAGGTGTCTGAGAAATGGGAAAGAAAGTGTGTGAGGGAGAAAGAAAGACAGCAATGCAAACCCTACCTTAGGCTCAGTGTTGCAGTCTGCTCTCCTGGGGGAGAGCTCATTTGTTCCACAGATAAGCGCACTGCACACTGCACTACTGTAATATTATTGCTGTCATGCCATAATGAAATAATTACTGTTTTGTCTTCTTTTCAACCAACCAAGCCAACCCCCCCCCCCCCCCACTTTGTCCCCTCCCCCACATATATCGGTCAAAGACGTATTTCCTCCACGTGTTAAACGTTAATTAAACAATGACAGTGATAATAGATTTCTTTCAGCCTTGTCCTGCATCCATTCAACTCGCTTATAGAGCTCTGTGGACAATTTCACTTTTGTGAAGTTAAAGGAGTAGTTTACATTTTGGGAAATATGAGCTTGTTCACTTTCTTGACAAAAGTAAAACGTGATGACTGATACCACTCTTGTGTTTGTCTTTTCGATATGAGGCTACAGCCAGGAGATGGAGCTCAGTTTAGCATAAAGACAAGAAACATGGGGAAGTTGTAGAGGCTCTGACGCACCGAAACAACGTCAAAAACTAATGGAGATGTGGGCCCTGTGTAACATTGTCCCTGTCATCTGTGTCACATCTAGAAAGTTGTACCCGAACACACCCTCAAGACTAAAGCCAATGGCCAAGTAGCATGTATGTTTTGCACCTGCGAGAGAAAAAATAATTTCCTATAGCAGCAGGTGTAGTCTGCACTCATTATTCAAAAAGGAAAACCATACGACGGACAGGACAGATTCAAGATGCTACTTAGCCAGACAGCACATTACCAACACAACCTGATAAAAATGATATTGACCGTTGTCCACTGAACAATAACACAAACAGTTAGGACCATTTTTGCTAAAGAGTTCAAAGGTTAAAAAAATTGTCTGACCTAATATAACAAGTGTGTTTTGATTTCATGCCTTCTTGACTTAAGGTGCAGGGGCATGTCTAGGAAGTAGACTGGGGTGGCACAGACCAACCGTCAAATATGATTTGCCATCCCGTTATGATTGGCTATCTGCCCATGAGTCTGAACTGTTTGACCAGTGTCACTGTGTTTCGCTGTGATTGGTTGGTCAGTTTATCTTTTAAGCTAAACTATAAACAGGAATGTAAGACACTGCAATGTTAGTAATTAAAGTAGGTAAGGGTAGTGGAGACAAAAATGGTAAACTGCATACACATGTGCCCGCAGCAGTGCCCGTACTTCATGCCACTCCTACATAAGTCAGTGCCCTACACCACAGTAAAAATAGTCTGGACACGCCACTGTTGAAGCATTTGTTTTTTCCAGCCAGTTGTCATTCCTCGGGTGTCAAATAGAAATGCTTTGTAAGCGTGTGATATCAATGCTCAAGGTAGCCTTCAGAGTCTTTATGTAATGTAATGGCCCATAAACTAACTCCGATGTTGTACTGTAAACAGCAGGAAAGTCTGCATAGGGTTGACAGGAAGAGAAGTGGAAGGGTCAAACGGACCTTTGTCCAGGAGAACACACTTCATGTCCAGCGTCGAAGAAAGTCAGCGATGTTTTGGTGTAATGTTAGGCAATTTCTGTACACTTTTAGGGCATTGACATCACTCACTTGCTGTATTTACATCACATTATGCACTTATTCTAATCCAAAACATGATCTTTTTTTTTAAGACCTAACCAAGTAGTTTATTTTTGCCTTAACCTCACCATCACTGTCACACAGCAAAAATCACGTGTTAAAATGTTTTTCAGCTCTGTGGCATTTGTGTCGCTATTCAACACAAAGGGGGCCTGACAGTTCATCAGTGTTTGACGACCTGGGATGGGAATGTTTTGGTTTACTTTTCTTACTTCTGTTTCTCTTTTCATCCACTGTCAGAGTGACTTTTATTCACAAACATCTCTGACACTAATTAAAAATGCTGATTTGGTTAAAAAAACCCCATCAAGAACAGACTAGTGCAAGCTGTGAGGGACACACTGCAAAAACTAGGGCAACAGATGCTCAATGATGGCCCAACATTGACCAATGGCCAACTTTTGGCTTGGTGTGTCAGGGCCTTTAGCTTGGCTCTGTCTGAAGCTAAGAGGTAATAGTAGACAGACTCTTTTAATGTTCAGGCAGAGCCAAGCCAGCTGTTTCCAGTGGTGGTGCTAAAGTGAGCTAACTGGCTGTTGGCTATGGCTTTATTTCTACTATGTGTGAGTCATATCAATCCTGTTATCTAATTCTTGGCCAAAACTTTGAACTATTCGTTAAGGTGTGTTATCTGGTTTTATCATGGACGCCATCCACCCACCACTACACCTGTGGTACTGTGATTCAGATGATGATTCACGTTCAAATACATTTCTATAAATATGATTATTTCACATCTCTTCATTTCTCAGCTTCTCTTATTCCCAAGATGCATGGAGGTAATGTTTACTGTGGCTGTGTGTGACCTTTGAACTTGGAGTGTCCTCTCCTTCATCACTTGGTTGTCTGACCTTTCTGTGTGTGCACCACTCTGGAAAGTTAGCAACCATTATCACATCTTGCTACTAACGTTAGACAAACAGACAGATGAATGAATAATCATAGTTGACCTCGCACAACAAGGGACAGCGGTCTAACACCTCCACTGGCAAGAGTTCACCAAAATGCCACTCTGCTGCCATTACAGAGGAGAGAAAAAAAGGGAAAAAAGAAAAACGACAGGAAGAGGGGATGAGAACCCACAAGAGGTGGACAGTGACAAATGGTGTGGAAAAAACAACACAGGCAGCCATCTGAAGGGAAGACAAGAGTAATACTCACAAATAATTAACTGGGTAAATATTGGAGAGCAGACTGACTAATTACTTCACACGTCTCACTGCGCTCTCATTATTGTTGCTGTCATAGTTAACCCTTTCCCACAAGGCGTGGCTGTGCAATGAGCTCGACTCTTTACAGCAGAGCAGATGAATCACTTACTTTTCAGTAATTTTCATTATTCCTGCAGCTGGAAAACAGAGAATAACATGCAAGAGAGACATTCTGGTAGTGTTTAAGCCAAGACCTGGCAAGAGAACCATGAAAGGGGAGATTTTAAATGACCAAACTGGTGGTGGTTTAGTTATTTTTGTAAATTTTTGTTACATTTCCACCAATCATTTATGTTCAAACCATGTAAGTCCAACATGGTATTGCCAAACAAAAGAAGAGGTCAAAAAAGCAGCAGCTGGGAGGTGCCATTCTAGTCAGCAAATTTGAAAAAAAAATGGGCCTTTTAAAGGCTGTTTTGGCCCCGTTGAAAAAAAAAAAAAAAATCTTCACGATGTGTGGACCACAAGTATCTTCTATAGCTGCATTTCAGCCAAACATTTGTGCTACAGCAGCATTAGAACCGATACGTGACCCATACAGACTTAACTTATACAGACCTGAACTGCAGAACTGTTTGGCATCTACACTTAAACACTACTTTTAAATGTAGGCGGGTTTGTTACCAGATGATAAATAGCCGCATCACTGTTCAGTCCAGCTCTTGCTGTATTTCCTTTTTACCAGCAATGCAGAGAGTCCTTGTAAGGCAAGAGTGACGATTGTCTCTTGGCCAACCAAGGGACTGCAGTGTTTTTAGCTCCACCTATAAGTAGCAGATCAGTGTGCAAAGGCACCTTAACAGAGGGGTGATGAAAAACAGGGTGGAATGTAGGGGTTCTATTGGTACCATCCACAACTTTTAACAATGACAACGCAAACGTAACTTGTAATCTATAACAACTGAACTTAATTGACTGGACTGCTTGGCAAAAAGGAGGCTAGTTTTTAAGATCTTTGAACTGTATCTCAATCTTCCTCGGAGGGTGGAGTTTGCTCAGTTGTCATGGGGATAGCTCCGATACTCCAAACTAATTCTGATGACGCTCATATACAGCAAAGTTTCACTTTGTCAAAAAGTGGTGTTACAGGCATCACTACCTTTTTGCTCCTTCACTTGCTTCATACATTGGTCAACAAGGGCTGTCTTGAGTCCTGTGTTGAGCAAGTAACTGTTGAGCCTTAGGGCCGGTCAGAAAAGTACAACAGGATGGCAAAGATTCAATAGCGCAGTTTTGACCACTGAAAGAGCAAGGTCCTCTAAAGGCCCTGACACACCAAGCTGCTGGGCGGCCATTGGTCAGTGTTGCACAGTCTGTGAGTGGCTGTGGCCTCATTTTTGCAGTGTGTCCCATCCTGTTGGCACTAGTTGGCACTTGTCAGCTTTTTTGGCAAATTTAGAATATTGAATTGGTATTGCAGATGGTGGAGCGATCAGTGAATGAAATCACTGTAACTGGTAGTTCAGCTCAGTGCACCAGAAGAGAAACAGAAGTGAGGGAAGATAACTAACTAAAGTCAAGAGGGTGTGTGATCGAAACAAACTTGTTATGTTGGTAAGATTATCTTTTTAGCCATTGACCTCTTTAGCAGAAATGGTTTGTAACTGTTTGTGTTATTGTTCACTGGTGCACGGTTACTAGCATTTGCTCTTTCAACACTGAGTTGTGTTTTAGATGTGCTAACTGGCTATCTTGCATTTTGAATCCGTCCTGTCAGTCTTCCGGTTTCCCTTTTTGAGTGACCAACAGACGACTGTCACCTGCTGGTGTGGACAGTTTTTCCCTTTCAAACAGGCGCAGAACGCAAACTCTAGTTGGCTGTTGACTGTCGTCTTTGCAGTGCGTTCAAGTGCGTCTTTTTGGCTAATACATAGTTATGTGAGGTGAAACAACAGTTGACCATCATTGCCACTAGTTCTTGTCAGTTTATTATGTTTGGGATTAAACATGCACAAAACAATGTGCACTTTGGAAGCTCAACAGGGTTGGGTGTGAAGAATGACATGGAGGGAGTCTATTCAGCCACAACTTGGTGAAATAATAACAATTTGGAGCATATTGAGCAGAAGTGTGGACAGCACAGGAGAGGTAAATTATGCTGCTGGTCTGTCCACCATGAAAACTAGTCAATGTGGGAATTCATAGTAACTGATATGAATTCAAGCAGGCTGCAGCCACCATGCTCTGCGAAGGTCAAAACTGCAAACTTTCTGAGTGTACATAAGGGGCACTGAAAAGACAGACTTTGGGTTGAGAGTGTTGCTTTAAGACCAGAGGGTGAGGATATGAGCTGTTTGTACCTCAGTGATAGTTCATCTTACATTGGAGTTCCAACCGACAGTCCTCAGGTAAACTGGTGAATCTGCTCACACAAGGACGTTTCTCCAATAATCTGCAAGCCGGTGGTTAATGACAGCAGCTGTGAGGCAGGCATGCACCACTTCCAAGCTGATTTAAGTTTAACGAGCCACTCCAGAGTGCTATTGATTCAAATCTATATTTGACAGGATACACTGTGAGCATATATTAAATGGATAAGAACACCTCTGGACACTCAGGGAGCATTGCCAAATGGAAGAGAAGGCATTAAGCTAAGATAGGGTGTCTTTTGTTGAGCGATCAAAGTGCGGAGTGTATATACAGTGTATGGATCAGGCTCCATGTTGTACGCCTTGTTTTTGACAATTTAGTTTCAAAGAAGAAAAAGTAAACACATTTAACAAGCATTATAATTCTCCTCTGCCTCTAACCTGCCAGCAGCGAGTTTTAAAAGGATTTAGGATGCATTTCTATTTTAATTATACTCACCATTAAAGAGAGAGATGAGATTTATAATAACTACATTTACACCCTGTATGTTTCTTTTTAACTCGTTTACAGAGGCAGAGATAGCTATCATTTTGCAAAACACAACATTTGCATATCACAAGATTTTTTGATTTAGAAATTACCAAGTAGGGTGGGAGAAGCTCAACAGCATAACTTATCATGAATCATGTGAGTTGTGGTTTACAATACCACTATGAATGGCTAGATCCTGTTCTCATTACCAGGTAAACAAATACCAAAGCTTTGTTACGCTTCTTGGCGCCTCATAATGACGCTCAGGGGACCCTTTAACATATGAATGTGACGCACAGCTGAAACACATGTGAAAAGAGGTTAATGTTTTGAGATGGTTGTGGTTTGGTTAAAGTAGAGCTGGGCTATATGGCTTTGAAATATTATCGAGATATTTTAAGGCTATATCGTGTAACACAATATATTGATAATTTGAAATGTCCTTTAAACTAATGTTAATTACTAAAATAAAAAACTTACTGAATGAACTGCAGTTACAATAAAGTTAAATAATGTCTAATAGTAAAGGTATAATAATAGAATAATAAAGTTAAATATACCACTTTTATAATAACATTTAAAAAAAATACATTATAAGTTAGATAAACTACTTTTATAATGAAATATTCAAAAGTATTGCTATAATTAGATAAATCAAAGCTTTTTATTTATTTATTATTTTATTTATATTTTATTTTAAAGGACCTGGACCCTTTCACACAACTCACCTTTTTACATTTCATTACAATTTAAAGTAATGCATAATTAAGGGCAGGCTGCTTTGAATGGCTGCCGATTGTGTCCTCGGCTTTTGAAAGTCTGGTTTTGTCTGAACCATCCACATGTCCTCTCCCGCCCCAAGCGGTCTTTCTCATACTTCATATTCCATAAGTTGCTCTCATCGTCAAACATAGATCCTGATGAGTTTCCGTTTAAGTTTGTTGAAAGCCTGGTGCATCATGTAAAGCCCATTGCATCACATAATAATGCCAGGCCTTTGGGGTCGATATGTGACACACCAGGAATATTACAAAGACATGACAAAGCTCCAGTATTTGATGCCCTTGGAATGAGAATGGGCTGATAAACCGAGTATTACCGCATAACATCGATTGCCACGCTGCTGAAGGACTTAGTTCTCAAAGGTGACTGTAATACTGTTAATTTTCAGCCAGATATCTGGTAAAATCAAAGCACAAAGATGTTGATTAACTGGCTAAGAGTGCTGAAAATATTTTCATTCACCACTGTACAAACCGATGGAGATATTAATCAGTTGTGAATATGTTGTTGTGGCTCCCTGGTCCAGAGCTGCATCATTAGCACAGTTCAGAAAAGGATTAGCTGTGTTTTGGGACTTAATTCTCTAAATACCTATTCTTTTTTGTCTCAAACAGAATAAATAGCAATGATAGAATATTTCCAGACATGTTCATGTAAAAGGTACAAGGTAAAACAATATGTTTTGTTTTATGAAGTAAATCAGTTAAAATCAAACTCCTTCTCTCAAACTTGGTGCCATTAATGAAAGTGGTGTTTGAGAAACGGCTCCATCATATCGAGCTTCAAAAAAGAGACTATTTATATTGTTTTTATACTTTACAGTTGACAAGGAAAGCTTTACTGTAATTAGCAGCAGCTATAAATAGCACTAATTTTAAGTAGCACTTAGAGAAATTGCACAGAAGGGTCAATAATGAAAGGAGGACAAAATATATCCGCTGAACGGTACCTGAAGCATAACCCGAGTAAAACAAGAGGAACCCGCGACCTACTGCGTTTCTGTATGACAACAGCTCCCCGATCCCCCTGACTGCGTGAGGCAGCAGAGGGGTTTGGGAGAAGAGCAGAAGCATGGTAATTTTCTGTTCTGTATCCTTGCTTTTATGATCTTTAAACCTTTTTTTCTTCATGGTAAGCGGTGTGAAATGAAATTAAAAATGCCTGCTTGATTATATGCATTTTTGAAGTGAGGATAACAAATGTTTTCAAAATCCACGATGAGTTGGAATCTGTTTTCCCCACCAACCCAACTGACAGCTTCCTAATGCTGCCACATTAAAGTGGTTTTCCAGCGCGTGTGATGCAGCTTTAACTAGGTCCCGGGGGCATTGTTAGTTATCATTGCCTACTGCTGGAGTGAGCCCCGGTGAAAGCAATTTTAGCTTTCCTCCCAATCAGTGGTGCAACATGAGAGATGGCCAACGAGAACAAACGGCCCGGCTCACCACTTTCCGCCGCCGATCTTATCTGAAATGCTGCTCCTGTCCCGAAAGGGCCTACTAACGCAACAGCCCACCCCCTCCCTTAAAAAGACATGAGATGGTTGGCCCCAGGCCTTCTCAATTCATGCAGATATCCGTAAATTAGACTCATAGAGACAGACCAAAACGTCCTCTGAGGGTATTAGGCATGAGCACTTATGCCGCCGAACATGTGAGAGGCTTTCCAGGAGTGCAGAGGGTATGATCAAAATACATGAAAATGCCATCATGAAGTCCCACCACAGCCAAGGGTTTACATGTTTTTATTTGGGACTGTTGTGCATGTTCTGCTACGGCATCGATACAACCATACCTACGGGCAAGGTAAATTCAAATCACAAATAATGATTTTTCTACCTGCCGCCAGTGATGTATTTATTTCTTGTGATGGGAAAAAATGTTTTCCGAGAAGATGGCTCTGCGGTTAGCATGATGTAAGTGATTTAAAAAGCACCAGTGATGTTTTAAAGTTGTTTTTATAAGGTCCTGAATAGATGTGTTTTTAGATGGATGGCCCCAGTGATTCCTCATAATCATTATGTTCGTGGCGATTAACTCTGCTAATGCTAACACTAATGTACCAAAACAACTGAAGGAGAAAGCAGAGAGTTCTTTAAAATACATGTTTAGGTATTGTGTGTGTTTTTGGCCGTGAGTGAGTGAGAGCCACGCCACTGTCAAAACAACCAATTTCTCTGGTTCTCTGAACTGAATCCAAATGTGAAGGAATCAATTAATCTTAGTGAGGACAGTCCTTTATGTTTTTTTATCCACCAGCAGGCAGGCAGCAAACGGACTACTGCGGATGTCCTTAACACCATAGAGCACACACACACACACACACACACACACACACACACACACACATACATACATCAAAGGACCATACCTTTGGTTTTTATGTTATAGTCATTGCTTAAATTACAGACAACCTTTTCACAAAGGCATGTGTTTAGATGGATTTTGAGTCTAAAAAGCCACTTGTATAATCATTGTGCAGTAATGCATTTGTAGGCAAGTTCTTGCTGGTTTGTGCAATCGACTTATGGTTGACACATATTTGTCATCAGAGCTTCCTAATAAGAGTTACTCAACCTTGTGATTTAAGATGCTAAATAAATCACATTATCATTCTCATTTGATCAAGTTTGCTTATTGCAGGTTCCCAAAAAGTAAAGCTTAAAAGCTATTATTAAGATTTTATTGATCCCAACACATGACAGTTCGACCACTTCAATATTACAGTGAATTATGTACATATAGAGGAAAAAAAAGCAAAAAGGCTAGAGACTGAGTAAAATACAGACATGTTCATGTTCCCAACTCGCTTCAAACTATGTCACTACCCCTTTCCCTTCAGTTTCCGCTTGTTACATGCATTCGCTGTTCAAAATAAACTTCCATGTTCACAGACAATGTAGGTTCAGGCAACAAAACTACTTGGTTCGATTAAGGAAGAGATTTTGGTTTAGGTTAAAATGACTTTTTGTTTCATGCGGGACACAAACAGCAGTCTCCTGAGTGAAACTCTGCTTTTGTTTGACCCATCTGTCCACCCTGATCTCCACCATGTGGACTTTCTTGCTTTTTATATGACTTGGACATCAGTTGTTCTGAGCGTCTGACAATAGTACAATTAGTTGAAAGCCTGGTGTGTCTCATACAGACACTAAAGGGTGCCTTGTGTATCAGCATCAGACGCAGAGGGGTTTGGTAAAGTGTTGGTATCTGATGACCAGGGAAGATGAATACAGGACTATAAAATGTCAAAGAAAAGGAGAAAACTGTATGCAGTTCTCTTTTCATACACAACAGTAGTAAATGAGTGATGGGATTCCATTGGCTCCTCTTGAATGTTGCTCAAACTTGACTTTACTGTGATAAATTAACTATTTTAAATAAGGTTTGCATCATTGGAAGTTCAGTTTCATACCTCAATCATACACTGTATGAAATACTGGATGTTGCCACCTGCAAGAAGGTGGTAGGTAGAAGGTAGATTTATTAGTCATTTTTTAAACAAGGTTTAAAGAGGGTGGAGCTGAGGGGGAGTGAGGGGTGGATCAGACTCATATACCCCTTTCCCACCAAAATTAGCACATGCATGCAGGTTTTATAAACATGGGTAAAATGAGCTATATATAGTTTTACCGTTGCCCAGAGAGCTAAGCTCTGTACATGGCTCTCCAGCCAGTATTTGTGTATGTAGATTGTTTTTGTGTGTCGATTTGAAATCACAGACAGGTCTGTGAAGTCTGTGAAGCTTAACTGTGGTTACCTCTCTTTATACATCTCCTACTTATTCAGTCTTTCTTCCAAACTCAGTGCAGACTAATTTGGATCCATGTTTTAGCGCTGCTTAGGTGGAGATGGACGGAAATTAGTGGCGGTATGTCATTGCATCTCGACAGTTAAGGAGCTGAAATTAGTGCTTTCACACAGGTACTCTGTTTCCATCAATGCCAATCAGAGTCTGATACGATAAAAACCTATGACTTCTGCAGTCATTTGACCTGGGAGTAAATGCCAATTTGCAAAAAAAGCCAAATGTTAGCTGGTTTTTTGTGCAGTGGCAATGAGGCTGGTAACGGCTAACAGACAGCCTGTCACTCAAAGCAGCCACGCCCTAAATTATGTCTAACTTTAAACCTCAATAATATTCAACCCCCCCACCATACAGTTGTCATGAACATGGAAATTAGCTATAGAGACCAAAACAATTTTTTAAATCAGTCCATAAACGTGTTTATTTCTACTGTAGAGCTAGGCACTTTAACATGGGTGTCTTTGGGGGGTGACTGGCTTTTGAAGCGAGCCTCCATTGACCATTCGATCAACTGCAGCATTTGGCAATTTCTCATTGGCTTCATTTTTTTAGCCCCAGAGGTTGCTGCTTAATGAGGGCTGCATCGATAATAATGTAATGTATAAATATAAGTTACAGCATGAAAAAGCCCGCCAAAACAAAAACACCACTTCTATTAATCTTAAATCTACACATGTTGGCAATGATAGTAGCCTAATTTAAACCAGTTTGGTGCCGTCATGGTAAATAAAGCTCTAATTACTTTTCCCTCACCCGCCATAGCTCTTATAGGCTCTGTAAGGCTCTTTCTCCTCCCCTCCATTTCTCTACTTCCTCTTTCCAGAGTGTCGCGATATCGCTAATATCAGATGTCAGATAGGCCAGGTGGAGGAAAAAGAGAGTGGTCTTAGAGACAGGCTGAGTTATGTGGCTGTCTGAAGTCTTATTACCAGTGCACTGCCTACAGGCAGCTTACCCATTAGGGAATACATAGAGCATCGCTCATACATTAACTCAACTTAAACAGCTGATCAATACTGGATATTTTGTGAGTTCTCCCAAATAGGAATCACTCCATGACACTTAACATGTGATGCATCCTGCTGCTCCTCCCACAGACATTGTTTTTTCACCAGTTCACCTCTTCTGATAAGGTTATCGCAGTACTGCAGCACTCAGCTGAGTGCTTTTTGTTGTTATTTCACCACTTTTAAGTTTTATTTTGAAGGTACCAGTTAAAGACACGTTGGTTTCAGTGTGTTCGTCTGTATATGTTGCTGATTTTATGCATCAGAAAATAATAATTTCTTGGCACAGTGGGTCACAATTGAGTTTGTGGAGGTTGATGATTAAGATAAAAACACATTGTGGTGTATTGAGGTAAGTGACCTGCCGCTCCGTTCGGATAAGACTCCAATTAATCCAGGCTGAATTGCAGTAATGTAAAATAAAGATAATTACTAAATCACCAGGCTACATTGCTTTGATAGATTTTTGTTACTCAATGTTATTGCTGCAAGGAATAAGAAATTAAATGGATTATATCACAGCATTTTCAGATGGATTACAACTGCTTTTAAATAACCGCAAGAGCAATTTCATCAGCGCTGCAATTCGAGAAGCCACTGACAGGCACTGCATGATTCAAATTGAACTTGCTCTCATCATTTTAATAAAGCGCTTCAGTCTTCACCCCCAGCAGGCACACACACACACACACACACACACACACACACACACACACACACACACACACACACACTCTCACACACACACGGAAACACATAGATATTGTGCACACCATAGGCTCTACTTAATCTGGAAAAATAGACACACATTTATAAAATCTACAGAAGGCTGCTTCTGTTTTCAAACTCGATTAAATGTTTTGAATGATTCCATGGAACGGGGAAAGCATTAAATATTTGTTGTCAATCCAGCATTTTGATTTCAATTTCTGTGCCTTTTTGAGTCTTAAGTGAGAGCAAACACAACATTGGGACAATTTGTAGGCATACATCTTCAATAAACATGGCCCAATGAGGAAGGAGATGTCACAGGAATTGTGTTTTATTTGCTGTGTTTGAAGTTCAGGATTTAAAAACTGTAAATAGTGGACAAGTAATCAAAGGCATGTGATGAGAGATTTCACGGGTGGTTATCTCCAGGTCCTTGCTGCCATTTCTGTGTGTGCCGAGAGATTGTGGAGAACTCGGCGTGCCAAGCGCCCAGGGCTGCTGCAGTGACTGCTCTCCTTTAAAACCATGCTGGCACAGAGCCCCCTATCGAAGCCAAGGCCTGACTCCGTAAGCATTCATTATGGCATCCATTAGAATAAACATCTCAACCTCCCCCAAGACCAGCTCCCTCGCTTTTAAGTGCCGTTTGACAAGGCTGCATCCAAGCTGCAAAATGAAAACAGTGCCCACATTTTATTGTATTTATTTATTCATTTCTGTATTTAGACCTTTTTCAGACAGAGTCCTCCTGCTGTTTTTACCATGAAGAGCTTTTAAATGTTTGTCTCCAAGTGTTCCTGTCTCTACGGAAAACTGACAGTAGCGCCAACAAAGAGTGGAAGAGGGCCAGTCGCTAATCTGTGCTCTTCTTAAGTGCAGGGACACAGCGGTGCATTTGTTTCAACCCTTAAAGATATTCATATAGACTATTTAGTGTTAAAGCCAGTTAAATAAGTTTTTTAAAATTCTATTGAAAATATGAAAACTTCGAAGTTAACCAAAAAATGATTTTAAATTGAAATGATCCAAGCAGTCGGATGAATGTACAGTTTCTGCTTGTTACATGCATAGTCTGTTTAAAATAAAGCTGCAACAAAGGTAAATCACTTTTACCTTTATTTCCTTAGGTGTTGGCTACAAAACCACATGGTGAGGTTTAGGATATACATGGTTTGGCCATAACATTCACAGGGGAAGAAAACAGCAGGCTTCCGGGTGAAAGTTAGGGGCTTATTAGACCCACCCGCCCTTTCTGGCTCTAAATATTACAGTAGTTGCCATAACAAACTGCCACTGCCTGGTGGGTATTATACCACAGCTAAAGGAGGCTTGGTGCGTTTGTGCCTGACACCAGAATCCACAATGCAGCAACATTCAATAAGTTGGGTTGTTACGTGCTGCATCTACAATTAAAGCCCTAAAGCATACCATATCGATGCAAAAAGTGCCTGTTTGCGTCAGTGTCCAACCTTCACTGACAAAGCTGCAGTATTTGACAAGTTTGGAACGCACAAGTGAGGATGGGCTACTCCAATATACCCCCTTTACCTTACCTCTTAACCCTTACCCCTCTGTTTTGCATGATCACATCTAGGGGTAGGGTATCCAAATTCTTGTTGGGATAGAGGAGTAGCATGACTTGCTTGGGCAAAATAGCCCTCAAAATGGAGGTTTTTCAGAAGCACATTTATGACCGAGTCTTATGAGAAATCATCTGCAAGATGTACAAGCAAGAAAAGAAATCCACAAATTTTCTTTGGTAATAAAGATTAAGAATTGCCATTGTATTAGATTGTATCTTAGCTTAATATTGTTTTAATGTACTACGGTCCTTTTCTATACAATAAGCACAACAAAAGAAATTAGTTAGCCAGCTAGGTAACATTATATTGTTATTATTGGTTTGTGCATTACAGTCCTGCATTTTGACATATTTTCATGTCCTGAAATTTAATGTACATTCAGAGGGAAAATTGCTGCACTTGTTACTGCTTCTGTCAGTGCAGTCTGGCAGGTTAGGAGTATAAGTTAATTAGCCTACAGAGAACCATTTTCTCGATACTGGATTTTTGCTTGATAACTTGTGTGATTGATTAATAGCATGAAACTTAAGTTGTAAGCTAATTGTGATTGTTACAAAATCAAAATTTGCCTCAGAGGGCTTCACAACATCCCTCTGTCTTTGTACCCTCACAACGGATAACAGCTTAATAGGGGCTGGTTCAAGGCAAGGCAAGGCATGCCTGAGCCATCCCTGACTACATGATTTATCAAAGAGGACAGTCTTAAGTATACTCTTATAAGTGGAGACAGTAGCCGGCTACAGATTTGCGCAAAACCTTAGCAATATTTTCGAAATTTCGATAAAATACAATTGTGACATGAATGTGTTTCCATTAAGTAATATTATGCAACTTCTCTTGCGATAACATTCAAACAAGCATAGCGATGGATGTCTAAAACATCGGTAGATTTATTTCTATTGCAGCCACTCATTAAAGCCAATCTAATATTGCCATAATTTATTTGTCTCATATGAGAGTTAAGAAAATCTTGGTCTCTTCCTCCGTCCACACAGACTGAGCCATTTTTTGTACTTCTTCCTTCTACATTGGGTTTAGGGGTGGCTGGCATCCATAAAGTCACATTACAGCCACCCAGTGTTGCACATCATATGAGCTATAAACGCGATAAAAGTGTTTCCATTGCAGTTTTGCAAAATATGTCTTTTTTTTCTCAATCACCTGAAATACCATCTTATGTGTGCATAAAAACTTGTTTGTGATAAACGTGAGTTTTTTTGTTTTGTTTTGTTTTTAAATTGACGTGTTTCCATTAGGTGTATTTTGTGTTTGCAATTTCAACTTGTGCAATTTGAGGGTAAATGGAAACCCGCCTAGTGTCTGCCTCCTGGACTGAAAAGAAACCTGAAGGCTCTGGCTCCTTCTCTACTTTTGGAGAACCAGATGTAACCCTGCATTCTTATAGCACAGAGTTTTATTAGCATAATACGGTACCATGAGCTCTCTAAGATACGATGGAGCCTAACTTTTTAGAGCTTTGATAGTGAGGAGGATTTTAAAGTCAGTT
The DNA here is from genome assembly GCF_008729295.1 of Plectropomus leopardus. Taxonomy (NCBI): domain Eukaryota; kingdom Metazoa; phylum Chordata; class Actinopteri; order Perciformes; family Serranidae; genus Plectropomus; species Plectropomus leopardus. The sequence goes on from NC_056463.1 coordinate 18,133,303, forward strand.
CTGGACTTTGCAGGGAGCCAGTGCAACACAGGAGAAATATGATGTCTTTTCTTGGTTCCCATACGAACAGGTGGCGCAGCATTGTGGATCAGTTGGGGAGTCAGGCAAGAATCTGCATCTGTTTATGAAAACACCAGCATACTGATGACATATCAGGGTCATCAGGGGTTGTCTCATTTAATAGTTTTTAACCACTACCCCATGCAATTCTCTTCAGCGGGGCAAGGTGGCATTCAAAAACGAGGGGTAGAGGTAAAAATATGAAATGGGATTTGGCCTTACAAGTTAAATGAAGTTGGGCTACAGGATACTGTTTACTTATTGTTGCAGTCGATACACACAGGCTGATGGTAAATATTCCACAAAACCTCATAAAAGACGTAGTCAGTTTAGAAAAATCATAAATAATGAGTCCAGAGATGCATCATGGTCAGTGTCTGGTATTAGAAACACTGTTATTAACACTAGAAGCTCAGCTGAGTGTGGGAGATGAAAGATTACATGAGTCAAATCTAATGACAGACAAAACTTTCGGCTCCCTTGTTTACCGTATTGTTGCAGACAGATGAACTCCGGATCTGGAGTTTTCATCTTATGTTTTAAATTTAAAAAAAGAGGGAATCACAAGTGCAACCCGCAATGTGAGAAATTTGTCTCTTTCCCTGCTGCAGCAGCTCTTCTGCCAACAAAGCCTGTTTGGGTAGAACAACAAAAAAAGACAACAAAAGCGAGCACTGAAACAAAACACCAGGCATTATCATCACCATTATTGACAATAACAACAGCAGTAATAACAACAACAAAGGGCATCCTGGGATATCAAGTCACATTTGTTTCCCCATTTGCTGTATGAAACGCACTGTAATAAGGCTGCCTTTCCACTTTCATTTGGAGTGCCAGGCTTGTCAGCGGGCCACGGACAGGAGGGTTTCATCAGCTCGCTTTTTACCCAGCCAGCTTCACTCTCAACCTAACTAGGCCAACAGGCTTGACACTTTGCGTTGGAGTACGGAGTCTCACATAAATGAAATGCAGATGATTGGTAAAATGATATGATACACAAAAGCAAGTGTCATCAGGCTGTCATGTGTGCCTTGTTCCCCCTTGGTGTGCAGTGGCACGCCTTGGGCCACGTCGCCTCTCCCCCCCTCCCTCCCTTTCTCTACTCACAGTCCAGGGACGCTGGCCGTCTGGCTGACTGACAGACAGAGCGAGAGATGATCTGGATTGGGCTCTATGTGCCCTTTAATGCAGACAGAGAAATAAAGAGAGACCAGCAGTCAACAGCTCATAAGTAAATCTCTTTAAAAGTGAAAAAGACACCAAGACAGTGACTATAAAACTTTAAAAAGAGCATCACAGAGGAAGAGAAAGGCATATCTGAGTGTGTGAAGAAGACAAGAATGAGTGGGTTACAGATTATGAGACTATTTTTTCCCTTCTCCTGCCCCTCAGGCCGCCGTCTGAGTTTCAGATTAGGTCACTCAGGCATATTTACATCTGGAGGATTTAAAGCTGATATTCTTTACCAGTAGCAAATCAGCAGTGTGATTCTGAGGGGCTCATTTCTGCCTTGATGCTCATGCGCCTAAATGTCATTTTTTAATTTAGTAAACAGCTCTGCAGTGCTGAAGGATAGACGTCATATTAGATCAAAGGTACTCTTCTTTCTCCTTTGGATATTCATAACAATGGCTCTAGTTCATTTGAATACAAGCTGATTTCAGTCAGGCTTCTGCATTTGATTGAGGCCTGCAAATCTGATGAAACTCTTACTGTTCCTTGCTCTCTGTCTGTGGATACACGGTTGCTTTTTATTTATATATGGAATGCTATTATCCCTGGAATTATTTTTTAGATAATATTGAGTAAAACAACATCTCAACACCTGCCTCTGACTACTTGTTATGTGCTCCTCCATCATTTCCCTCCGCAAACAATAGGGGGAGCAGTGAGGAAAAAGCAGACTGGTGGTGTTTCTTGGAAATTAAGCAAATTGGATCATTTGCTGCTTGGATGCAGTAGAATGATGTTCCTCCTCTTCAAATTTACAAGTAAAGTACCTAATAATGCCAAGCAATTAGGAAGGACTGCCACTACACAACAGGGACTGGAGTGATTGCTAATGTGGATTAGGCTGCATTATCCAGCCGCTGGAAGGAGAGGGGTCGACACTGAAAGGTGGTGTTATACGAGCACCAAGGACAATGCCTTAAATGCCACACTTCAGCAGCGAGAAGGGATTTGTCTCTAATTAATTTCCAAAGATTTCAGTCGTCCATGTTTCTGAAGGCCATCCTGGTGGAAACTCAACAGTGGAGTGCCCTCCAGTAGTTAAAGCCCTGAACAAATGTTCAACATCATTAAAAATATCAAGTATCTTTTGCTTCCCCCTCTCTCCCACTACATTACCTACAGTAGCTCTACTTTTCCTGTCAATGATAGAGCACTTCACTGTTGCAGTTAAAAGTTTCAGTATGAAGACAGCAACCATTTTATTGGCTGAGCATGAATAAGCTCTTTTGTTCCAGGTAAATCAAAAACAGTGAAAACAGAATTTTAATTGTATGTCTCTAATCTGTTTATTTATATACAATCTGTTTATTCACTTGGCGTCATAAGACTAACTTTAGGAGATATTCAGGGAATTTTCTGTCTGTTTCCAAAACTTTGCACCACAAATGTGCCATTCTCTCATCAGAGGAATGACTGCAGGGCAGTTTATCTGAGCTCTGCCATCTGACGAAAGGGTTTAGTGGCGACGAGGGATGTGGTTCTGGATGACAGATTTTAATTACAGGAACACAGGCTAGTGACACTCGAATGACCAGTCGCAGCTTACCATCAGCCAATCACCGCTGATAACCAGATGATGAGCACAGAGCAACCAATTAGCTGTGAAAGGGCAGCAGTGCCACATCAGCTATAGTGCTGCTATGCAGTATGGTCTTCATTGTAGGTGCAAATCTCAGAAGACAGACTTCAGAAGACGTGTCACAGCAGCTCAATGTGTGATCTGTTAACAGGTCTAAGTATCTTAAAGGCTCATGTAACAGGTCTGAAACATGTTTTGCAGCCATGTTTTGGTGTTTATTGATTTCCTTGTGAATAATGAACTCTCCAGGCATGGTTATTATCCTGCATCAGGATTTGTCTTTTTGAAATTCTGATTTGTTGCCAGTAATAGTTTAAAAATGTCTTTTTATGTCATACTATTGTATTATTACACTTAATAGTTGTTTTCTTCCCATACCTGATTTAACACGTCTGAAACAACCCCCATCCCCACCTGCCATCCTCTGTGCAATATGTATGTGCCCTTACACCTCCAAGTTTATTTTTTTACTGTTTATTTGTACTGGGGCAAGTATGTAGCATAAACCAGTGCCACACTCTGCCGTTTTTATTGCCTTGGCTAATTTGCAATGACTGTCCCCAGATGAACCTTTAAACAACAAACAAATATACAAAAGACAAAACACAAACTCAAAATAGAAATATGTACATTCAAAACACAAAACTCAACTAGACAAATACAGAATAGGATAATACATTATTTGTTTAGCTCTGTGGTAATTTCATAAATTAGTAAATGCACTTGCATTTTTAAAGCACAATTGTATTTGATTTGAGTGCCAAACAACTGCAGTAGTATAAAAAACAAGAAACTCTGCATAGGTTGGGCTGGAGGGGGGCTGTATGGGTCAAACTCTGGACTTTTAACCAAAATACTGCTGTTTGTATCCTGTATGAAACCAGAAGTAAATAGAGTTATTTTAAGAACTGGGTAGTGTGCTAGTATTTGTAGAATACTATGCTGATATTTGTGACATGACGTATGACACGTATGTCACAATGTAACATTACACTGTAAGTTTTTTACGTGCGTTCTCAGTTTATTTTGGAACGAAACTATATGGATTCAGTGAATGGAAAATGTACATTGAAATTAAAAGTTTATTTTAAAGAGACACAATGCATGTAACAAGTGTAAATTGAAACGTTCTCTGACCATCCAAATCTGATGCTCCTAGAGGGTACCTAGAGTGTTGTATTTAGTGATCATGTGGAGGCAACTATACAAGGGGCTACTTGCTACTGATTTAACCATTCACAAGCACTCTAGTATCATGAGTATTTAGTAGTATTCACAGTATCTTGGCCAAGGATACTGCAACATGTGGACTGGAGGAGCCGGAGATCAAATCGCTAATCATTTTATTAGTGGACCATCACCCCATTTTACACCATGTTATAATGCACCACATGAGCACAACATATAAACAAGTAATAGTTATTAAAAGTATATTTTGACTCAGGGCTCCTCTACAAGACAGAGACAAGAAATTAGGTAATAATGAAGGAGCCAGCATAGTTGATCTTTTTCTACCATGGTGCAAATTCTTTTACAAATTTGCAGTTAATCAAATTACAAAAACCAGTTGACATGCAGTGACCCTGGGGCTTTTGGGACCTCAAGGCATTTTTCACATTTTGCTCAACTGGTAATCCAGCAATTTTAGGCTCTGAGACATTCAGGATCTCAGTTGAAGCTTTGCTAAATTTGGTTTAAAAGTGAATGTTTGTTGATGTCCATGTTACAGATACTACTACAACTTGGTTTCAAAAGCATTTTTATGAGCTTGTTAGGGCCCCTTTAACATGAAAATAAATTTAAAATATGCTGTTCAAACAGTGATTATGTCTGTTTGACCAAATTTATGGCATTTTTGACCCAGATAATAACATAATGCTACTATGTTACTTGGTATTTTATATTAAAAATTATGGCAAGTTCCTTTGTATTTTCTATATTCCTAACAGTACAGTAAGAGTTAAGGTGCAAGCGGTTTTCATGGAAATGACAATATTAATGTCACCACTTGGGTTTTATGTTATGTTGCCTGTCACAAACACACATCATTGTGAGTAAAAAATAGTTTCCTGCAAAGTGCACAGCAACTTTCAACAGCTGGCTTCAGTGCTTGACCGCTCATGAGTGTAGTTGTTGCAGCAAGTGTAGTTAATATCGTTAACTGCGATCATATTTGCTTTAGATCAGTGGTTCATCACACACTGGAGCCACACAGGGCTGTGAGTGTGTGATGCTCAGGCCAGCGACAGCACACAGCAGAGGCCTTTCCTGCCGTACACAGAGCGTAGAGTAGAACCTCAGCGGCTACATTCTCGTTATTCTGTAGTCGCAGCCTGCTGGTCTGTAGATACATAGGCATTTGGGCGAGTGGCTGGGAGTAGCGCAGTGTGAATGGTAACACCCAGGACAAATTACATGGCGAGAGAAGAGGGGCCTCTCCCCCGCTGAGCCATGGTGGCATCACAGGGGCGGAAAATGACAATTCCTTGAAAAGGTCATACAAGACGCCTGCACTGTGATACGAGCTTACAGCCAATCTGACAATCTTAATTCAAATCATGACATTCCCCCAAAAAGTAGAACGTTTTCATCTCCCCATGTCAGAACAGCAGTCTGACCTTTAGCATGTAAGAACTTCACTGAGTTTTAACAAATGCTAATCAGAGCCCTTCATTAACAGGTCTGCCTCGTGTTCCACGCACCGCCCCATTTGCAATTTATGCATTTCACACTGAGATTCAAAAGAGTAATAGGATTTCTGTTATATTCTATTAATACACCTATATTTTCAATGAATTGAGCCATCTCAAATGACATGATGGACTTCAGTATGACAGAGTTGCCATGATGAGAAGAGAAATGTCTTTTGTCAGTCTGAAGCCAGTAACCTCACATAATGAATGTCAGCAAGTAGGTTTATTTCCTGTTATTTCCCTCACAGCAGGATTTTTTTCCCCTCCTAAACTGGAAGAAAGTATTTGACAATGAATTTCATGCTTCAACCAGCCGCCTACCCGCATGGCCAGTGTCGCCCCGCACCTTAATACCACTGCAGATGAAATGTCATGGAATATTCACCTGCAGAGTTGCAGACCCTACGTCTGTTCACAGGCTCGCTGTGTTTTTATACTTGCTTTCTTAGTAATCCGAGTCAGATTAAATCATGGTTCAGGAGCATAAATTCATTAACATATTAGGCCTGAAGTTCACACCACTTAACAATAGAATATCCATGATATACCACCATAACTACCATTAAATTCACACATTTTTTTACATCAGATTTCGGAGTTGTTTTTGCAAATATGCACATTAGGAGCTTTCCCATCATTGAGCCTAGTTTTATGGATACCAAAGCTTATATTTTGACAGCTTTGTCCACATTTCTTTCTTTTTATCCCCTGAAAGACTCCAGTGCCACACAATTAATATTACTGTTTGTCACTTACAAGGTGGGCTGCAGGCCAATTTCAACATCTCTTTTTTTAAAGCTTTTCTGTGAATAAAAACACAAACATCTTTACTATTCAGAAATAATGGCGATTAAATTAAAATAATCAATATTAGGTCTATTACATAAACATCACAAAAGGAGCTGAAAAAGAAAAAAAATTATATCAATGATAATAAATAAGCAAAAGGGGGAAAAAGAGCCACGTACATACTATAGATACTTACCAATGCATAACATGGGCCACTATCACACAGACTGTCAAACCCCCTAACACACACACACACACACACACACACACACACACACACACAAGCAAGTAAACAAATAGGCTAAACTCACTACCTCATATGCGCACACATACACACAATCATTAATAAGTACATTAGATATGATATTAAATATTCAAACTGTCCCAAGGCAGAGGACTGTTTGTCCCCTTTTTTCATCCTGCCATTTGGTCTGGCTGAAAGGATTTAACTACAAATGTACGCACATTAGGGAAGTGGTCTATGAAGTAGCAGTCGATAGTAAATTACCTGCATGCATACCTGCAAATCACTACGCAACAGTTAACAATGCTGGCCCTCAAGCTGGTTAACAGCCTGTGTGGCTGTGTGTGTTATTTCCCCCACACAGATATCGTACTTATCAGACCTCGATATGTACCTCGGTTTTGGGGTCAAAGTTTGGTATTTTTTTTCTTCTTTTTTTTTTAAATACAATAGTGGCTCAGTGGCCATAATTCTTGTTGTTAAGGCCCTTTGCATATTGTCAATAGGAAAATAAATAAATCATAAAAATAAATATCACGAATGTCTGTAATGTGAATGTCTCTTTAGAATCTCCTTTAGAAGATTAGGACATATTGATCATATCTGAACTGTAGCTTATGCTTGTTTATACACAGCAGACTGACTAAAATGCACACGTGACAGCACATTGTAGCAAGACTCATATATCCATATACCATATGCTTTGATTAAGTATTTTTTACGATCAAGTGTAGTTGCATATCTGCAGCAATAAACACTTTAGCTAGCTTAGTTATTAGTTTGGCACGTCTCAACCTGCAGTGGGATGTTCCCTGACAGTGTGGGGGAGGGGCTTGGCTTCCAGTCCGTTTAATTGACACATTTGGGTGATGACGTTGTAAATGGAATGTGTTTCCACAGATATATCTGATGTTACTTGAGCAATTTTGGCATACAGTTCGACACAAAACATTGTCCACTAAGTCATTTACATGGCTGAAGGGCCTAAGATAACCAGCCACACCTATCTCTGCACTTTGTTTAAGCGCAGTGCAAGCACTGGCTGAAGGTCTAAATGAATCCATCATAATTTGTTTGTTATTTGTAGTAATTTTGTATTTCTTTTAACCAATAATTTTGGGTGGCGCTAAACTCACGATGCAGCAGTGATTCCCTTGCAAAATAGTCCCAGGAGATATCAGAAGGGATGAAGAATTTGGTGTTAACTATGCAGCTAATGGTGAGCTTATACGCACAGTCTACATTATATGAGGGACAATAGCATGCTACAGCTGATACCACTACAATTAGTGCACTGCCAAAACTGCCAAAAATAGTTTTTGGTCACATATTAAAACAAGGAACTTATATATACTGACCCAAATGTACTGTATGGAGTGGCTCGGGATGAATCCATGTATTGTTACTCCCCTGGTTAATAGGTACAGTTTCGTGATTTATCTTTTGTCTAGTGTTGCTGCTCCATATCACCAATAAAGCGGGATTTATACTTCTGTGTCAAATCGATGCCATACTTATAGTGTAGGCTCTGCATTGATGTGAATGTATTTATTTGATAGGGACGATGCAATTTTATATAGTTCCAAAATGATGTGTGAGACTGATGTATTGCACAAAGACTTTATGTCTGTTGCTAATTTTCAACTCTTGTCCCTAGTTGGGCCTTTCGGTAAGCCTGACCTACGTCTCAGCATGACGAGCACTTCCTGTTTACTTTTGTCGGCTGGAAAACAGTGGAAATGAAGCTTTTTTTTTCCCCAGATAAGAAACAAAAAATTGCTAGGACAGTAAAGCCCCCACACAATGGCATTTCAGAACAAAAACTCAGCTAACTGTCAGGCTTATTAATGCAATGCAAAATATCATAGGCTTATGCTAATAATGCTAGCATGTTCTATTTGTGTGGAAAACATATTAAGTATAAGACAATTAGATCATCTGTGAACCTTGTGAGTTGTCATTGAGCAGAATTTTTTTACTTTGGTTAAACTTTACTGTTGTTCGTGGCTTCATTGTGAAAATTTGTGTAAGGCTACTTGTGTTTAAAAATGTCGATATTAGCCATGTTTGATGTGTGTTTTAGGAATGTTTTGCAAGGCACTGCACGGCACAAGTGTCAAGTGTCAGAGCGGTGCAGTTTTCACGCGTGGCGACCACGTCCTTTAAATAAGAAATGTTATTCTGAACAAATGTGCATCTGCATGCCCCTGGGCATGTCGGTCTTAAAGTGAGGTGTGGTCAGGTGCACTGTTGGTGGATTGGTTTTTTGAGGCAACAGAGAGCGATTGCGCCATTGACCAACTACAAGCTGCTCTGAAGTCAAAGGCTCAGTCTGTTTCCTGCTATTTGAAGGGCAGATTATTCAGATAGCAAGATGCACCTGCATGCGGTTCAGATGTTTGGATAAATCAGGTGAAACATCACAATACAGCCCCCAAAGGCGGAGCATGTTTTGTGGCATTTTGTGCACAACATTGATATGCGTCATGGATGTCTCTTAGACATAAATGAGGGGACATTGCAGGACGTAGGAAGGCGTAAGGCTGAAGTGCGTTTTCTTATGCACACTGAGCGATCAGCTGGCTCCTCCCATTTCTGCTTGATTTTTATGCTGAGGGGCGAGCTTTGTTTACCCCTCCTCACATCATTGTGCACTTTTCTGCATTGTAAGGCCGTTCTGGAGGTTCCAAAAATGATGGAACCTGCACCGCCGCCTCCTCTCATGCCTACTTTACCTCTGCTGCTTTTGGTGGATATCTGCTGCTTCTGAAGTTTCTCCTTTACCTCGCACACAAGCAGATCGGTTTCTTCAGCAGAAAACCTCTCATATCTGTAATTCGCCAAATCTGTCATGTAAATTGCAATCCGCCAATTCCTGGCGCACCTGGCTTTTAAAGAGAATGGGAGCCGAGGCACAGATTGGTTAATTCATGTTCCGGCAGAAACACACCCATGACTAATTCAGAGTCTAAATACAACCCATCTACGCCATGCGCTGCACTTGGCGCCCAGATTATTTGCCATTTAACTAGCTAATTGAACTTTGGCACGCCCTAAACGCATTTGTGCCATGCATTTTAGACAATGCGCTATAGATCGTCTAAATAGGGCCCCTAAAGCGTAATGTGTAGATGCGGAAGTCTACGTGTTGAATGCTCACAACGATGTAGGCGATATGCGCTATGGTGCAGGCTCTGCATAGAACCAAAGCACAGCTATAAATCTGCCCTGACATGGATTTACGTTGCATCTATACATCATTTTATTTAGCCTACCTCTGAGTTCAACCATGTGGATGCATGCAATACACTAATTTGTTGAACTAAAAGTTATGTTGCTCATATACCAGATCTATGAGAGGAACTGTCATCCTAAAAGTGCAGGTTTGAAATATTCACAGAATCCATTCAGAAGTGTGCTCTGATCTGTGTTGCAGTGAAACGATCCCTAGCTCTCGATGAAATCCAAACACGAGCAGCAATACCAACGGGCTACAGCGTGGACCAGAGGAGATAGGGCAGCAAAGCCGTCCTCACAGCTGGGTGCCCAGATTAATAGGCAAGATAGACATAGTGTATGTGTTTACTCATCACTCTGATTGTGCCTGTCTGAGACAAAGGCTTTATTTGAACAGGTCAGAATTGTAGATGACTGTATGAGGAGCATTATAAATGAAGATATGCTGAGAGGCCCCGGTTGCAGCATAATGATGTATACTCCATCACATCAGCGCTGTCTGAGCCGCCCCTGCCTTTGAATATTTAAATCTACTTACAGTATCATACACAACTCCCCATTCTCATCTCAAATACTCGGAGAAAAAAGGGCCTTTAATATATGAAATGCTGATGCTGCTGTGTCAGTTGGTGAGAGTTCAGGTTTTACAAGAAGCAGCACTTCAGGATGTGACCCAGCGCCGTGCATATCTTCTGTCTCATTGTAACGTTTCTCTTGCCGAGGTTAATGAGCTTGACACTGGGCGCCCTTGGCCCTGCTCAACAGACAGAGTTACCTCACACTCCTCCCTCTTTTCTCTCTGCGTGCCGTCAACCTGCAGCCTTACATCTCCGTAGCTGAAAACAGCAATTTCACTTAGCACATGCAGCCAGGGAAAAGTTATCAAGCAGCCGAGTGGTCACCTGTGCTTTCTCAAGGCTGTTCAGCAAGGTCATCCGCTCGACAGTGAGCTGCATATACTTGTCATTCGGAGCCTCTGAGGGATTAATTGTCCTCGCTCTGTCTCATTCACGTCTGTTCTGTTTCATTTAAGGTGATCATTAGGAGTATTTTTAACATTGTGCCGCTTTTTTTTTTTTTTTTAACCAATCCTAATTTTTTAATGAGGAGCAAACAAAAGCTGATGCGAAGGACCTATCTTTAAGTCTGTGGCCTCATGCATTTTTAATTGAACATGATTGTAGCATTAACAGCTGAATATGCAGCCAGCCTTTTCTCACATTAGTCTCAGCCTTAAGTGAAAGTGCCTTAAATTAAAAGGCTATAGAAATCAATACAAGTGGCATCCATGAGAGAGCACATATCTTCGACAGTCTGTCTCCTAATGCATCACTCACCACATGCTCCGCTCTTGTGTCTAAAAGCACTTAATGTGCAATAAGAAGCCGCCCACCTCAGATGTTGCCAAATACTGGAGATGGCCTGTCTGAGGGAGCTTAAAAGTTTGCTCTAATGCTACATTAATGGATTATCTAGCCCCGCCTCTTTGTAAGGGTGAAACTTATCATACTGAGCAGTGCTGTCAAAAGATGTTTAATGGAAGCTGGCATGCAACAAATTCAAATCTAACTTCCAGCTTTTATATGATGCAACAAAAAACACACGTTGACAAAGTGCTTACAGGCTTGCAGAATGAGTCGATAATTTAGTTTAAATCAGTATGGTATGTATGTTATCCGGATGGTGATGGAGTGCCGGAGTGGCTTTTGTATTATATTTTTAAACCACATCAAATAAAATTCATTTCAGAGAGAGCAGAGGGGATGATTGTGAGACTCAGAATCTAAGCTTTCTGACACGGACAGAGATGGAGGTCTGAGCTGCCCACTCCAGGTCATTTCCACAAAACAATTTGATACAGATTTCTAAACTGGCAGGAGATTGTCTGTTTTCCTCCTCTTAAAGGTATAGCTCCTTTCTCAGTATGTATCCCTCGTCCTCCTTCAATTGGAGGCTTTATCCTACACATATACTCGAACACATGGATTTGTAAGAGCAAAATAGTGAATCTGCAGCGCCGGCGAGCGAGGCTGCGGAGGACTGCATGAAAAGAACTCATTAAAAACTGTGACTCACACACAGAGATGCTCCAGCCTGCACTGAGTTGAGATAATTTGTGAGTAAATCCAAGGCTGTTGTCCAACAACATATTTCTAATTGCACGCACACTAGTGTACACTTGCAGACACCTGTGCACGCGCGCACACACACACACACAAGCGCGCAAACACACATTCATACTCACTCACTATGGCACAAGATCCTCCCTCATACAGTGAGAGTCAAAACTGAAAAATAGATGAGATCTTTGTCACTCAAATGGCTGTAGGTTTCTTAAGTGCTGTCAGAGTACGGATGAGGCCAACATGCATTATGGAAGACAGAGCCTTGCTAAGCGCCTCGGCTCGCTGCCTGGACCGCGGCACAAAACTGTCTAATGGAGTTGAAGACATGGTAATTTCTGTAGCAACCTAAGATTCTATAATAATATCTAAAGTTGGAAGCTAATTAATCTCGGAGGTATATCACAGGCTTACGGCCTTTCTGCACTGTCTAGGGCGGCTAATTCCTTCCATCTGGGGTGCTGAGGAGCGTTTATGGGAGTTTACCAGATTAGCTCCAGACACAGGATCTTTAAAGGGAACTGCTTGTTCTCTTCAGATTGGAGATCTGTCCTCCTCGCACAGCAGTGTGGGGGATAGGCTAATAAAGCCCTATTGTATGCTTATGTGACTGGTTTGACTGGAGGGCTAAAAATGGAGCCGGCTGCTCAAGAGAAAGGTCTTTTTTTACTGATGTGTAAAGCAGGACATGTGTGGTATTCATTTAAATCCATGTAGAGCGCATGCCTTTCCAATTACACTTGTAGTGGACTTTCTTCCAGAACATGCACTAACAGAAGAAGCTTATAGTCCATCGTGGTAGATACAGATCTTTGTGGATTAACCAAAAGCTACCATATCACACATTTTGAAATTAGACTTATCTAAGCTATTATTGTAGCTGTTTAGATGGCAGAGATCACAGAGTTCTTGTTACAGCTATGATGGTTTATAGTGGCTAAATTTGATGACAAATGAACAATGATATTTGTCTCTTTCCTGCAGATATATTTAATGGTAATATTACATGGTGCAATGTTTTGCGAGATCTAGACCTGTCCTGATAAGACCAAGGTCATCTGTTAGGAGTGTCTGCATAGGAAATGAGTGCAAGCTCCCAGCAGACTCAGCAGGAAGGCTGGAGAGATGAGTTAATAGTCACTGCTCTGGTTTTAAAGTTGGTATGCAGTCCTTGTTGAGTTCCTAATTCTCTGTCCATAGCTGGCACGTAGAGTGAGACTTCTTTTAGAGAGAGTCTCAGGAGCAGGAAGACAGCAAGAAAGAGACAGAATTGAGAGTGAAAGAGAGACATTAACAACAGAGAATAAGGAGAGTGTTCACTCCGACATCCATCGCTTTCCCCTTATCATTTTCAAAATCATGTCCCTTCTGTAAAGCACAGGTTTCACTCTTTATTCATACACCAGATATTCAGATTAGCCACAGCGCTGCAGACTAGACCCGGAGTCGACTACGTTAGTTATGTGAATTTCCCCATGTGCCATTTTGGGTGATCACGAGAAGCCGTCTCACCTCCGGTTTGTGTCAGTCACAGCTGGCAACGACGAATTATTAAGGTGGATTTGACATGAAATGTTGGACGTAGTCACCCTCTACCTTTTCTCCACCCATTAGTCTCTGAGAGGGGTACTTGACAGGGAGTGCCATCAGCTAGCATCAGCTCAGGCAGCACAGCTCTCTCTCCTCCCCCGCAGATGCACCTTGGGCCTGCAGTGGTCTCCTCCTCTCCTTTGTTCGGTGCATCTGTTCAGCGTCAGATGACAGCACTGATTAGCCTCACTCAGAGTCTTAATAAGACAACCGCAGTACAGAAAGGCAGCACAAGGCAAATACAGACACACAAACACACCAGATCACCCAGTTATAATCACTACAACCCCAGCCTGTGTGCAACTCCCTTACCCTTAACCTCACTATGACTCTATCCTTAACCCTAATGAGGTCTGGAAAATGTCCCTCACCATGGGTGATTTGTCTAGCTCTCCCAGTCTTAGCGTCTCTGCTGTTTTTCGTGAAGTCCACATGCACAGACCAAGAGCCACTTATTTTAATTTCCTTTACCACGTCTGTAGCTTTCTCTTTACGTCAACCCCTGGATTACGTGCAAGTGCACTTAAATTCACACTGCTTTGAATGTTTCTCCATCCTTTGTTTACAGCTACCAATTGCTCACCTGAATTGCAGACCATTTGAAAGCATGTCGTTAAACTTTAAAGGAAAAAAAACGGATTAGTTTTGCTGTATCTGTTTTAACAATAAAGCTGTGTTTTCTCTGAATAAGAAAAACAGAATAGTGGTGTTTTCCTGTCAAATTAAAGGGTAAAACTAGCACAAGATATTCATAGACTGTTTCATAACAGGAGCTGTTGGCTTGCAAATTATACCTCTCAATGTATTCCCATTCTGTTTCATTCGATGAGTTTGTTTTCAATTATTTGCATGTTTGGCAACACAAGAAAGTACCACAAAAATAAGCAACTTAAAACATTTTTTTACAAATTGGCCAGTCTAACATATTTCTGAAACCTCAAATCAATGTTTGGCTGATTTATTAAAGTGTGGCGCGCTCATTTTAGAGAAAGAGAAATAGACATTAAGTTGTTGTTTTTGTTGTTGTTTCTAGTCAGATGTGTATGTAGGTACGAGTGGGTGTGCAGCCTCAGCTCTCTGTGGGGCTGCGTTCCTGCAGGGTGAACTTCTCCCACTCGTCTTCACCGTCTCCCCCACTGCCTCCTGGCGGATGCTCCTCACTCTGATATGTGTGTACCAGCCCACCTGTTCAGGCCTCATTACTGTCAGGCCTGTGTTAATAAATATCCAGGTGTAGAGCGCTCCTCGGTGCCTGTACTTCATCACCGAGGAGCTCAGTCTGCTGGGCGCCCCCTCCTCTCCTGCAGCAGGGCTGACAGGAACCATGATTACACTGTAAGCACTGTAGTTATTCACCTTCTGCCCAAACTCCGACACTGCACTCCATCTTACACACCGGCGCGGACACGTACACATACGCTGGTCATGCACATGTACACCTCCATACTGGAACACACACACACACTGACAAACAAATACTTACAGATATTTGCTCTTTCATTCCCATTATTTTTCCCTTCAGTGCAACCCTGGGTGTGCAGGCAACATGGAAGGTGCTTTGCCATTTGCACTGTAGGAACATCCCAACGGCAATGCGTGGCGACGGCTAGTGTAGGTCCAACACTGAGCAATCAGTTACACATAACATTAACAGCATATTGTTCAGAAATACAGTTAATGACTTTTCTTTAACTTACCAAAAAATATCTAGGTCATGTATTTTATGAACAACTTTCTGAGCAAATTGAGTGAATATTCACAGTGTCATGAAGTCTCAACTCTTTTAAATGTTTCATACATAATTTTTTTGATTTATAAGATATTTTTCTCTGCCCACAGTATGTACTTAACCTTTGCATGAGCAAAATTAGATAACCCAGCACCGTCTTCACTGCATGTTATCAAGTGATTTTTGTCTATGATTGAGTCTTAAAAGTCTTGCCTGTTTCCAATGCAAATGAATTTATTTAAAGAATATTCTGGAAATGAGTGTCAGTGTCTTGCAATAAGACCAAATCCAAGAAAATGCAGCACCAGAGACACTTGGGAAAAGTTGAAGCTTCTGTATGCAGCTAACCACTATTTCTTATGTGAAGATATAGTTGGATAATGGCATCCTGAGCAGGGCATGAAGTCATGCTTCTGCTGTGTGTGTTGTAATCCAAGCTTTTCTGTGTCTTGTTGCAGTAAGCCGGCCCGGCTTCATGTGCATGTTAGTGCATGAATTTATCCCACTGGCTACTGTTCAATATTAGGATTCTTTTTTTAAAAAAAAGTAATTGGAGGTAACTTATCAGTCTGACCTACAAATGTAATGCACTAAAATTCTTAAAAAAATCCACTGAATTGTGAGTCAGGACACGTTGATCATGTGACCTATGTGCTGCAGGCTGTCAGTTGACGTTGTGTTAAGAGCAACAAAGTCCATGTATGGTCGTTATAGGGATGGTAGTTCAAACCAATACAGGATTTGAACACAGGAGACTGCAGTTTGTCTCCCACGTGAAACCAAAAGTCACGGGTGACTTACTTTAAGAATAATTATAGTGTCACATTGTGATGTTACGTATGACAACACACAACCACTGTTGTGAGTGACCCACTGGGAAATTCCACCAACTCTAATGTAAACCATTTCACGTCATTATTAGACACTCAGAAAAACAAGCGTAGTTTAAAGAGCACAGAAATCTGCTCAGGGTGGAGGGGGAGGTGGATGGCTCCAACAAACACTGGGGTTTGACCCAGGAGACCAGCGTAAGAGGCCAACAAAAAACATCCAGGATTATGGTGTTTTTTAGCACCAAACCACTGCCTTTCCTGCTGTGTTTGTGCCACTCAAAGTCAGGTGTTTTTTAGCACATCCACAATCTTTTACTTACCATTACCAAATAATTTTGTTGCCTACACCTAACCGTCGCATTATTTTAGTAACACCCGCGGATGCCGCGGATGCTGCCCAAGTGGCAAAATATAATGAGTAGGGATGAGATCACATGGAATACAGGCACTGATTCAAAAGACATCATCATCAACCATTTGGAAAACTTTTTGTAAGATATATGAACTATTGCAAAAGGATACAATGAGCTAACTAATGCTATTGTTCTTCTATTGCCATGTTTAATGGTATCATTCAGCTTTTGTATTTTCTAAAACTCTGTAATTTTACCTAAACATATGTAAGGCTTTACCAAAGGCATATACTTCACTCCTTCTGCATTTAAAGATTAAAAATAAAGCCAATATAATTTTTACTGGTGGGAGCCGAACAGTTCCCAGCATTAAAAATGTCTACTTGAGAGCTTATAGTAAATCTACACAAGTTCTTTTATCATACAGGTCGTTTTGACATTGCTGAAGATCAACAAAAAGTCTCTCATATTTAATTCATTTTGCTTAAAAACAATCTTGGCAGCCTGTCATGGAATCAGCACTCCTGCATCTTTATGTGCCGGCCCTTGCCTCATCACATGCATGAGGTCAGTGTGAATGGGGTGAGTGGGTTAACCAGGCCTGTGTGAGGGCTCTCGTCTCAGCAGCTCCAGGCAGCCGGGACGGCGATGGCGGTGGCCAGGGGAATGACAGGGAGGACACAACCACTTGACTCTGGAGAAGCAATCAGACACTAAGGGGTTTAATGCACTGCCTTGGGTCTGAGCCACAGCAATTGGGTTTGATAGCCGTGTCATTATGAGAGGAGGGCGTCTGGAGGTCTTCAGCAGCCAGGGATTAGAGGAGAAGAGGGGACGTAGAGACGAAAAAGAGAAGAGGAGGAGAGCGGGCAGCGGGAATCTCTGCGTCCACTGCTTTGGTTGTAGGCCTTTCTAACCTCCTCAACTCTCATCATTCCACTCGCGCAGCTCTCACTGATTTCCTCCTCACAAAAGTGACAAAGAGAGCAAAGTCTTGAAAGGACAGCACTGGAGGTCACTCCCACATTGTGTTTCTGAGCTTGTTTTACACCAGACGTTTTAATTTGCTGCCATGCAGACAATTATAGTTTATTTCTTCAACAACAGCTAATTAAGAGGATACGATATCAGTGACAGCAACTAAAGCTTTTTCTCTCTCTGGTTCATGTGCCTCCTCCTCCCTTTACGCTCTGTAATCAGTGTGAGAGGGAGACAATCGCAGCACCAATCTGAGAAATTCTGTGAAAATGAAAATTATAGAACAATATGCATAAAAATCTGACACTTAACTATAATTTTGCTTAATGATCTTCCTCGCCAGACTCTTTTAACCAGCAGATGTAACTTATTCCAGAGTGTTTACTCAACTCCTCGAAACATGACGTTCATACTGCTGAGTGAGAGCTCACGGTGCAGTCTGTGCTTGTGTGTCTATAAGAGAGAGAGATGTGGAGAGTGAGTGTGAAGGAAGTCAACCTGTGATGGATGCGATGGCAGATGCTAGGGTAAGAGTTGTCATCAGCGTTCCCGGAGCCTTATGGAAGAGAGCCAGGTATGCAGCTTTGATTGGGCCTACTGTGGCTGTGCTGTTTGCCACCGCACAGCTTTGATTAGTGCCTCCATGAAAATGTATGCCCTATGCTCAAAGAAAACTGGGGGAGTAACTACCTGTCAGGAAATTCACAAACAAGGCTACTTAGAGCACAGGGAACTGTATATTTTAAAGTCTAATATTCCCCGCCATTTCGTTTCATTTCATTGTGGGGGGCTTGCCAAATCCCTGCCAGTACCCCACCCTGCTGCACCCTTGCAAAAGGTCCCCAGATAAGAGGGAGGTACACCGCTACCTCCCCCCCAAAGGATAGGTGTGGGAGAAGTCGCTCCCTCAACCACACAACAAAGGCTCTCTGCCAGATGCTGTGAATACCAAAAATCCTCGCAACACAAACACAAAATATATAAATTAATCAGAGTGCAGGTAAATAAATAAATAATGTATACGAGGAGCTAATTAAATGTGTTTATTCCTGTTATCATATGCTGCCCTCATTTCCACCACTTGAAGTCATGAATCATTAAGTGGCTGCTAAATTGGTCTCTGGGGCCGTCCTAGTGGCAGGGGGCGGTCAGATCCTGTCTGGCAGAAGGCAGGTGTGCAGCGGACGGACGGATGGCCTGTGCTCCTGTAGTCCTCGGACAGCGGCGCCTGACAGAGGGGAAGCAGGCATCATGCTGGGAGGTGAGTGGCCGGAGGAGAGCCTGTAGCAGAGCGGCTGACAGGACCGCCCGTCACCAGGGCCGGCTCGGCTTTGATTAATGAGGGCATTTGAAAGACAATTAGTGGGAGCAGATTTGCCTTCAACTACCTTATCAATCAGAACTCTTTTAATTCAATGTGTAGCACCCTCTGCACCAAAATGAGTGTGAAAGCATTGTGCATCAGGGCAGGAACAGCCTGCCAGTCAACCGGTCATGGAGAGGAGGGCCAGTCTATAAAATGCAAACACCACTTCTCCTGCGACTTTGGAGACTCAAGATAGATAGTGGTTGTTGTTGAACTTGTAGCAGCCTACTTGTAAACCACATTTAAAAGGCAAAACATTATACTGTATACATACTACGCTATATGAAACTGAATAATGCAATTCCATTGTTTGGTTTAATGCATGCAGTAATTACATTGCTCATTGTCTTTCTTTCATCACGTTTAAATGAATTACATATTTTTCTCTGCTGTTAGAACATTTCTGGCAGTTGTGTATACATATATTTATGTGGTCACATATGTGTGCCAATTCAACCCTATCGCCAGACAGAGCATTGATATTGGATCACATTCAATGACAACATTGTTTATCGTCCAATGCCAGAGATTTTTAATGAAAAATAAATTCTGGTATTGGTCAGGAAATGAAAACACTTGGTCTAGGCCAGATCATAGTTATGGTTAAAAAAAAATGAAAAAAAAACATAACACAACATAATTTGTTGGATTGTAACAAGACACAAACTCTGCACTGCGTCTTGCATTGGTACTGGAGGTTGGTATCAGACGGAAACTGTGAGGTACTGAATCATCCAATATAGATGCAATGCCTTGGGTTACTGGGTGGTATTTATGTGAGCATGTTTATGTGTGATGATGAGAGGCAAATGTTTCCTCAGTGCCAGGAGGCACAAAACATTTCAAAAATGAAAAGGATTTTTGACGAACACCTCTATCGTTAAGTTAAATTGCTTGGTTAAAAGTCAGGAAGAGATCATTTTTTCATTTGAAATAATTACTTGGTCAATTTTAAGAGACTTTGTTCTGGCAGATACAGGTCATTAACAGCTGCAACAACTTCACAACAGCTGGCATTGTTTCCAACTCGTGAGTCTGTGTGTTTGTTATTGTGGTGAAATGAGGTCTAGGTGACTGATTGTAGCAGGAACTATCTTAGAAGTAATTTTGTGTATTTTTCCAGGTCTGTCTATGGGCAGATTTTTGTCAATGCGATAGCAACACCGTGAAAGATACAGTCACAAACCTTTACAGGTGTGTAGGTGAGATCAAAATGAAGTTTGGAGATGGGTGTGGTCTCAGTGGGGGGTTTGGTGTAGGGAAGTGGCCGTTGGCCTCCGCACTTAAAAGGCTGTGACACACAAAGTCGACAGTCGGCCATCCGCTCACAATGGGCCGACGGCGAGTGCCTGGGGCCCTTGTCGTCGCAGTGTGTCCCGCACCGTTGGCCACTTGTTTGACCCCTGGTGGCTTTGGTGAATTGGTGAATGAAATCACTCTGATTGGCCGATAAGTTTAGCATACAATAAGTGAAACGGAAGGGAGGAAGTAAACAAACAGTTGAAGTTAAAAGGGAGTGAGGTCGAAACAAACTTGTTTGATAAGTTAAGATTGTTTTTCTTTAGTCATTGAGCTCTTAACAGAAACGTTTCCTGATGGTTTGTGTTGTTGTTCACTGGTACACCGTAAATATGCTTTGCTCTTTCAACATTGGATTGTGTTGCTAATGTGCTAACTGGGATGACAACCGCTGTCTGCTGGTATGTTGGGGTATTTCTCTCATGCCAGGGCAGAACATATGTGCTTGTTGGTTATTGGTTTGATGTGTTCCTTTTTGGCTGACACATGGTGACGTGAAGGCTACACAGCAGGAGGCTTTCATCGCCACAAGTTCTCTGATGTCAGCTTGGTGTGCCACAGCCTTACATCGCAGAGTGCTGTACTGTGGCTGGACTTATCCCATCGAAAGATGGTCTCTAGAAATTATAAGTGTCTGACAAAGACAGTTTTTAATTTACCTTTTGCTTAATGCATGAGTTTGTTATTATGTTTAACCAATTTTTGCTCAAAGAAAAAACACTTTATGAAGTCTTACCAGAAGTGAGTTGTTGAAGGGTGAAAAAAGCAAACAGACCAAATAGAGCAAAAGGTAAGGAGAAATGTTTAATTTCTCTGTAAGGTTCCTTCCATCATGTTGTTGGACCCCTATAACAATTTGAGCCTGTCAGTGGCAAAAGCAAGCATTTGTTGTAGCTGTACATTGATGGTACAATATGACCATGAAGATTACATTGCAGCCTGTCTCACTGCTGCGGGCTGCAGTGCTTTTGGAGATGGTTTAAAGAAATTAATGTTGACTGTCAGAAGGAAATAAGAAAGAAACAGCAGCCTTCCGTGTTAAAGCCCAACTGTCTTCCTCTGCCAGCTTTGTCGCTCTGAAACACACTACTTCCTTGTACTGTAAGTCCATCTGAGCTGGGTGCCATATAGTGCAGGAAACTCAAATAAACAAATCAGTCAGAATTTAATTTTTTATTTTTTTGCTCTTGACAGAGAAGAGTCATGATACCCACGGCCACTAGAGGGCTTTGTCCCTTGGACATAAACAAATGTCATTTTGCTGAAATGTCTGATGTCATTTTAATTGGGAGAACAGTCTCCGTTTAAACTAGAAGATTGTCCACACCCACTGTTAGCGGTGTAACTGCCAAATGGCCTCAACCAAGTTTCCAGCCAGGTTTCTCTGCTTTTATGTTACACCTATAATTGCTGAGGCTTTCTAAAAAAAACAACATATTGATCTGTTACAAAAACAGGTACAGACAATTGTACAGAAAAATCTGAGTTTTACTTGCAAAAGTCTTCATCTTAGTAGTTTCCCTTAAGAGCTGACGGCTGCAGAGGTCGATATTCAGGAGAATTTTTTTTCCAAGTTCATGACAGCTCAGAAGAGTGCTCAACAAATATACATATTAAGAGTTCAGTGCTGCAGCATCCCGTCTCGTTCTATACGGCCACCTTCTTGCACAATTACACTTGTCAATCATTTGAACTCAAATTATTTGAACCACTGGAGAGATGATGTAGATCTGCCGGTGTGCTTAAGATGCTGAAAGATGTGCTTTCATAAAGCTGGAAACAAGCAAGTGAGGAAGTGTCTCTATTGATCCCACTGCCTGTAAATAAAACAGGGGCAATGAGCAAAAAGAAACAAACAACTCTGGCAGAGAGAACATGGGGAGAAAAAAAATCAATAGGTTCCCTCACTGGTGGGTCTTCTCTGGTCAGAATATTCTCTCTGGGTTTGGCTTTCTGCAGACCGTAAGGAGGGCAGCACACAGTCAACATCCTCTTGATTTCCAAATTTATTTTATAATGGGGCTCTACAGAGAATGCAGCTCGTGTGCATTTTACCCACTCAGCTACTTGAGAAAAGAAAGTGCAAACAGATAATAGCTCTCAGCAACAGGTGAAAGTTAGTTATAATACAGACTCAAATGATTCATGGTTCATGTTTTAAAGGGCCACTTCAATAATTTTACATGTCAAAGTCAATTCATGAAGAGTGTCAGTCTGTGAAAACAGTTGTATCATGTCTTCTGTTGCTTTGGAGGAGCTTCGTCAAGTTAGAGAAAATTACTCACCCAAGTAATTATTACTCGTCTTAGTTATTATCTGGGGTCAAAAGATGAATGAGATGAAAGTCTCATTTTGTCACAACTTCTATAGCAACTTTTCTTTTGTTTGTGTTTTTCATATGTGTCAGAACTGTCTGTGACTGTGATTGAAATTGCATTTTATTCATATTATGTATGGCACTGATTATGTAGTGCGTTTCAATTGCATAGTATGTGGTACAGTATGTTTTTTATACACAAGAAATGTCTGGATGTAAACTAGATTAGTAATCATTTCTGGGTATCAGATAAGAATTTACTGGACTTGCCACCCCACAATTCAAACTGTCCAAAAGCAGCGGTCTTGAAAATCAGAACCATATAGGACTCTGATTTATGATAAACAATTTAAATCTTTGGGAGCTTAGAAAGGTAATATCTTGTTCAATCCAGTCATTTATTAATTAGTTAAGTTTATTGTGAACAGTCAGTGTTGGTAATGGCATACGTGCTTAATGTAGTAGGCAGTATGCAATACATATAGACAGAGTTTGTAGTACGCAGTATATTAGTATGGAATTTTTAACATGGCATTTTGCCCCTAGGAAGTGCATCACGCTTTTGAAGACAATTTTTGTCACGTGATGCCATGCCAAAAAGACTTTTTTTCATTGACCTACATGGAAAAAGATGTGTATAAATCACTGTAAATCACCAATTTTTTAGCATCATAACCCCCAACTTTCACTACCACAATTTGATCCTTTCTGTCCGATACCATTTGCAAAGTCTAGAAGAGCTTCACTGTGAAATAATGTTACCCCCGTTTAAGTTAGCAGAGCGCTAAACTGGAAATAGCTGACTTGGCAGGAAGCATTCTCTTGTGCACTCTCTTATACACTACAGTTTAACTTTTTTGGCTTCATGCGCCGCTGAGCAACTTTTACAGGAATGTGCGGCGTCCCGCCTCCAACACTGTATCAAGTTCTCTTCATACATCCATGGTGTGGCTGCACCAACTTCCCTTTGTCTCTGAGCGTACCATAACTTTCTGGGATTAAAAGTAAAAATAATTTGGGGCCCTAAATTTTTGTATTCAAGTACAAGTCATATCATTAGTATAAATCTCATAATTTTTTTTCATCTGTTCTATATTTATGTTTATATATTTTTTATTAAATATGTAAGTATACTGTCATGAACAAAAAAAGAATGCTTGGTTAAAAGTTTTTCTTTTACATTTTTTATGTAAAGACAAGCTGACTCAGTGTTTACAGCAATGACTCAATGTTGGTAACAATAACTATGATGGCCACTATTGTGTGCCATAATAATAACATCATTGAGCTGATTCTGGCCCAAGACCTCAGATCATTTGTTATCTCTCTGTCTGTGTCACATGTGCACTTTCTCTCAATTTCAAGCAGTAAAGAGCAAAAAAACAAACAATAATTTAAAAAATAAATGAAAATATTACATCATAAAGCAGTTCAACAGAAAGATATTGAATACAGAATAAAAGAGCCCTACATCAGATAGCTTCTAAATAGCACGCAGTCATACAGAGTATGTGGGGAAGTGACATCATCCTGAGCACAAATATATTTAACGGCCCCATTTCCGATGGCCCGTATGATGTATTTGGCTCCAGTGTGGTTAAAACCAGGCTGGTTGTGGACATCAGCCTCTGCCAGCCTCCCTTTCTTGTTCCAGCTTAGCGGGCAAAAAGGAATGCTGCCTGCCGCCCTCTATTTCCCATTAGCTGTTTTATTTCACGGGAAATTTGCTTCCTGCTTGCTGTAATTGGTATCTAGGCACCTCCTGATGTGGGCATTAGGGTTTTTAATACAATCTTTTACGCAGGTGAGAATGCGCATATATTACCCTTTCAGTAGCACATTATTTGATTGTCATTCACAATTATTTACCCATACACTGTGTGAAACAAAGTTAAAGATTGTGGCTAATGTTATTAGCTAAATACAAGTGGGTCTAACTTTGTTTCCACAGCCTTACTGCAAAATGGTGATAATAACGTCATCTGAAGACTTAAAAACTTTGGTGTCATTTTTGCAGCAAATGGAAGTGAATCGTCAAAAGCAGGGTGGTTTGCATGTTTCACCAAAAAGACAGTGGTGTTTATATATCGGCATGAGCAGACCTGTAATGAAAGGCAGTACATTAAGTCAGGAAAATGGATGATTTTTATCCTTTTCTCTTGCCCCTGAAGACACAGTCCATGTGGTGAAACTGAATTCACGACAAGGACTGGGCCGCATCCCCAGCAGGTTTTCTTCGAATATTTGTCCATGTGGCGAAGAAAAAAAGAGTTAATCTTACCTCCTGGTAATTAACTCCGCCTCTGCCCTTTTAATTCATAGCATTTCTAAGGGTTTGGTTACTGCAAATTGGTAGTCAATTGTGTGTTTGGAATTCAAGACACATGCGGTATTGAATGGTGAAATTGCAGCAAGTCTTTCTCCAGCAGAGGCCAGAACCGCGGGTGCCATAATGATATTCATTTTCAAACAGGAGAACATTCTAATGGGCAATTAAGATGATCAAGCCTGCCAAGATACACGTGAAGAACGGAGTGCTGGTGCCAGTGATTACGTGTCCTCCGCCCTTGCCTCCTTCCTGCGCTGGCCCGGGCTTTGTCTTATGTGTGTGCATAAGAAGTAGGGAGGGAAAGAGGGAAAAGGCTCCAAAAGCACAATATAATTGAACTTTCCACATTATTTCTCACTAATATGTGCTGCCACTTGGTCTCATTAGTGGAATGATGTGCTCTGCCATTCTGGAATGAACTCTTTGCCCGAGTAATTAAGGCTCCTAAAGTTTCTAGTCCTTTGTTTAAAGAATTCGTCCTTGTGCTCTCCATGCCCCATCAGCTGCCTAATTAGCAGGACCTTTGTGTGATTAAAAATTCTCACAGAGATTCCGTTGGATATTTTCCTCTGTTAATGAGTGTTTGTGGACAGCTGGGAACGGGCGCAGGCTCCCTCCTCGTAAGACCTCCTGTGCATTGGGCAGACCTCTGTCAGGGCCCGAGAGTGAGAGCTGTCATTTCCGTAATAGGGATGGAAATTGGTCAAAACCTACCAAGTCCCCCGCAGGAATGGAAATGCCTTGAAATATAAATGAGGATGAATATTCATATTTCTTCCACTTTGATAAAAAAAGTGCTGAGTATTAATATACATGTCTGTCAGTTAAAGCAGGAACTCTGTGTGCTGTGTCTGCCCATTAACGCAGCCCTTGGCTTCATTTGCTATTATCCTCAGGTTCTTTTTCTCCCCAAAGTTGGGGTCACCCTCTCCACTGAGAATTGCACATTGGAGGCTTTCCTTTTGTTACAATTCTCCCACTTAGTGGGAGTCTCAGAGAAAGAGAGAGAGAGAGAGAGAGAGAGAGAGAGAGAGAGAGAGAGAGAAGGCCCTGAAAGAGCCGGAAAGACATTTAATGAAGCCCACTCGGAAGTAAGGTAAGCAGGGGTCAAATCCAAATGAAACGAACAAGCCTGCTACGTGTGCAGCTGGAGGACAGCAGAAATCCAGAGGGAGAAAAAGCAGCGACGTTGAGAGGAAAAGGCCTGGAGTAGAAGAAGAAGAAGTAGTCCACGTTGGTTTAGCTGCCTGGGACAGATGCCCTTCAGCCCTGCAGCCAATTCCTCGCTTCCACTCCGTCTTCATTTGTCTAAGGAAAAATGTTAATGCACTTGTTCATACAATACCTCATATCTATATTTCAATAATGAGCCGAGTCCTCTTCGCATGGGAAGATGTCTTCAGTGTCCATGGCTAAAACAAACGATGCCCTGTTACGAGGAGAGACGATGACGCCCTTAAAGCCGGATGTGTGAATACTGCTTTGGTGAAGCTGGAGGCAGAAAGCAAATCAAAGTAATGATACGACTTGACTTTGGCATGGAGAAGCTATTGAACCAAGTGATGGAGCAACGAATAGATCTTCCTTTTTTTAAAACATCATTATAAACACAGACAGACATAATGGGCTTATTATATTTCTATTTCAAAAGACCTGGATCTCTAAAGGAAAAAAGACGGCTATGATATGACATCTTCATCATGGAAGAATTTACACCTGAAAGGGTGTATTTAGCTTTTAAGATGAAATCCATTCAAATGCCGCAAGAACAAAGACAACAGAAATTATTAATAACCTCTTTTTACTATGATTTTCAGAATCACTGTGGGTGTACTGAAGAGAAGTGTCCACAGTGAAGGTTAACAAGATTAGATTGATTATCAAATAATAAATCAGGCGGTGATGATTTCCTATTAGCTGAGCTCACAGGGCATATGTGTGGATGTTTGGTCTCCTTGCCGTGTTATCAAATGCCATTTGCATATATTTTTGGGTCTATAAAAGTCTTTTGATGTATTAACTCTCCTCTCGACATTAATAGACATTTAGGTGCTTTTTAAGAGTGTACCTATATCATTCCACAGTTAAAAGTTAGCTCCTATTTGGATTGAGTTAAATTTCCTGGATGCATGGAGCTATGGGTAATTTGTTTGTTTTTAATTAAAATCTAATGTAGCTTTCTCAGGGCCTGGCAACTCTGCAGCTCTGCCCAGTGACTGGGGGATATTTAATAAGCTGCAGTGCTGAAAGTTGTTTCATTAGGTGTGAAAAGGGCTGATAACTCAATAGCCAACAGCCAAACATCCTCTCTGTGTCGGTTTCCTGCCTCTTTAATCTGTTTTTCATTCTGCCTGGCACGCTGTAGCAGTACAGGGGACTTCACAAAAAGCAAAAGACATTCATCACCATCGGGCCTCCAACAAACCAGGGTGATAGAGCGAGCCAGCCAGTTTGGCTGAGGAAGGAGGCGATCAGACTGCAGAGCACGATGGCTTGGGCACCCCGTGTGAACTGGAAATGGCATGTGTGTTTATGTAGGTGTGTAACCGTCCGCTCGTCTGTACATTTAGTCCTAGGAGTGTAGAATTTAATTGTTTCGATCAATGTCAATGACAAACCCCCTGTGGCCTTCAACAACGTGCTCAATACATTTATTTTTTCATTATTTATTTGATCCCAATCTTTATACATTACCATAACTATAAAGTATCACTATAACTGCATGGCACTGGTGATATTTCTGGTCATTATGTGGTCATATTGCAGCGCTGACTGACTTTCAAGTTTGAAGTTCTCTGTGCTCCAGTAGCTGATGAGATAACGGTAATTTATGCTAAATGGCATAATGCAGTGTTCTGTAAAAATAACATGCAAATAGACAAAGCGCAAGAAAATTAATAAAATATCTTTCTAAAATACCAACACATTTAGAAATGAACACTTCAAATAGGTAAACACAAGCAAGTAAACACAATCACCGATTTCAAAACACACTCAGAACATAAAGACACGATGATAATGCAGCAAACAATAGGAAAGCATTAGAAACACTGCTAGTGCCAAAGCGTTTTCATTATTTTCAGTACACATACATATCAAAATATGACAAGAAATGTGGCTACATACTCTCCTGCATCAGTTCAGTTTATACTCTTGTGTAACTTATGACATGCATTATGTTTTTTTTTGGGTTTTTTTTCAAAATACACTTTTATGTTCGCAGAAAATGTACAGTTTCTACAGGTTACATGGATACTTTCCCTTTCAAGATAAACTAAAAACGTGTATAAAACTGTTTTAAGGTTTATTTACTTAAATTAAGGCAAAAAGCCTGTGGTTAGGTTGAGGAAAAAAATGACTTGGCTTAAAATAAGTGCAGTTGATGCTAACATCATGTAATGTTGCGTGACAGATCATGTCTCTAGTGTAGCACACTACACATGCTAGCAAACTATGTGAGTACTAAAATAGCTGGACTGACTTTTGGTTTCACACAGGAAATGAAAGTCTTAGAGTTAGTTAGAGTTAGAGTTAGAGTTAGTTTGTTAGTCTGTAAATCAGGAAATAATTTTTTATGAGTGTCGAAACCCCCTCAAAACCACTTCACTATCTAGATTTAAACCGTCCACTTCAATAACATTTGGAAAGTCTAAAAGAGCTGCAAGATTACATTTTTTAGACCACCATTCAAGCTAGCAACACTAGCCAGTTGTCAGTCGCTGGGGTGACAATGAGCAGCTCTTGCGGGAGTGAATGAGGCTCCGCCTCCATGGCTGTATCCAGATTCTTAATACATCCATGAACAATCCCTGAACTTTCACCTTGGAGCCCACTGTTCACTTGATGTATGAATGTTGAACCAAACCACGATGTTTTTTTCTAAACCTGACAACGTGTTTTTGTTGCCTTATCTTAATTGTGTGCTTTTGTCGACATCTGAGCGCTGGTTGCCAACAGCATGTCAACAGCAGAAGCAGGAGGATACCTGGAGAGTAATATGTAGATGCAAAAATCCACTGACAAGGCAGTGATATGCGATGACGTAGGATAAGAACATGTTGGCCCACCCTACACAGACTTTCCCGCTCTTTACACCACAGATGTTGCCTGCTGCGTCAAAAACAGCTGCCGCCCAGTACGTGTAACGCCTCCACAAAGGCTGCCTCTGTGCATGGGTGTCTGACATCAAGGTCCACTAACAAAGTGACGATTTTTGATCTGTTGGGTCGTTGTCTGCTGCATTTTTGGACTTATCTTCATAAAGGCCTCATGCATACTGCGTGACCTGTTTTATTACTCTGATCTTGTGATGCCTTTAGTTTTGTCACTGCTGAGTGTTTGCAAATGACTGAGACGTTTTTAAAAACCCAGAACCTGCAGACCTCTAATGAACAGCGGTGTCTATTTCAAACATACCAGTGTACACAGTCATATCACTCCTTGTCTGCAGAGCTGCCTTGCTGTGTTGAGGCAGTAATGTTCTGGGCATATCATTAAAGTAAAAAATCCACCACAGAGTTATTTTCCCCTACCTGAAAAATGTGACAGGCCAAGTATCTCGCGGCCTTTTTTTTTTTTTCCATACCGAACAGATAGCACAGTCCCTAATTTGCTGCCAGAGATCTGTGGCATAGTCGAGTGTTCCCCCTCCCTCGCTCGCTCCTTCAGGGAGGACTTCTGAAGCTCTTACAGTAATAAGGCGACAAGTATGCCTTCACGTGTTGAACTACATCGAGCCCACTAATCCTTGTAGATTGAAGCCGCCCACTGATTTAGATTGTCATTATGTGTTTCATAAACGTTCCACTCTGAGGTTTTATATTCAAAAAATCTGGAGAGGTGGAGGTGGAATAGACGGTGTAAATGGCCCTTTCATTACCGTTCATCCCTCTGTATGCAGAGTTTAAACAGGGCAACGTAGATGTGCTCGCTCAATGGCTCTGTTCCACCTGAGATGAAAGGCTATTTACATCCAACGATGATGATGATGACGGCTGTGGGAGCCAGCGTCGTTTCCAGGCGACTGGATTTCCCCCCGCTCACCGTCATTTGACAGGCTTTAAGGAGCACACTGTTAGAGCTCTGCAGACATTGTGACCATCACGCCTAATTGACCAGAGGGGCTGTGCCTTAAGTGAAACAGAAGTATAACAACTGAGGAAAATGAACCTCCTCCTCTGCATTACCAGATGGACGTGACAGAACAGACAAATCACAGGTCATCGCTTTATGCATGTGGAGACATATCATTGTCTAATTTAAGATACACTGAGCCTGATCTGTGAATGTGTAAACCACAGCAAACTGGACCATCAGAATGACTGTAGAGCCGGAGGGAACTTTTTTTTTCTTGTCCTTTTTCTTTCATGCGGCGTTGATAAGTTGATCGCAGATAAGTGTTATTAATTTCAATGAGTAAGCCAATTAAAAATGGAGTTTTATCTAATTTGATAGTTAGACATAATTTGCAAGAGTTTAGACTGAGAAGTCTCAGTTAATAATGTGGTTTAATTTAATTTTCCCCTTTTTTTCTGGAGTATTGGATTAACAGGATTGAAACTTTGTCTTCGAATTGCACAACTCTATTGGGCAATTTAATTAGCCGCTTTTGCTGCTCAGACGTGTGCATAAAGCAAAGTCCCATATCCCAGAAAATAAATGAATAATTAAAATAAATGTATGCTTAAAGGCAATTAAGGCAGTAACTGCTTTAGTTAGCGACATTAGTACCACTTGTCCTGGAAAGAGTCTATGAGGAAATGTAAATGTGCGCGCTGTTACTGACTTGAGGTCTCGCAGGTGAGAAACGGCTCCGCAGCAAACTTGAAGTCAGAAAATGGAGCAACTGAAACAGGCTCTTCTATTTTTCATGAATAAGGTCACTTATCAGTGAATGTAATGTCACCAAGTTCTCTTCATCAATTCAATAACAGTGTGAAAGTGAAAAAAAAAAATAGTTGGGTAATTTCTTTGTAATACACCCCTGGGCTTTTTATTATGACTTCATTTCCCGTTGTAATATTGGAACGTCTCTATAATTGTAAAAGTGTAATAGACTCTAATATAATTTCATTTTGAACCCTGAATGGTCTATGCCATTTCTGCTCAATTTGAGTAGAATAATGATTTTTAATGTCCACACATGGCTTCCTGTGACCTTATTCAATCTCTGGGCTGATCAGGAAATATATTGATTCAATTACAGTGCTGATGACAAGCGAACAGAGGAGAGGAGGGGAAAAAGGTCAGCATATATTTGAAAATGTAAATCTTAACAATGTCTTTTGGGTTTGCTGAAAAAAGCCATTATCAAATGCCATTTGGCTCCAGTGGCATGCAGCCCTCTGCCTTTTCCCCCACACCATTGGGAATAGTTAGAATATTTAGGATATCCATAGTGGATTTTTCCTTTGTCAGCGTGTGAATTATATTCAGAGCATGTGCCTCTATTTTGCTATTTGCTATGATTGTGTGGAATATAATGGCTTGCATTATTTCTTCAGTATAACATGTCCACAACTGGCCTTTTGGAGACTTCCTAATGACCTTGAGGTAATGACTTTGCAATGCTTTTGTATGTACCGCGTGGCTCTTTTGCTGCATAAGCTGCTCTATAAGTAAATTAGCCTGTCTGTACTCAAACATTGAACAAAGCTCTCGAATTCATTCCTCCTCAAATTACATGCACACCACACCGGGCTCAACTAATTATTTGTTTGGTCATTAAAAACTCATTAAATTTAAATTGTTCATTTGCATACCACTGTGTGTTGCATCATAAATTATTAATTGAAGATAAATAAATGAATTCAATTAGAAAAATAAGTAATGTAGCATATGCACCAGCAGAGATCTGGTGCTCGTCTTTCTTTTGACATTGAGGAGAAATATGTGCCGTTCAGCTCCTCTTTTTCCAATTGTCTGAATAAAGAGCTCGCACACTGAAAGGCATACTCGTTAAAACGGGAATGACTGTACAAAATGTGAATTCCAGAAAGCAGATTTGAAATGGTGCTGATGAGTATAGATCACAGCTGCCCGGCCAACATGAACACACAATTCCTTCTTCAGACAAAAGTGGAAAATATTTTCCTTTCTTCTGTTTTACATTTCACTGATT
The DNA here is from genome assembly GCF_008729295.1 of Plectropomus leopardus. Classification (NCBI taxonomy): domain Eukaryota; kingdom Metazoa; phylum Chordata; class Actinopteri; order Perciformes; family Serranidae; genus Plectropomus; species Plectropomus leopardus. Next base: position 18,165,178 of record NC_056463.1, read on the forward strand.
AACTCCCCCCTCCCCTGCTGTCACTGTTTGGCTTTGATGAATTTGAATAAATTGACTTTTTCTCTTGCTGACAAATATTTAAGCAATGCAGCCAAAGAAAGGCAATTTCCCTTAACCAAGTCATTACCTCACATCTGTATGTGTTTTGTGGTTGGATCATCTTGTCTCAGGGCTGGAATAATATTCCGTCTCATTGCAAACAATTACTCTGCAACCCGACTCTCGTGCTTTTGCTTTGTGTAGGGGGTTTGTTTTATGACTGGGGATGTTGTTGGTCTTGTTGTTACTTTATATGCCCACTATTTTCCAGTTCTAGGGATTGGTAAATGTTCACCCTTTTTCAAATCACTTCATTAATTAAATGGGATTGGGAAAGGTTCTGAGCTAATGGATTAGAGTGGGGCTGGCTGGTTCAGGCCTTTTACCAGAGGTCACATTTCATTTGCTGCCTATGTCAAGCGACCAGCAGCGGGGCCTCAGAGGCAATCTAATCAATGTCTGCGTGCCGTAGCCCTTGAATGAATCCATTAAAGTTATGTGGATGCATCCTGCACAGAGGAAAAAAAGTCTCCTGATACCTCTGATAGAAATTAGCCTCTCTCCAATTAGGAGAGAAGCTGGGCTCATTCTGGATGCCAGCCAAAGCAGAATTAATAGGCCATCAGAGCCTCTTGTGTGTTAAATCCCATTTGTTCGCCCATGGTTTATGAACGCTCCTCCTCTGTTGCTCCAGGCCTGACGTGAGACCCCCGAACACCCACCGAAAAACTTCACTCATTAAATAAAGTTCTGGGAGGAGACGAGGCAGGGAGGGCTGGAGATCGGGGACGGAGCTGCAGTTTCGGCTGGTGTTGTCGGAGATGATGATTCTGAGGGGTCGAACTGAGCTGGGTTGTGATTGCATTTGGGGTTTGGATGGGCTTAGTCTGTGGCCAGGAATGAAGCTAAGAGGACTTTAGCGGGACACTGGGGGGGGGACGATAGTCATGTGGGCCTCTTCAGCACCAACTTTATCTCAGCAGTGTCCACTAATCCCACAAATTGATCCTCAGTGTTTCTGTGTTTAAGTAGAGGAAAAGCTCTGACCAAATCTCTTTGGAAAAGGATGTCTGAAATGCCTAAACCTATCAGAGGGAGAGGTTTCACCCCTGCAATTTTTCAAGCACTTTGTGGTGCACGATCATTATTTTCTGTATGCCTGAAAACACGCGGCATCATCGGAGATAATTACTGGACATATACTTTACTTAAGGAGTAACAGCTTTTGGCATGCCTGACTCACAAAGTCAAGAAGTCGGCGCTTGGAGTTTGTTGCTTAGAATAAACTATGTTCTTCTGTAAGTTTACTTCATCACTGCATGCCTGGCTGTCTGCGTAGTGTTTTCTGTTTTTCAGCTTCAGTTGGACCAATTAATGAACAACTTGATTAAAGGACTTTTTCCAGTTAATAACTTTCAAATGAGTGTTGCAGACAGTCTAATGTGAGCTGAAGAATTATGTAGAAGCTTTACAACAAAAAGCTGTAGACTTGTGTTGATCTACTGAAGGTTGAATCTGACAAAAATGTCCAGAGTGAAAAAGGGTTGTGTAAGAGCAATTGTCGGCATTTTAGGACTTTGGTGGGTGGTGTGTTTGTTGGCCTTTTCAAAATGTAAGCATTGGATTAAACACAGACGTAGCTACCCTAATGGCACCCATTGGTTTGTGGACTCAAGCTTGGCATTTTGGTATTTTCCATCTTGTTTTATGGAACCAGAAGTGATGATGCTTTGTACATTTGTAAGACACCAATATTTAGTGATTTATTTACTTTTATACAATGATTTTTATACTGTGTTTGTAAATGTTTCTATTGTATGTGATGTTTCGTCTTTCTTATATGGACATGGATATGGATATGAGTCTGGAATAAAGGATTGACGGGAGACAGAGTTATACCATGACACGCATGGCAACGGTTACTTTGGGTGTTGAGGCTTAGCCTACAGTCAAAGGAGCAATTGGGGTATTTTCTGTTGAGTAACATCAGCCCTTTTTATTCAAGGCGGCAATGTTTTTTCACCTTGCTGTTTAGTGTAGAAGGTACGCTCCCGTAATGGGGACAGAGTTCTGCCTTTAATCTGGTAGCAGAGGTATCAAAAGCACCAACTGTCATCTCTGTGAAAGGAACAACCGGCAGAATGGGGCGTGTGAGACATTTTGATAATATGTTTTGTGTGTGACCCACCACCAGGAGATTTAAAAAGCAGCTAGCAGCAGTTAGCAGCTAACAAGAAGAAGGTGAAGAAGTGCAACCAAAAATACTTAAAAATAGGCAAGACAGTAAGATTTAGGAGCTCCTTACCCTGTGAGCAGAGGACGAGCTCAGCCGCCATATAACAGGGACAGTAAGTTATTGTCATTGCCATTTCGCTGTTATGAAATTGTTATTGTTTAGAAAGCACTACCCACGCATGTTATATGTCACCCTAGAGGTTGACATTATTGTGTTACACGTTAAGCCTGTGATGCCTCTTTTGACACCGGCATACTATCTAAAATCACAAACTGGGGCGGCATTATGCCTGCTTTCTTTAGTTCTGTGTAAAAGCAGAGTCAGTGTAATGAAGGGTCGTCGTTTCGGCACTATCGTGGGATCTCTGCGCAGAAAGGGTTATTGACTAGAGGACTTGTAATGTAAAGTCACAGCCAGCAGAAACTGTTATCCGATTCTGGCCTTGGCCCTTTCCTGAATGTCTTCCCCTTTCTCACTTAAACAGTCGTATCAAACAAAGGCAAAAAGCCCCAAAAAAATCTTCAAGAGAAAAACAAAGAAAATCATACATTTTAATCATACATTGTATAAGAAAATCTTAAGTATCTTAAAAAAAAGTAAAGACTTGGGTGTTTGAATGCACTCTAAGGAGACCTTAGCAACAAAACAGCAGAAAGGAACTTTTCTTTGGAGATCTTGCTGCCTCATTTGAGCCACTGTATGCAACAAAAGCACTGACTCACCTTGACAAAAGCAATGATAACCTCCAAATGAACCGCTCCTACCCAAATCAAGCAGCCAACCAAAATAACACAGAGATGTGCAGCTCAGAGGGGAGGCCTCAAACTGCTGCTGCACAGAGAAGTTTACATACTGAATCCACTGGAGGGCCATTACAGCTCAACCGTTCTTTTCACTGTGCTGATAAACAACAATTCCCAGAGTCCCCGAGTCCTCCATTGTCCGAATTTACATGAGGTTTGGGGGCTTCAGAGCATGTGAGTGATAGAGGTCAGAGCAAGTGTGTATTCACAAACACACACAACACAAGGAGAATCATAAGCATAACTTTCCCTAAAATACCACTCTGTAGAAAATTCAAAGACAAACTTTTCAAAAGCTTGAAAGCACAAATACACCTGCATGTGCACATACTGTATTCACTGCCTCTTGAAACGTGCACAATGCATGTTCGTATGCACACGCATTCAAACGTGCTTATTTTCATGCTGTTACAGACACACTATATGTAAATGAGATCTAAAATGGCTCTCATGCTTGCCCTCTTCCTCCGGTGCCAGAGTCACGCATCATTGTCAGCAGCCAGCAAAACAAGATGAAATAAAATTCTAAGCCGTCCTGGCAGTCAAGGACACCATTCCCTCACCGTAATAGCCTGTATCGCCTAGCCACTCCATGTGTAGCTTTTCTTCATTGCTCTGGGCTTTTATTCCTGGCAATAAGCTCTTTATCACTCCTCAACACAATTCATTTAAAACCACCGTCAAGAAGCAATCAAACCTTAAGTAAGAGGATTCAAAGTCAGTGTGTTATTGTTAAGCAAAGTAGCATTACTTCATTTCCATAATGCACCCGGACAGAGATGCCAAATAGGTAATAATAAAGGACAGTACGCAAGAAAATAAACAGTTAATATTTTTTCTCATTTTTGCAAAATTTAAATGCAACGCTTCATCCAGCCGTGTCATTTCCTCCTCTCCTCTTTCTTGCATTTGCCTCTTTTCTGCCTCCAGAATGACATTATGTTTGGGTTAGTTGTCTTTCTGCCTCGGACACCTATGATTTAGCAATTCTTGACATATCCATTACACCTCACAGATTGGCTGTTCTCCTTTGCTGTGTCTCGGAAACCTATAGAAATGACATGTACCCTTCCATTTTTTTCTCTCAGATGTCCTCGATTCACAGGTGGTGCGTTTAGAAAGAAGTGGATTCTAATTTCAGGAGTGTTGCCTTACTATTAACTATAGCTACAGGAGAGACATCAATCTTGACAAGGTCTTTTTGAACCACGTCTAAAAATGCAATTCTATTGTGTATTTTTCACCTGCTCTCCTCAGCCTGACCGTCAACGGGCATTTTCACTGCTGGTTTTATGATTTACTATCTGCATTATTTGTGTCTCTATAACGGTGTTTGGGAAATGGTTCACATGTCATCATTATGTATCTTTTATATGTTGATTGCTCAGGTAGAAGGTTCGGTCTCTTCTCTTCTGCAGGAAATATACAATCAATTTTATAACAAGCGCAATAATAGACAGAATCAGTTTCATCATCACCACAATCATCTTCATCCTCCCCGCAATGTTGACTTTAAAGCAGCTTCAGCCTCCAGAGGCACGTCACTCCGCTTACACTGATGTTTACTTGTGGATTGATCTTCATCCTCCTGTATTTGCACATCTATTGAATCCTGATTTTTACATTCTTGACCGTCGACATTAATTGATCCGGTGAAAGAGGAAGTTCATCATGCAGCAACTGCATCAACGTATGATTAGATTCTGTGAAACCGCTTGGCCAAGAGGTCACCACATGCCCCCACAGCACTGAGTCTGGTATCCATATAAATCACACAATGATTTTCAGTGCAAAGAAGATTTGTTTATTTTGGATATTCCTGACTCTTTAAGAATCAAGATTTTACACATATAGCATTTTATTTTGCATTGTGACACCAATCTTTATTTTCTTAAATAACGCCTAAATCTTTTTATTATAATGTCCTCAAAAGCCTAGAGCTTGACACCATCATTTTAGCATTGTGTTTGTTTTATTAAAGGAAGAGTGTCTTAGATTTAGGGGGATTTAGTGGCATCGAGTGGTGAGGAATGTAGGTTGCAACCAGCTGAAACTTCTTTTGGTTAGAATTCCTTAAGTGTTCATTAGAGCCTGTGTCCACATAACATTTTTCTTCAGCAGAAAAGAGCAGTCCCAGCACTTTTTTAATGACACACTTTGGGTGAGTTTTGTTTCTGTGATGACAAAAACACTCACCAGCAACATCTGGTGTCAGTTGGCTGATCTGCTCACTCAAATGGGCTTTTCTCTCTTTGTTGGGACGATACTAAAGGAGCGGTGGTGACGACACCAGTGCCTTTCTGAAAAGTTAAGAGATTTTCAGCTGAAGCACTGGGAGCTGCTGCGACAAACCTGCACAAACCAGATGATTAAACCTATTAAAAACACTAAATAAAGCAGTTTAACATTACAGATCTGAGTTTTTCTGACACTGTTTGGCACATCTTGGACCTGTAATGTTTGCTCACTTTATTTCTGATTCCAGCATTCAGGAGGTGTTTTACTGTGAGCCTAATTATCCACAGAGATGTCCTCCTTTTTCATAACAAATGGACCATATGGAAGAAAAAACTGAACAAAACATTTAAAATGTAAAACTTTTTTTTTCTGACGCTCTTGATGCATGGGAGCTGCTTATCACAGCGGTCGCATGAAAACACGATAGGCCCTGTTCAGCGCCAGTGTTTAGTTAGTCTGTTCTGGGCTTCTGTAGAAACATGATGGTGTAACATGCTGCAGACCCACTCCGTATGTTAGCGGCTAACTGTTAGGTAACGAAAACACAACTGTTCTTATTTTCAGGTGATTAAACACTACAGAAAACATATTAAGATTATATTCCATTTGTGCCAATATATCCCCCTAAATCCTACACACTGGACCTTTGAATTAGATATAATTGGGTCTCACTTCACAAATTTACAGAAAGGTATTTAGATCCAAGTCATTATCAAATAGCCCAGTAAAGTGGTGTTTGTTAAACATGGTTATAAGTATGATGGTTTAATTCCATGTCCACTCTCCTCTCCCTCTAGTGCTTTCTGTTTAATACACCAACTTCATCACCAGGGAGATTAAGGCTAATGCCTAAAGGAGCACAGCCCAAAATTGAAAAGAATTAACTGTAATTAGCACGCTAACAAATGACTAATACGATGGCAATTGTTACATTTTCATTATATAACCTGTAATCTTACTCTTGAGAACCTAATTTAAAATCATGGTGAGATGGGGTGTAGAGTTATTTTAATATTACTCATTTCAATTTGGTAAAATTCATTTGTCAGATAGACACAGGGTAAAACAAAAACAGATTTTTCTGCCACAGCTCTGCTCTGCTCTCACCATGGTCTTTACCTTTTGTGCTTCAGCCCAGTAAATGCGACACAACACTGCTAAAGACAGGTAAGCCCACATTAAGCACAGCGTCATTACACCAACACCACAGCCGCAGCAGGCAGTACAGCACATAAAAGACCCTGCTAACTCTTCCTCCGGCCTGTAAACTCAGCTAATTAACAGTAGCTTGGTGCCTTTTGTACGTCGCCAGCTCTGTGTGTTCCTTCAAGGCCGCAGGATGTAAGCCCTGCAACAATCTGCAAGCCAATTGTCACTGAAAGAAAAAGTGAGACCAGCAGTAGTGAGCAGGGATTTATTGGCTCTGATAGTTATTGGATGGGGTTTGTTTTTCTTCCTCTTTTCTCACCTTCTGCTTGCTGCTGCTGCTGCCATCGCTGGTGTCTTTCCACACCAACAGTAATGAAAAATAATAATAATGATAAGAATAGCATCACTTCAATCTCACTTTCAGTGATTACATTGTTCCACGCGTTTCCGTTTCTGCTTAAATTATATTTAACTTCATCTGCTGTGGTCCGCAAACAGGATTACTGGTACTTATCTGAAATGAAAGTGCATTTTTTAACGCAGTTTAATAACGAGAGTGGAAAATCCAGTCCGTGGCAATAAAGCTGAAACTAATTCATTTCAATGGCTGTCGGCACAGGGTGTTTCAATTCTTCCTCACATGCCCATTCCCACTGTTCAAAACTGTAAAAGAAAGGAGGCAGAAGGCCATTTGTGTAATCTGCTGCCGCCTGACATGAGCGTGGTGATCACAGAAACACTGAAGGATCTTCATTCAGTCTTTAAGAGCCTCTTCAGAGAGCCACTAAAAGGCCAACTTAAAAGCAAGCGAGATCATCAAACTCTGCAACTTTTCTTAAAAGTCTCGAGCAGAGTGGAGGGTGAAGGGGTGGACGGGGTGGATGGAGGAGAGAGAAACTACTGCACGTCCTCATGCATCTAAAGTGGTCAGCAGTTTGAACCTGTCCGTGCCTCCTGTTCCATTATGGAATAGTAGCACAGGGGCCTGTTTGTTCGCCAAACACAATTAACAAGGTTTCTGCTGCACATCAATACTGCTATTTGCATAGGGTATTGATCTGAAGTCCTTATAATCACAAAATGTTAATTGCACCAATTAATTCTCAATCTGTTTGTGCCCTTGTCTGGCCGCCTTGAGCCCTGAAGGTCAGTGTGAAAATGAACTGCTCTTTGATTCTCCTCCAGGAAAAGATTTTTTCTCAAGACAACACAGTTTGCTACTCCGAAATCAAAAGGCCCTACCATCCTTTATCATTATTATCATTCCCTGTGAGTAGCAGCTAATGGGGTTGAAATCTTGTGATCTGGTTTGTCCTTTTATACAAGGTTTTTCTTGTCTCGTTCATTAACCAGGGCCGCCTCCTCTTCCCTGCACAGCCACGGCTATTTACACCTCAAAGACACAGTATCCCCCTTTATATTGACTAATAAGTCATTTTCTGAGACAATGCATTGCCCATTTGATTCATAGCCCATACGCGGCGCCTCTGAGTTTCCCTCTGTCTCTGGTCCTGCTGCTACACCATGTTATTACATGCTGAAACATGACCTCCTGGTTTATTGTCTGTTTGAGATGATCAGAATAATAAGTCAGAGCTGTCTACTCGGCTGCTCCTCCGTCTGTGATATGTAGGTAGGTAGGCCTCCCTCCTTTGTTGTGTGTGCTGCAAGATTTTTTTTTTTTTTAATCCAAAAAGGACTTATATTGCTGTTGAAACATACATACATTTTATATGAGTGTAGAAAGTTTAAATAATTCTTTGTGAATATATAAATGTATAAATATCTAAGTGTATTTCTTATTTAAGTGGTGAGAATAACTTCTATTTCTGCACCGGCTTTTTTTACCGGTATTGATCGGAGTTAATTGCTTTTCCCGCTATCTTCGTACAGTCAACAACAAGAACGCAATTAAAGGTTTTGCAACGTGTTTCACTCACCGATATCTGTACATAACAGTGCATGAGGACCTCTCCTCTGGTCCCCGTCATCCATGCCTGAACACAGCCAAATGACAAATGAGCCACCCTGTGTGAAAGATGAATTTCAATCCACTACACCTGTGCCACCCCACCAAATGAAAGGACTGATTGCCTCCAATTGCATATTTAAAATGCTTAATTCCTCCATTAAGAAACCTATTTACATGAATTAGGGACAATTAGCATTTTCAGACCCACTTCAACTTTGTTCGCCCCCATCCATTAACATTTGAAAGTGCCGGCTGCCAGACACAAGAAAGCCCCTCCATCTGATTTGTGCTGACCCCCTATGACGGCTGCCTGGATGGACTTTTTTATCTGTGCTACCTCACTAAAGGAGGGGGCTGGCCCAGGGTCTATAGTAAGTCACCTCATTATGGATAATCAACGAAAGCCAGTGAATAAAAGACAACAGAGCAAAGGGCAAAGGGGTGTCAAACTCAGAAAAGTGAAGGCGCAGGTCTTGAACCTTACACGCCTTTTATCTGAGAGATATTACATTAATTTCATGTGTTGGAGCTCACAGGTTGTTGAACGGGGGAAAGAAACAATCTATGGCCTCTAAACTGTCAGTGGTTAAGTGGAAGTAATGAAGAAAAAAGTTAATGAAAGAGGAGCGGATGAGTATCGGGGTATGCATCTGTCAGGTTTCTGAAGTTATTAGACCTTGTAGCTCAGTCCAATCTACGCAGATGAAAATGAGGCCTCGGTAAAGACTGCTTGTGCAAAGCCTTGAGTATTTTCATTGGTCAGCAATTACAAAGTCTGATTCAAAGCACTTACAAATCCTTAGGATGAGCTATTTGATGGAGAAAAGCTGTCATCTACTAATGAAGACGACAGGGGCTGTCTCACTCTCATATGTAATGCTTTTTATTGCTGTAGTCACAGGCGGGAGAGGGAGAGAGGGAGAGAGCTTGTTTTGATGATTATACTCACTGTTGAAAATATATCAATATCTCTTTGAGCTGCATAAATCCGTGTGTGTGTGTGTGTGCGTGTGTGTGTGTGTGCACAGTGTGTTCTCACAGCTCTGCTCATGAATATCACTAAAACTACTTTTTGCATCCAAAAAAAAGTAAATAAAATTGAATGTTGTCATGTTTGACTATGACAAAATTGGCTGAAAAAATTCCTACAAGTTGTTAAATATACACAAACAAACAAATTAAGTTTGACAATTTTATTTAAAGATCCAGGGTGTAGGATTTAGGGGGATTAGTGGAATCTTGCAGAGAAGATCAATTCTGGAAAGCTGAGACACACACCTGTCTAATACCTGCACCTGCGGACCTGACCAAACTTTACTGGTACTGTCAGATGTGAGACCTGAAGCTATACAATATTTTTGCTTTATTTCAGCCATTACTGATTGTTAACTCCTCAGGCTAATGCGTTGTATTGGCTGCACTCTGTCTCTTTCTCTCGTCCCACTTGATATTTGCATATTGAATTGCATCACATGACACATATGGATGGACATTTGGCACAGTCGGGGAGAATGAGAAAGAATTTTTTTAATAAATTACTTTTGAAAATAACCGAACCCGACCTAAGCCTGAAGCTTTGTCAGGCCTTGTTGAGTTTGAGTCAGTGAGCAGAGCTCCATGCTACGTACAGGAAGCTGCTTTTACAGAACACACATTTTGGGTTAGCTGACAGTGAAGAATAACAGCTTGATGTAAGACTAAGGATAGTGTAAGGTTTAAAAAGTAAGGTCACCCAAATGATTTATGATCACCCCAAGGGGTACGAAGCCAAAAAGACAGAAAAACAAATGTCCGTAAAAACATCTTGAAAACCTAAAACCTGATTAAGCATTGAATTTGAATGTAAAAAGAAAATATGCAACAGGAGTGTGAAAATGCTTTGCTCTTGAACTCAGTTTGATGAATAAAGGAATGCAGCCGGCTTGAAATGGGCCTTAAACAGTTCAAACACCACTTTGTACAGCAAAAGGTAAACACTTGATGGTTGATCATCAGGTTTGAAAGAGCTTGCCCCACTGCTCTCCAGCAGAATTGTCTTTGCAAACACTATGAAACAGCTATACTAGCTGTCTCAGATGATGAAAGTATCTACTCATGCTACCATATATAAACACCATCATGTGATACAGAAACTGTAGTTGGCAGCCCAAATGTCAACCTGAATCCCTGATTATTTTTGTCATTATATAAGCTATAACCACTATGTAATACTCCAAATCTTGACGGAGGTTGAAAGCAACAACTAACCAAACCAGGTGGCCTGCTATGTTGTTAGTCACTGATATTTGGCTGAATTAAGGTTGTGATGTCAGATGGCCAAAATGTAATGTTAGGACGTCAAATGCCAACGTCAATTTGAACTAGAATACTGACATAATGACATCGATATTTTTTTGGTTAAAGCCAGGTGCACACCACAGTGTGTGGTTTTGGGCTGTCCGAGAAGAAAGTTGACCAATGTGAAAGAAATGTGGCAATATCTTCAGCCATGAGAAAGATTCAAGGATGGCTGTTTTCATGGTCTTGCAATCAAAGACAGCCTGGGATAAAATTCTGACTGTTAGAAATTTGGGATGCCCATCTCACTGTGTGACTGCTGTTTCAACCTACGACTGCTAACCAACCAATAGAAAAACAGCCTAAAATGACGCACTGATCAGCAAGTGCTGATCAAATGCTAATTGCTAATGGATGCTAATACTTATTTAGGGCTCTCGTTGCAAAATTGGCGTGCCAATTTGGTATCTTTTTCTCAACCACGACAGCGTCCACATTTTCCTTCTCTTCCTCTTCAGACTTTTTTGGACAAACTTAAATGCCACTTTAGCGCTGCCTTGATTCATGTTTGTTTTCATTTTTGTCTTACCACTCCAGCAGTGCAGATGGATGCTGATGACCTTTAGTTCTTGCATATTGATGGTCACGGACGTACGTTGTAGCCTGCGATTCAGTACGCATTGTCAATGTGCAGTCTGCATACATACATGTCATACTCAAGTTTAATAGATCCATCTTGCACAGTGTAGCTTGCACTAAACTTACAAGACTGCTAAAATCTCACAGTCTATAGGAGGCTAAAGATGTGTTGTTAACTAACGAAATAATGTCTCAACATACCACCTCGTCTTGATGTAGAATAACGACATTCAGCAGTAAGGTATGGAGAACAAAACCCAATGTCTAAAAAGTGTCAGAATAAACACCTTTGGGATACTGTATTGACACCACGTTGGAGCATCTGTATTGACTTTCCAGACTTGCTGCAGCTAGCTCAGTGAACAGATTCTGTCTTTTTGTACGGTCTGTCTTCCACCACCTTCTCCACCCAACATATTTTCCCAAGACAGAATCAACTACCCACAAAAACCTGAATGCATTCATATTAATTAACTCAGATTGCATTATGCTACATTGTTATTTTATAGTGAAGTGCATCGGGGCTCTGCAACAGTAGGGATGCAATTCGTAAAAGGTACCCTGTTGAGTTTTTATTGAAACCAAACAGTGTGGTTTTCATCTACACTTGCTACAAACAAGAATGCATTTTTTGTACCCTAAAGTTTTTTTTGGTCAGCTTGCTAATATCTAACATGTAGATTACATTCTTGACCGTTGACATTAACCGATCCAGTGAAAAAAGAAATTCATCCTGCAGCAACTGTATCAATGGATTCTGTAAAAAGGCTCGTCCAAAAGTTTGCTAATGCCCCCACAGCAATGAGTCTGGTGTCCATATTAATTGCACAATGATTTCCAAAACAGCAAAATTTTATTTTTGTTTTTTTTTTACAAGGATATAAGAATAGATCATATGTGACAGATTGCAGTTTATATCCAGGGTGTGTAAAAATGTGCAGATATTCGCACTAGCACATCTACAGGAGGTCATACATATGTACAGACATTATTAGGCATGTAGACATGTGTGTAGATTCCTCTCCACCTACCAGATATATTCTCTTGATTTGCTGCTCTACAGTATGTCAGCTCACATTTTCCAATCCCTGGCTTCCCTCAGCTCCCCTTGCCTGTGTCTGCTCAACAATAATTCCTCCATGACTCATTAAATATGACATACAGTGCAAATATGAAACACAGATTTCTCTGTCTGAATAGGCGAGTTTAATCTGTTTGTTTTCACTCTTCAACACTTGATTGTGCCATCAATCGTTAAGTTCTCGTACCTGACAGGACACATTAATGTTTTTGAACCGAGCTGCCAATGTTAAATTTAATCTTAGATACACATTTTCTAGTTGTTTTTTTTTTTTTTACAATTTTATGCCGTTTATTCTTGTCTCAATTCTGACATCTGCACTTGTTTGTTATTCTTACCCTCTACTTGCCACCGTCTGCTTGGTCATTATTTGAGTGTTGTTCTGCTCAGTATGGGGTTACTTGTGCCAACACGTCCATTTCTGTTCATTTGTTAAATGTTTTAAGGTGATGGCTTTTTGCTTGTAATGTCAACTTTTGAAACAGTCAGCCTGGAAAAGAAAAGCAGATTTGTTTGGTCCTGTCTGAATGACAGAAGGGTTTTTTTGGGGGGGTTAAGATTATTTTTAGGGCTTTTTTTTTGCCTTCATTGACGAGACAGTTAAGCATGAAAGGGGGAGAGAGAGGGGATGACATGCAACCAAGGGCCAAGGCCAAATCGAACCCCCAGCCGCTGCGGCAAGGACGTAGCCTCTGTGCATGTGGCGCCTGCTCTATCAACTGAGCTACTGGATGCCCTGAAAGACAAGAAAGTTAGTGATTTGATTGAGTTGGCTATCACTTTTGAAACTTCGAACTTTAAATTAGCCAGTGAGTTGAAGAATGTCTGAAAGATAAGAAAAAAGTCTTTTATCTGGATCAACTGTAGGCTTATTATTGTCAGTGTATAGGTTATTTGGATGTTTTGCTGCATACAGTATGTTATTTGAGAGCATATAGCGCTTTTTTTTTTTTTGTACAGTGGCCTGGAGTATGGTGGCCAGCAAGGGCAAACAAGCTGCATATAGACACAACACAAGCAAATAAATAAAATCTTCACCAACTTGATGACACATAAAAACATTAATTTAATGACACTTACAGCATTTATAAAACATAAAACAACTCGATGACACATACACAGCACTTAGAAAGAGTTCTGCTAGAAACTTATCCCTCAGGAACAGTTGTTGATGATGTTTCTCCAATTCTCCAATTTTTTTTAAAGAAAGCATCCACAAAGACAAAATACAAGCAAACTGAGCTCTGTCCAAGCTGCATGCATCACTTTTAGTGTCTCCTGCAAACAGTTTTTGTTCTTGTGTGTGCTCCCCGCAGCGCATTTCTGCATTTGGTTTGTTTTCTAGTGTTTCCGGTGTTTTCTTGTTTTGCAGGATATTTAAATGATGCACGTTTTGTCAACTTGTTGAAGATTATTCTTAATATCTTGTCTTTTTTATGTGTTGACATTCCAGGCAACCATATAAATGGTTATTTAGTTTTTATTCCTGTGTCATGCCAAACATCTGGCCCATCCCACATGGCATTGCAAAACACCCCAATTTTATAAGACAGTGTAAGCAAATAATCTGACACACAGGCTTTTCCAAACCCTTAATATTTTTGGCTCACTCTTGCTGTTACTGTTAGACCACCGACAACAGATGAAGCAGCTCAGACTTGCTCCAATATTTCAGGGCACACCAAAGGACAATCAAATGCCATCGTCTCACTGGATTTAGCAGCTTTATTGTACTCTCTCTCCCCCTGACAATCTCCCTCCAACATATTTCAGAACAACTTCCATAGTTTCCAAAAATTCATGGCTATGTTTTTTTTTTGTTACAGTCTTTGGTACTTTTATTAGGTCTGTTGGTATCAACCTTAAAGTTATACCACTAAAAAAGCTGCCCGAGATAATGTGTCTCACCATAAATAACTAAAGGGATACCATTAACAATGCATAGACATCCACACACCCTCATGCTGCAATAAACACAATGCAGCCTGTTTGAATGCGCTCATTGTCTGTATTGCAAGGACAAGTCCTATCATAATTGTGCTATTGATTAAACATAACTCACTTTGTCTGATTATGATTACAATTTAATATTGACTTTCCGCGTGCAATGAATTCACTCTCCTGGTGTCAGTCTTGTTGACTTGTATGATCTATGATTCATCAATACCATTGATTCTCCCAAAGTTCATCCATCCATATGTGACTGGCACATCAGTATTTTACATAAAGATTGAGGGGAGGCAATCTGCATGTCAGCAAAATGTCACCATAATTGAGCGTGGCTGATGTTATTGTCCCTTAACGAAGTTCTGACTGTTTTATAAACAGGGCTGGGACAAGAGGCATCAGTCACAAGGGAGACTGTTAACGTTACCAAGGACAAGAGCATCTCGCATTCAAACAGGAGCAGCAGATGGGCCACTCGCTCCCTCACATGCAGTCTGAATGCACTCTGATCTATAGTATCTAGCTATCTGTTAGAGTTGTTACATTTCACAAGTCACAGCTCTGTACAATTTCGATACAGCAAACAAGTACAAATGCCAGAGAAATTTCCTTCATTTTAAGATTTTTAATTCATTAAAACTAACATCAAATGTTTGATCTATCTTTGACCTTTGAACAGTGATGGAGCTATACCTGAATGATCCATCTTCTGGGGTGTTTTCTTGAGCGGCATAAAAAAAAACCCAGCTCTTTATAAAACGTAAAATGTAGCATTGTATTTATAAACAATACAAACAAACCAAGCAAGTCTGTTTATTTAAATGCCAGAAATGTATTTATTTATTCTTTAAATGCTATTTTATTTATTTATGTTTTTTGCATTCATTCAATAGGACAGCTATAGCATGAAAGGGGCAGAGAGAGAGAGGGGATGACATGCAGCAAAGGGCAGAGGCTGGAATCAAACCCACGGCCGTTGCGACAGAGATGCAACCTTTGTACATGGGGCGCCTGCTTTACCAGGTGAGCCAATGGGTGCATTATATTTTCTTAATTTTAAATGTATTAATAGTTTGGGCTTTTGATGTTATTGTTGTTGTTGTCTTTTGTACAAAGCAGGAATTACGGTCTGGCTGAAATGGGCTCCTGTCAACTTGTAACCGGGCTCAAATACATTAAGCATGTTTGTAAAGCCTTTGTTATCTGTTACAGAGTTGGGTCATGTTACTAATCGCCTCTGTGATGTCTTTCGCCCTGTCTGAATCAGTTGGTAATGTTTGCCTGAATTCTGCAAAGATAACGATGAGCTTGTAGATTGTGTTGGTCCTTGTTTTTGTTTACTTCCACTGATTGACACACTGGTATTAGGTCACCATAAATGAGTTGTCACGTTTTAAGTTTTCCCACTGATGTTACCTACTGTTGTGTAGCAGATGCAAAGTACAGTTTTTTATTGTTCTTTTTGTTTTGTTTTTGTCCATCACTCTCTCACCATTGCCCTAATAATTCACAACCAAAGTGGCTCCAAATGGCAGACTTGTGGGTTACCAGAACATCCTCTTTTCTGGCATGGTAATGCAGTTAATAACCTTAATCCTGCAACAAGCTAGTTTAGGGTGGCTTTCCTCCCATTGTGTGCAGGCCCTCAGGAAATCTTTCACAGTGGCCACTCGGGGTATTGCAGTGAAAAAAATCCCTGTGAGGAAGATGTCTGCAGAACTGTTGACAGGACACCTCCAACTGCAAACAACGAATATTTCTGTTATCAATTTTGAGCCTTGGTGGTCTGATATTTGTAACACTTTCCCAAAGCTGAGAAAAGCAATTTTAAAATCTGTGACGTCATTACGATGTAAAGTCTATGAGGTGGGCGGGAACTCGTGGGCGGGGCCAACAGGAGGAACACTACTGCACATAGTCAGTGGACCACATACCGCAGAAGGAAATACGGAAGCTAAAAAACTTATTTGCCATATGAGCCCGACCAGCAACTCCATAAGAATGAGTAGGCGCAATCCTTAGTCCACCATCTAGTAACTATGATTGTATCTCAGTGGAGCAGAATATTTTGGTTTGGGGTTGGGAGGGGCAGACAGCATGTTGCCTGTTACATCATGTGGGTTGCTTTGTTGAGCACATGGCACTGAGAACATTATTTTAAACACAATTTAAGCTGTATATGTTATTTTACAAATGTAATGGGTTTACTTCAAAGAATTGTTCAGTTTGTTATCAAGCAGCAACTTCTGAGGCTGAAAAATGAAGCCAGTGCAGAAGTGCCAAAAACTGCAGTTCGTCAAATGGCCACTTCAATTGAGACTGGCTCCAAAACAGAATAAACACCCACAGACCCTCATGTTAAAATGCCCGACTTTACAGCACAAATAAACACGTTTACAGTCCGGTGCAAAAAACAGTTTTAGTGTCAATGGTAGATTTCAACCTTCATGAAAACTGTACAGGGCGGAGGAGTAATCTTTTTTGGGTGTGTGTTTTTATTATGCATCCATTTACATTTTAAGAAGGCCCAAAGATACACATGCTTAAGGGCGGGGTCATTTGAGTGACAGGCTGTCTGTAGATATACCTCAGTCAGACCGACTCCTCGACCCTTTCACAGCTGTGTGAAATTCCATCTATCTGTCTGTCTGTCTGTCTGTCTTTGTCTGTTCATTTGTCCTCAGTAATGGCGAAGATGTGTTTACACAGTTTACAGAACAAAAGGAGAACATGCCGCACTATAATATCACAAGAATGACAGCACACAGAAGCTAATTGGAAAAGGCCTGTCACTGATTACAGACACACTCTGTTTGTATGTCTGTGCGTGCGTGTGTGCGTGCGTGCGTGCGTGTGTGTGTTGCATGTGCCCTGTGTGTGCCTTGCGTGGGTGCTTGGCGAGTCAGTCCACACGCACCTGTGTATCTCTGGCAATTGCTCTGCTGGTGGACACCGCTGTGACAGTGGGCTGCCCTCGGAGGTCTCTGGATATCCAGTGTAAATCCAGCCCAGTGGAGCTGTGAAAAAAGCTAATAATATGTTATTGCAGTCTAGGTCCCCCTGTCGCCTCTCCATCAGAGCACCACTGTCACCTTACACATGGACCACGGTGTGATAATGGACAATAATGCGGAGTAGCTGAGAGTGAGAAGTCCAATCTGCCTCCTGAGTGGTAAAAGGGCTGGAGGAAAGCACACCCTGTATGCTGTGTGAGAGCCCCTGACTCCGAGGCCATGTGTCATCCTATCCTGCACCTCTGGGCGTCCCTTCCAATAAGTAAGCACACTTCCGATTGATTATTATCTTATTTCGCAAATCGTGAAGGTTTAGTCTTGACAAGAGAGAGCCCGTGTAGGTTTTCTCTGTGCAAAACTCACTAATTGCATTCTTTTCCACCGAGAAGCTAGGCTAATTTGTGAATACTACTCCACAGCTTTGTTTATGTCATTACTGTTTTTTTTAGGCATCCAGATACTTAAACCAGCTACACAGAAGACCATTGCCTAATTGTTTCATCATGATGTGTTTATTCATATTTAATGTAGAAGCATTTTCTCCTGCAAAAACATGGTCATTAGCAGAAGAGCTTCACAAAGAAATAAATACGCAGATTTGTTGCGAGTGTTTAAATCTCTCAAAGAGAATCTGAAATCATGTTATCAGTAGTGACTTCAGGCGTGTTTGCAGTTAGTGAAGCACACATAAGCCGACGAGCTATTGTTGTGCTTTCTTTGTTTAAGAACAAAGTTTTGTAAAATAACCTTCAGAACATAAGTAACAACTTCGTTTTCAAACCTAAACACATTGAATATGCTTCCTTTGATCAAGCAAATGTTTCTGGTTTGGCTTACAGTGAAGTATTTCCCTGCAGAGAAATGTTAAAACATAACAAAACAAAAGTAGCAGCAAAACTGTACATATAAAAACAAAGTGGTGCAACTTTTAGCCAGACTCAGGCCTCTATGTGACAGCTGAAGGCAACATCTTCCCCACAAAATGTTAGACTCACACCCCAATCTGTTGTCAGAATAACGCCTGCTAATGCACAATGTGAATATTTTTCTGTATATTGATGGTTTTGTGCTTTTAAATGCTGCTAAGGCCGTGCTCCACTATCTCTGCATGCAGGTACACACACACACACACACACACACACACACACACACACACACCTACCTTTACGACATCAAATTACAATAAGAACCACAGTGAAAACAAGTCCTGTGACATTATCCCTGATTCTGATTCAGATTTGAATGCTTAATTGGTCTCCGGGGCAGAATTTAAAGACTTAGACAATAACTGCAGTACTGTTAATAGACAAACAAATGATAACAAAATACAAATGAGAAGTACAAATGCAAGAAGAAAAGTGTATTATTTTACAATAGAACACATATTAAATAACATTTTAAAGAGTAGAAAATTATGAGAAAATATAAAAGCATAAAAAAGAAATATATTGTATAAGAAATAGAAATACATTCAAAAAAATATGTGCAAGAAATATGTACAAGTATGTGCATCATACTACAAGTGTACCACATAAGAAAAAGTTCATTTGAAAATAAATTCTCACATATTTCTTTTGAAAAATTTGAATCTTTGTCATTTTTACACAAAACAAGATGGAAAAATTGTTTGTTTTTGTAGAAAGTAAGCTTTTTAATGCAAGTAAGATTACAGTGACAGGACACTGCAAAAAGACATTTTTAATCTCAAGTTTAGCTTTTTTTTCTGGTTAAATAAATAATAAAATAATGGACATAAATAACCCATTTATGAGGTTTGGGCTATGTGTATGGCACTGTTGCTTATGGCTAACTCTGTGTGATAGTTTTATTCTGTGTTTTGTTTTACCTGGCTGCAAAACAAATTTCCCGTAGGGGACAATAAAGTCGAAAGTTGAAGTTGATTGTGTTTACATGAGCACAAAGAATTCACATTTTTCATATTTCCTGTAAACATCCCTGTTTCTTTCAAAGTACTCCAACTAGTGTATTCAGATTTCTCATAAATGGAATATAGTGTTAACGTGCTCAAACACATAACCAGGATACATAAAAAACCTGATCATATACAGGATATTCATCACGTCCATGTAAACAAACTCTGTGAGGCCTTTCTTCTTCTTCTTCTTCTTCTACTCTTTATCTGTCAAAATTATTATCCCTTACAGCCATTGTGCTACCTCTTAAAGAAAAATATGACAATGAAGTGTCGATCTTTATAACAGCAACTGTATATGTATGTATATGTTCCTTTTAACTGTGCATATACATTGGTGTTATAACCATGCTAATTGTTAGATTTAAAGAAAAAAAGGGGTTTAACGGTAATACTTGATTTAAGGCTCATCATCACAATCTGACATTCAGTGTACATACAGTATATGAGGACATAGCATCTCAGTGGGTGCAAAATGCAGTTTAATTTACAATCTAATATTTGTGTGTACTTCTAATTCCTAAATCTTCAATGGAAGCATTAAGATAACAGAATAGTTCAGTTGTCATACATGCAACGCAGTGCTTTCTAACCTCATCAGGTTCGAGTAATTATGAGACGGTAAATTGCATCTGACTTTCTATTTGTAATTATTGTGATGTTGAGAGGGCACGGGGGGCATTTTATTTTCTGTCTGATGATTGAATTCCTGTCTCTCTCCCGTGCCGAGTTGTATTTTGATGCGTGACCACGGGCTTTGTGGTTTTCCAAGCCTCATGGGACCAATTCCCATTATTTACTTGACTGTGACCCCGTATCGTGACCCCTCAAGTCTCTCATTCTCCAGAAGCCTACTTTTAAATTGCCCATCTAATGGCAACCTGCATTTTTACTGAACTGTAATGAATGCTCCAATTACACTGAAGGTGATGGAGGCGATTTTCCTATGATAGAAGGGGTGATTGGATCTCCCACACTCCATTTCACTATCTCTCTGCTCTTCAGGCATTCCCACAGACCTGTGGTCAGCACTAGCTGTTGGGGAGGAAACTAAGCCTCCACTTGTGGTAATGCACCCTCTCAGTGCGCTGCCAAGCCGTGCACCAATGAGGTGACTGCAAAATTAAGTGCTTGAAATAAATGAATTCATTCTGGCAGAAATGTGTCAAATGACCTTTCCGCTGCTCATTACACATGGTGCACATTACACCAGAGGAATGCTCCTGTTGTCTGGGCTCCTTTGTCCCTCCCTCCTCTCTGCCTTGTCAAAGGGGAATGGTAATTAATTGAAATCATTTCCATGTGTAAGGTTGTGTAGATCCCTCCTCAAGGTGTGTCAATGGGTCGATAGATATTTGGAGTGTATAGCAGAGTCAGGTGATAAGAACTCCAGTCATACTGTGCTAAATGACTGCCAAAGCTCCATAAAACCAATTCAAGGGCAGAGGAGTTTGAGGGCAGGAAGTAACAGAAAGAGAGAGAGAGAAGGGGGGGATTGTCCCCAGCGGACGATGTTCTGACAGCAGTGACGATGGTCACTATCCACAGGAATTGAAATGTTTTGGATCACTCAAGGCTGGGCACATTTTTCATTTTCCACCCTTTTTTTCCCTCTGATTAAAAGGTTGTTTGTGAGAACTGAACAGTCTCTCCTTCGAGGTGGTTTCCTCCTGCTTGACTGAATGCAGGGCATTTCACCCAGCTCTGTGCACAAGAGAGCAGAGCTTATCCTAATGCAGAGGCTGCCTGTCTGCCTGCCAAGGAGAGATGTGGCTTTAAGAGGCCCATACATGGTGTTGATTAGTTTTACTGAGCGGGTATGCAGAGACCAATAAATTAAATATGAATAAATTAAAAATGTACTCTAGCAGAAAATTGCTTTGAAAACAACCACCTCCCCATTAAAATATGTATAGTAATGCCTTTTATGTGAAGTAACTTGGGATTAGATATCACTGTAAATTAACACGCCACCCAACCGTAGTCAAGAACTTTTCACTTTTAACAAGGACTTATAAAAGAGGTATTTACTCCAGTGTGTTCAGTAATTAATTTGATATTCAAATGAGCTTACAGTATGTATTATAATTGCAAATATCCCAAATAAGAGTAGTTTTAAAAAGGGGTAGTGTCAACAAAGATTGATGAGGCTTCCTTTGAAATTACCATCTGTTTCAAATGTTTACTTGAGGCGGGGTCCCCCCCTCTTCTTCTTTGGAAATGGAGGAATCATGGTTTCCTCCCGCCATTTGGCCATATGTATCTGTTAAAAATTGTTCGTTGAGGGGGAAGTGGAGATGGGGGACACATGAACACATCTCCACACACAACGTAAACATTGAAGGGGATCAGGAACATCAGCATGTGTGATGAGCTCCCACAGATAACGTCTCCGCAACATTTCCATGACATTGTAGCTGTGTTACCTCATTACCACAATGTCACAGCAGCAGTGTGAGGATGTTGTGTTTGGGGTGAGGATGGAGGGGGGTGAGGGGGGTTCAGCTGCAGGTATCGGGCCTCTGCAGATGAGCTGATTAATTAAAGGGAGCTCTATTAAGGTTATTGAGATGCACCCCCCTCCCATCACCTAGCAGCCCCCTCCATGCTCCTCAGTGGTTTAAGGTAGATGCAGCAGAGGGGGGGCCGAGGGAGGGGAAGCATCCTTTCCTCTTTTGACATTAGCCAGCATGCACCCACTTCACACGCCCCGCGACCCTCGCCACAAGTGCCTCTCTGCACCCCACCTTTGCAGGAGCGACGCTCTCTTCAGGCTCCAAAATGGGGCTGCAGAGTTTTTAATCCCTCCAGCCCGTCAACCCACCCACCCCTTACTTCCATCTGTCAGGAGCACTGCTGAAGGAAAGGGGGGGGCGCATCCCTTGTTCCATCCCGACGAATTTTCTAATTTCCTTTGCCTCCATGCTTTGTCCCAAATTCACGCCCCTAACCTATCCACCATACAGCCCCTCTCGTTCTGTCCCCCCTCTCCTCCCACCTCTTTTCTCTGTTGTTTCGGCCAAAGGAGTAAAAGTAAAACTGGAGGCTCCTGTTGGCTTGCAAAAACACAAACAGTATTTTATCAGCATCTGAACCTGCTGTCATCCCATACAAAAAAACTGGCGCTTCCATATTCTGTTGACGTGTTTCAGTCTCTTTAAATTTGTTCCACCCTGAGTCATGAACAAGCACTCCTGTAATTTGCTGTAGGTCATATTCTGCTGAGGATTTTTTTCTTTATGTTTCCCTATAATTAATCAAAAGTCTGGCACCAGACAATGAGCACCATATGCTCAAATCCCATCTCCTCTCCTGACAAAAATTAGCCATACAGGAGGTTGTCTAAACAGACTTACACTGTGGTTGTCTGAAAGGAAAAGAGGCTGAACTCAGACAAATCATTGCTGTGTGTTTTTTTTATTTCTCAAATTCTACCAGCAACATCACATTTTGTGACTAAAAAGCACCCAAAAAAGAAGCGTGTCTAAACCATTTATTTTGACCATGAAGACATAACCATACAACATATTAATTAGTGACACTTTACATGGACATTGCAGTTTAAAATGGGCAGTGACTCAAGCAATCAATTCTAATTACACATCTTCATGCACAAAACTAGGTAGTAAGCTTTAGGGATAGCACTCTCCTGTCAGATTAACTCCAGGAAATGAATTCAGCAACTTGCTACAGCTCCATCTGCTGTTTATACCAGTCTGAGTAAACCAAAGGCAGACAGTGTGTCAATAATGTTGCAGTAATGTTGCAGTCTTTTTGGCAAGCAGCAAAGATAAGTCACATGCCTATTGTACATTCTCATTTTCATAGTTTGTTGTATTTCAAATAAATCTAAAGAACAAATGACAGTGAAAATCAGTCGTCAGTATGTTAAGAAACATCACACGAGATCAGAATGTATGCCTGCACTGTATTTGAGAAAGGTTAACAACCTGTGCTCGCACTTTTAAGACAATTGCCTCCTCCTCCCTGCAATACCTTTTGAAAACAGTTTCAACAAACACACACTACATTCACACAGACACACTAAAACACAGAGCCTGTGCATGAGCACGGAGCCCCCATTGTTGGCACTCATTCACTTCAAGATGCAAATGGGTGGATTTGAAATTCAGCCTCTGTGTGTTATGCTTGGCTACTTTAATGTTGTATCTATGCCGGGGATTATTCTCTCTACAGCGGAAAAAACCTGTGCTTGAATGGCAGTACCCTCAAAGTAGCTTCTACTGCTTTCAATGGCCTCCAAACGAGATTAGACCCGTGGCTGCCCTCAGTCCCAATCCTCTGCATTCAGATGGAGCGTAACCAGCCTGTGTGACGGTTTTTCTGTTTTGACACAGAGTGGGTGCAGTCACTGCATATAGGCCGTTTTAGAATTGAGAGGTCAGAGAAGAAAAAAAGAAAATCCCTAATGTTCACTTTGGCGTTATATAATGATAGCCAATAAAATCTCTTGGGCTCTTTATGAGTTTTCTTTGTAATTAGGCATACAATTCTAAACAAGAGAATACATTTTGCCATTTTACTGAAGAAAAAATATGCAAAATGTTGTGGAACATCTCTGTGTTTTATATTTGGCACATTGTAGTCTTATTCTTATTCCATTAGATATACACTTTGTATTTGAAATATTACCTCGCTACTGATTTAAAGACAGCTTCAACTTTTAATCACACATTTCTTTGAAAAAAAATATTTTGTGGGAGTCCATTTGTACATTTCTTTTCACAAATGTGTCTGTTTGGATATTGAAAATATTACACCAGGTTATTACATCCCTCTTGACCTCTAGCTGATAATTATTTTTTTCCTAATGTAATAAATTAATATTCACTTTTCATACTGCAGAAATTTAATCATTTCTATATGGAAAAAGGCATACATTCACAGTGCATATATATAAAGAAGTGACAAAAAGAATGACAGGATGTGCGGCTAGGTAGTAATTCAGTTATTAAATAACAGTTTTATTAAGGAATGAGCTGTGCTGTGCTCAAATCTCCTGGGTGGCTCTCTTCACTTGACTAACTCTAGGTCACCGCTTTCTAAAACAAAACAAAAAATCCTTCAGCCAGATGCCACCTGTAATATCTGAAAAAACAGACTCAATCTGTGTGTTTGCCGGCAACTATAAAAAGGTGTGAGCCTGTATTTGGGCTGCATGACGTTCTTAAACAGTTGGCTGTGCAACAGTAAGCATTTGTCTAGCAGTTTGGCTCCAGCCAGGGAACACCTCGGACCGAGGCCCTTTCCTTTGGCACGAGGCGCTGCTGAGGCTGAACCCTCAGCTGCAGTGGAGTCCTTGTACTGTTTTCACACCTGAATATGAGGCCCATTTATTTGACACTGCTGTCACTGCTCAGTCTTTGGTTGTCACCATAAAGTTTGCACCATTGACAGCAGTTTCATTCACATCGCTGCTAAATCACAAAATTACATAAAATAAACAGAACTGCATTAATAACATCCATCTCTTCCATCTCTAGCTTGGTTTTTCTCTTGAATGCTCAATCACTTGTATTATCTCTCACTGTTTCTCATGTGATATGGCTCGTATTTTAGTTATATTCTGAAAGGGTATTGGTAGTTTGCGGGTGCCAGTCCTACTTGTACCAGAGGTAGAAGGTCTGTGGTCGTCTGTCTTACTGAGCTCAGATGTTGGTTTCTGTCCTGCACTGATGTCCTTCTTGTCCCGAGGTTTGCGCTGCTTTGCACTTGGCTGTGTCGAGGTTTTTACACTGGCATGAGACTGCAGGGATAAGATTCATATTCTTCTTACATAACAGAATTAAGTATCACATCCATTTTAAAACAGCTGCATGGCTACACCTTTATTACCATTTTGTGTAAGAGGTGAATCTGGCACCATCTAGTGGTAACTGAATGTGAGAGGCAGTAGGCATGGCAAAATGAAGGCACACAGGCAGTCAAATGAGAGAGCTTGTGTTTAAAATTTTTAAAAAGCACAGCTGTTTTTGTTAGATATTTGTTGTTTTTAAATGTAGACCAATATCCAGTTAATTAAAAAGTACAGGATATGTTGAGTGCAACTGAAAATATCATGCAAGACTTTAGAATAAATGATAAATCAAGATTGAACTGAAGTTGTAGGAGGTTTTGCAAACCTGTGTGGTGGAGGGTTGAGGCTGTCCCGCTGTTTCAGAGCTGTTTTTGTGTTTGTCCTGCTGGACGGCGCCACCACTCTCTTTAATCTATGTTCCAAGATACAAGGATAACACAAAGGAAAAAATGAGAGATTGATAGCTGGACTCCATGACTATACATAGTTATTAAGGGCTGACTTATTGAATGGTAGTTTACTTAAAAGGAAAAATCTGTTTTTGTTTTGTTTCCAACCAGTCTCTTGAACACTGAGATTCATAATTATAATTGGCATTTGGATACTGACATTAACGATATTAACAAATCAGAAACTGATGCAAGAATGCAGCATGAGCACACCCACAAGATGTTGTATATTTATAACTTCCCCATAAAACTATTTGCAGCTTTAGGGAGTTTAAAAGTACCAAACCATAAAGTGCATTACAAAAATAATTAGGTAGTTACCTTCACATTTTCCATGTTATTTTCTTAGAGGATTATTAGAGGTCTTGCTATTATGGTTGATAACCCATATGAGCTCTGTACGTTGGTGACTAAAAGTGATTATTAATGATGACATAAAATTTAAACAACTTAAAAAACAGGAGGTTTTACTCTAAATGCTGCGTTATATACTTAAAGCTGGGGTAGGCAGTTTTATTTTAACATCATTTGGCCAAATCCCATATTAAACTTTGAGCATATTGGAATTCAAGTGGACTTTTAAACCTCCTCTTGGCTCAGTTTTCAGGCTTTAGCAAGTCTAGACGGTGATGGGAGACTTTTACCAATCACAGGTCATTTCAGAGAGAGGGCGTTCCTATTGGCTGTTTGACAAATGCAGATGCATGTGAACGTCCCTTTTGTAAAAGCCTGACGCAATGGCTGTCGCTATTCCAGCCTTGGCAACAGCTGCCTACACTGCAGAGCAAGACTAAGAGTCGGACAATAAACAAAAATAAAACACATTTCTGTATCTGCAAAATTAGATGGACATGACATGTTGCTGATAGTTTAGTCTTCTGCTAAACAGCCAGAGACTCATGTTCACACTTTATTCAGCTAAGGCTCTGTCTGTGTGGGCAACTCGACAATGATTATAGATCAGTGTAAGGTAAAGACTGAGTTACTGTCTGAGACGCATGCATATGCCCATGGTCGGTCATGTGGTGGGAGGGGCTTAGGACAGAAAGGAGAGGGCAGTAGGAGTGGGTGTATTGTCAAGTTTTGACATTTTCTCTTACCTATCTCAGATTTTTGCCTACCCAAGCTTTCATGAGATTCTTCATTCATGAGATTCATGAGAGTCTTAATTAAAAAAATAAGCTAATTAATACATGAGCTAAGTGATGTGTAAGCAGACATTAGAGTACATGAAGTAGTGACTTGACATTGATTAGTCAGGAACCGTATGACGTTACAGTCGTAAGAAAAAAAACAAAAACACATAGGTAGTTGAGGTCAAAATGCAGATCTGAGCAGTACCGGCTTGGTAGATATGGAGGGTGTGCAGGAGCTGCTGTCTCTCACAGTGTGGCTCCCGCAGTTGCTGTCAGTTTCTGTTGAGGCTACCCAGGGGAGCGGGGTGGGGTCCAGTGTGCCCTCAAAAGAGTTGAGGGACAAGTCCTCCAGAGTCCTTGTTCCTATTGTAGACAAATTAAATAACATCAATATGATGTGGCATTGGTTTATTTTTTTCCCTCCATTCCTCCTCTGCCTCATTGTACCTCGGTTCTCTCCACTGAGTGATAATCAAATGCCTCATATTTACATATTACAACCACTAACTGTGTAGATTTTACTGATTTGACCTTCCGTCTTAACTTTGACATATCAAGTGGTACTGGGTACTGCACAGCCATTTGTGGTGAGAGTAATTTTGTCTTACCAGCTTTTGGAATCGTTTATCAGGACACCCCAACACATTGTTGTAGAAATACAACGTAAACTGCAGGTAATCAAAATAATCCTATGCTCCGTGCTACATTTCCTGTTAATTCTCACTCAGTTTAAAAGACTAACCTTAAATTGTTTTCTCTTCTCTTCATCCATTTCATTCATATTGTATACCATAACACATTGACTTATAATCACTTGCACAATGCTGTTTATTCAAATTATATGCTCATGACCTGGATTAAGTTATTTGAATGAGTTAATCTTCATCTTACTCTCTTTCTGTTCCAGGTCGTTGCGCATCATCTCCATCACATTGAACGGCATCTCAGGCACATTAGTGTCACCCTGTTGGACAAAGCACCCTGTAAGAGCTCCTTGTGCAACTCATTAAGTAAAGTTTATGAATGCATCCGGAATAATCATTGCCTTACTGTGATCCACGGGGTTTCTAGTAGCTGATTAGCGGACATGCGGTAGGCGGGGTCCGCCTTCAGAAGGCAAGTCAGTATATTCTTTGCTGTTGAGGTGGATGCAAGACAATGGTAAGTTTGTTAGTAACAAATAGAACAGTAAATCTGTATCTATATAATATCCTGCACTGCTTTCTCCTTTATCCAAGATTAAATGTATTAATTATTTATTAGCAAGTGTCACCTGAATCACTGACTGTGTCCCAGATGGGCTGAGTAAATTTGACTTCTTTGTTCTTTATCTCCTCAAGGAGCTTGTCCCTTGTTTTGGCCACAAACGGAGGCTCCCCACATAGCCTACAGGGACACACAGCTCAGATACATGTATTCACTGCGTGTTTGTGTTTGTATATATGTATGTGTTTGTAGGGGTGTGAATCTTTCAGTATCTCACCATTCGATTAGGATCTACTCCAGTCTGTTTTACCAGTGGCATATTATGTTATGGACACACTTTTCCAAAAAAAAAGTGATGCAGTTGTTTGTGTATCCCATTATCTGTGCCATTCTGCAAAGCAACTGCTATCTGTTATACTGCAGAGGGCCACATCACTGACACTTCAGAGAGGGCCCTGATTCTCCTGCCTGCTCTGCCTGCAGTGAACAAAGAGTTTACATCCATATGAGCCCTCCTGCTTGTTAGACTGTCTCCTGATTTACCCTTGTCTCATTATTATTATTAATTATTAATTATTAATTATTAATTATTTATTATTTATTATTATTATTATTATTATTATTATTATTATTATTATTATTATTATTATTATTATTATTATTATTATTGTTGTTATTATTATAGGGGCTACCAGCGTTTATTCTACTGCACGAGGCGCTACCAATAACGCAGAGCGTTACATACAGTAGGATTTGACCAATCAGAGTGCAGTTTGCTCTAGATGACGTGTGGCATACGTATACGGATACAAAGCGTGGGATCATCTTCCGATTGGTGGACAACCGAAACAAACCTCTGACCTCTGTCCAAAGGAACCATGGGAAACCAATATGGCGTTTAGCATCGATGCCAATGCACTTTTATCATCGAAATATGGACGAAATATGGACGGAAGACACCCAATATCGGAGCTATCATCACGGTTTATTGAACAAGGTCCCGTAAAACACGCGAATTCCCAGGCTGGATACCGAGGCCTCTAAAAGAGCTACGATGCATCGGAGAAATCCCTCTGAACGGCACAGCCGGCAGCTTTCACTGGCGAAAAAGTAAGGTGACAAAGATACTAAGACTTTTCTAAATGCTCAAAATTTTAGAGGGTTAAGAATAGACTATTTAGTAGATATAGAGTATAGTCGATGTTTAGGATTTTTGAACTGATTCTGAATCGTTAAAAACGCGAATCGAAAATTCTTATGTGAATCGATTTTATCCCCCGCCCCTATGCGTGTATGTATGTATGTGTTAAATGTATATGTAAAATGTGTGTGTGTGTGTGTGTGTGTGTGTGTATGTACTTACAATATGTACATAACAACTCCTATGCTCCACACATCACACCACTGGCTGTAACCCCGACCGCTCATCATTTCAGGTGCTGAAATTCACACATATACAAATGTATAACTTTTTTTCTCTGAGATATAGACATTTCTGGGATCAAAACTACTTGTTGAAAGTAGTTGACCACCAGTGGTGCTGCAGAGCAACATTTCAATAAACTGATCCCATATTATTTGTATCATGTGTCATTAGCACACTCACAAAAGCACACTAGCCAAAGCTAGCTGTATGCTGAGGACACGGTGGCTGAAGTTTAATCAGAGGACTGGGTTTTATTACCCTTGGATACAGGCTTAAAAACGGGTTTGGAAGAGTGCCCAAAACAACAAAAGACTGGTAGATTGTTAGCTAATAACTTATTGTAACTTTATGAGTCTGTCTCTTCAGCTCCACTTTTTCAGCCGCCCCCCCTCACCCCTCCTCCCTTCCTCTGACCTTGACCCATCCAGCTGGACTAGGGCCGCATAAGTCCAGCTAACTGGGAAAATTCACAGACTTCCCAATGGCCGGTCCACACCTGTGTCAACTGTTGTGATCGTAACTTTCAGTAAGTCTGCAACACCATGTTTGATTTGTGACACTACCTTGTCAAAATTTGTGCACTTACGCAATTAAGTGCATAGTGTATGCAGTGTACTACATATCAGTGTAGAAATGGATGTTAATATATATCATTTTGTAGCTTGCTCCTCAGTAATGTGGGCTTGCTATTAGAGCACAAGATGCAAACAAAATAGAGATCTGCTCATAAAAGCATTGCTTCAGAGCACCACTATAGGTATGTAATGATGAGTATGGATATAAAATACACCTGATACATCCCACATGCAAAAATAGAATTACACTCACTGTGTGCTTACCCAATCAAAAGCACTATGCATGGAATTTACAAATGTCCAACTTATGCACCCTATACTGAGGGTGTGGCAAAGGGCAGCTACACCGCTCATTCAGACTTTGAGCTGTATCCCTGTAGTCATGTGTGCAGTTAACTGGCATGCTGTAGGAAATATAGATGTCATACCCATATAGGTAAGAGTCCCACAAGCTTCCTTCATTATGTTCTCAATCCCTACACCACCTGTCTTCACCGATAGTCCGAAGTCTGTCACCTAGGTAGAGAACAGCATATAAGAAAAGAGGTGACACAAAAAAACATGATTTAGCTAACAGAACCCACATCAAATTTTTTGTTAGGAAAAAAGCCTCAAGATTGAGCACAAACATTGATCCTTGACGATTCACATAAACAGCAACAGCAGGCTGTACGGGCCCAAACACTTACAAAGGGGTATCACATCATTACAAAAGCAGAAAAAAAATCCAGAAGAGAATACAAACGCCTGTGAAATAAAAGTCATTTATGCTGTGCCACAACAACACTGTCTGACAACATGTACAGTATGTGGGTGCCTGTGTTTGTGTGTGAGACGAGGTAAGAAAAACAGAGAGACAGGGACATTTGCGCTGCGGTCTAGCCTTGTTTTAGCTCGCACACCAGGTATCTGCTTTGGCTTGCTCATTGTCAGTGCAGACAACATGTTGTGCTCAGCTGGTCATTTGTTTAAAGATACAGTTGAGTCTCTTTTTGTAAAGGAAGACCAGAGGGAGTCTGTCATAATGAGGCAGCATTTAAAGCCTTTACTAAATATAGAGGAGATAGTGGGCGAAGAAAAAGTGCCCATCAGAGGCTTGTACCCGGTCCGACAGAGATAGTAGCGGTGATGGAAGGTTTCAGTTTGTGTCGCCACCGTACCTTGATATTAATCCTGCCATTATCGTCCTTGCCAAGATAATTCTTCACAAGAATGTTCTCGAGTTTCAAGTCCCGGTGTACGATATCTGTAAAATGTTTGGAGGAAAACTTTAACACAGTCACAATAGTTTTGACATGGATATATGCAGTATTGGGACAAGCAAACTACATGTAATTAAAATAATAGTTTGACAACATTTTGAAGCAGCTTGCTAGTAGTTAAACTGAATTCATATTTGCACAGTGATTCAAGTAGTTCAATAAGATTTTGGCTATTTTTTGTGTGGTACTGAAACTACAAACAAATTTGGTCCATAAAAGGAAAGGAATTTATATTTTATTTTCATTTCACCATAGCATCTTAAGTGAATCAGTGAACTCGATTTCTCTCTAGCAGGGATTATTCTATCATCTAATTTCTCTGATGTTTAAAGGCAAGTTTTAACTTAGACTAGTCATACTAGTCTAAAAGTAAGAAAACTCAGGAAACAGTCAAAATTGATCACAATTCAATCTGAAAAATCTTCCGTCAATCTCAAGAGCCATTTGAAACATTTTTCAATTACCAAAAAAATATTTTCAGTGCCGCTGAAATTATGCACACATTATGAATATTGCACAATAGTTTTTAAAACTTGACAACAACTCACAAAATAAAAGCTTACAGTAAATAATTCTATGGGAAAATGTGCCTCATTATGACAACAGGATTTTCAGAGAGTGAACGCAATAACATTGCATACAGCCTACAGCCTACCTTTCACCAAAAACAAAACAAGAAAAAACAAAAAAAAACCAACAATATATGTTAATATGTGATTTAAATGTACATTACATTACATTAATAACATTTTTTTTCTAAAATAACAAAAACCAACGTGTATTTCTGGTGCCGACTAGCGAGAGAGGCAACATTTATTCATTTAGTTGGCTAATTGTGCACATCCCCACTCTATAAATTAGCTTTGCTGTAGTTTCACTTCTCCAGTGTGGAGTCAATGGTAACTTGCAAATCTATGCTTTCAAAGTAGCTTCTCCAAAGTGTGATGTATGTGACAAGTAGTTGCTGTAATCAATATTCAAATCAATATTTTTATATTAACAAATAACAATAGATTCAATGAGTGAGAACCACAACTCACTGAGAAGTATCACAGAATTCTGCAGTTGTCACTATAATACCAAAATGATCCATAGGTAAATCTAAAGTCAGGAGCAGAGCTCTGAAGAGATTAAAGTCTGTGATCAGAGGTAAGTGGAACACGATCTGCAAATGTCTGTCACCACAACAGCGACGGTATGTTTTACACTAACAGAGTCATCTATTTACCTTACTTACAGTGGGCCGGGCTGATGGGCCTCGTTAACAAAACTTGGTGGAGTGAGAGAAGGCAGGAGGAAAAACACAGTTTGCCCTGGGCAGTCCTTTTCACTGCACTGTTTGAAGCAACCAATTATAACAGTGTGGATGGTGTGTAAAAGGTAAGTCAGACCAACTGGTGTGCATAAAACAAACACCTGAAAATGTTCTCTTTTGCTTTATCCATTTTTTACTCAACTGTTTGCTGGCAGCTGAACTCTCAATTTCATATCCAAAAAAATGTCTTGCTTTGATAGAGCGACATAAAAAATTTAAATTACACTCCTTAATGTACACTCCTTTCTTTTGGTTATTTAATAAATAGTGCCCAGAGCATGCCGCGTCATTATTACCAAGGATAACATCTTTTTTGGTGCTTTATATTTTAATCACTCTAGTAACTCCTGACAAATGGCAGCTGAGTCTGATAAAGAACAGCAAAAATGTTAAAGCTTCATGAGTGGTCATTTGACGAAAAGGGTTCTGGATATTCAAAGCTGGCGCTTTCTTATTAGTGTCATTAGTCTCTATAGAGGGCAGGAAAACCAGCACAGAGGGACTTTCCATGTGAGAACACACCTATTAATCAGTATTGCTCCCTGGCTTGTTGTAAATTAGTCATTAACCACATGTAATGATGCCTCACTGCCAGGCAATGTCCTAAATTACCTCTAACCACAGATTTCACCATTAAAAGGGGAAACAGCATTTCCAATAAAACATGCAGATTTAATTAAAATGTGGATCATGTGTTTTTCTCAGGAAATTGTTTATTGTTGCTCTTTTATCAAAATGAGCCACACTTCTATAATGACTGAATGGCAAGATATCTCACGTCACTGAGGGCAACACAATTTGAGTAAAATAATGACATCACCGACTATTATAACTTAATTGAAGCACATGTTATACAAAACACAGCCTGAGCCAGACGCAAGGTGTTTTCCCAATCCACCTTTGCACTGAATGTAAAAATATTAAACACCCAAAACTAAAACAGAATCTAATTCTGCCTCAGCCACATAAAAGTGCAATTACTGTGAAAAAATGTAACCAAGCTGCAACCCTCAGGGCTGAAAAATAGTGCCAACACCGAAGAACCAAAAACTATAGTTCCTCAGATGGTCACTTGAGACTGGCTCTAAAAGCAAGTCAGTCCTCGTAGATCCCTCTGTTAAAATGCCCAACTTTACAGCAGAAATAAACATGTTTACAGCCTGTACAAAAAACAGTTCTGGTTTCTAGAGCTAATTTCTCCATTCAAAACAACTGAACCGGGGATGAATTTTAACTCACACATTTCCATTTTCTTTAGGGCTAAAAGTAGCAACACCTTGTCTGCGAGGCCCCCGAAGTCCAAGATGGCATGACTGAAATGCCAAACTCAAGGCTTCAAAACGTGAGTCTACAAACCAATGGATGACATCACTGTGGCTGCATCCTTTTTCTTTTCCTCTTTATTTTTTTTTATTTATTTTTTTTTACAATCAATGGAAGTAAGTTAAAGCTCCAGTTGGTAACTTTTATGAAAAAAAATAATGTTCCTCCTGCCTGCCTCTACTGGAATTTAGTAGAATCAAATGCAGTGCATTTGATTCTACTGAATTGTTCGTCTTGTCTTCTGGTCATGTCTGTTGCAATAGTAACCACACTTGTATTTTGTCACACCTGTAAACATTGATTTCAAGGTGAAGTGATGACTCTAATCACTGGAGGTCATCAAAAGCTAGATTTCCAGCTAATGTTAAGATTATTTGTAACAGTTCCAAAATGTCAATGTGTAGAATGACATTACCTCTTTTGTGAAGGTAGACAATGGCGTCAGCTAAGCTACGGATGATGTGCTTTGTTTTTTCCTCCGTCAGGAACTTTTTCCGTTGCAACAGCTGCCTCAGTTCACCTCCACTGCACAGTTCCGTAACCAAGTAAGTCTTCTAGAAAAAAGAAAAAAAACTAAATGCATCTGACCATACAGTTGGTTGGCCTGTGCTTATTGGTAATATGGATGCAGAGACGCACAGAAATAAGAGACTTTGATATGTCACATGCATCACACATAGCCCACTCTCTTTATTAGACTTACTTAAAATTGTTACTTACAGGTCAGCAGTGCTCACCTTTGCTGTTTGGTAGACTTCCTGAAGATGTATTATGTGAGCGTGATTCACTTCTTTGAGAATGTTTATTTCTTGCCCCAGCATCTCTGATTTTGAACTTCCTGCCTGAAATGACAGAAAGGCAAATCACAGCTGATGGAGTTTCAGCATGGCTGTGGTCATTTGTTTCTCTCTTAGCATTAAACTCTTATTGGCGCAACTTTTTATCACGTAAAAAAAGGCCTCACAGAGGGATGCCAAATGCACTCACCGCTGGTTTGGAAACCTCCTTAATAGCCCAGTTTGTCTGTGTCCCAATGTGAGTGGCTTCATAAACAACTCCAAAGCTACCTTGCCCCAATTTCCTTCCAAATTCATAGATTTCCTATGGGGATGAGAAAGAAAACATTAATACATTTGTAATCTACACCTGCTCACTGTCAGTCAGAGAGAGCAGAGGATTTCCCTTAAGCTTGTGTTTAAGACTTTGGGATCATTACACGGTTTTGGATTACAGAAACATTACGTTTTAACTCAAGACCTAAATTTCAAAGTACATCCTAATTTCAAGCTCTCTGAAAAAAAAAAAACTTGCAACATTTTCAGGTCTCTGGAGATGCAGAATATAGTATTTCTAATCAAGTTACAAATGATTAAGTTGCTGTTGCAGTTCGTTCAATCTCAGGTCTAATTAACTTGATCATTATCTGTGTGCATGCAAGGCTGAGCACTGGCTGTTTTGGATTTGGCAAAGGGAGCAGTCAAATTCCCCAATGAAGGGGTTCTATACAGCAGCAAAGTGAAGTTTGATCCTCTTCTGGTGCAGATAAGAGTGCACTATAGAGGTCACCAGTGAGTGTATGTGACTTCTTCCTCAGTGGTTTCCCCATAGCACAACACAGGACTGCAGTGAAATCATGTAAAGAAGCTTTCCATACCCTGAGGTCAGCATCATCCTGCAGACGTATGAAAGGTACATTCCTCTCCAGTGTATCTTTGCTGGTCCGCGGGGACACCATGTTCATGCCCAATCCCCTAACATAGGCTTTTGTCATCTAGAGATGGAAGGAGAGCGCAATCATTATCTCTGAAATTCCTTGTCAGGCCAAAGGACGCAATCTGTCCATGACAGGAATTCCAGAAATTCTTTTCAAACTAGATGGACACTTGAAGAGTGCAGAACTCTATTAAGCCAAATGATCCAGTCTACTATATGTGATAATAATCAAATAATCATTTCATCTTTTTGAGCAAAAAAAGACAAACATTTTCTTTGCTTCTTAAACATGATAATATATATATATATTTTTTCAAACATCATAAACTGAATACCTTTGTTTTTTGGATTGTTGGATGAATGAAATATACAATTTTAAGACCTTACCTCTGGCTCTGGGAAATTACACAGGATTACATAGCATGTTTTAATATTTTCTGACATTTTATTGATAAATTGAGTTATCAAGAAAATAATGGGCATATTGATAGATAATGAAAATAATTGTCAGCTGTCGTCCTAATGTAAATTTGCTAGTGTAACTGCTATAAAGGCCTACTTCTGGATATATTTTTTAAAACTATTAGAATGATGTCAAAATTTGGTTGTGCCTAGCAGAAGTCTCATCATCCCAGCTATGCATTTATTATATTTTTAAATTGCAGTCAATACTATTACTTGTTCTCGTGAAGTATCAACTGAACATTTTTCTCTGGTTGACTTTATTGCAGACAATTCACATTTGGATGTGAGGAAATGATAATTAGTTGCATGATATGTGTGTATTTACGTTTCCATAGCCTTATTTTGAGAAAAAAGCATTGTTACATTTGTACTGTTTACTGTCCCCAAGTGCTCCATCATGACTCCTTTTTTAAATTACATTTGCGCAACTAATTACAAAGGCCACCCAAGAGGACCACTGGAACACATGAATGTTAATTCTGACATGAAGTCATCGTATTTCTATAATTGCCAATGTTTATTATTGAACGTTACTACAACCCACTGGATTTTAAGACATGAGGTATTTATTCCGCCAAGGCCAAATGCCCCATCTCGTACTGTTAACAAAAGTAAAACAAAATGTTTTTTGCTTGCCCATGCTACACTCTATCACCAAGTTTAAAAAATCAGGCCAGTGGTTTTTCCATAATTCTGCTGACAAACAAGACAAACCATACCCGAAAACATTTCCTCCTTGGCAGAGGTAATAATAACAACATTTCTTTGATCATTTCATTATTTACTGTCATAGAAAAATCTCAGTGTGAATGCTGTCATGGAGAGGGATTTCTTAAAATCCTGTGTTTATTATAGGCCAACACACTTTCACAATATTGTATCAATTTGTATTAAATACTGGTTGCTAAAAGCCCATGCCAAACCATAAAAAAGACAGACTGACAAACATCTTTTTGCCAACTAAGACAAGGTCAAGACAAGACCAGTCCTGCTGTAAGTTCTCTCATTTTTTCATGTTGCAGTTTACTTAACAGCTTTTAGCAACTCAATACAGTAGCTGGTCTTATATTGTCACCACTGCAACTTTTAGACGACCGAAAATCCAAATTCCAATGGCATTAAACTTGCAATAAACTAATTTGTTTCAGCACTATCTGAGATGATAACATTTTTCCAGAAACGGTTACAGCTTTTCTTCCAATTTGTTAATAAAAGCAATCATCACTGCTTTCAAAAGCTTAATTTACCCATACTGAAAACACTATTTTTAAATTAGTGCATTGGTTGGTGTTTTAAAAAAGTAACAAAACTAAAGATGTCTACACCTCAAGAAGTAGAATACATCACTGAATATTTACTACCTCTCGTCTAACTTTTTTTATCGCTGGTTTATGACCAAACTGCTGACTCTGTCTGAGCCCATATTACCTTTAAGCACAATTTACCCAGCTTGAAAAACAGTATCTAAAGCCAAATTAAATGTAAAGCAATTATCAAATGATGACTGGGAGCGATGAAGTGGATCCACCACATGCACAGCAATTAATTATTAACAAGGAAGCGGTGTCTTTAACCTCTTCACTCTGATGCATTATTTTAGCCCTGACAGGGCTCTCATAACAGACCTGTCTCTCCCATTATCTTCTGTCTATTTTCCAATCAAAACGATTGTGACAGGATCTGGAAATTCCAATCACCTCAATCACAGCTCATTTGTGGGAGACACGGGCATGTGATGAGTGTATCACCAGGGACTTATTGACTGGAGGAGGAGGGTCCTGTGCATCTCAGGTGTCTCTAAGACAGAGGTGTCTGGTCATTAGCCTCAGATCCCCAATGCAAAGGAAATTGGATATCAGGGTCAAGGAGGGGTGAGAAGTCTGACCTCAAAAAGGGTCACGAATAGACATGGGTCTTAAATTGCTTTAGGCCTGGGGTTGTCTATCTGTAATCTCTAGACCAGCATTTCTAACATTACAGATTAAACTACAGGTCAAAACGCAAACTAGATTACTTACATGTTTCTGTTTTCTAACTTAATTACTTCAAGTTTTTACACTGAAGCTTGCAACCAACCAGCTGAGGACTTGAAGGGCTGCAGGAAGAAAATTAACCCAAAAGTGATCAGACTTGGCCCTCAAATGCACCCAAGAATCAATGCATTTGAATCCTAATAAAAACGGATATGCACAGTTCCTTTACCTCAACTGTCAAGTGAAAAAAAAACAGTTAGGGCTCTACCCCGCTTAGAATTATGCCAGTTGAATCACATTTGGCTGTTCAATACAAATATTCGATTCGTTTTTGTTTTCCATACAAAGTTTTACACTTTTAGTGGGGCTCGTCGGGACATTCAGTGTGACAGTGGCATTCACGTAATATAGTAAACAAGCTAAATGCACTAACGATGGGTTGTAAATGTGCAACATTTTTTGCCAACACTAGATCCCAAACAAAAGCCAGAGACTGTATCCTGTTAACTTGCTGTAAACTGTAAATTCACCACCTCTAAGCAGAAGGTCTCTCCCTCTCCACTCTGCTTCTCTGTGCTGCTGTCTGCATGTCTGTAGCAGCTTGTACCGAAGAGTAGCCTTAAAATCAAGAGCACTTACTCCTCAGCAAAATCTGGAGAACAAAACATCGCCAGAAATACACTGCACAGCACGTTAACATGCAAAAAAAAAAACCCCAAAACCACTACTCGACTTAAAGCAATCTCAATTGGCTGAGGTTCTCTGATTGATGATTTGACTCTCTGACTTTCAAGCAGCAGCCCTAGAAATCATAAATGCTATTAAGAGAAGCTGCCAATTCTTTTAAGACGATTCAACAGCAGGGCAGACTGTAACAGGCAGGATGTTCCTGCTGTTCCTCCAAATCCCACCATTCTTCAGTGCAGCTGAACCAAACAACGTTTAAAAAAATGCTAATGCAGACACAATCCTTTTCCAGCTTGCAACTTGGCCAGTTTTGTTTGCTGCATGACCAAATTGTTGGAAATAAAAACTCTCAGCAGCGGTGGGTAAGAATGGTGCCCCTCTGCCACCTGCTCACCTAAAATAAAATGCCTTCTATTAAGCCAAAATTCTTAAGTTCAAGTACTTTTATCAGCAGTGCTAACTTGAAATATCTCCTTGAAAGACCAAAACTGGACTATTTCCCCATCTCTACACAGATGGAGGGTTGATCCAAACATAAATTATTGACCCTTTAGACCAACATCAGTTTTGCTGTTCTCATTTAGACGCCTTTCAGAAGCATTCAACCTTTGGGACCTGAGCACATTGGTTTGATTTCTTTTGTAAACATAGGGAAAAGGCAATGAGCAACATGGCAAGAAATGTCTGGCAAATTGGGATTTTTTTATTATTTTTTTTTTTTAATGTAAAAGGTGACAAGAAAATTACCTTAAAATTAGCTGTGGGACAATTACTAGATAATATCCAAAAAGGGAAAAATGTCCAGAAAAGTATATTTTTAATTCTTATACTCGTATATTTAAAATTATGTTACTGAGAAAAAAATATTATTTTTATTTCTAGTGATTTCTTGAGGCAATTTTCTTATTTCTTTTGTTGTTGTTGGTTTACTTTACTTTTTTCTTTTTCCCTCCCTTTTTTTGCTTAACATTTCTAAATTCTTGCTACTTTTTGGGCCAATTCTTATCAAGTTGCTCATTATCTTCTGCTTGTGTTTTTGAAAAAAAATCAAGACAGTTTGCTCAGGTTTTAAAGGGTTAACTACATCGATTAATTACTAAATAACAGTAGACAGTACAAATTAACAATGTCAAAAAACAATGGTCTTTGTTCACATGCAGACACACAGAAAGATGAGCAAACATCGGGGCGCAGCCCAACCCTGGGCAGACACAGGCTGTGGTCCGCCTTTTATACCGAGTTGGCCTCATCTCCAGTTTCAGCAGGAAGTAATTAGAGCCAGTGGTTCATCACAAGTCAAGCCCATACTTGCCTCATCTCTCCATCGTTCTGTCAGACAGCAATTTGTGTTTATTTACACTACTGAGTGAACAAATATAGGTAGAGCCTAATGACTGGGAGTGTGGGGGATACTGTCTCGGAAGACAAAATCAATGTCACTTTGGAACAATGAGAGCATGGACATACAAGGGATGACTCAGATCCTGTGTGACTTTTCTTCCCTTTAAAACTGCTTGTCTTTCATTAACTCAAGGTAATATGTATTTACTCTTTCTCCCCTCGTGATGTCAGAAAGACTGCCACTAGCCCCTAGAGCAGAAATACTCTACGTATGGTCCATGGGACAGATTTAGCCTGTGATAGGGTGTCAGTTGACCCACCGGCCACTTTCTAACTCACAATAAAAGCAAATTGGGACTTGCTTGCACTTTGAATGTAAAAACATTTCCAGAGTGCATAGAATAGCAACAACATAGAGCATATTTAAAGTAAGAATCCCAGAACACCTCAAGATCCAACCTAAGCCTTGAAAGTCCTCAAATACTATAATGGCCCCTCTGCACACCAGTGCAGGGCTTGCTTTGGCTTTTGAGTGAGGACAGCAAATGTATAAAGGTTGAAAACAAGCAATTAAGTTATTATACAGTACCGATTATTAATGCTTGTTTACTAACTTGCATCTGACCTTCTGAAGTGGCCATCAGGCAAAGTAACTATCCGGCCTTCAGCCTGCGGGGGTATTTAGATCACGCACTATAAATCTAATGAACAGGGAAAAAAAATCTGATAATGTTTCAGAGATGGCAACTTCTGTTGTTTCCTGGCATATGCTGCTGCTGCTGCTGATTTATCACTTTTAAAGTAGGAAGTCGTATCTGTTGGTCATTTAGGGCTGAAACAATAAGTCGATATATCGATGAGTCGATCGATATAAAATAAACGGAGCATAATTTTTGCCCCATGGATTTTTGTTCGCCAGAACACCTTATTTCAGCAACAGCTTTTTCCATCTGCAAAAAGGACTCTGAATTTTGCCTTTTTTACCCTAAAATAGACTTCATCGTTGCACCATGCGCTTAAATATCCACCTAAATATCCACTTTTCTTTTCCTACCCAGTGATACTGTGATCATTATTGCGTGATACTGTGCGATATAGTGTTGTCAGAAATATATATTAATTGATTCATATCGGCTCTGACGACTTGAAATGGCTTGAATACTTATTTTCTGCAGTATAGGTACTCTGGTACCAACTGCGCTTTTTTGTTCTCTCTTGTTAATGTTTACTACAGTCATTCTGCTGTTCTCTGCTACTAACCAAAAGGAGAAAAGTTGTAACTGTCAAGTTGCTATATTTATCTTTTGATTAGAATATATAATATTATGACCTCAATGCCAGTTTTTTTTCCCATGTTGTTGAAAATAGTATCAAATATTGATATTTTTCAAGGCACTGAAAAGAAGTTAGGGATTCCAGTACTGTAACAAATTTAATGTGATATGAGTTTTATAGCTGCCAACTGATGTCTGTCTATGTGCAACTCTGCTGTGAACAGGTATGTCACTATGATGTACCAAAAACACATTTCACCAACTTTGGTCATGTGATCATTAAATTGAAGTGAATGTTAACTGTTTGTTTTAAACATATATCCAGAAAAAAAAGAAAGAAACTGGGTCTAGTTTCAGCTTTTTCAAATTTCCAGCTTTTTCTGTTTATACAGTTAGACTGATGTTCTGGGCAAACAAGATATGCCAAAATATCTTTGGTTGTGGTTAATCAATTGATTGCAAAAATCACTGACTAGATTAATTGATGATAAACATAATCATTCTTTGCAGCCGTACCGCTGTTCATAAGCGGCCCTCACCAGTAAAACAACTGCCACATGCCAAAATCTAGTAATGATGTATCCCAGAAAGAAAAGGCCAATGCTGCTGAAACCACCGTGTCAAAACAGTTACCACTTTTCAATCTC
This sequence comes from Plectropomus leopardus, assembly GCF_008729295.1. Classification (NCBI taxonomy): domain Eukaryota; kingdom Metazoa; phylum Chordata; class Actinopteri; order Perciformes; family Serranidae; genus Plectropomus; species Plectropomus leopardus. The sequence continues at coordinate 18,207,116 of NC_056463.1, forward strand.
ACCCAGACCATCAAGATATTAGACGATTCAATTATTGCGCAGGGCCTTTGCTTTCTTTGATGGAATAAACAGCAGAATAAATTAGGCTTAAGCGGCTCTCTAATGACGGCGCCTCAAGCTGTAACAAGCAGCCGCTAAAATATAGCCCGAAAATCAAACAAAAACAGAATCTTACTTACTGCAATTAAAATGTACTCTGCTATCCGTTTTGCTTGAGCCCAAATATTACATTTTCCTCATGTGAAACTTAATCATTTATTGACAGCTTGGCTTTGATGACAAATGATAAACTTCACAGTCCTAATGAAGCGTGGAATTACATTACCTGATGAGGCAAGAAATTGCATGTTTAGAATGCAAATATAGAGCCCATCTACTTCACTAGGTTATGAGGTGACTCTTAATATTATGCAGAGAGATTATCAAAGCCCGTGGTCAAAATGTAATATACCAAGAACACATCAACATTAAACCATTAAAGCATACAACAGACGCACTGAAGAGCTGTGAAAATACAGACTGCTGATGGCTACAGGACAAAAAGGGGGTGCTTTAAGCTATTCCTACACTGAGCAAGCAAGCAACGTTAAGGCATGTAGTGCCCCTATAAACAAATCATTTAAAGGCCGCTCCAAGAATTCCTTCTGTCTCCAATGGTCATGTTTGATAAGTTTCTACTGGCAAGAAAACATGCTTTGCCAAAAGGAAGGAAAAGATCAAATTTTGCCATTTGCTCTGAGCACTCCACATGTTGCTGGAAGATAAGGGCCAACAAATTCAAATTTTCTCATTGGTTTAATCCTGGTTAAAGCTAATCTCTGCCCTTGCTGGGCTCAGCCTTGGGAAGCTAGGAGGGCAGACATCTAGAAAAATGTAGGCCATAGCAGAAACAAGAACAAATCAAATTCATTTCAATGACAACCCGGAGAGAACTCAGCACATTCATATCAGAATACACAGATGTCTACACATTCAGTTATAAATCATTCATTGTCAAACTGCCGAGCTGATAACGTTGACGCTCTTCACTAAAAAAAAATTTTGAACGATATAGAACAAAAGATGCAGGACAACCTAATGTTTATCAAAATTACAATCTGTTTTATTGCCAAGTAGCAGTGTTGTAGTATTCAAGATCAGTCTCAGGCTCAAGACCACTTTTTGAAAATCTCAGTCATGACTTGGACTGTATCACACTTTTACTGTCTTTTGTCAGCCCCAGACAACAAGAACTCTGGATTTTCTTTCAAGGCCAGTCAAAACTACAACTGCATTTTATTAAATTGCCTGTGCCAGAAAAAGAAGTGTTTAAAAAGATAGTTAAGGAACATCCCCACACATATAATTCAGCCCTGCAGTGCCATTTGTTTATTTTATCATGACATTCTAATAGTGCTTAAACATACACATATACAGTATATATGGCAATAAAATAGGTTAATAAAGATGCATTTTCATGTTTTCTGTGGCTGTATTTATGGGAATGTGGATTTTTCAAATCAGTTCCATAAGTGCCTTCGATTTGCATGCTCCACATTTTATCCTGAGTGAGCCAGCAATCACACTGGTCTGGTCATGGTCTTGTCTCAGTCTTGATACACTCTGATTTTGGTCATGACTTGATCTTGGGCTCAGGGGTATTGTTTGAATGGGGGACCAGAATTAGACATTGTTATAATACCTGGGGGGCATTTGCCTCTTGCATCATATGAAAAAAACTCGAGTGCAACAGTCTGTTATTTCAGTGAAAAAGTATTTAAGCATTCAGTATGCTTCTTACTGCGTACTACTTACTTACTGCTTCTTTACAGTGACAGGAAGTATCTACTGTGTGGTTTTTGCTTTTTTGCTGACTGTTTATGAAAACACAATTGGTCTGCCTGCGTCGTTTCTACTTGGTGCATACCTAGAAACTATATGATAGTCCTGCCAGGTGAATGGGGAAAAAATGCAGAGTGAACCTTGCTTGAGTAACCAGTATTGTGTGGTGGGTTGCCTATAGCATATTTTGAACAACAAGTCGCAGGCCATTTAAAATTGGGTCAAGGGCCACAATTGGTCCCCCGGCTGGCTGCCAACTAAGTTTTAATCACAAGTAATTTGCTGTGATATATTCATGCACAATATAAATATAGTATGAGAGAATTAAATAAAAACAAGTACAACATAAATCAAGAAGCATCTACATGGAAGAAAATTCTAACATAAGTATAAACAATACTCTAAAATCATGTACAATGCATTTAAACAAAAATGAAAGAGCAGTGCAGTTTTTAGGGACTGTTCATAATTTATGAAAGGGGAAGAGGTGGTCCAAAAACAGGTGAGGCACTCCAAATATTTGTTAAGCACTGGGGAGGGAGTTATGTTTTTTTGATTTGGCTTACGGAAGGGCCATTCAACTTTAAATGGTCGTATTTTGTATTTATTTAAAATAACCTCAGAACCCCAAAATCCACAAGTGGGTTTGGAGGGCATGTTTTCTTTAAAAATAACAAAAATAACACCATTTAATTAGCCAGAAACTGTGAAATATGGTTATTTATGGTGGAGGAAAGGAGGGTCACGCAATTTGCCACAGCAACTCTGGGATGTACAAGGAAAAATATTTGTAGCTCTGTGGGGGAGTCACACTGCAGCCCCTACTCTGATAAATAAAGCACAGTCCCTTAAAAGAGTGTGGAGATAGGCAATGTTGTCCTAGGAATGAACAGGGGCTTACTATCCGAAAATTACCAAATTGTGACACATGCTGAGGCTTTAACTGAACCAAAAATTCAAAATCAGTGCTTTTTCAGTAGGGGTCTTACTGACAGGGATAGCAGTAGTTAAAATATATTCAGTGCACAAATGCTTCAGGTGTTGTACATATTAACATCGACTGCTCAAACTAGGATAGCAATAACCTCAACTTATTGTGTTAGTTAACCTATATGGCTCAGTGAAGGTATTTTTGTGCTCTAAATGTTCTAGATATTCTCGCAGCGTTAGTTTACAGTTCATGGGAAATGCCGACAGTAAAGCTGTATTTACCACGTGAGCAAGCTAATATTGTTACAGATAGCTATTTAAACAGCCTGGTATACTGTCATGCATGTACAGGATAGTACATGACGACTGAGTCACGGTCACTTCGCCGTTAAAACGTCTTGTAACGTTACAATAAAATAAGTTCAAGAAAGCACTTGTAAAAACATAAAATAGTGTAGACATTTTGATAATCATTTTTTAGCTAAGCTAGCGTTCCCCACGCGTTGTCATGGCAACGAAACATGAAGTTTGCGTTTACCGAGACATTGACGGGTTAAAACAACACGCGTTTGCTTGCACCTTGTAAAACAATGTAACTGGTGCTTATAAAAGAGTCAAGAAAAGTTTCTTACCTCTCAGAGTAGATCATTTTTACTCAGCAGGTTGGTCTTCAAGCAAAAACTTTTTCAGCGAGTGACTAGGGGAAGAGAAAAGGGACAAAGCTCCTATGAATGAGCAGCGCTCCCTCGAGCCGTCTCTGTGCGCTCTGTCCGGGGCTCGCAGCGCCCCTGCTGGCTCGTGTATGCAGACCAACGTGATAATGAGACCTTTTCAAGATAAACGTGAACACGACAGGACTGTGACCGAATTTACAACGTGCACGGTAACTGTAAAGTATCCTTTATGTAAGCGAATGGGGAACCGTTTTTCCCCCCTGTGGCATCCTGGATTTTTCTGGGTCTTTAGTCTCCATCTAGTGGACAAACTGGAGGGTTTTTCATTTTTTTCATGTGCAATTCATTTTCAAACAACACAAGCGCGTTATCTGTTTAGAAAATCAGATAAATATAACCTCAGAAGGTCAATACTTCTTGCAGTTTATCACCTGAAGCCACAATTATGGTAAAGGTTTTAATTTTTTGTTATAGGAATTTCATCAAACTATTTTAGGAGGGTGTTTTGGACACAGTTGCTGTGCATGTATTTGAAATAGTTTTTGTTCTGCCTATAATTCAAGTGATGTAGACTGATGATGACTTTTAGTGTTTTATTAATGAAGATATATCCTGAGTGTATTTGATGGTTTACAACACCTGCCACCATAGAGCTTGACAACCTATTGCTGTTCATTTTGTATAAATATAGGTTCAGTTTCAACTTTTAAAACATTTTTACCTGACAATCATAAATGGCATGGAGTAAGTGTGCAGGATTTACTCTATTTCTTCAATGTACAGATTACCAATTAAACACAATTTTAAATAATTATCTGGAAAACTAAATGACATCAATGAGAGGTTAATTAAAAGGAGTGTGTTCAAACCATGTTCTCCTATAGTTATTGCTGCTACTGGAGCAACAAACCCTTTTCTCTTATGCTGTTCAACATTCTGCCAAGACACATTGTCAACTCAGCCAGACACCAGCACAGCCATTTGACATGATCTCACGCTGACACCAGCTTTTATCCACAATTATGGCGTAAGATCTTTTTTTCCTGGATTTACAAGAACATTTTCTCATCACATCTCTTGTAACATCAGAACTACTTACTACACTTACAATTTAAAAGTCTTTGTAGATAATTTCTACTCCAAACACAGAACCTTTCTGCTTTAATGTTCTTTTGAATGCAGCTTATCATTCATGTGTTTTTCTTACTCTTTACTTTTGTTCCCTTTATTATACAGCTCATTTTCTTAACAGTGTGTAACAACAGGGAACCCACTAAAAACCTGAGTTAGGCTCTAGTTCCTTTTGCAAACAGTTTAAAGTGTGAAAGGGGTTTTTGTAAATCTTTAACCAAACTGGTATTTGGACAGCTGGAATTTTAACACGTTTTTCAGGACTGAGCCGAAATATTCAATATTTACATTTTTAGGTGTTTTTGAGAGCCTCATCCTAGATACATATCCTTAAAAAGAACAAAAAAGGGGGTTTTGGTTTATGCTGCTAATCCATACGATTGAATGATGCCCAGTAGAATATCTCCACATATTTGTTGACCAATAAAAATTGGTCTCCTTTTGTTACATACCATACATTCTAATTAGTAACCACTGATTTCCTCCATCAGGCAGACTTCCGCCTTTTACCAAAGACATTATCGATGAGTTTGTCCATGTACATGGAGCCATTGTTTTGTCTGCGGCCTGAACAGTGCTTCAGAGTCTCAGTCACATGACAAATGAGTTTTGTGAAGAGGCTGGATATCACAAAGTATTCCTCCTCTGCTGCTGCAGACGCCTCCAAGAAGTGGCAGTTGTCGTCCTGAGTGTTTTACGTTGGTTTTCTTTTGATAGAGATCATATCGTGGAAATCGTGAAATGATTGCAGTTAAGCTTAGATAGATGTAATGCAGGATCACTGATTCAGAATTGACAAATTGTCCACATTGTCAGCGTTAATCGCTACTTTGTCCTTTTGAAGCACCATTACTTGTACTCAAGCTGCAGCGGCTTTATGCTTTCCACTGTCACAGTCAGAAAGTTTACGCTTCTGAATGTCTAGTAATATGCAACTTAAAATGGCATTAAAATATCAGCTAAGTACTTTTGTTTGAGCTACCACCTACGTGCTAATCATACAAGTGTACTTTATCAGACGGATAACGGCTGCAGCTCGGTCAGTTTCCAGTAGTGTTCAGTCATAGAAACACTCACCTCCTGTTAGATATGCATCTATAGTCTATAGCAAATCCTGTTGAAATAGGCAGCTAGTTTGCTAAATATACAAGCTGTCATTACATTGCGATGTGTTCATGGTTGGCTGGATTAAAAACCACCCACTCTTGTGGCCATAAGCACAGTTGTCTTACCTTGGCGTGTCTATTTGTACATGATTATTTGAAAAGTAAGTTCTTCCAGTGGTGTTTTAATGTGCTGTATGTGTTCTTGTTTGTCTCTCTCTTTTAAGCTGGCTGCCTCCGTAGGAGAGAGCAGTCCAAGACGGGTGGAGACGACCATCCTGGCCTGCCAGAAAGGTATATGTCACACTTAGAGTAGACATTAGAGTAGCATTGTTTATAACCCATGGACCTCTACCACAATTGTTTCACTGTGCATAACACTACAAACAGTATAACACAGAGCTCTTCACTCTTAAACCGGACCAGGCCGATGCCCATGTCTACATTCAGGGAAAGGTAGCAAAGACAAGGAATATAGTTGTTGAGGAGGAGGAGGTATACCTGCAATCCTTCTTTGAATATCCCACACCCTTCTCTTCATTTGACATACACCTAGTAGATGGCGTTTTGGGTATGACACAGCGCTGCAAAAACGGACTAGTAGAATGGAAGCTTTTCCTGATACCTCATGGAAGACAATTTGTTGCTTTGCCTCTCATTGTGATTAACTGACCATTTAAACCTCATCCAACCACACACCTGAACCACCCAATTCCCCTGCTTGTCCACTGTCTTGTGTGTGTAATTATGTCTGTCTGACTGTCTGTCCACCTTGTTGCTGCCTCTCTAGCCACCATGGCCCCATTCTCTAATCTGCCCCCGTCTCCTCACCTGAACCTGAACAGTAAGTAGTCACTTTAAGATGTTTTTATCAACCTACACTATCTTGTCATCATATTAACTAATTGTGTGATATATTTGTAAGACATTATTCATCACACAAGAGTACCACCTGTACCAGGTAGTATTTGTATCTCTACCAAACTTACTACTAATTCAAGTACACTTTTTTGCGCAATTTTTGTGTTTTAGGTCAAGATGAACCTCAAAGTGGTCTCAGAGAAGGGCAACAGAACTGGTCCAGTGGCAAAGGAGTGGCTTTCAGATGGGCTTGCTTGGTGGCCCCCTTATTGGGACAAGTTCAAAATCCTCAGTAGTGTCCAAAGAAGGGTTGTCCCTCAACCAACAAAGAGTTGGAAGCAGTTTGCTGCTCATGTGCTCTATGAATCAGGTAATTTTCTGTGTAGAGTCCTTATGCAATTGAGTCATATAGCTTCTGATGTCCTGATATTTTGATGTTCTGATATTGTCATTTGTTACTATCATTACATCTAATCTGTTTATGTTATAGTTGAATAAATAGTAAACATGCTAAATTTTGCTTACAGATTCGATTGAAAAAATACAAGCAAGGTGGGAAATGTCATGTGTGACATTAGACCTAAACACTGACAAAGAGTGACAAGTCAGACAGCAGATCAACTTTGGCTCTATATCTCAAAATGTACTTTTTCCTTTTTTTTGCCTTGAGGGATATGTCGGCATACAGCTTTCTTTGTATTGCAACTGGTTATTCATTAAAATGAAAATTCTAATAATGGTTCATTTGCATATGTAGACCAGAACATTTTAGAACACCATCACCCTCATCGTCGTCATCACCTCATCAGAGGAAGATGACCTTCCTGCGCCGCTACTGGAAACGCTACCTCGACTACCCAAAACACCAAAAAGAGTTCATCGCGCCCCTCCAAAAAACTTGACAGCCCCTCCTCCCAAGACGTCATCAGAGCTGGTAAGATCGACATAAGGGATAAAGAGTTTGATCTTTGTTTTTTTAAGTCACATTAAACAGGCCTCAATTTCCCACTCAGCCTCCTCCAGCTTGCAATCAGATGACTCAACACTGCAACCCAATACAACAGCTCTGCCACGATTTCCACTGAAACATGAGAAAGAATTATCATCTTATACCACATAGCATATTTTTAGAGACTTTCGCAAAACATCATAATTTACATGCATGTTTTCACCAGATGTCCTTCATCTGTCACTGTGTTGTATCAATAAAAAATCAATAGCCTCCAAAAGACTTCTAGTTTTATCTTTTTTAATATTTTCTTCAATTCATAACAGTGAATTCACAGGCCCAACCAACGACCTCCAGCAGCTGCGGAAGTCCAGCTCCAGCCTCGCAGCCTGTCAACATGGAGTCTTCTCAAAGTAAGAGAGATGACACAGTGAAGATATGGCATATTGAAAAATTCACTGACCCAAGCATTTGTAATTATGTTGTTGTGAAAGAAATGTGTGACCAACATCAATAAATTTCTCATTTCAAGTCATAACATCGAATTTGAGGCAAGACTTTGAGGACAGACCAGTGACAGACTCTCATCAAGGGCCAACTTCCACAGACTGTAAGTGTCTTTCAGAAATTCTACGCATAAGGACGCTGAACCTAAGCTCATACATGTGCAGAGTTAATGGTTTGAGTATCTACAGACTGTTCAGGAGTCTAACAGTGTCATCACCAATATGAGTTAATGATTGTTTTGTTATTTCTTAGTCACGTTTACTAAAAGAAATGATGGAATTCATTCATCCTGGCATTTATTGATCCTGGCTTATTTTCTGTGTGGAACATGTAAAAAAAAAAAAAAAAAAAAAAAAAAATCACTGAGATTGTGCTGTACACCCTCCACACATATATATTACATATGTTGCGTTTGGGTCCACTGGACCACCTAAACTAGCACCACCAATAATACAGGTTTTGTGCAGTCTGGCATGCATATGTTGATAAAGTACTAAACAGTATGTATTTATAAATGTGATTTAACAGAGGTAAATGGCAATTATTTACCATAAATGCTAGCTACTGTGTTGTCAGACAAGTATTCTAAATTTTTACTTTTTTACCTTGACGTATCAAGTGATGTTGCTGGGATGTGGTGTGTCAGTTGTTGTTTTTTTTTTTTTTTTTAACACAAGTGTGGTCGTTCTGTTTGGTTTGACAGGGCGACCACACCCCCTGCTGTCCGACAGCTTCCTGAGGACAGCATCCCAGGTGTAGTGCAACATTTAAGCCCCCTCATCCCAGCCCAAAAGACATGTTGCCATACATACATTGGGAATGTTGTCCCAAAGAAGCTGTCGGACAGCCAGGGGTGTGGTCATTCTGTCAAACCAACCGGGGTTCCAAACTTTTGTTATTAAAAAAATAAGATTGAAATAAGAGACATCTGTCCAGACACTTCACAGCAACATCATGTAACTTTCCTGAGGAAGAAGAGTATCTCGTCAAAAGTTGTAATATACAATGCTATGACTTTCTGAGGTCATTTTTGACGACATACTAAAATATGACGTCTTTGAGCCATTTTGGGTCATTTTTGACAAAATACTAGACTATGACATTTTTTCATGATTTTTGATGACATGCTATACTATGATATTTTTTCATGGTTTTTGACAGCAGACTATACTATGGTGGGTTTTTTTTGTAATTGTTGATGACAACTATACTATGATGTTTTTTCATGATTTTTAACGACATGCTATACTTTGCCCCCTCCCTGAGCTACCTCCTTATTGTAGTGGAGAGGTTTGCGTGACCCAGTGATCCTAAGAGCTCAGTTGTCGGGGGCTTTATGCCCCTGGTAGGATCACCCATGACAAACAGGTCCTAGGGGAGAGACCAGACAAAGTGTAGCTCACCAGGCCCCTTATGCGGCGTTACATAAATGATTTAGAGTTTCTCTCGCCCGGACACAGGTCACCGGGGCCCCCGCCTGGAGCCAGGCCTGGGGGTGGGGCTCGATGGCGAGCGCCTGGGTGGGCACAGTCTGAAGAGGTAACGTGGGACCTCCTTCCCGTGGGCTCACCACCCTTAGATGGGGCCAAAGGGGTCGGGTGCAATGGGAGTTGGGCCAGAGGCGAAAGGTGGGGACCTTCGTGGTCTGATCCTCGGCTGAGAAGCTAGCTCTGGGGACGTGGAATGTCACCTCTCTGGTGGGGAAGGAGCCTGAGCTGGTGCGCGAGGTTGAGAAGTTCCAACTAGATATAGTCGGCCTCACCTAGACACACAGCATGGGCCCCGAAACCAGTCTTCTCGAGAGGGTTTGGACTCTCTTCCACTCTGGAGTTGCCATTGGTGAGAGGCACCAGGCAGGGGTGGCAATACTTATTGCCCCCCGGCTCAGTGTCTGTATGTTGGAGTTTACCCCGGTGGACGAGAGGGTCGCCTCCCTCCGCCTTCGGGTGGGGGGACGGATCCTGACTGTTGTTTGTGCCTATGGTCCAAACGGCAGCTCAGAGTATCAACCCTTTTTGGATGGCCAAAAACATAGTTTTGTTATTAATGGGAAACACTGGTATAGTATGTCATCAAAAATGGCGCCACAATGTCATAGTATGTCGTGTTATTTGGCAGCAGCTCTCTGGCTGACAGGAAAGTCCTGTAAAGGGTCATAAACACAGCGCAGAAAATAACATTCACCTGCCTGCCCTGGATGACATCTAAACCTCTTGCTACCTACAGAATACATACCCATATCACCCTTCTGGTCACCTGTTTGACCCTCTCTGCTCAGGAGAGCGTTACAGTGCAATCAAAGCACACACAAACATGCTTAAGAACTGTTTCTATCCCAAAGCCTTCACCACCCTGAACACTACACTAAACACACAGCACATTCTCAAGAAGTACTTCAAATCCTCGAGCCATTCTCTGTGTGCAATACTATGTAAATGAGGATACTGTGTATGTACTGTATGTGTGACTGATTGGGTGTATGGATATGCATGTTGATATGTTTTAAAACAATTTATTCTTTTTTCCAATTTATTTGATCTTATACACTTTATTGTTCTATTGCTCAGCAGTGCAAAAGACTTCTGTTGTATTAATCTTTACAATGACAATAAAAATATTCTGTTTCTGATTTTTGGTTGTTTTTCGATTTGGAGAACTTTTTTGAAGACATACTATTGAGGACATATTATACTGTGACGTTTTTATGTAATTTTTGGTCATTTTAAGTCTTTGATAATTAATGGGAAACACTGCAATACTAAAGTATGGCAAAAAATGGCAAATATGACATGTCCAAAAAACAGCTGAAAACCACATAATATTGCATGCTGAGACACGTTATGGCCTAGAAAGTTGCAAAAAAAAACACCATAATAAAGCATGTTGAAAAAATGACCAAAAATACCATACTAGATTATATGACTACGTTTAAATCTTGCTTATCAGATCCTTCCCAGTTTGTTCATATTAACGATCAATCTTCTGTGCATACGAAGATCTGCTTCTGAGTGCTTGGACCAAACCTTTTTACTTTATACATGCTTCCCCTAGGCAACATAATTAGAAAACACTGTAAATTTCCATTGTTATACTGGCGATATGCAACTATATCTATCTATGAAACCAGATGAAACTGATCAGTTATCTATTTCTTGATGTTGAATTCAGACAAAACTGAAGTTATTGTTCTTGGCTCCAAAAATCTCAAACACCTTTTCTAAGGATGTAATTTCTCTAGATGGCATTACCTTGGCCTCTAGCACAACTGTAAGGAACCTCTGAGTTTTATTCGATCAAGATTTATCTTTTGCCTCACATACAAAAAAATTCTAGGACTGCTTTTTCTTTCTTGCTTTCCTACCTGTTGCAGCTCATAGTTCCTTACCAACCCTCAAGATCACTGTGCTCTGAAAACGCAGAGTTCATATGGTTCCCAAAGTCTCCATACTGTTCCGCTTTTACGGGTAGACTTAAGACCTTCCTCATTGATGAAGCTTAGAATCAGGGCTGGCTCAGGTTGCCTGGACCAGCCCCTAGTTAGGCTGACATAGGTTTTATCTGCCGGGGGATTTCCTATGATACACTGAGCTCCTTTTGCCTTCTCTTACTCCCTCCATCTGAAAACGCTTCTGTCTGTTCACTGTATTATGTTCACTGCATTACTCTGACTGCGTTGCCTCTCCTGAGCATTCCTGCTCCCTTGTCTCCTAGTTTTCTCAGATCCCGGCAGCAACCTTGGCTGTGCTTGATCATGGTGATAGCTGTGGTGGTGTTGTGATCCTGCCTTTTGGTCATGCTCTTGCTGTGGCTGCACTGGTACTGTATCCCTGGCTCGCCCTGATTGTGGCCTTGGTTTTGCCACTGCTGTGGTCCTGTCTGAAGCAATGCCTGTGTTGTGGATCCTGGTTGCGCTGATGCCATGATCGTGCTTGACGCAACCTTCTACTGCCTTTAATTTAAGCCACGTCTCCACGATCAATATACGCATGGGACGCTCATCAACACTCACAATATTATCATAGAGTGCATTTAGTAATTTTACACCTATCGTTATTGTAAACATGCATCTGTTTCCACTATTGTTGTCATCTCTCCCCCTCTTAGCCCCTCTCTCCCCCCCTCTCTTTTTGTCTTTCCTTTTTGTCATTTTTTGTTGTGTTGTATTTCAACTGTTATTTACAACATCTGTTGCTCGTCTGTCCATCCTGGAAGAGGGATCGCTTGTCATCCTCTGCCACTCTTCCTCAGGTTTCTTCCCTTTTTTCTCACGTTAAAGGGGTTGTACGCTGTAAAGCCCTTTGAGGCAAACCATGTTATGTGAAAATGGCCTTTATGAATAAAATCAACTTGACATGATGGTATGGCGAAAAATGTGAAAATATGACATATCCCAAAAACAGGTGAAAAAGCAGAAAATAGCATGCATAGACATGCCATGGCGCAGAATGTTGCAAAAACGGCCAAAATTACCGTGATGTAGCATGTGGAAAAAATGACCGAAATGACAAGGCTATAGTATGACGAAGAAAGTAAAAAAAATCAATTTTCCCCAAAACAAGTGAAAACAGCACAAACTGGCAAACAGAGACACACCATAGCATAATATTTTGCTAAAATTACCAAAAACACCATGATATAGGATGTCAAAAATATGACTGAAAAAGTAAGGCAAAAAATGAGGAAAATGTCAAAATATGTCATGTCCCAAAAAAAACTGAAAATACCACAAAACAGCATTAAATTGCTTACAGTGGCATGTTAATAAAATGACCAAAATAGCAAAATATGTCATGTCGCAAACATGACTGAAAACACCTCAAAACAGTATGAAATAGCGTGCCGAGACACACCATGGCACAGAATGTTGCAAAAACAGCGAAAAACACTATAATCTAGCATGTTAAAAAAAATGACCAAGGAAACATGGCAAAAAAAAGACAAAATATGGCACGTCCCAAAAATGGGTGAAAACATCTAAAAACTATTTAAAATATCATGCCTAGACACGCCATAGCACAGAATGTAGCAAAAACGACGAAAAACACCGTAATATAGCATGTTGAAAAAGTGACCGAAGGAGCAAGGCTATAGTATGGCAAAAATGGCAAAATATGGTACGTCCCAAAAATGGCTGAAAAGATCTAAAAACAGTATAAAATAGCGTGCCGAGACACGCCATAGCATAGAATTTTGCAAAAACTAACAAAAACATCACAATTAAGCATGTTGAAAAATGACAGCAAAAGCAAAGCTATAGTATGGCGAAAATGGCAAAAATGGCAAAATATGGCACGTCCCAAAAAAGGCTAAAAACATATTAAAACAGTATAAAATAGCATGACTACACACACCATAGCGTAAAATTTTGCAAAAACAACAAAAAACACCATAATTTAGCATGTTGAAAAAATGACCGAAGAAGCAAGGCTATAGTATGGTGGCAAAAATGGCAAAATATGGCACATCCCAAAAAATGGCTAAAAACATATTAAAACAGTTATAAAATAGCATGACTACACACACACCATAGCATAGAATTTTGCAAAAACTAACAAAAACATTATAATTTAGCATGTTGAAAAAATGACAGAGGAAGCAAGCTATAGTATGGCAAAAATGGCAAAATATGGCACGTCCCAAAAAATGGCTGAAAACGTCTTAAAACGGTTTTGTTTAAAATAGCATGCCTAGACAACGCCATAGCATAGAATTTTGCAAAAAAAACAAACAAAAAACAATCATTCTAATTTAGCATGTTGAAAAAATGACTCGAAGAAGCAAGGCTATAGTATGGCAAAAATGGCAAAATATGGCTAAAAAGACATATTAAAACAGTATAAAACAGCATGACTTACACACAACCATGGCGTAAAATTTTGCAAAAACAACAAAAACACCATAATTTAGCATGTTAAAAAATTACCGAAGAAGCAAGGCTATAGTTATGGCAAAAAATGGCAAAAATTATGGCACGTCCCAAAAATGGCTGAAAACATCTTAAAACTATTTAAAAATATCAGGGCCCTAAGACACGCCATAGCACAGAATATAGCAAAAACGGCGAAAAACGCCGTAATATAGCATGTTGAAAAAAGTGACCGAAAAGCAAGGCTATAGTATGGCAAAAATGGCAAAATAAGGCACGTCCTAAAAATGGCTGAAAGCATATTAAAACAGTATAAATATAGCGTGCCTAGACACGCCATAGCATAAGAAATTTTGCAAAAAAATAACAAAAAAACATCATAATTTAGAATCTTGAAAAAATGACTGAAAAAGCAAGGCTATAGTATGGCAAAAATGGCAAAAAATATGGCACGTCCCAAAAATGGCTAAAAACATATTAAAACAGTATGAAATAGCGTGTGGAGAGACGCCATAGCACAGAATGTTGTGAAAATGGCGAAAAACTCCATAATTTAGCATCTTGAAAAAAATGAACCGCACATGAGCAAGGCTATAGTATGGCAAAAATGGAAAAATATGGCACGTCCCAAAAATGGCTGAAAAGGTCCTTAAAAACAGTATGGAAAATAGCGTGCCTAGACCACGCCAATAGCATAGAAGAGATTTTGCTAAAAACACAACAAAAATATTCAAAATGTTAGGCATGTTGAGAAAAATGACAGAAAGAAGGTAAGGTATACTATGCAAAAATGGCAAAATATGGCACGTCCAAAAATGCTGAAAACATTCTAGAACGTTTAAAATAGCATGTGGAGATACGCATAGACAGAATGTATGCACAAAACGCGAAAACACTAATATTTAACATGTTGAAAAAATGGAACGAAGAAGCAAAAGGGCTATAGTATGGCAAAAATGGCAACATATGGGCACATCCCAAAAATGGCTGAAAATCGTCTTAAACTGGTTGTTTTAAATTTGCGCATGCCTAGACACGCCATAGCATAGAATTTTTCAAAAGAATAACAAAAACATCATAATTTTTTAGCATGTTGAAAACATGACGAGAAAAGCTAAGGCTATGTATGGCAATGCAAAATATGGCACGTCCCAAAGTGCTAAAAGACCATTCTATTAAATCGTATAAAATAGGGTTTGTTGGAGAGACTCCATAGCACTGGAATGTTGCGTAACGGCGGAAAAACACCTTAATTTAAGCACGTTGAAAAATATGACCAAGAGCATGGCTATAGTTTGCAAAAATGGCAAAATATGGAGTCCCAAATATGGCTAAAACATCATATGAAAACAGTTTAAAATAGCGTGTTGGGAGATAAGCCATAGCATAGAATTTTGCAAAAAAAAACTAACAAAAAAATCATAATTAGCATGTTGAAAAAATTGACAAAGGAAGCAAGGCTATAGTATGGCAAAAAATGGCAAAATATGGGCACGTCCCAAAATTTGGTTAAAAACATATTTAAACGGTTTAAAACTAGCATGCCTAGACACGCCATAGCATAGAATTTTGCAATACTAACCAATATCAGCATATTTTAGCATGTTGAAAAAATGATCGAAAAAGCAAGGACATAGTATGGCAAAATGGCTAAATATGGCACTTCCCTAAAATGGCTAAAAACATATTACAACGGTTTAAAATAGATGCCTAGACACGTTCCATAGCAGTTAGAATTTTGCCAAAACTAACAAGAACATCATAATTTGAGCCATGTTGAAACAAATGACGAAAGAAGCAAGGCGTATAGTATGGCCAAAAATTGGCAAAATATGGCAGTCAAGAATGGCTGAAATACGTCTTAATACGGTTTATAAAAATAGCATGCCTAGGGCACGCATAGCATAGAATTTTGCAAAAAGAACAAAACATCCTAATTTAGCATCTTGAAAAAATGACAGAGAGACTCGCAGAGGCTATTAGTATGGCACAAAAATGTCTACAAAAAGTGACATTTTCCGTAATCAATGGCTAATTAAAAAAAACTGTAATAATATCCTGTACAAAATTGTATGCCTAAAGATAACGCCATTAGCTCATAGATTGTTGCAAATAACATTTGCGATTAAAACTCCCATTTTTTAATTTTTGCATGTTGAAAAAAATGATACCTGAAGAAGCGAAGGACTATAGTATGGCAAACAAATGTCAAAATATAACATTTCGTCCCATACAATGCTTATAAACATACACCTTAAAGCAGTACAAAATAGCATGTGGAGATCACGCCAAGCACAGCGAATGTTGCGTGATAAAACGGCCTAAATGAACCCCATAATTTTTGCATGTTGAGAAATTTGATTTCAGCGAAGACAGCCAGGCTATAGTTATGCCAAAAAATGGGACTAAAATGTTTGACAACTGTTCCCAAAGACAATCGCTAAAAACATATTAAATCACGGTTATAGCTCCAAAATAGCTAGTGCGAGTATCACCTGCCCATAGCATAGGATGTTTGCAAACTAACATAGCCACAAAACACCATTGATTAGCCTATGTTGAAAAAATATGATACAGAAGAAGCAAGGCTATTAGTATGGCAAAAATTGTCCAAATATAGCATTTCCAAAAAAAAAATGAGCTTGATAAACTGTTTTAAAAACGAGTTTTAAAAAATTAGCATGCCTGAGGACACGACATAGCATAGGACATTTTGCAAAAAACTAACATAGCCTAATACATCATCATTTAGCATTGTTGAAAAACTGATCGAAGAAGCAAGGCTATAGGTATATGGCAAAAATGGCAAAATATGGCATGTCCAAAAAAATGGCTGAAAAAACGTCCTTAAAACGGTTATTAAAATAGCATTATGCTAGGGGAACACGCCATAGCATAGAATTTGCAACGAAAATAACCAAACAAAACATCATAATTTAGCATGTTGAAAAAATGACAAAGAAGCAAGGCTATAGTATGGCAAAAATGGCAAAATATGAGCACGTCCCCAAAAATGGCTAAAAACGTCTAAAACGGTTTTTTTTTAAAATAGCATTGCCTAGAGACACGCCATAGCATAGAATTTTGCAAAAATAACAAAAACATCATAATTTAGCATGTTGAAAAAAAATGACCAAAGAAGCAAGGCTATATGTATGGCAAAATATGGCAAAATATGGCACGTCCCAAAAAATGGCTAAAACACATATTAAACAGTAGTAAATGTTAGCATGCCTGTGAGATTACGCCATAGCATAGAATGTTGCAAAAAAAAAAAAAACACCATAATTTAGCATGTTGAAAAAAAAAATTGTGACCAGAAGAAGCAAGGCTATTTAATGTATGGCAAAAATGGGCAAAAATGGCTCATCGTAAAAATGGCTGAAAACCACCGTAAAACGCGTACAAAATAGCATGCTGGAGATCACCTACATAGCATTAGAATTATTGCAAAACTAGCGAAAAACACCTATAATTTAGCATATTGAAAAAATGACCAAAGTAGCAAGGCTATAGTATGGCAAAAAATGGCAAAATATGGCACGTCCCAAAAAAAATGGCTAAAAAACACCTTAAAACGGTATAAAATAGCATGTGGCCTAAGAGCACGCATAGCATAGAATATTGCAAAAAATTGCAAAAAACAACACCATAATTTAGCATGTTGAAAAATGACAGAAAGAAGCAAGGCTATAGAATGGCAAAAAATGGCAAATAGGCACTGTCCCAAAAATGGCTAAAAACATATTAAAACGGTACTAAAATAGCATGGCTGGAGAGTAACGCGCCCATAGCATAGGAATATTGCAAAAAAAACTATACGAAAACACCATATTTAGCATGTTGAAAAATGACAGGAGAAGAAGCAAGGCTATAGTATGGCAAAAATGGCAAAATATGGCACATCCCAAAAATGCTAAAAACATCTTAAAACCAGTTACAAAATAGCATGCCTGGAGACACGCCATAGCATAGAAATGTTTGCAAAAAATGGCCTAAAAAACATCATAATTTAGCATGTTGAAAAAAATGAACCAAAGAAGCAAGGCTATAGTATGGCAAAAATGGCAAAATATGGCACAATCCAAAAAAAATGCTGTTAAAACCATTCTTAAAAAACGCGTTTAAAATAGCATGATCTGGAAGATCACGCCCATAGCACAGAATGTTGCAAAAATAGGCGAAAAACACCATAATTTAGCATGTGGAAAAATGACCTAAGAAGCCAAGGCTATAGTATGGCAAAAAATGGCAAATTATGCACAATTTCGGTAAAATGCTAAAAACCAGTCTTAAAACGGTTTAAAATAGCATGCCTAGACACGCCATAGCATAGAATTTTGCAAAAAACTAACAAAAACATCATAATTTAGCATCTTGAAAAATGACAGAAGAAGCAAGGCTATAGTATGGCAAAAATGGCAAAATATGGCATGTCCCCAAAAATGGCTAAAAAACTTATTAAAACGGTTTAAAATAGCATGCCTAGACACGCCATAGCATAGAATTTGCAAAAAACTATAAAAACATCATAATTTAGCGCATGTTGAAAAAATGACAAAGAAGCAAGGCTATAGTATGGCAAAAAAAAAAATGGCAAAAATATGGCACGTCCCAAAAATGGCTGAAAACATCTAAAAACAGTTTAAAATAGCATGTGGAGATACGCCATAGCAAAGAATGTTGCAAAAACGGCGAAAAACACCATAATTTAGCATGTTGAAAAAATGGCAAATTATGGCACATCCCAAAAATGGCTAAAAACATATTAAAACAGTATAAAATAGCGTGTGGAGAGACGCTATAGCACAGAATGTTGCGAAAACAGCGAAAAACACCTTAATTTAGCACATTGAAAAAATGACCAAAGTAGCAAGGCTATAATATGGCAAAAATGGCAAAATATGGCACGTCCCAAAAATGGCTAAAAACATATTAAAACAGTATAAAATAGCGTGTGGAGAGACGCCATAGCACAGAATATTGCGAAAACGGCGAAAAACACCATAATTTAGCATGTTGAAAAAATGACAGAAGAAGCAAGGCTATAGTATGGCAAAAATGGCAAAATATGGCACGTCCCAAAAATAGCTGAAAAGATCTAAAAACAGTTACAAATAGCATGTGGAGATACGCCATAGCACAGAATGTTGCGAAAATGGCGAAAAACATCATAATTTAGCATGTTGAAAAAAATGACCAAAGAAGCAAGGCTATAGTATGGCAAAAATGGCAAAATATGGCACATCCCAAAAATAGCTGAAAACGTCTTAAAACGGTTTAAAATAGCATGGCTAGACACGCCATAGCATAGAATTTTGCTAAAACTAACAAAAACATCATAATTTAGCATGTTGAAAAAATGACCAAAGAAGCAAGGCTATTGTATGGCAAAAATGGCAAAATATGGCATGTCCCAAAAATGGCTAAAAACATTAAAACAGTATAAAATATCATGTGGAGAGACGCCATAGCACAGAATGTTGCAAAAACAGCGAAAAACATCATAATTTAGCATGTTGAAAAAATGACCAAAGAAGCAAGGCTATAGTATGGCAAAAATGGCAAAATATGGCACGTCCCAAAAATGGCTGAAAAGATCTAAAAACAGTTACAAATAGCGTGTGGAGAGACGCCATAGCACAGAATGTTGCGAAAACGGCGAAAAACACTATAATTTAGCATGTTGAAAAAATGACATAAGAAGCAAAGCTATAGTATGGGAAAAGTGACAAAATATGGCACGTTCCAAAAATGCTGAAAACGCCTCAATACAGTATAAAATAGCATGCAGAGACACACCATAGCACAGAATGTTGCAAAAACAGCGGAAAAGACCATAATTTAGCATGTTGAACCAATGAACGAAGAAGCAAGGCTATAGTATGGGAAAAGTGGCAAAATATGGCACGTCCCAAAAATGGCTAAAACCATGTTAAAACAGTTTGAAATAGCCTAGACACGCCATAGCAAAGATTATTGCAAAAACTGCCAAAAACGCCATGATATACCATTTTAAAGAAATGACTGAAAAGTCAAGGATACAGTATGGTGAAAAATGTCAAAATATGACATGTCCCCAAAACATCTGAAAATACGTCAAAACAGCATAAAATAGTGTGCAGAGACACGCCATAGCATAGTATGTTGCAAAAACAGGCTTAAACATCATGATATAGTCTCTTGAAAAAATGATATGTAGCAAGGCTATAGTATGGCAAAATATGACTGTTATAGCCTTAGGACTTCTTGAACTCACTTGTGTAACAATTACTGCTTGGACATCAACTGTATGTCAACCGTTTATTTCTTGTTTACAGCATACAGCCTGAACAGTGCGGCAGCACAACTTCCTGTACATGACGCACACATCACTATGGACTAAAGCACAAATACACCACATTTCCTACCTCCATACAATGTCCCATTAAACATTAACCAAAACCTCCAGTTCCTCAAATTACTCTTTAGAAGTCCATAAACTTAAATTCTATACAGGCTGCTTCTTACAGTACAATTATAATAAACACTTCATCTCTTTATTTTATTTTATTTTTAAACAAACACAGCAACCCTCAGGTGATGGTGGACTACCTTAGACCCCTGACTTCACTCATGGGAATTATTTGGCCCCAGCTGATTTGGGTTAGTCTCTAAGCATAGTCTATAAGCTCAAGCGGTCAGGAGTCCGCCACTGTCCTGCAGGGTATCGGTGGTCAACTGGGATCTCAGTGTCTCTTTGTTCCAGTGGTGAGCTTGGAACAGAAGTTGACATGGGAGTCCGTGTTACTGTGTCTTTGACCTGAGAATCAGGAGCTGCAACCTCAGGTTCAGTTGTAGATTGGATTCCTGATGGGTGCAGGTTGATACGCAGGCAGATCAACGGATGGTGCAACAATGCAGTCCACATCTGACAGTTGCGTGGGTGTTGGTGTTTGCAACAGCTGGTCGATGTGCCCTCTCCAGACAGTGTCTGTGGCGGTCTGAACTGTATGGGGCAACGGTCCAGTCTGTGCGATAATAGTAGCCGAAATCCACTTAGGCCCACTACAGAAGTTCCTCACCAACACAGATTCACCTGGAGTGAAGACTCTGCCTGTCTTCTTTGTTTGTTTGATCTGCTTCTTTTGCTGCTGTGAAACTGTCCCTCACTGATATTGGCTTCAGGAGGTTGAAGTTTGACCAAAGCTCTTTTTGTAGTAGTAACTGGCTGGCAGGTGAGGCTTTAGTGGTTGCATGTGGCGTGCTGCGGTAGGATAGTAGGAATCTGTGCAGCCATTAATGCATTGTTCCTTGCCCTTGTGATGCCTTTAATGTCTGTTTCGTGGTTTGCACAAACCTTTCCACAAGGCCATTAATTTGCAGGGTGATAAGGTGCTGATCGTATGTGCTGCACTCTATTTGCTTGCAAGAAGGTAACCATTTCCTGTGACACAAATTGTGGCCCATTATCTGAGACCAGTTGAACAGGAGGTCCAAAGCAGCTGAATATCTCTCCCAGCTTCTCAACTGTTTTCTAAGTAGTGGTGGATCTCATGATAGCCATTTTAGGCCACTGCGTGCATCCACAGTGATCAGGAACATTAGTTCCTCAAAAGGTCCTGCAAAATCAATGTGCACATGATACCACGGCTCTTCTGGAAAAATCCAGATATGCAGAGGAGCTATCTGAGGATTGTTTCTGACTTTTAGACATGAGGAAAAGGTGTTCGCTATTCCTCAATCTGTCCATTGATGTCTGCCCACCAGAAATAGCTTCTTGCTATTCCCTTCATGCATACTATGCCACTGTGTCCAGAGTGAAGTTGCTGCAACACTGGTTTGGTGGAATAACCACTCTCCTCCCCCACAGCAAACTCCTCACAAGGTATGGTTTCAAAGTGCTGTCATCGCTGCCAGAGTGGCCCTTTAACACCATGTCCAAGACAGCTGACAAGACAGGGTCAGTGCGTGCTTTTCTCACTTGCACAGCTGAAACAGCAGCATCATCCACCTGGTTGAAGTAGAAAACACCCTGTGTGTGTGACTCTGGTTTAGTGACAGGGACCGGCAGCCTTGACAAGCCATTTAGCATTGCAATGTGAGTCTGCCTTACGATACTTGATGTTGTAAGAATGTGCAGATAGCAGCATTGCCCAGCGTTGCAGACGACTTGCAGCAAGAGATGGTATTCCTTTGTGTGGTCAAAGAATGG
Organism: Plectropomus leopardus; assembly: GCF_008729295.1. NCBI lineage: Eukaryota > Metazoa > Chordata > Actinopteri > Perciformes > Serranidae > Plectropomus > Plectropomus leopardus. The sequence continues at coordinate 18,229,152 of NC_056463.1, forward strand.
TGGTGAATGGTCGGTGGTCAGTAAGGAGTGTCAATCTTGGTCCATATAAGTACTGATGGTATTTACGCTCAATGCTTCACATTCTAGCTGAGCATAGTTGGTCCAGGCAAAAGCAATGGACTTCTCGTCACCATTTGACATCAAATGTGAGATGACTGCACCAAACCCATATGGGGATGCATCACAGGCCAGCTGAATCGGAGTGACGGATCGAAGTGCGTCAGAACCACTGATCCCACTAACATGTCCTTTGCTTTCTGAAAAGCCTCCTGACATGTTGTCAGACACATGTCACATGCAGTCCATTTCCACGTCTTGTCCTGGCACAGTAGGTGATGCAGCAGCTTTAGTAGCTATGTCAGGTTTGAAATGAAATGTAGTAGTTTAGTAATCCAAGGAACGATCGTAGCTGGCTGACGTTCTGGGGTGGGAATGCATCTACAGTGGCTGCAGTCTTGGGCAGGGCTGTGTGCAAGCCCTTGGTATTTATGATATGCCCCAAGTATACAACAGATGACTGGAAAAGTTCACATTTTTCCTGGCGTACTCTCAGTATATATTCCCTTAATAGTTGCAGGGTGGCATCCAGTTTATGGAGGTGCCCCTCATCAGTAGCTCCAGTACAAAGGATGTCACCTAGATAACACTGAATGCCTGGCAGTCCATTGAGGATGTGGTCCATCGCATGTTAAAACAGTGCTGGTTCTTATGTGATACCAAAAAGTAGTCAATGGTACTTGAAGAGGACCTTGTGCATGATGATAGTGAGCAGTACCTGTCACTCTTCATGCACATGCATTTGCAGGTAGGCTTGGCATAGATCTACTTTGCTGAACTTCTGTCCTCCACTAAGTCCAGCAAAGAGATTGTCAATATGAGGGAGTGGATACTGCTCTGCAGATAGCGCAGGGTTCAGTGTTACCTTGAAATCCCAACAGGAACTATAGGAGTAGCCCATTCACTGACAATGACTGGCTCCAGAACTCTGTTCTTGACTTGAGCATCCAAATCAGCTACCACTGATAGCATGGTACCGGTCTGGCCTTCATAAACACCGGCTTACTACCGGGCTTTACATGGAGCTTAACTGTTATGTTTTTCATGCTTCCCAGCTCATCTTGGAAAACCTCACTGTACTTTTCCAAAACAGTCTGCAGGTCTGAGGAGCTTTTTGATATCATGCGTACTGCTTTTTGACATCATGCGTACACATCCCATGATGACAGGGTAATTGCCTCTGGTGACATAAACAGGGAGTTTCTCAGTTTTGTCATTAGACTGAACAGTGACATCAGTCCTCCTTGTCATAGGTACTGGCTGTCCTGTGTATGTTCGGAACGCTGTATCAGACGGTTGCAGTTTAAGGTGCCTCATGAACTTTCTGTAGACTCTGTCTGAAATGATTAAGGCCCTTGACCCAGTGTCATTCTGCATTTTCACAGGGTGTCCCTCCAGCTCAGGTGTAGTCCAGTAGCCATCTGAGCCCTCATCCATATTTAGTACTTTGAGAAAGTTTATTCTCACCTCCTCCTCTGAAGAATCACTTGCTGCCATAGTCACACTGATATTAATCACTTTCTCCAGTGTCAAATCACTTCTCAAATAATTTCTTAAACCACACACCAGCCAGTCTCTCGAGGTGTCATTCAGTGTCTCTGAATTTACAGTGTTCAACCAATTTGTGTAATGCTGCAACAAACATGGTGACAGGTTCACCTTCCTCCTGGCTGCGTCTGTGAAACCTGAACCTCTCTACAATCACCAGAGGTTCTGGTGAAAAATGGTGAGTCAAGGTATCAACGATGCCAACGAGGCCTTGCTGGCTGCAGAATGTTGTGCAGGAGGTTATATGTCTTGGGGTCCATTATACTCAGAAATGTGGGGACTACTTTATCATCAGCAATCCCAATATTTCCAATAACTCCAGCCATGTCCTCAACTCCTGGTTATTCCCTCGTGAATTAGTTGCGAAAACACACTCACATCAGTCTTCACATCACATCAGCAACACTAAGCTAGCGCAAGCCAGCAGCAGCTATGGAGAAAAAAAATAATAAAGCCTCCAGCGTAACACCTGACGTCCTCCGTGCCGCGTAGATTCTGACTGCCTCGTTGCCAATTTATTATATATCTTGAGGACTTCGTATGTTAACCGTTAATTTTTCGTTTACAGCATACAGCCTGAACAGCGCAGCAGCACAACAACTTTCGGTTCATGACACACACTAAAGGACAAATACACCTCAATCATAGGTCCCAAAAACAGCCGAAAACAGCATAAAATAGCATACAGAGACACGCAATAGCATAGTATGTTCCAAAAACACCATGATATAGTATGTTGAAAAAATGACAGAAAAAGCAAGGCTATAGTATGGCAAAAAAATGGCAAAATATGACATCCTGAAAACAGCTGTAAACACCTCAAAACAGCATGAAATAGCATGCCAAAACACGCCATAGCATAGTATGTTGCAAAAACATCCAAAAGCATCATAATACAGCATGTTGAAAGAATGATTGAAAAGACAAGGCTATAGTATTGCAAAAAATGGCAAAATATGACATGTCCCAAAAATGTCTGAAATAACCTCAAAACAGCACAAAATAGCGTGCAGAGACACGCCATAGCAAAGTAGGTTGTGAAAACGGCCAAAAAAAACATAACACAACAAATAAAACAAACATTTCATCAAGAATGCCTAAGATTTGTAGTTTTCCACACCCATACACTGATAATCAACAAATCAACAATGCATCCAACAAGTCATCTGATAATAGAAGCAATGGGATTGTGGAAATATCCTCAGAAGGATGTCACAGGGCAATACAGGCACTACTTCCTGTCTAACAACAACTACTACTTCCTGTCCTACAGTCTGTAGTGAAATATAACATGGTCACATGAGATGGAGGCTCACACTCACCCTCCTTTTGCCTTATATTTATCATCATGAGTCCTTAAGTGATTTCATGAAAAAAATTAATATGAAAAAGTTCGATGCGTCAGATCCTCTACTGTGCATATGATCCTTCTAACGTTTCAAACGTGATGAATTGAAAACATCAGTTGTCTTAAAACATCCTGAATCTGATCTCATACGCTACAGATGTTTACTGTCACTGCAGTTACAGATATACAATCAGATGAAATATTTTTCGCTAGAAGCTCTGTTAGAGAGAACAGTCAATAGTAAATATTAGACATAACATGATAAAAAAATAACAAGCCTATATTCTAAATTCAAGGCAAAGATCGGATTATGAGCCTGTGTATACAACAGTTTAAGAAGCAGCACACAGCTCAGTAAACGGCTTCATGTTCACATGATTGTGTTTTAAAGTTGTTTCGGCTCATACAGACAATGGATGCGTAATGTAATGAAACAACTGGTTCGCCGCATCACTTTACGAGTTGACGCCGCAAGGAATTGTGGGTCAGAATTCTCTCCCTGCCTTTGGCCTTTGGTAAAGGACGGTCCAATGTATCCTTTGCTAAAGGAGACAAAGGAAGCATTGATGCACCTTTCCTTAATATTAGGAGAATTTGAACAGCTCTTATTATGGTAGCCACTCAGTGCTTGCAGTTCATCTCAGTCATTTAGGAACCTTTCCTTAGAAAAAAGAGGTATTCAAGTGCAGCCATGCAGTTTGACACGGTGTCCAGAACATTCATGATTTTTGAGGACATACTACATACTATGACGTTTTTTCATAATTTTTATGACATTTTCATATTTTCTAAAAACATATGACATTTTGGAAACGATAAAAACATTTTCATGTGTTTGTCACCTGTAACATGTAATGATTTATAATGGCAAATAGAAAATAACATATTTTCTCTTGAATACATTTTATTGATAGTAATATATGTGCATGTATCACCGACTGTTACAGTAAAAAAAAAGAACAAAGAAATTAACCAAACTGTGATCGAAACAGTGACAGTAGCTATAGTTTATCAGTCTTCCCTTATACAGTAGGAAATATTACTACATTTATTGATTTCAGCAAAAGTAACATTACATATACTATATTCACTAATCTTGACATTGATCAAGGTGTGCACAGACAATAATTTGTGCAGTAGGAACTCTTAATGTCAAGTAAAATCTACAATAAGCTGCAGGAAGCAAGTAAAGAATATTCAAAAACAGGAAATTCTCTACAACAGTTGGCATTATAAAAATGTCAGATTTTCTCTCAACAGTGTGGTTCTACAAATTGTCATCAATACTTAATGATATCAATACTTTACACTCTTATTAAGCCTGAGATATTTAGATAATAGAAGAGTAAAACACTTTGCTGAAACACTGGTGGAGCAGAAAGCTTACATAATGTGTACACAAACTTAATTTATAGCTAAATGTCAAATTATAGTTTTTCATCTGGATACTAAGTCCTCTAACAAACATGAAAATATGTAAGAGCTCTAACACTGGTAATAGCGCCTCAGTTATTCACATTCTGTGTCACTCCTGTCAAAATTTAAAGTCAAAATGATTCACTGCTGCTTTAAAAAAAGCTACTGAGACACATAATTATACCAACAATCAAACCTATGATAATTGTCTGAAATCATTCAGTAATTAAAATGACAAATATAGTAAAATAAAGTTCTATACAGGTACACATGTATAAATACGTTGAGCGTTTATGGTAAATACAGTATTTACCCATATCAAAGTTTCAAAGTGCTGCGTATAATCAATGCTATGTTCACCTAAAAAACACTTAACATAGATTCAAAGTGAGACTAATAAACATCCAACCTCAGCATCCTCTTTTTATGATATAACATCAGGTGTATGACTTGAGGGGGTCTGAATATAAATACTTTTCAGCACATCAGGAGCAAATCATTAATGGCCAAAATTAGATATGATGAAGAATTTGAGTGATAATTCTCTACTCTCACTTGTTTTAAAGGAACAGTGTGTAAGATTTCGGGGGATTCAGTGGAATGTAGCAATAAGGACTGTAACCAGCTGAAACTTAAAAGTCCTTCAGTGTTTTATTGTTTGGAAGGTTTTCATTGGGAGCCGTGTTATCTGCAGAGGTCTTTTCCTCTCCAAAAACAAACAGACCTGGAGTGTCATTTATAAGACAGTGTGAAGGATTCATACCGAAAAGTGTAAGTGTGGACAGAAGCCAAAAGTGGCATGCACCGAAAAATATTCAGATTTTTCAAAACCATGCATGGTCTGCAATTTCCTTTATAAATCCCAAATCAATTTTTACAGATCAGAACTTTTTGCGTGGGAAGTGGCGTACACCGCTTAAAAGCCTCGTTTTGTGCAGACGCAATGTTTCTAAATGAGACATCTGGTAATCTGTGTTTTTCTGATGCTGTTCAGGTCCTTGCAGATGTGCACGAACCCTGCATCTGCTAATGTGTGCTCACCTTTGTCTGTGATGATTTAAGATCCAGGCGAAGGGAGGTTTTTACCAGGAGCTTTACCAGGAGTAATCCGCCACGGTCTCTTCCTCTCCACAACAAACATACCTGGTGAATTAAACTAGTAAAAACACTGAATAAAACGGTTTCATGTTAAAGATCTGTGTTTTTGTGCCAAGAAATATTTGAATTGCCCTATCTAGAGCCAGTGCTTTGGATTGTCCATTCTGGACTACTGTAATAACATGGCGGTACAACATGGTAATCTCAAAGGATGAGGACTTGCTCCCTAAGAAAATATGAGACTCTTTCTAAGGTACTGAAAACAGTTCTTATTTTAAGGTGATCGTATTTACTACACACTGGACCTTTAAAACTGTTAGATTTGTCTTTTTTTTCCAAAGAGATTTGTTTCAAAATATGCAGCATATTGTATGCAACAAAACTTTTTCTAATCATTCTTTACTCTTTCTACTTGTCTGATCAGTTGAATTCTGCAGGGATAATAACTGTTCCAGCATTAGTTAAGACTTTTATATTTGAAGTATTGTTTCAGTGTGTTCAGCTGCCATCAGATGGCAGCACTGTGATATTATTGCAAACCACAAAACAGATTACAGAATGGAAACACTGTTACAGCCCAAGAGGCTGCTAAATAAAAAAATTATAATTTATAATTACCCACAAATACAGCATATTTGTGTCCATGGTTTCACAACGTTCACCTCTGGTTAGAAGTGTTGTCTCCTCGACTTCAGCGAGTGTCTCCTCTTCCTCTTCCTGTGGCACTGCTCTCTCCTCTCCGGCCAGGGGAAACCACTTTCAGTGGTCCTGTAGGCCTCATCGTACTCATCGCTGTCAGAGTCCGCCTCAGCTGCGAGGAAAACTCTGTCTGGGAAAACGTCTTTCAGCCTGGAGGTGAAGAATGCCTCGAGGCTGCGGCCTGCTTGGGCCACCTCGGAGTCAGGCTGTGGTCAGAGAGAGAGAGCTGTTACACTCAGATCAGTGCAAATGAAGTAATGGTTGATGGTAATTATATCTATAATTTAAACAATGATTCACTGTCATTGTGAGAAAAATTGCACATTGAATATAAATTTCTCACTTACATAATTGAACTTCGCACAGTTTCGGAACATGAGATAAACATCAGCAACAAACTGTTCTGTCGAGTTATAATGTTGAGGATTCCTCTTGTTGAGTCTGGCCCTGATCACGGACAGGTCCATGGGCCTTTTAATGATCTGGTAGTAATGACGAGCCTGCGTGAAAAAGCAGTGATATTTAAGACTGTTTGATTCCACTCACACACTTTAGTTCCCTGTAACTCATTCCAGTGTAATTATCCCATAACTCTTCTTGCATTCAAATAAATGTTTCATAGACTGGGACGCAGATGGGGCTCCTTGTACTTGTAGGGTGCATATTTGAATGTCTTTATCCAAACCTGGTAATCCTAGTCCCTAGACCAGAAAGAGATTTAAAACAGCTGTACAGAGACAAACAAAGATTCACAAAAAACAACAACAAAGAGACAAAATAGCTACAAAGACTCAAAACAAAAACAAAAGACTCAAAATAACCATTAGGAAACACAAAAAGACCACCATAAGACACAAAAGCACACACAACTGGTAAGAGGCTGCATTTGTCCGCTGACATTCAACTCGGAAGTTATGTCTGAGGTTTAGGTATCAATTATTAAGTTAGCCTGTGGAGTTTTCAACCATTAGTAGTGCTATCATGCAATGTCTGTATGAGCAGGATCTCTTTGTATCTTGTGCACGCTAACTAGGATGCCATGCATGTGTGCAAGCAAAGGCAGAGAAGAAAAAAGCTGCTAGCTGATGTAAACATGGATATTAGCAATGCATACCTTGAAACATTTTAAAAAACAAGCTTTGCAAATGTTAAATGAGGTAGGAAATGCATTAAATGTGTTTGTAAGGCCTCAAGGAAACATTCACATGCAAATGTATTTATTTAGCATACGCCTTGTGAGATGAGTCATCTTGTTTTCGATGGTGTCCTACAGCCGATTCATTGTGTTCTGCAAGGGATACCTCAGTATTTAGGACGAGTGCATTTGTTTCCACCAATAAAAAATGTAAGTAGCAGAAGCGTTTTGCTCTGACAAAATTAAAGACATTTACACCATAAATTGGTACAGAAAAGACACAAATTGGTGAATTAAAATTCTTGAGAATGCAGGAAATAAAGTGTTAAATGCTTCCAATTTTCTGGCTTAGGGAACCTAGACCCCCATTTCATAAGTGAAGTGAAACCTACCCATTTGGCAGCAGTCAAAATGTGTTTATGTATATGAAATGAGTAAAACTCTTGACTGTGTTCTTGTAAGAAATGATTGTGAAAATGAGTCAACCTTTTCTGCAACTGCACTGTAATCAAACAGTGATCACTCACAAGCGGACTGACGGGCTCGTGAAAGGGAGCACTCAGGACGTTGCTGAGGATCAGAAGAGTCAGCTGCTCACATTTCTGCAAACCAAACATGAGAGAAAATTGTTATGAATGACGGAAAACGAAGACAGAAAACCAACAGCCATCATTATTATTATTATTGCAGCCAATGAAATGACCTACTCTCTGGTCACATGCAGGCAGTCCGTGTGCTGATGTGTGTTCTCCGGATGCTCTCTCGTTCTCACAGTCGTACTCCACCTCTGGCTGCACGACGTCTCTGCACAGGCTGCACACCCAGTCACCTCTGAGCAGGACGACCAACAGCATCAGGTTATTAACAATAATAATTAAGAAGTCTGATAGGAGGTTAGGGGATAATGTTGAAGGTATACATTTCAGGTTACAGTTTAAGAAGCTTACGAGGGGAAGCTCAGCAGAGACGGAATGTGGCAAGACAGATGAAAGACTTTTGGACAGCGGTCGCAGCACAGCAGGTCTCCTCCAATCAGACACACGGCACAGAAGTCCTCACTCTCCATCTCTGTATCGTCCTCTTCAGGCTGAACTTCCTCTGTGCCTCTTTGAGCAGCAGGGTTTGCGATCAGAAGTGGCCTCTGAGCAGGACCAACGTGGGCCTCCTCCTCAAGGTCAGAGCGAAGCGGTTGCGGTTCATCAGTTGTCAGTTCAGGTTCAGATTCTACATCGAGCTCAGACTCGACAGAGCCCTGAGAGTCTGCAGGCTGATCGGATACAAACTCAGAGTCCGTCTCTGCCTGAAAACTGGGATCGTAGTCAGGCTGGACGTCTGACTCAGTTTCTACATCGCCTGATTCTGCATCAGCGTCCAGCCCTTGGCCATCCTCTGATCCTGCTCCTGCATCTGATTCTGGGTCTGCCTCATATTCAAGACTTGGCTCTGAATCCGCTGCAATATCAGTTTCACCACAGAACCCCATCTCCTTTACAGCTCCTGGTTTATCCCCTGCCAGACATTCAAGTTCAGCCTCGGATGACGACTCTGCATGTGGGTCAGACTCTGGTGATGCATCTGAGTCTAACTGTGGGTCTGGATTAGCCTGAGAAACAACTGTGTCCTCTGAGACTGATCTGGGGTCAGAGTCAGAGTCCAGATCCAATGCAGAGTAACTCTGTGGCACATATTTAGGGTCAGCGGACGGAAGCGGGGACACTTTACGAGAGCTGATTCTCCCATGAATGTCAAACTCACTGATAGTCGAGTGTGTGGTGGACTGCTCACGGCTCTGTCGCTCTGCACATGGCGGCGCTGTGTGTGAGCGGTTGGTCCTCATGGTCTCAGAGCCTCCAGCTAACCCCTGTGTTTACAACACAGAGGAGAACAGATGATATGCTTTTATCATATCTTATTAAATATATTTACTGAATAAAAGCATGCAGCTGAATTAAATATCATTTTAGCAGCATGTTAACTAGAATCTCTAGTGATTTCTAAAGTATATTCAATAAATTAATAATTAGTAGCTTTTATTCCAACCCCACATCAAACAAATAGCATTCAGTAGATCATGTATAGTTATGAAACTCTACTTGCAGCATTTTTTTTACATGGTCCAATCTGCCCTCCTGGGACCCAAAACACAGAGTTGTTAGGGTAAGAAAAACAAACAAAAAAATATTATATTTTTTAAGCCAAAGTTGTCAAATGGTAAATCTTGTCTAAACACAAACAGCCAAACAAGGTATTTGCCTGAATAACTGTTTATACTTGCAGAAATTTGATTAAGTAAAAAAAAACTTCACTCACAGTCAATGTCTTTGTGTCTATGTGAATCATGGGAACAACAATTTTAAAACTGCACCAGCATTTAGAAAGACTGCTCCATCCACTGCAGCAAAACAAACTGCAATGTAATCCCCTGGGGAAATTGTGCACCAACAAATTACATCCATTAAAAGTGTTTGTTTTTGCTACTGCTAGACTGAGATTGTTATAAAAAAAAAATATCTGACAATAGTGAAATTATAAGAGAAATTAAGCATTTTTCCTTACCTTTAACTGATGTTTTTTAGTGCAGCCAAGTCTCGTTATGAATTCTACTGAAATGATTCAGATAACACAAATCTATGCTTTCTGTGCTCAAACACAACAAACTCGCCCTGACCCTCTTCGCTCCAGCTCTCCCTATCATCTCTTCTTCTGTTTTTCCTGCACAGGTCACCTCAAAAGATTTCAGAACAAGATTTCGTCATAACAGCAAACATACCAGCAAAGAGGACAAAAACAGTCTTAGTGGCTGTAATTTATTGGTGCACAGGTACTTGTTTCTGTCTCAATACTGGACCAATATCAAAAACAGTAGTCTCCATCAGACACTTAGACACAAAATCATGGGAACATATGGTCCAGGTTTGAAAATACATGTTTCCCTTTAAATGTGACATGATAAAATAATAATATGATGTTATATCACTTTAAAGCACATTTTCACATGCTTGAAAATATGTTATTTTGATTACAAATTACACATGTATATATCATGTAGTGTTTTTACTGGTGTGAAAAATATAATGACTTTATAGGTGTTGTGTAATCTAACTGCTCTGTTTTGGTTTTTTTATATGACCGTCTTTCCACAACCGTATTCAAAGACATAAGACATACCTCTTGCATTGCATCGTACCAGGTTCTCTGCTTCGTGAAAGTTTCACTCGTCTCCGTCCCACTGGCAGGTAAAGGGTCACTCTGCCGTCGTCCATGTGGGGGGAGCTGAGACACAAGTATTTTGAGACGCTCCAGGCAAACCACAGGAACCCTGGGCCTCCCTGAGTCCTTCTGGACATCTCTGCTGCTTTAGAAGCAGGTAGACAAAGAATGATGAAACCTTATAATCACGATATGTGAATGGACAGATGTTTGACTTGACAGCTGTTACACACCTGTTGTGGCCATTTTTGGACACCCTGCATATCCCCTTGGCCTCATAATCAGTCTCCTCATCTACATAAGTGAAACAATGATCTAAAACAAAGAAAGATGTTGAGCATGTTTTCACAAACCTTGTATTTGCATTTGAGGATGAAAAATAATTGCACGGTAAAATGGTATTTTGCAGCACCTGGCTCTGTCTTATAGGACAGGGGAGAACGGTGGCCTCTGGGGACCGCCATTTCAGACAAAGTTTCCTTGACAACACAAAGCACCCCATCCGAAGCTCTCCTCTGTCTGGGGTCCATACTGACATACTGAGAACAAAACAAACATTTTGTAAAACAAAACCTTAAGTAAGTGAGGCGATTTATTAGACTTCACACAGTCACACAAGGTTTTAAGCAACTTATATTTTCCCATATATGCTCCCCAACAACTGTAAACTATAATGTTTAAAATGGGCGCTGTTGAATCTCGGGTTTTTCGATGTTGGTTGGACAAAGCAAGCAATCTGAAGACATGACTGAGAAGTTCGGATGGACATTTTTTCACAATTTTATGACAAAATGATTAATTGTAATAGTTATCGAGAAAGTAATCCACAGATTAATCAGTAATGAAAATAAAAGTTTGTTGGACTCTAAATCTGAGTAATACATACATTTTTCTGTGTAACTGTGCAGGAAAGGAGAAGACTGCTGTTATTACTACTCATTATACAAAAGGCCACCACAACAGTGTGTGTCACCTCTATTCCATCTGACTGAGCTGCACTTCCTCCCTGTGTGTGGTTATCTTCAGTCGCAGGGTTACCTTAGTTGCAGCTCCTGCCTGCAGGCCGTGACTGCATCCTGTGGGCCTCTCAGTGAAAGAGCTGGTGGATGGAGCTGCCAGTTCTGCCGGGATGCTCTGGGAGCGTCTTTCCCTCCTCGTGCACGCTAAACTAGGGCTGAGCCTGCTGCTCTGCACGTCAGATACACACTCGTCGGCTGTCACCGCCGACACCTCCAGGGATGTGGATCTCTGTCAGAAACACAAACATGCAAAACTGAGCAGGTTTTCAAGCTGCATCACATGCACAGATGCCCGTGTTCGTGCCATTAACAACAGACAGGAGAGAAAAGGAGTGGGATGTGTGCAGTGAAAACAACCTTGAAGCACACACAGGTATTAAACAAACAAAAACATCATTCAGAGTCTAAACAACTCAGTCCTTACAAACATGAGAATGGCCCACACAACTGCATATATTAGTTATAGTGCAGGAAATAAAAGGTTTGGTTTCAACACCAATTATGACATGCAAATTGACTATCAGGGGTGCAGTGTGGCCATTTGATCAAACCAGAACAGCAAACCACTCCCTTCATCTCTTTTTTTAATTACATTTAACTAATGCAAGTGTCCTGAAAAGCTTCTTTAACCCTTTAAAACCTGAGCAAATTGGTGCAAATTCTTTAAAAAACATGGGAGGGCAACAAGCAGCTTAACAAGAAGTGGCCCAATCATTAGCAAGAAATGAGTATAAACTGACAAAAAATTACTGGAAAATACGATGATAAACGATGAAAATACGACTCATTTTTTTGCAGTTTGCAGGACATTTCTTGTCAAGCTGATCATAATGTTTTTTCTGTGTGTTTTTAAAAGAAATAAATAAATAAATATTCGGGTGTTAAAGCGTCAAACATCTCAGCGGTGTCCTCAGCCATTAGAAGTAGGAGGGTTGACATTTCAGTTAACACTGGGTTCTTTTTATAACCTTTCTCTTTTTTTCTTCTTTTTATATATGCACCATCATACATATTCAGGCCAGGCTGACACCGAGCATGTGCTCCTAAGTATCATGCGATTAAAACACTTACCTGATCCGTGCCCCTTGGGAGAGCTATGCAGGATTCAGACTGTGGAGGAAAAATAGACTATAATCCCTCTCTCTGGAACGATGGAGGGGTGTAGGAATTTATCTCAGAGTGCAAACCAGAACTGAAATCAACCTGGCAGCTCCCTCTATTCCCTAAGCGACTCATTAATGACAGGTTAAGTACATAAATGACTGCGCCCAAGTGGTTTTATGTCGTTTTCAGATACTGCGTGACTCGAGAACGCAAAAAATAATACATCTTTGTGTTGGTAAAATGTGTACCCTGAGATTTTTTAGAGAGGTGATTATGTGGCTGCTCAAACCTCTGGCATCAAGTGTGATTTTGATGAACAGTGCTCTCCTGGTTTTGGGATGCATTGCTGCGAACAGCTCAGCTTTAATTGTCAGAGCAGCTCTTTGTTTTCCCATCAGCCTTTCTTCATAAAAGCAGCAGCACATTTGTGTTGCACCATCTGTTTTCAGGCTAGCTGTCAACTGTGGGAAGTGATCATTCTGGCATTAAAATAAAGCGCCCCTTTAGTTTCAGTTGTTTGCAGATATTAATTAAAACTGAGGGCCGCCTCAATTTCAACACTCCCTCAAACTTCAATATTTCATAAATAAACAATCACCACTTTCCATACGTAAACATTTTGAAACTGGCTTTTGATTTGACTTAAATGTCACTACATGGAGCTTTTTTTTTAAATTAGGCTTTGTTGCCTTCGTCTTTTGTTTTTTGTGTTTGTCTAAGTGTTTGAACATCTGCGTTTTAAAGGAAATAGGTTTGACTCTGACTGATACATTGTGGGTTTTGAGAGGTGTGTATAAACAGTGCTGTGTGGTTGACCATGTCATGAGATGGGTGTTGGGTTCAAATTTGTTTGAGGCCAGAGAAACTTGCAGAACCACGTGTGAAACGAAAAACCGAAGAGAGGTGCACAAAAACCCACGGTACACCTCGCTTTGATCCAAAAGGAGCTGCCGATCACAAACAAATAAGCACCATCTTAAACGAGATTCATAACTGTGTTGCTTTTATCAGTTCATGAAATAATATTCCTGAGCTGAAACATCGCAAATACATTGCTATGTCTGTCAACAACGGCAGATATGTCAATTGCTGCGATTCAATGCAAAGTTGTCCACTATTTTTCACGTGCTAAGACAGATGTGTTTTATATGTCATACATCCTTCAGTTTCCCTGCCTCAAGTGTGAAATTTTCTGATAGGTTTGCTCCAAAGATTTATTATAACCCCAACTGTTTCACACTTCAGCAATTTGGTTTGATTTCTTTTAAAAACACAAGGAGAAGGCAACAAGCAACTTAACAAGGCATGGCTGAAAATTGGCAAAAAAATGTTTTTAAAAAATGCTTAACATGAAACAAAGTTTTTATTTCCTATATTTTATTATATTTTTTTCCTGTAACGTAGTTTTAAACATAAAATTATTATAATTATACATTTTAATGTAATTTAATGTAAATGTAATTTTCCAGTAATTTCTCTATTTTTGGATAATTTTCTAGTAATCCTCCCCTCTTTTTTAAAACAAATTTTATTGTTTTAAAAAACTTTCTTGTCACTTTTTACTAATTCCTTCCAATTTGTGGGACATTTCTTGCCAGGTTGGTCATTGCCTTTTTCCTCCATGTTTTTGAAACTACTTTGCTCAGCTTTCAAAGGGTCAAATAGCTTGTAAAAGGCATGTGATCACAGCCTAAGAAAACTGATGTCGATCCGGGTTTCAAAGGGTTAACTGTTATGAGAAATGACCGAAAGCCCGGAGCTGTTGCTGAGTGGAACTTGTGGGAAGACTAACTGTCACCTGCTAATTCTAACTTGAGTTGTTTATTATAAAGCTTAATTCTCGGCAAAGTTTACAGCTGTTTCAGTGCATTCCCTTGTTAAACTGTTAAACCCTCTGAGACCCACATAGACCAATTTTGGTCTTTTTTAAAGGGGGATAAAAAGCAATAAAACATGGTCAAAATGCAACATTAAGACACCAAGACCCTGAGACCCATGGAAAAATTCATTTTGTGATATGGTTTCAAAAGCTTTTGACATTGATTTCTATAATAATCTCTTTTTTTTTTTTTTTTTGATGATTAGATGGTGAGCACTTCTGCTCTGGAAACTAAGAAACCTGCTTATTTTCAATTTGCCTGTCTCTAGTTTCTGGTTGTAAAGTTTTGCGAATTTATCTTAGAGGCCATAATAAGTCATTTTATTATGGTCAAACTACAGTGAAATGGCTACTCTAGGGGCTAACATCATCGCACATGAATAAAACTGGGCTCTCTGGATTTGTGAATCTAAGTTTTCTGGTCATACCCAATTTATATAATTCCACAACTGTGGAGGGACCCCAGAATGCCGAAAAATTCCAATACAATAGGTGGAAAAAATACATCTGTACTGCTTGCAAAAAACTGCATGGTTTTTGCTAAAAACTACATGGAACTAGCACAACTTGTGACTGTCTGCAGGGGGAAGACTTGTGAGTACCTAGAGAACCCATTTTCATTAGATATTTTGATGGGTCAGGGCCATCTCACAGGGGTCCCCTTACCTCTCTCAGTAAGGGGAACCCTGTGAGATGGCCACGACATATTTCCCTCGCCAAAATTTAGCCTGACTTTGGAGAGTTATTTAATCCCCTTCCTGAGAACCACATGATTCTGTTGGTCTTCTGGTTTTATGTGGTACCAGGAATATTACTGTTTTTAAAACTTAACCTGCTAAACCTACTGTTAAAGATAGAAAAAATATCGTCGAGGAATGCCAGCGACCTGGTGGGTCTCAGAAGGCTAACAATCAAATTGGAGGGATTCTTGCTTTTTTTCAACATTGTGCAATATGCAGTATCAGTCAGGGTACATAGTAAACTTAATCTCTCACCCTGCCATCTCTGTGCGCTGGTGCAGGTCTGTTTCTCTGCAGCTCTTTTCTCAGCTCTGCTGCAGGAAGAACATGAAGCTGCTGTTGTTGGACAGGACTCGGCTCCCTCCTGTCCTGCTGCAGCTCCACATCCAGCAGCTCTCTGCTCTCAGCTGCTGCTGTCTGTCCACGAGCCTCCTCCGCTCTGCATCTGTCCTCCCAGTTCTCTTCACTCATCACATCTCTGTCCACAGCTGTGTGGCTGAGATCCTGCTGCAGGGCCGTGCTGCTCGACAGCTTCCCCTGACGCTGCTCTGGCCTGCTACGCTCTGCACTTGACTGAGCATGGCTATCTGGGGGAACATCTCTCTGGTGTTGGTGATAGAGATAAGATTTAGTTTGAGCCTGGGGCTGAGAGGCAGCAGCACCTTGTGTCTGGGATGTAGATCCTCGGCTGCAGTTGAGCTGGTTCGGTCCCATGATTGGGACAGGTGATGAAGAGGGAGGACACTGTGATGAGCTGTCGGGATCCCAGTACCTCTGGAGCTGCTGGCTCTGATGCAGGGAGGCAGAGATAAGGCCAGGCTGAACACAGCTGGAGTTATAAAGTGTGGCCTCCAGCTGGCTTTTCTCCAGACTGGACAGATCAGGCTGAGAGGGAATGCCGTGGAGACAACACATCTGGGGCTCGCAGCAGTTCTGATACCCACAGCCGGGTTCTCGTCCTCTGCGACACACGGATGGCAGAGCCAAGCAGGTGATGGGCTGAGGCCTCAGAATACTGGAGAAGGGCAAGCCCTGAGGATACGAGCAGTTTCCCCCTTCAACAGTCAGCTGGCCTGCAGAGCAACAGAGTCACAGAAAGAGCGCTGTTCAAAAGTGAAGTAAAATATCACACAAACAATACTATCATCAATAATAAAATCTGCGCACATTCAAGCGGAAAATGATTTCTTTCAACTGTGCAGTGAAGTTATTTTGAATGAGATGGCAGTATCTCATTTTGAAATAAATAAATAAATAGAAAAACAAATCCTGAAAATAAATAATAAAATAAAATTATGAATACTGAGAGTATATAGGGCTGGCATAGTATCAGACTTTCAAAACATGATAATCACGGTCAAAAAATTGCTAAAAATCTAGAAAATTTGAAAAGAAAAATGACACTGTTCATCAAATTTATTTTCAACACTGTGAGGTGGAGAGGGAGACAAATCTAGAAAAGAAAGAAATCTGAAATGATTTTTGAGGCACTGGATTATTTACCTGTTAGTGTCAGTGTTTATCAACATTATGAATATTTAACTGTTTTTTTCTTGGTTATTTGGAAACAAATCCACTAGCATTAATGCTTAAATGCTTCAAAAATGGCATTTTAATCTAATACCTTCACATTCTTTATTGTGAGCTTTCAACCTCATTCTTACTGATGAGGATGCAACTGTAGGCCTAAAACAGCCATTAGCCAGCATTGACCTCCATCGTCTCCTACACGTTTAAACTTTTTAAATTCTTAGTGTCTTTCTAACATATATGTGCAATTAATAAACTAAACTATTATAACTATGTTGCTTAAATAAAGCTTTTTATTAAATTTTACCTAAAGAGGAAATCTGCTTCGTCCAGTAACTTGCATCCCAGTTGAATTTGATCTTAACAGGACTCCAAGAGTCTGAGTGTAGCGACGACTCAAGCAGTTGTTGCATCTGGAGAGAAATCTGAAAGAAAAATATAATACATTCTCTTTACAAAAAACACAATTTACTCTGTCACCACATCTGATGCCGATTTTCATAGTACCAATTAAAAACAGTAAAGGTGCACTCAAAAGACAAATACAAATGATGCTGTAAGGAAAGCTGCTGGAAAAAATGCCAGTAACTCAAAAATCCCACAAAGAGCTTTAGAGTGCAAGAGTTACATCCTACTCTAAAAAAAAGGTTTTTTTAGTTCAGTATTAAACAGTAAGGTTTTAGTGAAAATACATGTGAGCATATAACTTCAAAAATGAGACTTATTTTTTTTATTATACTGCAGGAGTTGTGTGAGAATTTGTAAACGGATGCTTTGATATAGTTTTTCCATTGTTAAAGGTGGTCCCCAGTCAATTCATAAATCAAGATGTTCGCTGTTTTCTGTGGAGGCATGCTGGCAACACAGCACGACTAATCGATACACAAATGATCAATTCGTGGTTGAAGTATTCCTTTAAACCCTCCCTGCTTGGTAAATGGCTGCATCTTTCAAACTCCACCTTCCCAGTTCATAACTCAGGCTTTCTCTTTAAAATAATTTAAGTTAGTTTCTAATCACTCCGGAAACCCAGGGGACGTTGTACAACTGCTTTCACAAGCTGAGTAGTACTTATTATGACTAATAAACTCTACATGTCTATAAGAGGTGAAGTTCCCCTTTAAAAACAAGGAAATCAAAAAGAAGCATCAGATGTTAATTATCACTTCCTCTGTGTGTGTTGCAAAAAAAAAAGACAGTCTGCTGAGTGTCCTGCCAACATACCAGAGCTCTGCTGAAGAGCACCGGGCCTCTGCAGTGGTGGGTCATAGCCCAGGTGATGAACTTCTGAACATGGTCCAGCTGGCCACATATCTCTATTGCCCCCTGCAGCTGGTCCTCCAGACGCTGCTGGAAGTCCTCTGAGATTTTCTGTAAAGAAACCCATAAACATGCATCCAGTAAACACTGCTACACAGGGATTCATGGCTGCAGTGTGCTGCAGCTAAATCAAAGCTCTTTTTTTTGGACAGATGTAACTCCTGAGATGTTGTCTTAAGCAGCTTTGACAGATTATTACGGGCTCTCGTTTGCTTGCTTTCAGGACTGATTACTTCACGCCGGTTACTGATTCTGTGCATGTAGATTCACGGCTGGCTGAACGATAAGAAGGAAAGAAAAAGAAAAAGTAATTACCTCCAGTTGCTCTATTAATAGGTTGGCTCGTTTGTTAAGCTCGTTCATCATAATCATCTTTGCCATTTTAATCTGGTTCTCTGCCTTCCTGTGTGCAATCTTTACTCCATGAAGTCTGCGGACAGAGAGAAAACAAACGCCAGACATTAATTTATGCATTAGCTTGCTATAATTCACACTGGTAAATTATTGAGAATTAGTGGAGGAAGTTTCTCAGACTGGGAGTACGACTCTACACCAACCTGTCCTCGATCTGCTTAGCATTATTTTCCACTGCAGACCTCCTCTCATCCACCTGCACCATCAGGCTCTCAAACAGCCACTGCTGATCCTGCAGGGCCTTCCCGATCTGCACCACCCTGCACACACGAGAGATCACAGCACGCAGAAAGTTCACTAATTTATTCTGTGGGCATGAAGAACACCAGAGTTAAAATTGTTTCCCCCGGGGACCAGACATTATGCAGGTGACCTTAGAAGCAGCTCCTGTACTGCAACATCACAGCAAACAAAAGCGTATGAATACTTAATAGGTATTAGGCTTGCCAAGGGTAGTGTATGCAGATCCAGATGATAAAAGTGACAAGGCAGTTAAAGAGAGTTGTTGCTCGGAGGAAGTTTTTAACCTGCGGTTAGCCCTGCGCCGCAGTGTCCTTGTGCCATGTATGTGAGCACTGACCTGTGGTTTTTGTGGGAGGACAGGTGACAGCTGCTACAGCACAGAAGGTCACATGACTCACAAAACAGCTCCAAGGGCTCCTGTCTGTGAGAGTGGCACATGAGGAGGGAACAAGGATACGACCCCGGGCCTAAAAGACAGACGGAGGGTGGAGGGAGAGGGGGGAGCGGAGAGCATGGAGCATTAGCAACAGTCAACAAGCAATTCACACAAACAGCTAGAGGAGGGTTATCAGAGTGTGCACGCGGTCTAGAAAGGAGAAAACAAACAGCAACACTTACTAACGAACAGAGAGTTTGTATAACTTAAAGGTCTAGCGTGAAGGATTTAGCGGAACCCAGAGCCTTGCCTTGCCAGAGGTGAAGTTGCAGAACCCAAACTTCTCTTGTGTGTAAAGCACGTGGGAGAACTACAGCGGCAGATATAAAAATATAAGTAACACTATGTAGTCCCAGAGTTTGGTTTGTCTTTTCTGGGCCACTGTGGAAACAACATGGTGAAATCTGTGGAGGAGGGCCTGCTACATATGTAGATTTAAACGGCTCATCACTACAATGATTCTTAGTTTGAGCAATGACAAAGTTAAAAAAAAAAAAAAACAAGGTTTATTCTGCTGACTGGTGGTTTGAATGTAAAAAAAATGGTTTTGCTGTTTTGGGGGGCTTTAGTGTGATATATTATGCTGGACAATATTTTGTCTGATCTCTTATATAGAGATATTGATATTGGTACCACCTTTCACAGTATAAACAGTCTGTGAAAGATTGACATAGTGAAGTGAGACAGTGGGTAAAAAGAGACCTGTAAAACTGGCTGCGCTATGACACAAAAACAATAACACAACTGTTGAAAAAACTTGAGGTTTCAATGAGACTGTTGAGCGATGAGATGTAAGTGAACAATATTTCAATGTTGTCCAATCTGCCTTTGATGCACCGACCACACATATACTAAGACACACTCAAGTTTGTCTCTCACACATTTCTAAATAGGTCACTGTAGAGACTGTTGGCCCACAGAACATCTATCTAACAATAGCTGGATACGGCTAATGAACGCAGCCCTACTGCTCTCTGCTGGCCGACTCACCTCAGTCAACCCCCTCTCCTGCCTGCACATCACAACTCTCTGTGGTGAAGAGCTGAGCATCACCCCACGTTTGCATCAACCTGATCTGACTGACCACATCCTGTCAGTCAGCGCAGTCACACAGCCTTTTCTCACAAGTACACAAAACAAACAAGTGACACTCCCACATCACAATAAAAGGTGTCCAGGACGTATTTGTTACGATTTGACAACTTGTGCAATGCAGCCCTGCAGAAAGCAGCTGGGAACAAAGCTGGCAGGCAATCTGGAGGGTCTTTAAATAGCAACACACTAATATTAGCAAAAATGAAATCATGCGAGCAGTTTAGAATCTGGGCCACATGTTAAAGAGAGGTGTAATAACATAAAGGGATCTCCAAGAACTATTGTCAACCATCGCCACTGTCATGCATTATTCATGTCAATGATTCCTACTGAGACACAACTAACAAACAAACAGAGCACCAGAGTGAAAACAATTAAACCACAATAGGCTTTGTGGTGACAGAAAATCAGACTGCTTAGCCCCGCTTATAATCTGTCACAAAAACTGAAAACAGAGGAGTCAGATCAGAAATATCTTGCCTTGTCCTGTGGGAGGCAGGGAGCTGGAGCCTCTCTGGTGCAGGTCAGGAAACTGGGTGGCGCTGGGCCTCTGCTGCTGGTGCATGTCTGAGTACTGGGAGGTGGCGGGGGCTCTCTGATGCTGATGCACATCTGTGCACTGGTAACACAGCCACTTGTTGCAAAGTGTACACAGGCTCTGTGCAAGTGTCGGCACTGAGCACTCTGAGCAGCTCTGAAAGACACACAAAAGTACAACACATACACACGCCCATGTGACAAAAAGACGAGGTGGCACAAACATGTCAGAAACATTTGTGTTGCAGCTTTACTGTGGGCTAATAACACAGCCGAGAGCTGTTATTTGGTCTCATGCTTGCAAATGCCTCAGAGACTTGTGAGAATGTGAGTTAGAGCATCATTTGAGTACAGAAAAAAATCATTCAACAGGGATTTTATTTAGTATTTAAATATTATGATGTATAAATAAATGTTTAAAATAAGCATTTTAGCAGTTTCCTTAGCAAGAACATGATAAATATGATAAAACTCTTTGTTGTTTGTGTTTACATCTGCTTTTGTTTAAAATCTGAGCAACTAAACGAGCATGAAAGCTGACAGAAGTTGCACAGTGCAGCTATTTTCCAAGTTATACCTCATTAATCTCTGCAGGGAAATACATCCTCTGCAGTTGACCCTTTCTGCCAATTTAGGAACAGAGAACAGCACCCCGGGACCAAATCCAGTTTTAAAACCCTGGTCCTTGTCCAAAGGCAACGGCAGGGGTTTCCTAATATCAAACGTGTCTCTTTGGGTTGGGAAGAGAGCAACACAAACACAGGAAGCATGCCAGCTCTACACAGAGAGGCCCAAAATGCCCTGAAGGGGTTCAATCACAAGATCAACAGTGCAAACTGTGCAAAATAAACAATCTCAGACAGTGTCAAGATCCATAAACAAAGCTGAAACAAACACCTTACCTTCTCCATTTCAGTGCTCTGAGAGAGGAGCTGTTGGCTTCTCAGCGGGAGGGAGAGCAGAGGAGAGCAAGCAGCCTGACGCCTCAGCAGCAGAAACACTGAGGCTTCTACCTGAGGCAGGAAGCAGCGCGCACCGAGAGGTGGCCCCAGAGGAGACGGCTTACATGACAGCCTCAATGTGCTCTCTCCTCCCCCAGTTCATCCAAGTGTAGGACCCCTTCACTACAGCAGAGGAGAAGAGCGTCACATTCAAATTCATCCCCCTACTCGCTGGTGCAGCCACCAAAAAAGAGAGAAAATCTAATCCTTTTTCTTAAATAAGCCTGTGCATAATAATTGGGAATTAGGGAGATAAGATAATTATTTTTTTGTAGGGCAAAATATCCCCGGAAGCCTTTTCCAAAATGGAGGAAGGAAGACCAAGTGACCTACAATGAGAGAAAAAGGGAGAAATTGTACTGTAAGCAACTTTTAGTTCTGTGGAGCAGGCGGTGTGAGCAGGATGTTCGGCTCAGGTTGTGGCGGGCTGGGCTTGGATGGGCCGGTTGTGGCCTTCTTGCCTTTGTCAGCAGGAGGAGGGGACAGGTCCCAGAGGAGATACACGCTAACGTAGCACACAGAAACCGGGTCAGGCTCTGATAAGCTCCAGATGGGATGAGGATACACTCCTGCAATTCCCTCTTTCACTGTGGCATCAATTAAGATTTAAACTCAGCATGTCAGAGAAAATGAACAGCACATACAAGAAGAAAGAGAAGGAGACGACTGCAGACGAAACGCAGAGGGGGGAAATGCTCTGACAGTGCATCTACAAGACAAACATGACAACATGAGGGTTTAAAAAAAGGGAACTGGGTAACAGGGCACTTCTGACACTTAAAACAAACACCATCAAATAACACCCGGTATCAAACCGCTGTGACATCTCGAGCTGCAAGTCTGCCTAACAACAGCCCCTGCAGTCTGACCTACAAATCTGACAACTTTCTCATCCTTGGGTGCTTCAGTGGGGAGCTCAGAACAATCCCATTCCCCATTGTGCACTCAAAGACCCAATTTGAAACACAATTAGTCAGTGTTAGTACACCCTGCCTCTCGTTCACATCTTCAAACCGTGCACTCGCTTTTCACTGAACCTTCACAGCATTTATCTTTCAAACTGAAACCTCCCGCCAGCTCTCCCTGCCCTGCTAAGTGAAGCTGGCACTAGATACACATGCCATCTCAAGAGATGTCACAATAATAGAAACCTGCACAGTGATCCCTCCCTTGAAAGCACCCCCTATGTAACATCTATTAACACTGAAGTGATGAGATCAGAGAGGAAGACGGATTATCTTCAACCACTCTTAAATCAGTATGCCATTTAACTATTTCCGTCCTCAGACAATTTACTCTCTGTTCTGGAAAGAAATCCACCAGTGGGAGAGAAACATCCTCACTTGCTTCATGTCTATAAAATCCCCAAAAATATTTTGAATAATGATGACTGCACATAAAGAAATTTAAATATTTTGAAAATCCCCACATTAGGAGTTCTCCTTGGTTAAAAAGTCAGCTTCAGTAGCTGCAAATTAACCAGAAACAAGATTGTGCTTGAACTGTTTCAGTTAGTGGGATCTCACCACGCGCCTTCTGTCAAACGGTCAAAAACAATCCACAGCAGTTTTACTTTCTGTTTGCTGTGACACCACAGCCTTATGCATTTCTCTCGGTTTAAAATTCCCTAAAAAACAACCCTCATTATCTACTTTAAAGCGCCTTTGATACATTTTTGGCCACTAGAGGACAGAAGAAAAACAAAGACGCTGACAGACCAACAGCTCTGAAATATTATTGTTTGTTAAGTTATTGCTAACTTAGTTTATTACATAGACACCAAAGGTTTTAATTATTGTATGATGCTGGACAAGTGGCATGACACAAGTTTATTGGAGTTGGAAATGACAGCTTTGAGAGTAGCAGGAGTCAGTGTGTGAGCCGAAAATCTAAAAAAAAAAAAAAAAGAGCTAAAAGATACAAAAAAAATCCACAGAGCTAGGGATGAGTAACATTTATCTGTTGGTCCATCACTGTGGGTGATGACTTTCAAAATACATGTTGCCACTTAATTTAATATTAATATAAAACACTTAATATGAAATGATATGAACTGTATAGATCAATGCAACTCTGAGTTATCCATTACATTTTATTTACATTAGTTACTGCTAAAATGTATGACCTCGTATTTGTCTCAAGGTTAACCAAGAAAAAATAGCTATAGCTACATTTATTTAAAGCTGTGTATGCAAATATTTTAAATGTCTTTTTCCAATTTGCTAGTGAGATTTCAGATAGATGGCAGACCCACTGGAAGCAATTTAGGGTTCAGTATCAGTATAGAAGATGCAAAAAAACCCAAAACAATAGAAGCAAAACCACAAACTCTGTGTGTCCTGCTCCTGTGTAGGAGAGGTGGTGGGGCCTTTTGTATATCTGTGCCCTGGAGCCCATTCTTTTATAATACGCCCATGCTCAAAGAGTTCTCTAATGACGACGGATTATGAAGGCCAATTCCATATTTTAAGATTTAATATCTTTAAATTTGACTGTTTCAGGCAAAAAGAAATATCACTTTAAATAAAACCTCATTGAGGGACTTAGTATGTCACCATTTGAAAAGTCTTTGAAACCACATTTAGAAGGAGAAGGAGGTAGAGTTATATACAGAATATATAAAAATAAATTCTTAAATATAAAAAAAGGGAAAGCAAACACTTCCAGGTTTTTTAGTGGTCATTGGAAAATGTATTTATTAGTGGATAGGGCTATACTGGGTTAGGGTTAGGGTTAGGTTAACCCTAACCCTATAATTTTTAATTCCATAAAATCTATGTCAAATCAACTCCATTTTATTTAATTTATAGCATGAAATGAAACATTTTGACTATTTTTAGTCCCTTTTAAACATAAAAAAAACAACCTACACATGTTCATCTGATTTGTTGCAACTCAGATGATAATCAGTTTGTGATTTGATTTTGCTGAAATGTCATTGCTAAACAATGAATCCGTTTAGAAGTCATGGGAAAACTGCTATTAAGTCTGAATAGACAACTCTAGTTTCTTGATTTATTACTCACAGTATAAAGCTGTGGGAATTTGGGATTTTCCTTATGGCATGTAACACGTCTGGCTGGCTGTTCCATCTGTTCCTGAACGTGTCAGTCTGACAGCACTTTATCAACGCGTCTTCCTTTAATAATAACAAGCCTGTCAGTCAAACTGCAGAGTGTCTGCCCCCGCATCATCAGTCTGCCTCTGCATTAGCAGCATCACCTCCAGCTGCATCACTGAGCGTGATATTATTTTTTAGAAAGTGCGCATGAGATTCCGCCCCTCTCGCGGCATCATGGTGCAATCCACAACACAACAAGAGGACAGCAAACACAAAGTCAGCACGAGGATAGTTTAATGTAACAGAGCCAACAGAAACTGTGTCTGTGTTCACATTAATTCCGCTCGCGAAGTGCGCAGCTCGTGCAAAAGCATCCTGTCAGGTAAACATCAGCGTGAGCGCGTGCGAGGATGTGAAAGTGGAAGCGAGACTGTCAGCCGAGCAAGTCAACTTCTGTCGGCCCGTCAATCATGTCAGGTGTGCTGCAGCGTGTGTCTGTCCCGAGCGCGAGATGGTTTGGTTTTGTTTTTTACCTTGACCCGTGCGTCTCCGAGTGGCGCTCCCCCCATCGGATGTCGCTCTTTAGTCCGGCCAAAATTTTAGAGATTTCCAAGTCTCGCAGTTAATCGTGAGACTTTATAATCGTTCTCATGCAATACTTCTGACGTTTCTCAAAGCTGTAGAGAGAGACTTGGTGAGAGGAGAGGATTATTTTTAAAAAGTTTGACACAATGGCATCATGGTAATATCAGCTGAAACAATTAATTGAAAAAATGTTCGCATCCTATCCGACTCGCATCTTATCCAAGTAAAATAACAGCATCACAATGTAAAAATAATCTTTTATAAGTAGTGGTAAAAATTTAACTGAGTAGCCTACATTTTTTGTACACTTACACACCTACACAACATGATGTATTTCCATTGTATGCCACGTCTTACTTCTACCCCACTACATTTCTTCAGACAGGTGTATTCTTCTTATTAACTCAACTACATTTATTTTACCCCTTTACAAGTTAAATGCATTTGTTGGTTATAAAAACAGAAGAGTATGATATTCCATAATAATATAACACTATATGAAAGAAGCTCTTCTGCACAATAATTGCTTCCCCTTTGTTTCATTTAGCAGAGAACACATCTGTACTTTTGCACAAGTAAAATGAGATCAGGATTTTTGACTTGTTATGGAGTATTTTTAGAACATGACATTTCTACTGGAAATACCAGGTATATGTACATCAGCTACCACTAGGAAAAAATAATAAATTAGAAATTTCACCTGAATCATCATGCACAAGTATTATCGCTGCCTAAATCATCAAAAGTAAAAGTGCATGCAGCAGAATAAATCAGTGTTATATTATTGTGTATACATTATATTGTTTTATTAACATTTCAGGGACATTTAAATGTGGTAGCTAAAATGAATATTTGAAATACTGGTCAGTAGTTTAAATCTCAAACCTGGACTTAGGTACAGAACCTGCGTTAATGTACTTTACCTCCCACCACTGCAGCTAAAAAATCAGAGATATACTGTACACATGGATGGATTATAAAACAAAGGGCCCCTGAGCACAAATGTGCAAAAGGTCCTAAAACCTCTCCTACAAAAGGAAAGAAGACATTCACTCACACTTTGTGTTGTTTTTGCATCTCTTTATAGTCCTTGGGCGTGTTTTTAGTCACTTTTTCTCTTCATGGAGTAATTTTGCATTTCTTAGAGGTAATTTTGTGTTGCTTTTA
The DNA here is from genome assembly GCF_008729295.1 of Plectropomus leopardus. NCBI lineage: Eukaryota > Metazoa > Chordata > Actinopteri > Perciformes > Serranidae > Plectropomus > Plectropomus leopardus. The sequence goes on from NC_056463.1 coordinate 18,255,794, forward strand.
GGCAATTTTGTGTCTTAGTGGGTTAATTCTGTGTCTTTTTGAGGTTGTTTTTGAATGCTGAAGTAATTTTGTGTTGTAAGTTTGTTAATCTTTGAGTAATTTTTATTATCTGTCAGTTGTTTTTTTGTCTCTTAATGTGGTCATTTTGTGTCTTGAGGTAAGTTTCTTAATTTTTTTAGATGACTTTTGTTTATCTTTGATGGCCTTTTTTGTCCTATTGAGGTAATTTTGTGCCTTAAGGAGGTAGTTTTGTATCTATTTGAAGGACCTTTTTGGTTTTGCCCATTTTGTAGACATTTTGTGGGGTTTTTTTGCTTTTCTTTCGCATCTCTTTGTGGAGTTTTTGTGTCTCTTTGTGGTAATTTTGAGTCCCCACCTGGTCAGTATGTGTTATTTTGAGTGACATTTTGCAGCTGAAGGCTAGGGGGCCCATGACACTTTGTCCCGTGCCCATTACGCCCATTCAGTAATCAGTCCATGACTGTACATATATGCTACAGCTTACGCTTACCAAAGTCTTCATGTATGAATAAAATTAATAATACCTCTCACATTTCAATATTCCCTTCAGACAAACATGAAAAACTATAAAATCTAAGTTTTTTTAAAGATAAAGATAAAATTACTGGATATTTAAAATGAGTCAGTCAGTATGTACAGTTTAAATACCAACATGTAGAATTATTCCCATAAAAAAACAGCATCAAAAGACTTTCTCCGGCATATTAAAGCAGAAGCAACAAAATGTACTCACATTACAGTACTCACTGAGTGATCGTCCTCATCATGGTGTTAACTCTCCAATACATTCACCTGAAATAAGTCCTAATGCATGTGGTCTAGCAACATCACCAAATGTTGTCTCGCAAAGCTTGTATTCTTTCTAAAAATGTAAAGTCATTACATGAAAGTAGGGAAGCACAAAATGCAGAGGAGAGGAAATTATAACATTACACAAAATGAAAATAAACTATCTTGAAATGTGACATGACAAATAAACTTCCATGTAAGCTAAGACAACAAATTTACAGTAAATGTTCGTCTTAATCCTGAACAGAGAACACAGTAATTTCACAACAAATGTCATACTTAATTGAAGTAAAGGACACAAGTGGAGGAAAAGTAATATGGCGGCTGGAATCCAGAGTGAGCCTCTCAGTTAGGAGAGCTAATAACAGCGTGGCAGTGACAGCCACCGGAGTGATGTGCAGAGACGTAATAAGGTTACAGGCAGCATGTGGTAGCTGGTGCTAGACTAACTGTGCCTGTTGGGATCTTACCAGCTTCTGCTAATGCATAGCTTTGGGGGAAGCTGTCATTGAGATGTCGGATATAAAAAGAGGTGATTTTTATATTATCTGGCAAACTGTGAATTACATATTTCCGTATCAAAACGCAATCTGTACACTTTAGGCGTTTTTGTGAGTAATAAAGGCTGCGGAGTAAATCTGTATTGTTGTTGTTGATATCTGGCCTTTTTTGGTTGACATGAGAGAAAAAGTGCTTTTTTTTCTGAAAGAAATATAATAATACATTTATGATGAGTTAAGATCTTAAACTGACCTTTAACCAAAATATAACAACACAGATAAACTCACACATTTAGCATTTTAACTACATTTTTTAATAAAAGACTGTAAAAGACTCTATGAAGAGTTACAATCATTTTCTTCATTGTCTTGATGCATGTACAGTTTTCGAATAGGTTTTACACTCCTTAAACAGAGGACAACACTATAGTGAAATAATGCAAAATGAAAACATATGAACTGTACATCTCTGCCCATGTCAGGTCACACACGCTCACACACTCTGATAACACTCTCCCCAAGCACACCTGGACATCAGTGGTTACTCTGCGGCTCACTTGCTGTGTACCGTCCTGCTATCGCTATCTCATAAGGTACTATAAACATACACTGAAGAGTATCGCAGCCAGCTTACAGTGAAATAATATGTACATGTTTACATACAAAACCTTGACAAAACATTTTTTATAAAAAGGTGAGAATTATCATGATGCACAGACTTGAGACGTCAGGTTTTCAGTATCTTGTGTGACTGAAAACAGGAAGATGATTTCCCCTCAGTTCTTTTTGTGGAGAAACTTCATTTTACTTCCTGAAAAAAGTCAAAACAAACCTATTAAATCATGTCAATGCACTACGTATGAGAGTGTAAAGTCAATGCAGGTTATTATACAATATATAGGAATTAAATCAAGCGAAGATAATGTCAGGTTCAGTGTGATTTAACGCCGATTCAGCCGACTGTACTGTGTGTAGAAATCTAAATATCCGCTAAAAAGTGTGGCTTTCTGATAAAATCTTTAAATATCTCCTCCAGACATTTTTAATGACAAATAATACTCCAGATTAATATACAAAATGTAGCATTACAGGTACACTAAGCAGTAGGGATGCACGATAATATCACGTTATCAATGGATGTTGGCATAAAATATAAAATCTTGCATCCCTAATAAAAATCAACCCTAGATTCTCTCCTTCTGTTTGAAGCCTGCACAGCACGCCCCCACAGCCTGCGCCCACCACCAGTACGGCACAAATCCACCAGTGCAACACTCATTTGAACCCTGCTTAAACGGGACATCGTAGTGAATAGATACGAAGCCAAACATAGCAATAATTCAGTTCATTTATTTACTTTATTCATACTACATAAAGAGATGAGTCACCTTAAAAATAACAAGGTGTAACCCTTACCTTATCTCCAATCCTTACCTTAACCTCCTCTCTTTTAACCTGACACTTCAGAGCTAGCTAAATGCTAACTTCTGGGCCAAAAGGTGGGGGCTGATCATGCAGGTATGGTGGGTGAGTCAAGTAGCTGGTTGTTGTGTCACACAGTTGCTCCAGCCACAGCTGTACCCACTTGCTCTTGTTTGGTGTTTCACGTCACTATATTTGCGTTTTTCTGTGACGTGTCACTTGGATGCCTGCTGTTTGCAGTCTGGCACCTGATCCCTGCCTTTTTATAAAACCCAGAACTCACCTGAGCACTGTGGGGGTACACGCCCATGAACGTCCATAACACAGAAAATACAGGCTGAATCTCTGCAGAAAAATACCAGGGTGCCTGAAGGTATCAGATCTTTAAAGTTAAGGCTTTTTGAGAACTTTTCAAGATCATTTAAAACCAAATTTGACACAAATTTTATTCTTTTTGCTTATTCAAGCATTGCAGGTGAAGTAGGGTTAAAGGTAAGTAGATTATGTGGTCCTTTGAAAAGGTAGGCTTCATATAGGAATATGGTTATTAGAGTTATTTAGGTTCATCTATATGTTCAAAACAAGTAAGAAAATGTAAAAACAAATGTAAAAAAGTAAAAACAACAGTATAAGGTTCAGTCTTTCAGTTTTAAGATTTGTAACATTAGAAAAGTAAACTTTCTCGCAGAGGAGCCTGACTCGTTTTGGCAAAAAGAAAGTAAATGATGGAGACATGAAATTGTTGGTAGATAAAATATTTGTGGTAATTAAGACTCACAAATTCAGATTTAAGACTATTTTATGACTTTTAAGGCCTGATATTTCTAACATTGAATATAAGACATTTTAAGACTTTCTAGTGTGCCATAGGTGATAACTGAGAGTGAGTACTTCTGTATGAGTCTATATATTGTTTTCTTTTTTTGTTCAAGGAAAATCCTGTATAGTATATAATTAAACTGAAATTTCATGAGCATAGAGAAACTTCAGCAAACAAATGTGAAAACAGATTTCTAGTGTCAAAATCAGCACATACATCATTCTACACTGTGATGCTCAAAGATCCAAGTGAAGTAACAATGAGCAAAACACATTTTTGACCTTATTATAAACTATTATAAGTATTTCTGTGATGATCACAAATTGTTAGATACTGACGAAGAGTTAAACTCTCGACAGAGCAAACAGTTACAGCTACTGAAAGTTGGAAAAGTTGGTGTGTAGCTCCCTCTGGCAAGACAACAGTATTACCAATGAGCTGTGTGTGATCTAATCTTGTAGTATGAGAGTTTTCAATAAAGTTGTGGAGGAAATATTTGAGCAGCCTGATTTTAAAGCTGCCTCTGTTATCTGAGTCTAGCCTTGTGTATCTGCTGCAGGACTCACCAAGGCCTTTCAGAAACTTGTTGACTCCACTCTGCTCCGTGTCTGGCAGCTCCTCCAGATACTGATCCACCCTCTGTTCAAAGAGACCTGTCAGCAGCACCACACAAGAGATTAATTGTTTTATTTAAAAAGTGAGAGAGAGCGAAAATATGAAACATCTTTGTATTCCAGGGAGGTACAACTGTGACTGCCAAGTAGCAGACAGATGTGGTGGGAAAACATGCTGATGGTAACTTTCGGCCACTAGAGATCAGTATAACTGCAGCGTTCTCTCCTTCACAGTTAGTAAAACAGTCAGTACAGAGGCGGAGATCCTTAGAGAAAAGTGTGCAGACATGGAAAACAACATAAAGGAAGAACATTTTACCTTTAGCTCGGCTCTTCCTCAGCTCCCGATCCTGAATGAACCCTGCAAACATCTGAGACTCCATAAAGACACCCAGGAAACGCCGGATGCTTTTAGACGCCACAGACTTGCGGAAGGCCTCTCTTTGGAAAATGCGGTCCCCACGATCATGCTGAGTGATAAAGAGGGAATAATGGCCAATGGTCTCCAGGAAGAAGCGGATGAAGGCCTCTGACACCAGGCTGTTCAAGGAGTTATACTCTGCCGATACAAAGGAAAAGGGATTAATCACAGTGTTTAGTTCAGTCACTCATAATAAAGTGATAAAATGGTTATGTCACACACAGTATAGAATAATGACAGTTTCCAAGAAAACAGATAGTTCTTAAAGTCTAAAGTAAAGATTAAAGTAGAATTCATGGTTTGGCTCGACCCTAGCAGCCACACGAGTAATAAAATGTGCCCACAGCTGTTGTTCACTGTGTAGAGATTCAGGGACGTATCCCATCATGCTCATGCGACCACAAAATAAGAAATAATAATATTGTGGTTCCCTTTTTATTACATCTATTTCTCTTACATTGGTGTTGTCAAAGTATGTCAGGAATATTGTGCTAGAACTGAGCTAATGGAAAATCTGAGCGAGCTTACGGAGGCACAGAGGCCTTCATGGCTGGAGAAAAGACTCATTATAAAGTCATTAAAGGACGATTTCAAAATAACTGGGTTTTTGTCTCATTTTCTGCATTCCCCGGCTGTTTTACATTATTGTTGCAGCTTGTTATTTTCTTGTAATGTTAGTTGTTTTGTACAGTAAACGTTAGGTGTTATGGCCAGCTCGTGGGCCGGGCCCACTACAGTCTAAATATTGCACGATCCTTAAAGAACAGACAGTTGTGTGTTGTAGTATTACAAAATAAAGTCAAGCTTAAACATAAATGTAAGAATGTGGGAAGCAGAAAGTCTGTCTCATGTAGACTGATTAATGCAGCGATATGAATCACTGCTCATGTCTTTGAGCACGTAACAACACATTTTCATTTTTAATGTCTCTTCAATATCCATATTAGTGTCATTCGCTTAGTATCATTCGCTCTGTGAATCGGTTTGTTACTCTAGTTTTGTAAGTGCTTCACAAATAAGTCAATTATTATCCCTGGGGGTTATACCTGCATAAAACCTCATTTCCCATACCGGGAGTTGAACCCGGGCCGACTGGGTGAAAACCAGGAATCCTAACCGCTAGACCATATGGGAGTTATGCATAAGGACCACACTGTAGCAAACAAACTAAAAAACAACCGCATCACTCTTAATTTGAAAGGCAAAATAACTTTAGAAACCTTGCATGTCTTACTTAAGGTTATTTATTTATTAAATTCTAATTTCAAGACATTTTTTATTTTAATTATTTATCTAATTTATTTATTTATTTGTGTATATTATTTGTTTTCATGCATTTTTTATTTGATTTTTTAAATTGATTTTTATTTTTTATTATTCCAGTGTATGTTTGTTTATTATCTATTGTCCATGTTTCTTAAAAATCATCTAAAAAAAATAGAAATAAAGAAAAAAGGGGGGAAAAAGACAAAAATTAGGAAATGACCTAAATTTAGTGCGTTTGACTGTTACTGTTTTTTTCTTCTTCTCATAATTGCACAACAAAATTGTGTACTTTGCCCCAAGACAGCTCAACGATCGTGCGGCTCACAGAATGCAGACTGTAAGTATAATGCCTGTCAGCAACCAATCTGACATATTCAAAATCCCTGGTGCAATGTGAAACCAATGTTGTATAGCCAGACCTATCTCCACACTTTGTTTTAATGCTTTGTGTGAAACAGCAACAACAACTTTAAAGCTAGCAACCTACACACTAAAATGTTTGAATATGTTTGTGACGTTTTCTGTTACAGGGATTTGTCTATGTTAATACCAGGGCTCACTCCTCTTAACACTATTTTGCAGGAGCACCATTGCTGCATCCTGGACTTAGCGCTGCCCAAGACGACTGTGATTGGTTTAAAGAAATACAAACAAAACAGAGCGTTTTTTTCCCTCAGTGCAGAATTATGATGGGTTCAGTCAGACCTTTCTCTAATGCTGGCACACAGCGAGATAAGTCTGGCCATGCGAGACAAGTACCTCTCATCAACAGAAACCCCATATTATTTCCCCTCTGAGGTGAGCCTTTGTGACTCACTGTCATGAGAAGTCTTTATCAGACATCACAGTTTCACAGAGACTCAGACTGAACAAGTTCTGCTACGCAAACTGTCGCTCTAATTAGCAGCGAAAACATCTGTTTTGGTAGGAAGTGATTATTTGTCACTGATTCACCTTCGTCTGACTCGCTGTCAGAGTCCTGATTGATGATGTCATTCCTCTGCTCCAGCGCTTGCTCAAGAGCTGCCTGAAGTTTCCGCGGCAACAGCGAGGCCTCGTCGTCCATCTATAAACAACCGAAAACACTGCAGTCACCAGTGATAAACAACCCTGTTTGGGGAATCAGTTTCAAAGGCTCAGAGTTACAACAGAGAACCGCATGTTTTACAGCCCTGTTTAAAGCCAGACCGAGTAACGTTTGAAAGTAGAAAAAAAACACAAAAGCTGAATTCATGAGCAACAAAATGCGAATTCACTCAGCTCAATACATTCAGGGGATTTGCTGCAGAGCTGCTTACTTGTTCTGGTTTGACCATTAACTTTTAATGGCTAATGTTTACTGGCTTTAGTTAAACACTAAATAAATATTGCTGCTTTGTAACATACATTATTGAGACAATCTGCTGACTTTTTTCTACAGTTAAACTACATTTTAGCATGTTACACAGTTCAGTGTAACACAAATACTTCACCCGGAGACCTTTTTTTCGCTTGGGGCTGTTTTACCATTATTCTTATGATTTTTTTGTTCTGCAATTTTTCCCTAAATAAATAGAGGAATAAAAATCACTGCCTTAAGTAAAAGTTACACAGTCTCACTTTAATGTCAGTTTTTTCCATTCACTAACCTGTCGGATGAATCTGTCAGTTCCCAGGTCGACCATTAAAGCCTGAGAAAAGGAGAAAAAGAGCAAATTATTCTAAAGAGCTAATTTGGTTTCTGTAAAACACAATCTGTAATATACATAATCATCACCTTATAAGAAGCTACAGCACAAAAAAAATCTGATATAACGTGTAGAAGTTTAGTAGTTTAGAAAAGTTTCAGCAGCAGTAAGAGTGACATAAACAGACAGCAGATGTTGGTGACAGGTTAATGCTAACTGTGACTGACTGACTTTTCACACAAATCTCTCAGTCTGAGAGGTATAGGAAGGTGTAGACAGTGCTGAGATAAAACAAAACGTTAACAATTTTGACAGTTAACTAGGTGTGACCCTAACATAAATGTGACTGCTTGAGGCAATGCAAAACTATAAAGAGAAGGAGGCTAGAAATCTTTGGCTGGTGTTGCCCTGATTTTGGCTCTGTACTGGCTGCAAACATGCTGTAAAGATTTTCAGGTAACTAGATATTATTATTACTATTAAATCTGCACAAATTAATTATTCTATATAAAAAATGAATCAAATGACTATGTTATGTGAGAAAGGTCGACTGTATCTACTGAACTGTAAATGATCTAACACTGCAGATCCCCTTAGCTTGAAAGAGCATTTCCATGAGTCAGCAACATTCACTCCATAAAGATGGACAGCTCCCCGAAAGTGAAGCCAAAACATCTCTGTCGCCCCCTGGTGGCTGGCTGCAGTATAGTCATACATCCTGCTCCCAACATGTTAAAAGATGGGACATGGGCCGAACTAAAAAATCAAAGTACAATTCAAATAAATTCTTCAAAAAGATGGTTTCTGTTATTTTAGGTAGCTCCTTTACTCCTGATCCATGCTCAAGTGTTGGTTTCCTCTGATACGTTTGGTTTTAATTAGGAGATCACTACTGCACAATCTCTGGCTCCAAATGACATCACTAGTGCATCAATATTCTGGCCTCATTTTTGTAATGTGGGAGTAAGTTGAGACGCGCTGCCTATCTTTATATAAAGTCTATGGTCAACAGCATGAGGTGATAATATGTCAGCGTTGCATTTACAGCTTGTTCCACTGCCCCGAAGTGGCAAAAATGACAATGAAAGCACCTTTACGTTGTTCTGGTCTGAGGGGCACCCTCTAAAAATGTGACCACAGTTTCCTTCCTTGTGGTTGGAAGTCACCTGGCAGGTTCCCTGATATAATAAGACTAAAGGCAGAGGAGGTTAAACAGACGCAGCAACAGTCGGCCAACTTCTAATGGAATCACGCTGAATCTGTATTGTTGTAATTTATCAGCCAAGACACTAATATGAACTTTTCCAAGAAAGAGGCTTCAATCAGAGAAAGACAAGAAAAAAGAGATAGAGACAGAGCAATTAGGGACATCTGCAGAACGTAGGAAACACTGGTCTAAAATGTAAAACTCTGGAAAAGAAACTGACAAAGAAAAAGCAGAGACACTCACCTCTTCCACTGGCAACTCCTTGAGCTTCGGCAGAGAGCTGGACAGCAGCCCCACTAAGAAGGGAGTGGGACAGCAGACAATATCCAACATGGACCCTGGCAGCACGGGGATGAAGGTGTGCTGCCAGGAGAAGGGGTAGAGCAGCGCCACAACTGCATGCATGCAGCTGGACAGGGTACTGATGATGGGAGACAGAAAAAAAAGGCACACATCATCAATCATCTTCAACAACGCCCTGCAGCAGCCACACCAGAATAAACTGAACACGGTCAAAACAGGACAGATGTTTCACTAGATAATGAAAAACTTTTTTTTCCAGACTGAGAGGGGAACAGTGGTTTTATGATCACAATATTTTCCTAAAAATACAGCTTGCTGCAGTCATGAACTTTTGTAGTTGCAAAGAAAAAAACTCTTTCAAAATGTTCAAATCACTGAACTACAAGAGGAAAAAAATAGTGTATTTCCATTGCTAATCTCTCTTCTCAGGTTAAATGACTACTTGATCCTCTTTTCCTTGAAACAGTTACTTTTACATGAGGCGTAACAGCACAGTTTATGTGCTCTGGCTTTGACACTTTGTTCTTCCTCAAGCTAATCTGACGGATGTGGATCCAACAGGCTGTTCTTACACTTTCTCTAAAAGACTTTCAAAAACTTTTAGACAAATGGATGACTTAATCTGTTGCACGTCTCCCTCTTACAGTTCAACACCATCCACTGTTCTACAAACCAAAGTGAAGAAGAGTTAGCCCAATAAAATGCATTATTGTGGCTGCCTGGATCTGACATGCTGCTATAGTTAAGCTGGAGGCTTGTTGACGCAATACCAAAAAGCACCAATTTGGTTTAACTCTGACAGCTGTGGTATAAAACGGAGATCACAAATAGCAGCCCGTGTTTCTCACGATCCGCCGCTTGTTGACAGTGGCTGACCCCTCCTCCCCTCTGTCCTCTACATACTGTCCAGTCCATGTACACAAAGGGAGTGAAAATAAACTGTGGGTCCAATCGTGCACACAGACACACACAGAGGAGCACTAAATCAGTATGGATCAAGAACAAGACCAGGGATCAAACATGGTATGCAAACGCACCCCACTTGAGATATATACACTTTTAATGAGGAATGTTTTCCGCGGTCGCTGTCATCAACAGCAGACAGAACATCCGAGTAAACACAAGTTACTCCCTTTTACGTGACCTCATTCACGCCGAGTTTCAGCTTACAGAGAACATACAAAGAGCAGGGATCAGTACCCTATGTGCTGAGATAAATGACAAAACTCCCACAAAACTTTTCCACTCCATTCATTCAGGCTACATGTTTGCCACAGGCTGTTTCATCTTAACTTCCCATGAGTCAAATTGCCAAGATTAAAATGTGTTTTCTTGACAGGGTTAAATAGAATTACACCAGTGAAAACCCAAAGGCTACAATAACCACAGCATTCATTCTTTTTAGGCCTTTTCCAGAATCGCTCATACCATGAAGCACTTGCAGCTTTGCTTTGGCCGGTCTGATTTCCATTTGCCTGAGGAGGGCTCGATAATTCCTAACAGATCCCGTCTCCTGGGTCTGACGAGTTCCAACAGGGAGTGATGGGGCACAGATCTCAGAAAACCTTCGCCACAGGCTACACGTGGCCCTACACACCACTGATACCAAAAGGATCAATTACACTCATTCCCCAACCACACACTCTTGGGAGAAGATGAACTTGCAATGAAAACACTCTGCACTACCAGAGGTTGCCACTCAACTCTGGAAAGAAAGAGGGACATTCCCGTTAGACCAAAACTTCAGACCTCTAGACCACACATGGGTCGTAACAAAACAATCACAATACTCCGTGTTCAGGTACAGCACAGGTAAGAATAATATGTAGCAAAAAACCTTCTAAATAAAACAGACAGTTTCAGCAGAGAGGGATTTTTTGATAAACTGTCTTCTCTGTGATGCTTTATTACAAAATTATGTAACAGACTATGTTATGAAGTTGTTTTTAGCCATGCAAGAGGAGTGACTCACTCAAACGGACGAAAATGTTGGTCTGACAATCCACCACTTTGGTCCGGACTGAACTATTTCAGCAAATATTGGACATATTGCCAGGAAATGGTGTTCAATATTTTTGGTTTGTGACCAAATGCATGCAGTGACATTTCTATCAGCCTCATCTGTATTGTCTGTGAAGTACTAATAGGGGTTTCCCAAACATTAACTTATTTGTGGCAGCCTGTCAAACATCTGCCACGACATATTAATTTTATATTTTTGCAAATTAACTGTTAATTAGGAGCACTATTGGCATATAGTCACCATTCAGTTATTTGTTGCACCACATTCTCAAAGTGCAGAGAGTACACTGGGCACAGAGGGAGCAGTAGATTGCAAGAAACACTGAAAATGAAAGTCAACTGTTAATTGCGCTGAGTCGAAAGATTGCTTTTACTCGCTTCTCTGCAGCAAATCCTTTCATCCATTGATCTGATCAGCTATGACCAATTTGACAGATCAATTGTCCACCCAACAACTCCACAGACTGCTGCTGAGGAAAAAAGAAAACCCATGGCAAGTTCTGCCTGCACTGCATTAATGGAAGCAGTGTGCAAAACACTGCTAATATTAGCATGCAATGTTGTTTGATGTTGATATTTGGTTGAGTTTAGTATGCGAACTCGGATGACCAAAATGCAATATCAAGACAGCATCTGCTACCCAAAATGTAACGTCTTCAAACGTCTCACAAATGTCCCATGCCAATGTCATCCTGAAGTAGAACGTCATTTAGTTGTGAGATATTAGAAAAAAAAACAACATCTGCAAAACGTCATATTACCATCCACACAATGTGGAATTTTAATGTAAAATCACATATCGTCAACCCAATATACATTCTGAATAAAATTTAAAGTCCATCCGACTTAAAGTCCAACGTCTTTCTGACAACATTTTGACTTAAGCTGTAATGTTAAACCAACATCGTAACCGACAACATGTTAGCATGCTTGTTAGCAAATTGATCAAAGCATGCATTTTTCTCCTCTGAATATTGTTTCGTCTGGTCGGGCCCCACTATGTTTTGAGTATTCATCACATTGACGCATAGGGCAAAGAGATCATGATTCAAGTTATTACGAGCCAATCACAGCACAGTTGGGCAGAACTAGGCAAACCGCTGTGCCCATGTAAAGCCTAAAAGAGCTGCTGACATGGATTATAATCTCTTGTTATTTTGGTACCCTCATATACATACAATAAGACAGCAAATTTAATCCCCTGTCAGCCTTGTATGGCAGTTTTCTTTTCAGGCTGCAATAACCTCTGAAAAAGCAAAGCTGATTTCAGCGGATTCTTAAGCAACAACATATGTGTGGATTGGTTGGAAAATAAGACTCTAACATACCAAGATGAGACAAAGTTTGTGAGAGTGAACCCTTTAAATGTTAAACTTCAAAATTTTACTTGTTAAATGACACTACACAAGCATGACCTACGATTCAAAGATTAATTTGATTAATTTCAATTTGATTACACACTTAAAAGTCACATAAATTTATGACTCAACTCTCAGGGAAAGAGAGGAGAACCAGCTCCTCAGAGGTGAAGTTTGTGCAGAGCTCTTGTGTGTTGGGGTTTGGGAGCTAATCCTGACATATTAGCTCTTGTAGCTCTGCCAGGCCTGCTTTAGTGTGTGTGAGGCTGGACTGGCACATACTCCAGGAAACATGGGATCCAGAGGCTTAGTCTGCGAAGCCCAGAGGAGGAGGGAAAATTTCAGTGTCCGAGAGAAAGAGGGAGGGAGACAAAAGCCTGTATCACCACATGCTTCACGGCTCTACTAAACCACTGCACTGTGTCAAGCAGTCCTGGCATGGCTAAGACTGATTCCACAGAGAGAGGACAAAGAGGACTAGACTGAACCACAGCTGTCAGACACCAGCTGTGCTGCAAAGCTCCACAAAAAACATTCTTCAATATTAAAGCTCTTCCCAAACTCAAAATAACACCTAGAAATCATATAAAGAGGCAGCAGAGCACATATAGACCTATAGGATTCCTGTGACAAGCTGCACAGGGTGTATTTTTATCCGCTAGCAGAATGTTCTCTGCTCCCTTAGTCCCCAAATGGTTTTCCCTTACTTCCTGTCTTTAAGGATCTCCAGCCACCGGCTCACTATCTCAGCTCTGCGGCTCCACAGAAGGCTACAGCAGAAGCCATTTTACAATGAGAAATGGCTTCCCAATGGGAAACTCTATACATGTTCTCATTTAAACCACAGTAATGTCTGAGCTTGATCAGCGCTGTCTAGAGAGCAGATGAATGTGTGCAGGTGTTTGTGAATATGAGTGTCTGCATGTGTATGTGAGCGTCTACGCGTGGGTGCAAACATTCACGAGAACGACACTGATGTAAAAATCAGCTGGTCAGGCTCTGGTAATGGCCAAGTGTTTCTTGACTCTTTGAAAAACAGAAATATTTCACATGTTTGCAGTGTGTGGATTTCACTCTACCTCTAAGTTAAATACCACATGGGAAACCAGTTAAGTTGTTAAAAGCGGTTTTGGCTTCGTGCCAGCTCCACAGAGCGTGTTACAGAAAGTGTTTGAGAAAAACGGAGAACTAAATGAAATGAGAGTGTTGCCATACTCACTGATTAGAAAAATGCCAGCAGCAGTGGCAATATTTGTACCTGTCTGAGGAAAAATGTGTCAGTGCTCTACAGACCTCCAACTCACTTTCAGACTGCTGGATTAGTGCAAAACTAAAAACAGACGGCACAAACTCAACCAACATAGAACACTTCACATCGTATCATTTATCATGCAGTATAAATACCAGTTTTGAAACTGCTTCAGACATAGATGCGGACTCACTATTAAAGGAGCTGTATGCAACATTTAAAGCATGTCTATCCTTGCATTCATGTGGTGTGGGAATAATCAGTCAAGTTACATCCCCACTGCCAAAATTCACATGAAGGACCTCTCAGGTCAGAACAACAACTTAGTAACTGTGAAAATGTTGGTACACGAGATGCATTGCTGAAAAGTAATTTTTTATTGATGTTAAGAAACTTTTTATAATTCACTTATTGCATATCATTTTTTAACCGCTTCAAACTGTTTCGTTATACTTGGATAACTGCATGAATCTTCACAGGAATGTTAAACGCTCTGAGCGATAAAAATACAACACATCTTTTTTGTAGCGTCGACGTTCCGCGTCGACGCTTCCACATTATAAATTAAAAGCTCATAAACACAAAAAAGTTGGAAGAACAACTTCCCAACTCCGTAAATGGAACCATCCAAGGGGCATGGGAATGCAACATATGTTTAGAGTCTGGGACGGGATTGTCTGCACACGGTTCTCAACATGGAGCAGGCAATGTATCTTTACATATCGAATAGTGTCTGCTGCTCTGAATATCGCATAATACACTAACTTTAACATGATAAAGGGGAAACCAGAGAAGCAGCCTCCTTTACCTCCATTTTTACTCTCCCCTCTCTTTCTTTCTCTTAACCATAAGACTAATCACCTTTCATTATATTTCTTGCTGGACTCTTAACTATGTGAAACCTCCTGTAACAGGAAACCTCTGACATCAAATAATATTTCATACTTTCTGTTACAATACATACAATATGCAGTGACACTTACTGTAGAAGTATTTAACTGTCATGCCAGCAGGAGATAAATCAAGACATGCACATATAATTTGGTAACTGTCTTCAACTTTTGCCTGAGGACTGACAGAGACTGTTTACATAAGTCTGCAGCACTGACAAACCCATTCAGCATTTTCAGGTCAATCGAGTTAAGCAATTACAGTGAGAGTGACATAGCTGATGATAAATTTATCTTATTAGGCATCCAGCTTGTTGTTACAGGCATTGGATGGTGAGCAATCACTTAAAAAGAAATTGTCTGTGCAGACTTTCATGCAAAGGCAACAATCTCTCTGGAAAAAACAACAGACAGTTTCAGTATAATATTACAAAAGTTAAATGAATGTAACACGCCAAAGAAACGAGCGATAGAGGACCTCACAGAAAACTGTTGCCTAACATGGCTATTCCTCTAACTTCCTGCTTGTATTGAATATACATTACAAGGCAAGAAACATACATCATGTTCTACTGGCAAAGTATTTTGGGAATGGATTATGTGCCAGAGCCCCAGAGGGAACAGCCCTTTTATCATAGAAGTCATTAATGCAGCAGTGAGGCCCTGTCACTATTTTCAAAAGAAACCAAAATACATGAGCTCTGCATGTATGCATGCACGCTAACGCATTTAAATCCACAAATACATACACACACACACACACACACACATACGGTTTTAGCATAATACACACTAAGCATGACTGCATATAAATGACACATCATTTTAAAACTCATATTTGTAATTTACTTTCTTGTAGTTATTTCAGCTTTCCGCAACTTAATTTGTAGTTTTACTTCATGCGTCCTTCCATTGCTGCAAACATTTTAATGTGTAAATTAATAGTATACCCTCAGGGTAAGATGGCGCGTGAGATGGACAGGTGGATTGGCATCGCATCAGCAGTTATGCAGACGTTGCAACCGACCATAAAGAGAGGGCTCAGCGACATACCGTATGACTGAACAATGTTTTTTAATAGTTATTTCACCCCTCTAGAAGAATGTTTTTCTCTTAAGGCCGCTTCAGATAATGCATCGCATCATAAATGATTGCTGTGCAAGTTATCACAGAATCACAAAATTGCCTGTAAAGTCAAACCGTCACTGTCTTGAGTAATAGATCATGATAATATTGTATGGTGAGCCACCTTATGACTCCCACCCAATGACTCCTTGATGTTATCACTCCCTGTAATAAGCAACTAAGACTGATTTTCTCCAGGGACACAGAAAGTGCCGTAGCTCATATGTAGGGAGTGAATGTGGCATCATAAGTCAAACGGTGACTTTCGAGCCACAGATCACAGAGGGCAGAGTCGTGCACACAGGAAGTGCATTCCTTCTCCTCACAGTCACTGCCCCCACTGATGTTTGTTTAAACTGGGCTTTGATACATGGAGAGATTGCTTCTCCACTCAAATCTCCTCCCACTCCACCCTCGCCTCCAAAGCTCCAAAAGTACCCCTCTCTTTTCTGTAACAGGAGGACAGACTGGGACACTGACTCCCCGGAGATTCTTCGCATCTTATCAGCCCCACCCTCTTCTCCTCTGGCAATGACTCATCGCTGTGACCCACTTTACTTCAGCTATCCACACTGGCAACTAACTGACTGACCTGTTGCCTGACTGTCTGATACTTATCAATACATCATAATCAAACAGTTCAACACAGTGTGCATCTGTGAAGCCCCCAGTTGACAAAAACAATGCAATAATGCTTCCATTATTATGTGTGTAGAAAAGTTGTTGCAGTTCTCTCATCATCAGCCAGGATTAGTCCAAACAAACTGGCAGTCTGTCAAAAGTTTTTGCAACCAATATTTCTCAAGCTTGAAAACTACAAAAGTGTGCCAGGACACATCCCGAAGTCCAGAGACGTCATTATTTTTGTCAGAAACTATGTACAAAGGCTCAAACAGACCAAATGTCTCACATTGCAAGAGGAAAAGGAAACCCAAATATGACAAAAATCAAATGGGTGACAGGGCACGGGAGTAAAAGACTCTGCTGTCTTTCATTAAATGATGTTTTGGAAATGGTTGTCACACTGCAGAGGGACAAAGACAAACTTGGAGCCTCACCTGAGTTTATCAGCCACAAAGATGACTCGACGCTCCAGCAGCAGCGAAGCAAAGACTCGTATCACCTGACGTACACTGAGGCAACTGAACAGACTGTCAAAGTCCACGTGCTCCAGTCTGGAGTCAGTGGGCCGCCTCAGCTCGATGACCTGAATGACAGAAAAAAATGTAAAATTTAAGTTATCGCAGTGTGTGGATCTAATTTAAGAAGTATTTATCTGCTGCAAAGATATCCTTTTCATAAAACTGGGCTGTCCACACAGTAGAAAGATGCAAATTCTTTTGACACAGGTGCTACATGACCCGAGAGAACAGTGGAAAAGGGCATAGAAAAAACTGCGAAAAGCCGAGTGAAATGGAAGTCATTTGTCAATGGCCTTTGCTCTTTGGAGGGGCAAAGTGCTTAAGTCAAGTAAATCAAGTCATCTACACCTACTACCCACGTTGTTATGAAACAAAGCTGGTTTTAAAATCGACAAAGTATTAAAATGATTTGAACTTATGAACATAATTAAAGTAGTATAAAGTAGCAGCTCTGACCTCATTTCCTGCACCGGGCAGAAAGGTCTTCACTTTAATAATCTTCCCTGGTGCAGGGAAGGGCGACTCCATCAGACTCCTCATGAAGGGGTAGACCAGGGCTGCCGAGACACCTCGCCGCCGCTCCACCTCATCCAGGATCTGAACATGGGAGCACAGTTTCCTTAACAATACGCAAAGTATCTGGAAATCTTTTAATATTAAAGGAGCCAAGGTTTTTATTCATGTTGAATGAATAGCCTAGAAAGTGCACCGTCATCAAGGTTATTGACCATGGCAACAGTTTATGGAAACATATTGTTATGTGTTTGAGTTCTAGCAATTGTCTGGAACTTCGTATTCATTTTCTGTTTTGAAAAATAGCAAATTAATTTCTTTCCATGACTGTGTGATTGGAAATTTCCACCCAGTGTGCCTGTCTGCCTGTTTTGGTCCAAGCTGCCTGCTGGAAAGTTGATTGGAGGATCGCTTGTTTTCAAGGTCATATGATATCACCTTTCTTTACCTCCCATTCTGCCTGTCTGTCGGTCTGTTGTCTCTCACACACAACCCCCCCTTTAAAATCAAACACTGGCCTTCTTTCCTATTTACCATAATTGTCTCAGGTTTGCTGCTGTACAGGTCTCGAAATTGAGACATTTAAGGGACTCTCTTTCACTCTTTTATCTCATGAAGGTCATACTCTCTGGCTGGTAAACACTTTGTTCACAAATTAAATACTAAAATTAATTAACATGGTGATGATTATTCTACTTTGACTCAACAACTGAATACAGATTTCAGATTTTTCAAACCTTTGTACAGCCTTTAAAAACATCTCTTTTTTTTATTATTAAACTATGAATACTGTATATTTGCACTTAGCTCTGAAACACACCATGATTATTTATTTTTCATGTCATAAAGCAGCCACTTCGTTTCAGCAGCCTGGACTGACTCACTTTGGATTAATAAGTAATCAGATAAGGCTGGAAAAGTCAAACAGAGTGACAGCTCTGCTCTTTGTTAGCACCACTGACACAAAAGTGAAGGAAACAGTTACTCTGGGAAATCAGGAAGTAAAAATCAGAAGACTGAGGAAAAAAAGGTTTACCAGTGAACAATGACGTTCAGCTGAAGGTCTGCTGAACGTCATTTACTTCAGCTGGTTAACCACACACTGTTAGTGTACGCTAGCTGACTGTCTACAGTACGTGTGTGTGTGTGTGCGCGCGCGCGTGCACGAGAAAGGCTGAACTCACCGTGGAGAATAGGTCAAAACAGCCCAGTCTGCTGATGACACAGTACACCTCTGGAAGGCGAGGTCCTTTCCCAGTTGGCTGTAAGACGAGGTATTAGAGACTTATTGGTCAGTGGTGTAACTGGTATGATAAAGAGACACATTCAAAGAGTGTAATATCTACTGCATTGCCATAAAGTTGTGGCACATTTTATAAAAGAAAAATCAAAGTCTCTTTAAGGTAAGTTTTCATTACAGATTTTTCAATATATATTTTTTTTTTATTCAAGCTAACACTTCTGATAACTAAACTTGCGTATTAGCCATTACCATGTCCCGATACCGCCGTGTAAAAAAAAAAAAAAAGATCAGGTGTATACTGTCAACCCTGTGTGGTTAGAAAATGATCGCCATCATCGCTGTATCGTATGGCAAAAATTAAATATGAACAATTACATACAGATGGCATTTTGCTAACACTATTCACCAGAAATAGATTATTCTAGCTGCTCTAAATCAGTAGTTGCTGCAAAGCTGAACTTGCTGTGTAGGTTACTCTTTTAGAGTAGCAAAAAAGAATTGATTTCAGGGAAAACTGCTGTTTAACCAAGACAAAAACTCAAAGAGTCAGACCATGATAAAACAAGCATGACCTGTAGACCGTGATAATATCATTTGCAGATAAGTTGTTTAAATACTGTAGCTTTTTTTAGTCTTTGAATCTCGTCTGTGATCTGAGGTGAAAGTCTTTTATGTGGATACCAACTTCCTAAACACAGGTGGTTTATCTGCTCCTGCTGATTGTATCTACCTTCCTCTGTACACTCATAGACCATAATGTGCTTTGAGACACAGACGCTCAAACACACAGACACAAATGAGCACAAGCACTCAAGAACCGCCAATCCACTTGTCCATATTAGGTATACAATTTTCTCCTCTTGTTTCTCCTCCGCTTTTCCAAATGGATGATTAAATCAACTATGTGGAGCTTGAGTCAAGTCCTCAGGAATGCTCAGTTACTGCCAACGGCTGGTCAGGGAGGAAACAAAGTTACTGGAGGAGAGCAGCTCACCTCTTCCTCTACCTTCATTAAAATCTGCTTCTATCAAGATGAACTTCAGATCAACAGAGCAGGTCGAGGTTGAAAACATCTTTTTGTCTGGTCAAAGAATTCACAAAACATCTGGCTGTCGTCCAGCACATACACAAACACACAAAGACCCTCCAAGTAAACCTCTGAGAACGTGCACACTGAGGTACTGTAAACATAGTCAGAAATACCAAACGGCAAACAAAATCACCACCACATTCACAGAATCCCACACAGTCATGCGCTCTGCCCGCAAGTTAAATGGGAAGCTCATCAAAAAAACTTCAAAGGGCTCTCCGGCCTCATTATGAGGAGGAAATGCTCCACAATGACAAAGTTAGGATTTTTCATGGTTTCTCTTTGTTTCGCCTCTCCTGGGAAACTCTCATTAAAGTCAATGAGTCAATCCTAACTGGGCTTTTACCATAAATTATTACATTTGTATGCACTGTGTGTTTGCAGCATTAACACTATTCAAATAATATGTGGCTGCTTTTTTTCTTTCTATTATTTTTAAGGTAAATATGTGATTAAACAAACAAATGTCTAACAACAGATATAAGTATTTAATAGTAAACCATTTTCATGCAAACCTTTTTTTTTTTTAAACCAAATCAATCATGAGTACAGTTTTTCTTTCTTTTGTCTTTGTGTTCTGTTTCCTGTTGTCACAGTGGGCCGTCATGTAACACATCAACATCCCCCAGAGGAAAACCGTATCGCATGCTCACATGAAAAAAGGCCTGTCACAACAAACAGGGCTCAGCAGGGTGTGAACAGGGAGTAGAGGATGAGGGG
The DNA here is from genome assembly GCF_008729295.1 of Plectropomus leopardus. NCBI lineage: Eukaryota > Metazoa > Chordata > Actinopteri > Perciformes > Serranidae > Plectropomus > Plectropomus leopardus. The sequence continues at coordinate 18,276,176 of NC_056463.1, forward strand.
TTGAACGGTGGCTTACCAGCAGGCGCCTGCAGTATCCAAACCTCCTGCTGCCGTCCTCTCCAGTCAACATGAAGGAGAAGGTTTCACTGGGGCAAAAAAACAATGTATAAACATGATATTGACATAAAGACACATACAGTACATGTGCAGACATTTACACGAAAGACAATACCGAGTTGCTTCATTTCATGAGTTATTTAATTAATTCCAGGGGCTAAAGGTTAAAATATCTCAGCTCTGCTGCTTTTATTTTTATTATTCCTTTTTTTTCAATTATTGATTTTGGGAAAACGGTTTAGATTACAAGACATACATCAGAACAGAAGCAGTTTTATTCCTCCTTCAGTTCAATGTTTTATTTTTTTATTTTTTAACTTAAGAACTTTTGGAAGAGAAAGTGTGCACATGAGTGCAAATGAACACGCCAGAGGACAACTTGAAGAAAAAATAGAATAGAAATCTATGAGGTTTGCAACAATAAAACAACATTATAGAGTCATTCTTTTGATACCTCCACAAAATCTGACCCAGGGATCCTACAGCTTAAGGAAAGTTACATTTAAGCCTGTTTGAATGCCACTTGGAAAGACCGATTTTTATCAATAACCCCCCAAAAAACATGACCTGACATCAATTACTTAGGGTTTGGGATAATTTGGCCCAAATGGTTAATGTAAAACACATTTGACCTCTTTTTAGAATGGAAGAAATATAAAACAGTGAGCATAAAGTATGATGCTGTCATCAAAGTATCTATTTGATTTACCTCAAAAAGAAGTTAATTTGTCATTTGATTGGATGTGGTAAATGTATGTGTTGTTGTTGTTTTTCCTGACTTGGTTAAAATTATTGTGAGAGGCATTCAGTAAATTATTTAAAAATAAAAAAGTTGTTAACAATTATTGCTAGATTTAACAATGCAACATCAGGAAAATGTGTCATAATATCCTACTTCCCATATCTTATCGTTTTAAAGACTATAGATAGATAGATAAAAAAGATTAAAAAAAATACCAAACATATTCATCAGGTTGCCTTGCCTGAAAATCAACATGTCCTATGAATAATGTGGAAAAGTGCTAAGATGGATCAGTATTGCTATTCTTTTTTTTAAATGAGCCTCACAAGCCCCCAACTTCATGGAAGTTCAACATCGCTTGAGAGTACCACCTAAGTAGACGAGATATAATGAATTTGACACAGATTTTCTTCCATACCTGGCGTACTCAGACACAGGACTCCAGTCTTTTGCATCTGGGAAACAGAACTGAGGAATGGCTTTGAGTCTCTGCTCCGCCTCCCTCATCTGCTTGGTGGGCCTCTCTAGCTGTGAGAGAAGAGGAGTTTCAGTCAGCTCATTCTCCTTCAGATAACTGAGTTCTCCTGTTTTTAAAGATCCCCATTGATGTCAGCGTGACCAAGAAATGACCAGTCTCCCAAACAAGGTCAAACCTTTGCCCTCTATAGTCCTCATTAACTCAGCTGAGTGAGAGTTTCCCCTGGCTGGCAGAGATGTACATCTCCCATGGGACGCTTCTGCTGAACCAAATCTTAAATAACTTTAAAATATATCTTGGAAAGACTAAAAACACTTCCCTGCCACAGATCTTGGTTATTTTAAACTGTAAACAGGCTCCCAGACTCCCCAGGCTCTGTGTTATTGTAAATCTTGTATAGCTTTAAACTGTACAAAACCTGCCCAATCAAGTATGAACAGCTCACATAAATATAGATTTTTACTTCAATTTTAATTTTAAAAAAAGGCATGTATAACTATAAGATGTCATTCAGCATCGTCGTCATTTCCAGCGCACACACTTCTGCAGTAATCTATGACTAAAAGCTCAGAGCGGGAAAGCCTACAGCACATAATCACTTCTGAGATGATACCAGCCTGCTTTATCCACGGCATTAACATTTACATCTTCCAGACTGTCTAAATATGACTTAACTGGATTACATTTGCTAGCAAAAATCAACAGTTCATCCCCACAATCATCTAAAATTCCCTGGATGATATTAACTGTCATTAACTATGTCAAGTTGTAAATGCTGATGTTGGTCCTGCAGACACATCAAGAATTAGATCATATGTGTAAGCTCTGCTGCCCACACATACATTCATTTCTTCTTATCAGTATTATTATTACCAAAATAATTATATTGGCCATTTAACAACCAATTGATTATATTTTCCTAGACCTTGCTATTCTCAGCAGTCACCTGAACAAACTAACACACCACAGTGAGTACTTTTAAAATTCAGCCCCTGCTGTAAACAGCATTAAACAATGATAAGAAATGTGGCTCTTACCCATCATAACATTTGGAAAACGGTCAGTAGTGACGTATCTGTAATTCTGATTTGTAATCCTGAGCAAAACCACTTGAGATCCTTTGATGCATTTAACTGGATGTATTTAGATATGACTGTCATGCTTTTACCTTGGGGAACTGGTAGGTGACCTCTGGGGAATAGGAGTTTTTGCTGGGTTTCTTTTTCAGAGAAACAACCACAAAATACTCAAAGAGTTCTCTCTCCTGCCACTCAATGAGCTGCAGCTCCAGCGTGCGGTAGCTGGGGGCCCGTCGCAGGATGGACTGCAGTTTCAATAACCTCTGGGTGTGAGCTGAGGAGGGAAATGAACATTAAAGGAACAGTTCACCCCAAAATCAAAATAAACATTTTCCCTCTTACCTGTAGAGCTATTTATTAATGTAGATTGTTTTGGTGTGAGTTGCAGAGTGTTGGAGATATCAGCTGTAAAACTCAACAGCGATGTCTCTTTCACAAAATCCTTACCCTGTTACTCAACATAATCTGCAGACTTAATTATATGCAGTTTCATGTAGGAACTATTTTCTTTCTACTCTTTACACTTCCTTTCTTCCAATGTATCATTGCGTAGGACGAAGCTTGTATCTACTGCAAGCTCACAACTGAGCTGGCTAGTGTTACAGCTCATCTGAGGATGACGCCATCAATGTTTACATCTCGCGCTGTCACAAGCACAAGCCTCTCATCCATGAGTAGATGCATACTTCCTTCTGAGCAGTGATACAGTTGGCGGATGTACTTCAACAGAGTGAAAGTAGTTCCTACATGAAACTGCCAAGGTCTATGGATTATTTTGATTAACCAGGTATGATTTTTTCAAATGTATTTTGTTTGGCCCTTTGAGCACCACATGGTGAGTGCCATCTTGTTCCTTTAGAGAAAAGGCAGACATCTCTACAGTCGATATCTCAAACATTTGGCAACTCACACCAAACCAGAAACGCAACATCACTGAATCTTGTTCGTATTCCTGTCACTGAATCTAGACAGGTGATAAATGTATGTTTTACTGATAATCTGTGCACATGGCAAAGTTTGTGTTAAAACTCTGCCATCTGTCAAGTCACACAGTGTCATAAAAACTGGGAAACTGTTGCACAAATACAGAGGAAACAGCTCCAAGAAAACGTTCCCAGTTGACAGAATTGTAGCACCTAACCACTCCAAGTATGACCAATGTGGTTACTCACCTTTGAACCTGTCATCAGAGTCACTCTCACTCTCACTGTTGTCATCTGGAGGCAGACATGAGACAGACAAGAAGGTTTTCTATGGGTCAGAGGGCAATTTCACAAACATGTGTTTATGTCACAAGAAGGACACAGCAAGAACTCTGTGTGGGTGGCTGAGAGGCAAATATTTACTCACTTATCTGGTCAGTGGATAAAGGGAATAAAGAGAGCTCTTACCCCTCAGAGATGCAGTCTCAACATTGGACATGGACAGCTTCTTCAGCCTCTTCTTCCCACGTTTAGTGCAGTAAATGGAGTTGATCCTCTGGACCAGCTGTAAACAGATAAAAGAAGAAGTTCTCAGTTGGGGGATCTGAAGTTTTGTTTCTTTTGATCCTAAGTATAGAAGAAGTAGGGGGTGTTTCTGGCCAAAAGTAATACTGTACTGTGCTTTAAGGGTTACTGAAAAGCTTCAATGTCAGTTCTTGAGAAAAAGTACCACAAGAGAAACCCAAGTGGTAACAACTCTTATCAAGGCACTGTGTTTTAAAAACGTCTTTTCCAAACTGAGGAATTAGAAGTGATCCGGAGCTGCTCTGACTCTGACATGGTCTCTACAGAAACCTGAGCTGGTCTGTGAAGCACGAAAGGAAAGACAGCACAGTCGGAGCTCTACAAGGACTTAGTGTAGGTGTTTGTGTAGGATCTAGCTGTGTGTACCTTGGGGATCCTCCAGTGCCTGTGTGAGGCCAGGGTTTCACTGGTGCTACTGAGGCTATCATCCAGCAGGCCGCAAGATGATGTTGATACACCCCGCTGGAGCAGCAGCATTTCATCGTGGCTGTAGCGTTTGGACAACTGTGACATCCGGTGGCTCTTCCTGTCACTTGGACCAGGGAGGCGAAGGGACTGGCTACTAGGTTTGGAAGGCAACTAGTCAAAGAGGAAACATTACAGAGGGGTTGGTATATTTCATTCCTTCATAAGGTTTCTATAAATAATAGTTGGGGTAGTATAAATAGTTAACCCGGTACAATAATTCAAGATATTTTCCTGTGGAAACAGACAAAAAACAACACAAGACACACTGCATTTTGTTTTACACAGTTACTATCGCCAGTAGCAAAAATGGCAGATGGTGGTTCAACTGAAGTAACTGCAATGAACTTACATTGATACTCTATGGTACCTGGGGATAGCTCCTGATAGCTACTAGGGAAAACAAAAGCGCTATCTTCTTCCTGTTTAATAGTGCAATAGTTTAATGTACTTCCTTTGTTCCGAAAACCAAGATTTTATTTTCCAAGGAGATCATACCTGCTGGCGGATAGAATTGTGACGAAAGCGGTTGCATGCGCCTGAAACGCTGAAGGACAGAGCCAGATAATAGCGCTGCGGGTAAGCAAGTAATATAAGGAGTGTGAGTGCACTCATCAGGTGAGCAGATGGGGAGGTGGATGGGTCCTACAAACTACCGACTTTCGTGTGGGAGTTCGGAGTTTGCTTCCTGTGTGGATGTGTGTGTGTGTCTTTTTCTACACCTTACCATGTGCCTCTTTTGCCTAAACCTAACCATCCATGACTTTGGTGCCTAATCCCAACAACAGTGACAGTCTGCGCTGTTGTGTAAACATAACACTGTTTCATACCACCACACGAGCATTTGTTGACATCACAGCAACATGCTGCATCATCTCATCGTAACGTCATCCCACCACGTGCATTTGTTGACATCACCATAACGGCTTCCAAGAGTGTAAACAGCTGACACACAAGGAAACCTGAAACATCATAGGCTGATGCAGAAGGTCCTGACAGAGCGGCACCATGTGAGGAGTTGGGAGTGAGAAGGTGTTGGGGTGATGAGCTGCACAACTACACCTAATCAGCAAGGAAACAAACTACACTATGTAGAAAACTATTGTCTCAATGGGAAAAAAGCCAATTACTGACTGACTTCTTTATTAAACAAGATGTGTTTGTTTGGCTGCACTATAAACAGATTCCACAGTAGCTCTTTCTTTATACTTCTGACAAAGTGGCAGCTCAAGGAGTATTTGCAGAAGTATTAAACCACAGTTGTTGTTACCACCAGTAACTTTGTTTGTCTCTCCTTTATATAATGAAACAAGTGCTTCAAAGTGAAAAAGCCAAATGTGCAGATGGGCCTTCCTGAGGAGAATCACCAGGTCTAAACATATCAAATTGTTTCCTGTAGTGACACAAATGAGGCGTGAGATTCTTTAAAAGATCTTGTCCAGGCACTGACACCTACTGAGACGATGCAGGCAAACATATGTTTTATATTCACTACACAAAAACAAATCTGTGCTGTTGATCCCAACAGACTTATGACTACTTACCTGAGGTGGAGAGTTCAGCTTCCTGTCCATGGTGGTCCACGATCTGTTGCTCTCCAACAGACACGACTTCCGACCCAAACTCTTCCTCTTCAGGTCAACATCCTCGTATGGATTCTCCTTCTCTGTGGGGGTGAAGTCAGTATTCAGTGTTGTTGCAATATAATGTCACACAGCAGCAACTGTTCATGGACAGAGGATGTTTTTGACAGAAGACAGACGAGCCTGTGGGGTCATAAAGGGTAAACGGAGGACAGTGAAACGTGTTAGGGGCACTGATGGCCTCCCTATAGTCAGTGTGAAAAGAGAAGAGTCATGAAAGGTAGGGCAAAGGTCACTCCTAGCTGGCTCAAGTGAACTCCCTTTTTCAAAACAGTTGCTGTTGGCACTGGGCCCCACAGGCCCCAGTGGGCCCAGCTGAAACTTCTGGACACAACACAGCTGATGAGTCACTGTCCAGGCATGCCAACTGTCTGCTTTGAGAGACGGAGGAGGATCATCCTCTTACACTGAGAAGAGTTATATTTTTAAGGTCCTGTGTGTAGGATTTAGGGGCATATATTGGTAAAAATTGAACATAATAGTGTCCAAGGTTCGAACCCGGGTTGAGGCGAGGTTTAAATGGTGAATGGCTGTCTGTGTCTCTATGTGTCAGCCCTCCAATAGTCTGGCAACCTGTCTAGGATGTACCCCACCTCTCGCCCTATAACTACTGGAATAGACTCTAGCCCCCTCGCAACCATTGGGAGGATAAGCGGTTATGAATGAATGAATGAAGTATGCTTTCTTTAGTGTATAATCACCTAAAAAACTAAAAAATGCCATGTGCTTGAACATATTGTGGACTTTCAAATAAGGCCCAGGCAATAATGTTTCCAAAAATACAAAACCTATAATATAAATTAAGGTTTCAATTATCAACTAAATATAAAGACTTGAAAAATGCATCCCTGTACTTTAAGAAATGACAATAAAGCACAGACATTGTCACTGCTCTATAGATGTGAATAAATGAATGAAGAAAAGGAACTTTACAGAGCGCTGCACAGCTCTCACTGATGTCACCTGGCAGAGGGCCAACTTCAATAAAGAGAAACCTTGTGTAACGCCACAGTCCATGTCTATTCAGACATGTGCTCTGAGAATAGCTTTTTGGCAGGGTCTGAAAAAGGTTGTGAGAAAGTGAAGAAACCACTGTGAAGAATAAAAACAGAGCCAGATGGCGTCGAAATGCATGAGGGGAACTTTTTAAAGGAAAGAAAAGCAGTGTTATCTATCAGTAGAAAGGAAAAGAAGAAAAAATCTATTTGGTAGCTGTGCTCCTTCCTCCTGAGTATATTAGTGGAAAACCTGGTGAACTCAGCAAACAATGAGTGTGTTTTAAAAACATCTCAGATTAACCTAAAGGCAGAGCTTTGTTCACTTAACTTTTTTTAAGTTAATTATTGAACCTGTCTGAAGCAAATCTACACCCCCACGCACACATACATAGTGAAACGCACACTGCCAGGGCTCTTCAGAGCGCTATGTTGTGTCACACAGTAAATTAGTGCACTGCAGTGATTTTCTGTGCATCATTAAAGCTGAGGAGCAGAATAAGAGGGCTTAGTGTGACCCCATGTTGTGCTGCAACTCCATTAAACTGAAGCAATACTGTAATGAGAGCCTGCTGGGAAAATAATATGTCTGCATAGCTGCTTATGTACTGGAGGGTACTAATCTACTCCTCTGATTACAAACATCCAGATCTCACTGTAACACACCCCCAGACACACAGTATTATGCAGGGAGTGGACACACCTCGGCTGCACACTGTGATTGTACATTTTCTGTGTACACAATGGGCTCTCTGGGCAGGGCGAGGCACAGAACAAACTATACCAGCAGCGACAGTATCAGCTTACACTATAAAGTGGACAAGCTAAAGTATAGTGGCACCGCTCAGCCATTCAGTCGTAAAACAGAAATGTGCATGGGATAAAAAAAAAAAAATTTGGTTGCAGTTTTGTATAAACAGTTGGCGGCACCACAAACCATACAGTGTGTCCATCGTGAAGACTGCTTGTGACCACACTGGAGAAAGTATGTAGGAGAATGCACATGGTACATTTTACACCAAAGAATAACAAAATTATAGGTCCTGCTAAGTATTAAGTGTAACTTTATCAGAATCTTAATCACTCACAACATGTACCAGACAGTCTCTTAGATTTATTTACAAGCATAAAGCTTCTTTACACATGCAGATATTTTTATAAACTGATATTATCCTCTACGTACTGGCTTCTCATCTACATGCAAACAGAGTTTTAGGTTACTAAAACAGAGGCTTTTTTAGGGTACAGATTTTTTTAAAACTCCAGTTACACGGGATTGGAATCACCAGAGGCCCCATAATACAATATTATTGCAATTTTTAATTATTTGTGATGTACTGAGTATTGCAGTAACATATATTGTGATATACTGGGATTTATAACCATATCTCAACTGCTTACTATGTCTCCAAAATTTGTCAGTGTCTGTTTTTCAGTCTGATGATCTCACGTCAGTAATTTTTATTGCAGCAATGTATATAGTGGACTGGAAAAGCAAATGATTTTATCATTACAGTAGGCTACCAAAAGTTTTATTGATATTTGTAATATTAATAATTATTTAATAAAAATAATGGTAAAATTGATACTTGGCGCAATATGATGAAAACTATTGTGATACTTTGCTGTATCCGTTTTTGTTCCCCCACCCCTTCCAGTTATTGTTTGTCTGTATGAGCATGTAAAACAGAGCACTAGAGAAACAACCATGTTATCTTCTTAATTTACACATGCCTATTGTTGTTTTGTGTAATCGACATGCACAACAAACAATGACAGACTACCGGTTTGTTAACTTTTTTTAGCAATGTTTGTTCTAATTTTACTTTACACTTAAACTCAGTATTTCTGCACCACGTCACGAATGAACGGAAGCATCTGCTACACCCTTTTTTTTTCTGCTCCACCTCAGCATCCGTGGTTTAAAGTCCACTAGAGGTGACGGTTTTGGATCAGGCCTGGTCAACACAGCCACTTGTGGGACATTTTACAGTTGGATTGTTGTTTTGGGGGAAGGAAAACTTTCACATGTCCAGAGCATCACTTGTATCTGTGAGTGATCTCCTTCATCCTTTTATCGAATGGCAGTCAACAGTGATAAGATCTCTCTTGGGTGTTTTGAAAAAGGCAATGTTAGCCTCTACACTGTACTACCTTTGTGACAAGGTGGGCAGCTGCAGACGCCTTACATTGGCGAGCATTTGGAGTCATTTCTGCATTCTTGTGTGGACACAGATATTATGCAAAAAGAAGGTCATGTGGACAGACTTATTTTTCAACAGGTGGGGAAATATGCTTTTTTTTTTTTAAAAATGTATATGACAGGACCTAAGGGCAGGCAACAGGTGAACAAACTACGTCAGAGAAGGTAACACTAAGCTGGGAGTTTGAACGAGACTGTGATACAAACAGCTGAATCATAGTGTTAGCACAAAGTGTGATTCACCTGTCTGTAAACACATCACTCATCAGCACTCCATGTATCAACTACACTAGTCAGAAGCACTTAAAACAGTCGGCTAATAGCACAATCCATCACTCAATTGAAGCACATTGTAGTATGGGTTACAGATCACTTAAGGTGAATATATGGCATTAAGCACAGGTGTGTATGAATGTCCTGCAGATTCGGCCAAGGAAGCCAAGGTGTCTTTCTCTTCTTCTCATTCTTGTTAAAACAGGGGCACAGAGGGATAAAAATGTGGCTTATTTACTGCTGTGGCTGCTTCTCACATGGATCATCTGACCTGTAAACCAAGTGCATGGTGGTAGTGGAAACCACAGCTCTCCTCCATAAGGACTCATGTTTGAAAGCTTTGTTTGAAAGAGCTGGAGCAGTTTCAAACTTGCACAGAGACAATGTCCTTGTCGAGAACAAACAGCGATTGGCAAAAGTTGCGTCTCCTAACTGCAGACTCCACGCTCACAGTCCTGTGTGAACAATGGGGGCTTTGTTGGGATTCACATGAAAATCAGTCATGCCCTGACGCTCTCTCTCTGAGACGACTGCACTTCCTCAGCTTCAAATAAAAAATGCAGATGAGCACAACACTGATCACTGACTCCAGAACAACGCAGCTACTTGTAGGAAAAGCATGAGGTAATGTACAGTACAGTAATACTTCAGTCCTTATTTGGTCACTGAGAGTTTATCATAAAAAATATCTCAGAGTGTGAAAACTTTTTACTGGATCTGAAATCCAAGCTTCATCATGAGACCATACTCACACTGACACACATTTCCAAACCATTAAATATGCACTGGGGGAGCTGGCAACTGGACTGGGCAGAGGGCCTGGGGTCATTTGCTAGTGGAAAGGAATTTGGCTCTTCAACATGTCCAGCATTTCATACACGCATTATCTCACATTTGAGAACATTTGAATCAACCCTGTGCGCAGTGAGATACACAATGTGTCGCTGTGGGAGAACGGCGCTCAACAATTAAAATAAAGACCTTATTTACCATAAGTTTGGTTGACAATCAGGCAGTCTTTAAAACAAGATACAGCCTAAACAACCACATGTTATCCGTTAAAATGCTCAGGCTGAGAGTCCACATGAGGCAGATGCAGGAGGACCAGTTATTACATTAGGCCATGCTGCAAGGGCCACTGTAGCAATAACAATAACCATATTATGTACGCAATTACTCTTTGTGGGAGGTTTCACCTAAAATTTACTTTAATGCTTCATCTGGACTTTTGCAAAGCAGCTATGAGATTATACTTGTACTGTCACTGTCTCACTTATAACCACTGTTTAAAAATCACATGACTTCCTACATATGAAAGGCAGTGAACTATGTAAAGGCTGCAATTGACAATTATTTTCATTCTCAATTAATCTGGAAATTATTTCCTTGTTGGAGTGCTTCAGGGATGACATTTTTTTGGAGTTAGACCTGCAAATTAGCATCACCCTGGTTCCTTTAACAAAAAGCCTATAGGATTTTTTCTATTGGATTTTATTGCAAAAAATAAGCTCTGTAGCAAACATAAAATTATGATAGTATAAGTTCTGTTCAGCAAGATAATCTTCATAAATGAACATCATTTTCAAGATTTTTAAAGCGCAAATGCAGTCACCGGAAGTAAATAGTTGTTGTTAGTCTGTAAACGAACACCATGGTCACATGACTTAAACATCGCCACCATAATGCTGTGTGTTCAGCGCAGCTCAGCGTGATGAAATTCTGTAGCGTCATTTAACCACTTATTAGGACACATCTTTTTTAAGGCACATGAAGGCTTCAAAATTTTCAAGGGGGGTATTTACTGATGTATTTTATGTTGTAAAACAAACATGAACATCTCTTCGGCTTGTTTTAACAACAGACCGTATATCAGGCATCTAACCAAAAACCAAAAAAGCACTTTATATCAGAAAATAGTGAAAATTGTCCAACTACAACTTCCAAAACACCAAGCTGATATGATCAAATGTTTTGTTTGATCCAACCAATAATCCAAAACACAAAAATATTCAGTTTACTTTTATATAAGCCTGAGAAAACCAACAATTATTTATATTCAAGAAGCTGAAACCAGAAAGATTTTGTAATTTTTGCTAAAAAAAACTGACTTACACAATTAATCTTTAATAGAAGTTGCCTTTTAACTCTGTTAAGCAAGTTACTGATTAATACACTCAACATTTTAGCTCTAAACTGTACCCAAGAGTGACCTGGGTCAGAAAAAAACAAGTGATTGATCTAAGTAACATGAAAGTCATTTTTCCTGTTGGTGAACCAGTGTGCTTACCTACTATGTCCTCATAGGCATTCTCCTCTAAAGTGCTTTTGGAAGTAGGTCGACTCTGTGTGTTTGTAGTTAGTGTGCCATTCTCTGTAGGTGAGGACGGATATGAAGATGGCAGACTCTTAGCATCCTCCGACTCACATGACTCCCTGGGACAGACCAAAATAAGAAAAGATGTTACATACTCGCATACAAAAAATTACAAGGAGCAGGGTTCCCATATATTTTTACCAATTCATTTTCAAATGTTTTCCATAACTTTACTTTAATAGCTTACCGCAAATCCTTGACTTATAGGTTTATATAGTTAGGCCTATGGAGTCATATAGCCATACATGATTAAACATACACTTCACAGCTGTTGGCGTATAAGTAAACTTCCAGAGCTTGCTAACTTTACTCACTTGTTGGACATTCCTACTGCCAACAACATGCATATGCCAGTAGACCCAACCAGAACATTGGAGTACTTCGCAAAACATCACAGCCTCATCCCTTTTGGCCAAGAAAGAAAACGGAATATCTTGTACTTTCTATGCAATTTGACATGTGTTTGGCCTTGGCGTTGATGCAATACCTATTTTATGTATATCACGTGATACTAGTGTTGCTTCAGGGTAACTCAGCGCAGCATTAGATTTTAAATTAGGAACACTTGGAACGCGTTTTGCATAACGTTAGACAAGTTTTGTTTTTTTAAACTTATTTTAAATAATAGCCAAAACAAAGTATATTTTAAACTTTTTCAAAACATTCTGTTCATGGGGCGTCCGGTGGCTGAGTGGATAAAGCAGGCGCCCCATGAATGAAGGCAGTGTCCGTGCCAGCGGCCTCGGGTTCGACTTCCGCTCGTGGCCCTTTGCTGCATGTCATTCCCTCTCGCTCCCCCTTTCATGCTACGGATCTGTCCTGTCTAATAAAGGCTAAAATGCTAAAAAAAAAATCATCTTTAAAAAAAAAAACAAAAAAACATTCTGTTCATTCCAAATAATTTCCAAACAGTTTTAGGTATTTCATGAACATGGGAGCCCTGGAGGAGTATGATTCAGTAAGAGACAGTGAACATGACGGGGAGGCCTCTGGTGAGTGAGTAACTGGATGAGAAGGACGTGATACAGATGACTGGTGGAGGTGCAGAACATAAACACAAAGGCTGAGGGTGCAGGTTTAATACAACAGGTTCAATATGATTGGCTGTTGAGCAGCAGCTGTGGCAGTATGCTGCAGCAGAGGTTCAAAGTAAAGCAGTCATTAATGTATGTAGGATACATTGGTGATGTCAAACAAACAGCTAATAGAAAATTAAAAAAATTAGATGTTATCCAGATAATGTCATATGTAGAGGGACTAATATAACTAATAATTTCACTACTAGTCCACCAGCTGTGTAGATAAAGATAATTAACCAAAGACAAGGGTCCCTGCAGACGAGGAAAACAGCCAGAAGCCAAGAATTACACAAGCCACGAGCCACGAGCCAATAATGACGACTAATGAGGCTTCAGCCACACTGTATGGCCTTCAGTCAAAGAATCGCGGCCTTTAACTTTTACTGGAAACAATCTTCACTTAAAACAAAAGGTACAAAGGGTTTTAGAATTTAGACATAACTGAGGTGATAACTGTACTCACGTTTGGGTCTTCACACATGCTAATCAGGAGTCTCACTCAGTGAGTAGGACAGACAATGTGAGGTAATCACTCAAGAGTAAACAGAATAAGTCCAGATGTTTTTTTTTTTAAAAAATAGTCCAGACGGCCAGTTTTACTCCTTCTCCACTTGCCAAACAGGAAGAGAAAAAGTCAAAATCTTTGTCTTTTGTGTTATTTACCCAACACAGAAAAACAAAAACACTATGTACTCCAATCCTGATTAGTTACAAGTAAACATGAAGGTATCTTACTATTTCCGACTGTCCTCTGCACAGTGTTAAGTCACACATTGCATGTCACAAGGCACTGCAGAGGAACTTTGCTACATTAGTGCAGGGATCTACAGTACGGTCATGTCGCGCCATCGACAGCTTGTGGCTTTTAAGGTTGGTCTGAAACTGCTGGAGCCACAGGAATGTTAAACACAGAGTCCAAGGGATGAACATTTAAGGATTTCATCCCCATTTTACATAGGGACAATCTGGAAAGGGCCCCACCCTCACATAAAAAAATGAGGACTTCTGATCCTGAGAGCTATAAGTTAAAAACAAGAGCAGAATCCAAGATTCAGTTAATATTTATGCAACAAAGAGGCTGAATTTCAGTGGTTTATAGAGAATATTCATGGATTCAGTTAGAAGCAAACTACGTGTGAACTTCTCTTAAAGTAAGAATATAAGACAGATATATTTGGAGTGTGTTTAAAGTTGTTTTATGGACCAAAATGAATTTCTGGAAAGACTCTGTAACTTCAAGTGCTCTGTACAATAAATCAGCTATTTTTAGTATGAGCTGCTTTTATTATAACTAGTACCAGATGCATAAATGATGTGTAGGCACAAAAAACATGTGTATACGCCTTTTCTCACACATAAAATGATATATATAAAAGAAGAATGCACAGTGAGACTTTGTCCCAGACGCAGACATGGTTTCAGCTGAGGTAGCTGCAGGTGAGATGACGAGGATAAAGTAAGAGACGGATAACATTGTTGTTAGGTTGTTTGCCAGTTTCACTTATTGTGTTATCATTTTTACAGGCTGCACAGTGTTCTGAAAAATGTCAAAGACGCATTTATAAAGTTGATTTTAAAATAATGTACGAGTGATTAATTTCATCATGAAAGCAATCGTTTAATTTTACCTTGTAGCTCCCTTTGTAATGTCAGCTACAACATGATCTGTGTTTCATAATCAGACTGAGGGAGATTTTCAGAAATGTGATGAATTAGTGGTACAGACACTACAAATCACCACAGCCATACGTAATAACGACTGCTCTAGCACCTTTAAAGAATATGTGATATGACACAGTCTAATGAATAATGAAGGGGAACAAGTATCGATATGCAAACAAATGTTTAAGGGTGTTTTTACATCAGTTTAGGGCAAAGTGTGGGTGTGGGCCCAGGGCCACAATAATTAAGATTTATAAAATGGAATCAGGCGTACACATGGCTTCATAAATCTGATGAAAAGAATGCATATGCAAGTTTCTGTCTTTGAGCGTACACAAAGTTTTAGTCATGAATTGTTTTACGACTCTGGCCCATAACAGGCCTTTCCCTAATAGCATTATTCAATCTGATTAAATTAGGGAAGCTGGAGTGATGAAAACTCTGTGCACTTTATTTTAAGTAAAAATATTCTCCTTTTTCTTTAGTGGTCTTTTGGGAAACATAAGTGATTCAATTCTGATCTCCACTTCAAAACATAACACAAAGCAAACTTAGGGGAATCACAGTAGATTGCTCCAAACAGTCACTCTGATCAGTAACTTACAACATCAACAAAGAAAACACTTCCAAATTCCTCTGTCAGATATGTTAGAAAATTCAAACTCCATTACAATCACAATCATAAATCAGATAAATTCTAGAAACTCTGGAAACTTTTGCATTCCCTTCTTTCACAGTGACACGGCCTGGCGGTCTCTGATAGGCAATGGTTGACTGTTGACCCATATGTGCTATGTTATTTATTTCCTGTCACATCTCTGTCCCCTCTATTTCTTCAGGGTTCATACAGACAGAGGATGAAAGTGTTTTCTCCATAACCAGCTGTTGCAAGAAAATTGTGCAAATTCATAAATGGAGCAAAACTTCTGCTTATTCACTGTCGAATTACAGCTCAAAACATCTGGGGTCCGATTACTGGTGTTTACCAACTGACTGGCGTTAATACAGCATTAGAAAATAATTGCAACCGTCACTGTTCTTTATCTTCTTTGTTTAAAACGAATACCTAATACATTTCAGAAAATGATTTAGCATTCTGTTCTTTTCTCAGTTATATTCAAGTATTTTCTTTTATGACCAAGTTAAAAAAATATCTGGTTTTAAGGGTATTCCAGGACTTTAAGAGTGTTGAATTAAAGTACTTCGAGCACCTAAACCTTAGTTCTCTGTGTATGTTTTGGCCTTTTTTTCTTTTTGCTGTTGTTGATGAAAATTTTAAAAATCAATTAAAAAAAAAAAATTCAAAAAGAAAATTCAAACTCTAAATTAAGAACTTTCCAAATAAAGAAAATTCCAAATTCAAAAGGGATGCACTGATCCGATCTCTTCTCTCCGATATGGTCTCCAATACCTCTGCTTAGAGAATCTGCAGATAATGTGTGTGCCAATCATAACTATAACCATTTTTTTTTGTGTCACCAAAAAAAGCAATTTAACAATGTGATTTACAAAGAAACTGCATTATAAACAGATCAGTGGCTGTGAGACAGAGCGCTGATATCCTCACCTGTCCTGGGGTCTCAGTGTGCTGCTCCCCTCCATCTTTACCGTTCGTGTCATGCTGGGTGCAGGGGTGGAGGGCAGAGGCGGGGGAGACTCAGAGGCTCTGTCTGGAGGTAGTCCATTGGCTGGCGACACACCCCTCTGGTCCCGTTTGGCATCGTACTCAAAAGTGCGTTTGGGTTTGGGTAAGGGATTGACCGGTGTGCTGACAGAGGTCTGTTGGCTTGGTGGCTCTGGGCTCTCAGACCTGGCTGAGCTCACACTGAACCTTTGTCTGAGTTTAGACAGCTTATCAGACACCAAAACAGCATCTGGTTCTGTGGCCACGGAGCAAATGCTGCTGCGCTTACTGGTGCATGTACTGTCCAGGTCATCACCTATCACAAGAGACTTTTGTCTCGTCTTGTCAGGAGCATAGCAATTACTCAAATAACGTGGAGGGGATGGGCTGGGATTCTCCTTAAGGGCCTGCTCAATCTTTTGTATCCTGTTGAGAACTGCTGACGTCTCTTTTCGAGCAGACAGGGAACGTACGAATGTTCCAGAGGACTCTGTCTTGCCTATCCTTTTCTGGAAGCGACCTATGCCGTCTTTGTCTGAAACTCCTTCCTCTTCCTCTGTGTAGGAGCACTCTGAGAAAGCTGTGCTCATCCTGCGTACCCCCTTAAAGTCAAACGTTTTCTCACTGCAGGGAGAAGAGAGCAGGCTGGGGCAGCCCTCACTGCCCCCTACGCGCTCTCCTCCTCTTTTATCCAGACACAAGCTCATCCTAGGCAGAGCCACCCTCCTGCACTCCCATTCTGAGATCTTTTTGCGGATTGTGGTGGGGGGAACACCTGCTACTGAGCGGGTGAGAGAGAGGGTGCGCTTGTGACTTTGGTTGGACGAAGGTCCCAATGACAGCGTGCTCCAACTCAGGGGCCGAACATTAAGTCCATCTCCTGAAGAGAGATCTCCTTGTTTCTCCTTCTTGTCCTGGCTTTCCTGGCAGGACTTGGTTTGACTCGGGGGTTTATAGATGGAGAGCCTGTTGTCCAGGCAGCTGATGCTCTTTGACTTAGTGAGACGGCCTTGGAAGTCTGCGTCACCGCTGCACAGACTCTTGCTGTTCCAGCCAGCACGTACCAGGAACCTGCCGTCAGTCCTGACGTACCTGCTCTGCTTCCCAGAGTTCTCACCGTCACTGAGGACAGGCTGCTGACTCTGCCCCTGACCGGCAGCAAGAACAGGACACGGCGATGTAGACTGGCACCTGAAACAAGACAGAGAAAGGTGTGAAAACATTGTAAATATTGTACATTGTAAATAAACAAATATTAATAAACCAAAAGAGGTGTCAAGAAATCCACTATGTAGCATGAAAAGCACCAGAAACTTGATGGTGAACAGATGGAAGAAAAGAATCAGCTGAAAATTTTGAATTCATATCCAAGATCAAAGACAAAATGAAAACTTGAGCCACTTATTAAGAATAACCACAGGAAAGTATTCTGTCTTTGGCAGCATGAGATTAAGTAAAAGCCAAGGGAAATACAGACTACATTAAAATGCCACTCTGGATTTTTCCACATTATCAAAATAACTTGAGGAGAATCACTGTGGACCTCACACAGAAAACAGTGTGCCAAGCAAGATTTATTACAGCTGTCTTACCTGTAAAAGTCTCCCTGCTCCTTTTTGGTCCTCTTTTCTAAATGATACTAGGTGCTACAGTCGTTCCACGCTCACTCCTGACTGCACCATCAGTCACCACACACACACTTTCTCACGGTGCTCACCTCCTTTAAGATTTCCAAAGAGAGACAAACTTTCCCGGTAGATCCCCAACACCCTACTACTCATAGTCTTTCAGGAACCTTGTCATGACTTGGACGGTGGCTAAGTCTTGCGAAAGTAGAACTCTGGGAGATCTGATGTCACAGCCACGGTTAGAATAACAAGCGTTATGGGAGGAGGAAACAGAGGGCTGCACACTGTGATTCAACAATGCAGGTTGGGACAGATCTTGCTTCACACCTACCTGCCCTTCCCTGTTTTTTTTTCCTCCTGCTCCAGGGTGGAGAGATTTTTTTTTACAACAGCTAGGATCCTGCAAGCAGCAAGTATGATGGATGCATCTTATCTTACTTCCCTTGAAGAAATATGAGACTTTGAAATGATGAGTCATGTCTGGTAAATTTTACTGCTGGTTTATGGTATTCTAAAGTCAAGTTTTTTTAATTCTCTTTTTATTGAGATTTCTGACAAAATCCAAAACAGATAGTCTTTTTAGGGCTTAGAAGCTTTATCTCGCCAAGCCTTCTGTAAATCAGCAGTGCATCAAGAGACACTAAAAAATTCAGGTCAAAAATACAGAAGCCGAAGAAGACCAGTAAAGTAAATATAAGTACACATATGAATCTCAAAAAACAAAATGGATTTTTAAGCACAATTCTTTTAATACTGATTAATGAGACTGATAAATTAATCAAAATGTTTAGCTCCACCTTAATTAACTAAGAATAACTGAATCTACTGTGGTTCATGTTGATCATCACTGCTGTGGATCAATGTGTACACTTGAAGACAGAGATGCACCAAGGGGAGCAGCCCGCTCTGCCAAACCTGCCGTGCACCGGACACAGAGCCGATGACAGGCTCTTAAATTAACAGATGGCAAAGAAGAATGAAAAGTTGTGTGAGGAAACATGTCAGCCCTTGGCCTGTTATAAATGTTTTAATATTACAAAAAAAAAAAACAATTTACTATGGAAATTCTGATTTTTGTCTGACTTAAAACTGTTGCCATGGTTGGGATTCAGGTTTGACTTAGACAGAAACTATGCGGATTCATGTCAGGTTTGGCCTGATTTTTTTGGGCCCGACCAACAAACTATCTTTCCTTTGCTTAAAATAAATTAAGCTTTAAGTATTACCTTACTCAGATTATTAATGTAAATATCAACTAACTCAAGCTTGAAAAGAGTTCAAAATAAACTCTCGTTATCCGACTTTCATATTTGAAACCCCACAGTAAGTCATACAGGCCATATGGTTGCATGAAGAAAATACTTTTTTAACACTTTCTGACATTAATCAGCAGTTCAACACATGAAATGTTGCAGTGCTTCAGCAGGGAGCTTTTAGCATTAGTCTGGCATGTTAAAATCCTACTGATTCGCTGCTAAAATTCCCAACTGAACTCCTGCCAAGAATTATGGCCAGAGAGGGAGCTGTGTCTCTGAAGCTAAGTATCAATGGGAATGTTTTAGTAGCAACCAGACCAAACAGTCAGTAATCTAATTCTAATGCCAGTAACAGTACACTTTATTGAGTTAATCACAGCAATTTAAATTTTTGCTGTTTGGTTTGATGACCGCTGGGGTTGAAACATGGGGAGAATCCGGCGCCGTCTCCACACTCAGCCATGATTTCACAAATATGACAGTAAACAAGCAATAAAAAAATGATGCAGAAGAAAATACTTTGGTGTACTTTGTGAATGTTTCGAAGAGACTGCATCTTTGTTTCATTTAGTATATTTACTAAGTAGAGCTGGGCAATATGGCCTCTGAATAATATTACAATACTTATAGGCTACATCACGATACACATTACACATCTCCTCTAAACTACTGTAGACTACAAAAAATACTACTAAATAAACTACTGTTATACAAAGTAGTTGTAATAAAGTCACATGAAGTAGGCCTACTGTTATAATGAAATGAATCAAATGACCTGTTTCCATAGCAGCAGATTCGATCAACCTCAAATATAAAACCAGCAACTGAATAACAGATTTTATAATATTATGGCCTTGTTTAGCTGGGATTACTCCTAATGCTGTAAAATAAAATGAAGACTGTGATTAGACAGACAAAGATGTTTTTTTTGTCTATTTAAGGCACGTTGGGGATTTTGAAGGGGCTCTGGATCATGCTTGCAAAAATAAAATCAGTTCAGTCAGCGTTAGCTGGGCTGGCCACACATACAGTAGTGTACATGGAGCGGGATGCCAGTCACAACCTGGCCTCTGGCTTTCATTCAGGCTTCCCGGGCATGCGAACCACAGGCCACTTCCTGTTCCTGACCAGGATGGACGGAGCAGACTGCTAACACAAACAACACTTCTACTATTATTATAATTCAACATAAGAATACTTTATCATCCATCAGCACTCCTTTATGCATTATCATGGATAAAACTTTAAACCAGCACATACTTTATTTAAGAGTTTCAGGGGGTTAAGATAAAGTCAGTGAATGTGCATTTTTGGATGTGTAATGCTGCATTCACATGGGATTAAGTAGACTGCAGATGACAATGATGATAACACCTGCAAAACACCAATGATAACACCTTCTGGATGGTACGGGGAAAAAAAATAGTCTGACAGAATGGCCAGAATGTAAAATGTAACATGCAAGGGTGATGCCATATTATTCATTACCAATGGAAAAAAAACTATTGAATAAAATTATTTCATGTTTATAATTTTATGTCTTTTTTCTAGTAATGTCCAATAATTGTCCAGATTGCCTGTGTTTTTGCTTTCTGTGAAGAAGGTACACAACATCCAGTTGTGAATTTCGTTGCGGATGATGGCAAAAGTTACAATATTCATTTTGAATGGCAATGATTACCACTACTGGTATTCTCTGCTTGCCTTACTTTATTTTACCGTCCAGCTCTCATCCACTAATCGATATCCGGTTTGCTGTCTGCCGTCTCCCTGATTCAGTGTAAACACAGCACTAAACACAGTAATGTGAGCTCTCTCTCCGAGCCTTGTCAGCATGTTTCATGTTGCCAAAACACCTCTCTAGATTGCTTTTGTATCTGCTTGTGATCTCTGAAGACAGGACATTAAGTTGAATTATTCCCTCACAGAAGTTCAGAAAAGAATAGAGCGCAGCGTAAGTTTTTTTCCATTTTGCTTTGTATTGTTTTTTTCCATCGTGCTTCTGCATGTTGCCATGTGTGCTACTTGAGCCTACACAGTTTTGTATAGGTATAATTTGTCCTCGAAAACAAAACTAATTTCTCTCCATCTGTTGAAACAACCGGTCTTTGTAATCTTTAAGAATCTAGGCTAACATGAGCCCATGAGGACGGCAAGCTGTTCATAAGGCTCTACTATAGGATTAAATTTATCAAAAGAGGCTGAGGTTAAATGCACAATAATCATGTCAGAGGGATGCAGCCAGCAGAGTAAGAGAGCTTTGTGCCACTGGGATAAGTGTTTTCCTCACATTAACATTTACCAAGCTTACCTTGGGAGTAACGTGCACATTCAGCAGCAAACAAATGTTATTTTTCCACATCATAATGTTAACACTTGTGTGGTTTGCCACTTCCACTAGCCCTAATTCTCACCACAAACAATTACAGAAACCAGCTGCCGCAGGTTACGTTATGTTTTGCAGTGTGGGAAATACTGTCCTGTGTGTGTTTGACCACGACTGCCTCATCAGCACAGATAGCTAGGAAAGAATAAAAAAGCAGCACTGCCAGTCAGACAGTGGCATTACTATCAGGGGTGCTCCATATCATATTGTTCAAGATAAGACATAACATGACATGATATGACAATATGATAAGAAAAGTTCATATCATGATAATGGCAATATTCCAACTCGTTGACACAACAACCACGCCTGAAAGCAAAATTGCTACTGGCTCCACACTGCAAATCGGTAGGAAATCTTCATTCTGACATTTAAAACTATAATACTTATTTGTAGCAATTGTATGATCTTGAAATTAATAATAAAATATTTTTCAGTGATTTGTCATATCATCAAGAATATTGTTACTGCAAAAATAGCCTGATACATTGTGTTACTGTTTTAGAGCCATAACGCCCACACCTAATTAGTATATTACAACACCAACAGCAGCACCATTGCTTACAATCATCTTGCTAAAATCCAACCATCAGGGCATCAGAAAGAAGTTCAACACTGTGAATACAGACTATGTTCCACAGCTGTGAAGTACAAGGATTATGTGTAACTACTGTATGTGAGATGTGACCCGTTGGCCTGCTCCTAAAAACACTTTCTGGTTGGAGAAATTGGACAGGATGACAAATTGTAAGACCTAATAGTCTAGATATCACATATCATTCCCAAAGTTTGTTTTTCTCTCACAGCAGGACATTGTCAGCTCTCGACATGCTAACACAAGCGTCAGCTCTCTACTCACAAATCTGGGTTGGATGGGGCCCTTGTCCAGGATACAGGATCGTACATGCAAAAGCTTTGGAGGTCTTATCATGACAGGCAATCATCAGTTGTTCTTTCCCATGAGTTAAAAAAAGGAAAATGACTACAGGCTGATCATCACTAAGAAAGATGTGGTTGAATATGAAGTAGCTAATATTAAGTACAGCACGTTTCCTCTTTCAGTCAGATGGATATTCTGAAACCATGTGACATGACTGGAAATGCACACTTATCAGCCCTCCCCTGATGTCACTGACCTGTCAGGGACGTCCCGGGGAGCTTTACCCCCTCCTCCACGAGGCGCAGCCTTCGAACTCTTGTTGGCAGTCATGTTTGTCTGCAAACCGCCCACTCGCCTAATGGACAAACACAAGGACATGAGACATTTGAAAAAACTGCAGCATTCCACACTTTTAAATAAGCAAATAAACATGAAGTCATGCTGCAAACTCTTGTCAGTGAGTGTTACGAGGAATTTAGACTGAATTAAATGAGTGTTTCACTGCTGCAAAGATGGTTGTACCAAAAGGCTGCCTGTTTAGTAGAAAAACACACATACTTTTGAAATTGGTGCAACATGACCAGAAAAACTGAGAAAAAGGGTTGTGGCGTTTGCTTTTGCTCAAGAGGTAGAAAGCCTGCAAGTCCAGAATCCACTGTGCAGCACCAGACTAATAAACGTTCCCACTGGTGGGTGATGTAATGCTAACCCCTCGGTTTTGACGAAGGAAAAACTATGATGGTCAGTCGGTGACAAACTATCTCATATCATACCATAGTTTAACAGTAAACTATGTTTCTGAAAGCATTTTAGGCGACAAACAGGCAACGCAGTGACAGAATCTTGTTTTTTTTCAGCCTCCCTTTTTTTTTTTTGCAGAAAAACATTTGGTGCTCACTTCCTGTTCACAATCTCTTTACAGCCAAACATTGCACTAAAATATGTTTATAAAGACATTTTAGGTGAAAAATAGTCAATACAATTACAAAATCTTGGGCGGGTCTTTTCTCTCTTCTATACTCTTTGTGTCTGTGGTGGTGGGCATACGAAAATCCAAAAGAACGAGCTGTAGTTCGAGCAAAAGCCATAGCCATAAAAATCTGCCAGCAGGGTGCTGGTAAAATGGAGGATGGCTAAAAATGGATACCACAGTTCATTAAAAAATATTATCCACACTTATGATACAAAGCTGGTTGAAAATTGGCAAAGTGTCACTTTCAGGGCTTTTATTAAAATATTAAATATTATCATTGAATCCTGTCATGAACATGAACTTAAATCCAGAGCTAAAACAAGATGGCAAACATTCCTAAAAGACCACATCCAGAACCCAAAACAAAATTGGGAGTGCCATCAGTGTGAACAGATCAACTGATATTACTTGGCTTGGCAGCTGCGCTCACCACCTGGATCTCATGTTGGTCTAATGCTGCTTAACACTGGCATCAAGGAAAATTGACTTTTGTCAATCACAGATCAACATGAGGGAAGAGCAGAAAGGTAGTTATTGCACTTGGCAACTTTTCATAAGGCAAGCTAATAGAAAAAAATCATGCAAAGCAACAAAGCAGTGTCACACTTGTTCAATTTTCATTATCAACATTGCAGACAAATTTCAACAAACCAAAAGTAAGTGGCATAACTAACACAACATGGAGACGTTATGCCAGAGAAAATGGGCACTGTTATTTTCACATCAAACAACACAGACATTACATTGCTGCAGAGAAAACAGCTTGACTGACATTATTTCAACAAGCTCCGGATCCATTTTTGGAAATCAGACAGCCTTTATTACTATGGCTGCTACCTCGTGAAAAATGGCATAAACCAGGAGAATAACAACTTATAATTGACCAGTCTAATGTGTGCAAAGACATTGGGGTTTTGTAGTTACTTTGCAGCAACTTATTGTTTGTTGTGCTTGATTTAATCAAGGTCACAACAGTGGATCATCATGTGTCTGGTGCTCCTTCTCAGCACGTGTTAATTTCAGAGGCTGCAGACCTGCTGCCTTCAGCAGGATGCTGATAATTAACTGCTTTTATACAGTCTAAAAGCAGCGGCGGATAACAGACACTATCTAATTAAAGGCTCGGATCACACAAATTGCCAAAGAGCACATACGCTCACTTATTCATAGTGGTATTCAGTACAGACGGATGTTACTTAATTGGTTGGGCTGATTTTAATATTTTAGTGTTTAAACAATGAGATTACTATCACCTGATATATATACATTTTTCAGGATCTCTGGTATTTTGTGTGTGTGTTTGTGTGTGTGTGTCCATGGTACTAAGTGTAGCACTTTGTAGTTGAAAAAGAAACTTTGGTGCACTGAAAACACTCATTCTAAATTAAATCAATCATTCCTTTGGCATCAGCCAACATATATGCATATACTACTACTACAATATTGGGCAAAAGGTTTGAGCAGTATTAAGGTAAACCAGGGTATTTAGTAATCCCAAAGGTATGATTTTCAATATGGTCACAAAAAAAAGTTCCTCTTTCTATCAAACTCACACAGAGATGCTGTACTGACACAATGAATTTTACATAGTGCACATCATGAGCTATCAGATGTCTCTACTGGTAAAAAAAAGGCAGCTGAGCTGGAAAACATGGCAACTGTATGTGGTAGGGATAACGTTAGATGTTAGGAACAAGTACCGCTAAGAAATGCCATTGTATACTGTATACCTAGGTGAAATTTTAGGAAAGGTATGGGAAAATAGATGCCACTCAAGCCCAATGGACGATATATGCACCCAAGCGATTTATTGGTCTAGCTCTAATATCTAGCTGCACAGGAAGTTTTAGCTTTATTTGCCAAATTTTGGAGATATCACACTTTGAAATTTCTGCCTCTACCATAATAGATAACAGAGATGATAGTGCTAAAAACTAAAAGCATGCTCTCACAGATGTATGTTGTTATTACTTATGGACTGTGGATCAGTCGCATGTTACATGACCTATATAACACTTAGTCCCGACACAAGAAACCACTGTTAACATAACTCCCTTAAAATGAACATTTCCTGGACTTGCTCTCAAATTAGACGAGCAGTTATTTCAAACGGTTGGCCATTGCCCCTGAAAATCACTTTCTGAAATGCAGCAATGACCCTTTCATGACGGCTCAAAGCGATTGTTCTGGTGCATAAGGAGGTCAAATGGAGATCCCTAGAGATCAGAGGTGGAGGATGGGAGGGTGCTTGGCAGCATGGCTTGTTTACAGGAAGTTGTTGTATGAAGAAGTCAGCCAACCAGTGGTGGAGCTGAGTCCTATAGAGACAGATGAGGAGAGAGAAGGAGCATTCCTGCTGTCAGCTATTTCCTGTAACTGTGGACTGTGCTCGTAGGATGGGGCATGCATCATTATTTTCATCAAAGAAAGTTGTTCTGTCGTGCATACAACATTTTAGTGCATTTTTACGCAAACTCTGAACCAAATAGCACATAACCACTTGGACTGTATACTTCACTATTTAAAAGTGTACAGACACACATTAACCAGTGGGTCAAGTTTGCAGGTTACTCAGAAGAAGAGCTACTTATCATGCAACATTTGTTCAAACTTTGAACATTTCTTAAATGATTACAAATCAGAAAGCCTTAGGGGGCAATCACAACAAGACGCATTTTACCAGGCGCAACTGCTCCAAAAACGCCTTGGAAGCGCATCTGGAAAAACAACTGGGAGCACCTGTGGAGAGGGGCTGCGTGCAGGTGGCCATAAGTAACACTGACAAAAGGTGCTAATATTTTAACTTTTATGCGTACCCAAAAACCGCCAGAAAAACACATCGCACAGCAGCAAGAGAGAAGCGTCCAATAGTCGTGCTGTACCGTAGGGAAACAATTGTTTTGCTGGAGACGCTTTTCTAGCGACATGTCTCGGTGTCACATTTTGGTTGAGAAATATTGATTACATTGAAGATCCTCCTGTGAAAAAACACTTTTTGGATAGCCACACAGAATAAAAATTAACTCAACAATTTATCCATGATTGCATGATAAAACCAAACAAATCATTCTGGAAAAGCAAAATAAAAAGGAAATTGAGACGAAAATGAGCCGAGCTTGAGACATACAATCTTTCATACTCTAAATTAAACTAAATGAAAATATTCTGCTCACATAAAATTTAGACAAACTGGCAGCTGTGTAAAATCATATGTCTGATTAATACCTGCTGAAAAAATATCTTGTGTTTTTGGAGTGACATTTAATATTCTCCCTCTGACTGAAAACATGAAGCTTCTGTCATTTCAATTTGTAACACATTAAAAGAAACATACAAAGATTAGAGAGAAAAAAATGCAATCAGCTGCCAGCAGTGGAGAAAATGTTAAACTGTGCCAGCTCTACACACTTCGCTTATATTAAGGAATGTTTATTTCTATGAATTCATCTTTTTCAATTTTTTGGACTGAGAAAGCTACAATCACAGAAATAGGTCATAGAGGCCCAAGATGGACTTTGCAGTGTAAACACCAAGGCGTTAGCCAACTGACTTCCTGAGCGCTGATACCATCTCCCTACACAAAATCACAGGCTGTAAACAACCACTTCTAAGAAAGCTCTAGAGTACCTTTAAAGTGCAATCAACCAGATTCAAGACAAATTTTCTCTTGAGATGTCGCAGTCAAAGGCGAGCTAACAGTCAACAGCGACAAGTCAACCGCTTCGTGTTGATCAATTGGTGTTACTAATGTTTGTTTTTCTGTGGTTTATAGAATGAGGCACGGCACAGACAGATTTTGTTGCCATTTGCGCCAGTACAACATTAAACTTGGAAAAATATCGCAATATGTAGAAAGAAAGGTGCATGCATGTTTCAAAATGTCTCCTGGGATGAAAACATTTCAGTTTTAGATGTTTAGATTTTTTTTAATTTCCATTGATAAAGTCAATATGGCAACTTGTTAGGCAGGCGCTTATATTTGCATATAAAGAACAACATTATCATTCATTTGGAGTTGTGTTTGTGACAAGTCCAATATTCACTCTATTTAAGCTCTGTTTTGGTTCTTTAGCTGCTAAATACTAATTACTATGTTCACAAGCTATTTGCTGAAGCTGTTTTTGTGGTGTTTGAGTATCGGCCAGAATCTGGGGATACGATGCCTAGCAAGATACAGGGGTTGCAATTCGTTATATCGCAAAATACTGTGATACTGTAAGCAAGAGGATATAATGCAATGTGTTTTTTAAAAAATCTAATGTTAACTGTTAATGCTAGGTGCACACCCTTTATGACTGCCTGTTTCATAGTCCTGTGTTCTTTGTGCTTATGCTCACAATATGTTACAATTAGGGATGTTCCTCATGACTAATTTCCCCTAAGTTTAAACAGGGGTTTAAACTTTGACTGATCAACTGGCCTAAAAGTAAGAAAACACTGAGAAAACAGTCAAAATTGAGCACGATGTATTCTATAAAGTAAAATATGATCTGAAAAAATATATAGTGTATATTAAAAGAACCATCTGAAATTGCTGATCACATTTTTCAGTGACCAAATTGTATTTTAAATGCCACTGAAATGTGTGGCACTTTTTACCATACTGTGTATTTGACATCCTGACTAATCTCCATTCAAGTTTTGCAAGTGTGGGCTCACATACTTTCCACGCTGACGATCTGCTGACCTTTTCACACCCCTAGTTTTAGGTGCTTTTTTGCTGAAAAAAAGCTGGATGCCGCAGCTGGAAACTCCACTGATGAGAATGATGAGACTGTACCAAAACAATAATGCCGCGGGTCGGAAAACCTAAGCAAATATGTGAAAGACACTAAAATGCTCTGTAGACTGAAGGATGCATTTAATACATCTGTTTCAAATGTTGTAAACGTTACTGCCCTCATAGTTCCTTACATCAGTTGTGTTGGCATAAATACAGCCAATACATGGCACTAGGGGGCGGAGTCAAAAGTTTCAGACAACAACAAATGAGGCGACCGTGGAGGAGGTTGTAATAATGTACCTTTTAGCAGAGGCAGGCACTGGTCTGTGAGGCCATTAAATGCATTTGTGGATGGAGAATTATTCTCACCACATTACCCATTTGTTCGGTTCCACCGGTTATTAAACGTCTTTTTCGTCTCCTACGGTCGTATCTTGCTTGAACTATGCTACACTGCCCCCACAATCTCCAGTGGTACTGCTCCGTTTTGTCTGCATCCATAAGCTTTCAGAAAATGTGCAAAAATACGAACAAATGAACGCAGAGGCCTGATTGAAGACTCTGTCCGTCTCTGCATCTAACATCGAGCATGAATGGGTCTTTAGTGAAACTGCAGTCGAGTGACTTCATCACATTGACCAACACCCTTTACATTACACCATTGTACAAAAATATTGATTCGAGCGGTTGTTTGACCTCACTGTTCCTGCTTTGCAATGAAAATATAACTGACCAACCAGACAGGGAGACAAACATGAGCAAGTAAAACTATAACACATACTGGCAGCATATGACGCATGCTAAAACACCCACGTCCATTGTTTTCTGTCTAGGCCCACACACACACTGATGCCATCTCATTGCATGTCATCACATCCTGACAGGATATGCAACTATTCTATACATTAACACAGCTAAAAAACAGAATAACAGGCTACCTGAGTGTAGTTTCACAACTTCCTCTGTTACTACTTATAGTTTTGTCAAACAAAAACATAAAAAACACACAAAAAAGCTCTCTTTCGCCACTTTTAATCTTTAAACATGCAGCAACTACTCCTATTACCTCAGCCCAAAGAGATGAAAAGCCTCCTAAGTTTGTCTGTCTCTGGCTCTGACATAAAGACAAATCTGTAATGCTAAACTGTCTCTTTAAGATATTCAACACCATCATCTTAATGACCTAATGGCAGGGGTTTTCCTGGTTGTGTTATGTTCATGTACCAAAAGTACTAATTGATTAGCAGCATATCAATGATGCATATTTTCCTCAGCAACAACAGCATATTCATGAAATGGGATTACAACAGTGTCTCCGTTAGACTACTTGAGCCGGAATAAAGAGGCCTTTGTGTTCAAAACGTCCTTGAGAGGGAGATGTGGTTAAAAAGTAAGTCTTTTATCATCTGTGTGTGTGTGTGTGTGTGTGTGTGTGTGTGTGTGTGTGTGTGTGTGCATATGTGTTTGTGAAAGAGGGACTATCAGGTAAAATATCTTTCAAAAGAAAGCCTGCACGTCTTTGGCCCCTGTCACATTTGACAGATCATCTGATACACCGTTCTCTCCACCACATGCAGGAATGTACTAATATTTTGCCTATCCATCAGACCTGCGGCTGCATTCAAAATATTAAAGAATGTTTTCAGAGGGTGAAAGAAAGCAGAAGGAGAGGGGCAGACACACCTGGACCTGATGCCAAGAGCTTGTTTTTCATTCAACAGAGACTACACTCAAATATGCGCTCTCTCAGCACCTGGCACTTGCTTTTCAGACTGTGAGAGCAAGGCAAGATTTTATGTAACAACTTTGTGATGTCATAACTTTCATTAACCCTTAAAACCTGAGCAAATAGCTTTGATTTTTTTTTTTAAACATGGGGAGAAGGCAAAAAGCACATGGCATAAAAATGAGCAATTCATTAGTGAAAGAGGTTAAAAGAAAATTACCTGAAAACCGCTAAATAAATAAATAAATAAATAACTTAGATATAAAAAGTAAAAAACAGACAAGTAAATGACCTTAAGAAGTGCTAAAAACATACAAATATATAGATTATTTTATTACACTTCTTCTGTAACATTTTAAATCTAAAATGATTATAATTATAATTGTAATTTTCTGGACATTTCTCCCTATTATTTAATCAATTCCCCTTTTTTAAACAAATTTTTAGGTAATTTTTCTTGTCACCTTTTACCAATTTCTTTCAATTTGCCGAATTGAAAAAACAAAAAACAATTTGCTCAGGTTTCAAAGGGTCAAATAGCTTGTGACAGGTGTCTGAACGCAAGAAACTGATTTTGATCCAGGTTTCAAAGGGTTAACCTGTGAATGGGCTCAGTATAAGATCTTCGTTCATCCTGAAACATGCAGTAGCAGCTAGACACAACAGCTTCCACAAAAAAAGCCCCTTGCTTTCTCTGCTTTTTAGGCTGACCTGGTCTTCGGGTTTCTGCTGATCAGCAACCTGACTTTAGGGTTTTTTGGTTTTGTTTTGTTTTGGGGTTTTTTAAAAAAAAAAAAAACCACAGCAAAGCTTACAGCCAGCCAAGAAGGAATGGGGCAAGGAAGAGTGAAAATCTCTGCAAATTCTCAACTCTTTACAGACGTCACAACTTACTGGCAGGCCATGAGCCCACACACTGATCCACGCCATTGTTTCAATATCTGTAGAAAGACCAGTTTTGTCCACTATGGACAAAAGAGACTTGAGCTGTTTGAGTTGGATCTTGTTAAACAGAGAGCATTGTGGGAGTTCAAATGTACAAAGGGAATCCAGCTCTTACACATACAGTCCACATAAAAGCATTTACACGCAAACCTCACACATGAGGTCTACACATTTATGCCTCAGGACAAGTATGATGGAAAAGTAAAATCTCTCAGCTGAAACAAAAATTCTGATGCATTATATATTCTGTACATGACCTGCCGTTTCTTTATAGCACTTCAAGGCTCTGACAGCTTCAATGTGTCTATGTTAAAAAAAAAAAAAAAAACACCAAGGTCGATGCTACTGGCAGTTCCACATAGCCATACCTATATAATTAGTTACCAGCATACTTCACCACATGGTTCAACCACGCTGCCACTGTATAGCTCAATGGACCAGGTGGAACCAATTCTTGGAATCTTTTTTTATCTCATTTCTAAGCCATTTCAGCTGTTTTTTTTCTGAGTAATCATGGCATATTTTCTCTTTGTGGAACAGAGGAAAAACCCTTCTGTGTAACCTAGATATGAGCATGCACAGCTGCAGAGGCAAGCATGTGGAAAACAGGCTTAAATCCATCTGAGCTGCAGCAGGGGGGCTGGAGACCTCTGACACATAGTCTTTGACTTTTCCAAGGACATGAAGTAGATACGATGTATTCTTCTTTGCTTCTGTCTTGAAGTTTAGCTAAGTCAAAAAACAACTTTTATATCACCTGTATCAATGTTTATCAGCTCCAAGTGGGTTAAAAATGTTGAGCTAAGAATGGATTTTCTGTCATTAAATAGGATGTTTTTATCTAAATGCTCAACTCACAAGCATTTTCTTAATAAGTCAGCAAAATAAAGCAGAACCAATGTGTTTTCCATCAACAAACGTCATGTAAATATTCTGAAGACAGAGCAAGAAGATAGAGAAGTAGGACGAGAACCTGCAAAGTCATCACTTAATCAAAAATCTGCTTCCATTTTTCTAAACATCTCATCAGCAGACTTTTCCACCTCAGACATCCTAGTTTCCAAAGCTCACATTCACATTACTTCTCTTAATATAAACAGACAGTGAATGGTGATAGCTGGACTTAAAGGGAATCGTCACATGTGAGGACAACATTAGATAACGCCTTCAATTCTTTGGATTAAATGGTCTCTAAATCTGAAATTTATGCTACAGAACAACTCCAGAAGAAATGTATAGGTTATAGTCGGTCTACTTCATGAAGAGGACTTACACATTGCAAGCCTCAAGAGAAGACATGCATCGTTTATTCTAAATATCAACAGGTGCTGACAAGTGTTTATGAGCTAAAAAGGTTCACAAACATAGCCAACACCATTCAGACATCAAAGTTGATCGTAAACTGCTCGTACCTGAGCAACCAATGTTAAATCAACTAAAATCCTGAATCAATGAAAGCATGTCATAGCATGACAAAGTTGGGATGGTGATGTCATCTTATGGTGACATGGTATCATGCGGATCCCACTGATTCATTGCATCTCATTTGTATTGTTGTCTGCGCATAAAGAGAACTGTTTATAATGTGACGTGCACAAGTTAAATGAGTCAGTGGTTTTTGGTGAAGAAGAGTCAAGAAAGAGATGCCTCTGTTACCCATCACAGTGTAGAGAACGATCTATAGCAACAAGAGTCAAAGCAAAGTCAGAGGTTAATCCTAGGATTAGAAATCAGGGATGTATCGGTGTCGATATGCAAGTGTTCAACAGTTATTCACACTACAAAACCTAAGCTTCTCATATTCTTATCAGCAAACTTTTTAACATGTGTTTCAAAATCGACAAACCTAAAATAGGTTTAAAGATGCCTTAAATCTGACTTCCAGTTCTCCCACAATACAACCATAGAGCCAAGCAGTTGTAGCTCAAGTTACAAATATAACTGAACATCAGGATTAATGATGAGTCACAAGTTGAAGGCTGATGGATCATGAGCGGCCACAAAAAGTGAAAGTTTCTAAAGAAGCATTATTTCTCAGTGGTTAATAAGTTCAGTTGAGCTTGAGGGTACAAACTAAGGGAGATGGTGTTGTGACATGAAAATCACTAAACTGAGAAATCTACTTTGAAGAAATGATATAGAAATACTCTCTCCGCGCCAAACAGCTGTGACTGTGGTTCCCTTCTGTGAGACCCGAAACAAAACTCTTTCTTAAGATCTGTTCTACATCCCAAAGTATCAGACTTGAACACTGAGCAACTCTGAGGCGTGTGCTAAAGGGACAGTTCACCCCAAAAACACATATTCGTCCTCTTACCTGTAGTGCCACTCATCAATCTCAATTGTTTTGGTTGATTTGGTTTGACTGGTGTGAGTTGTTGTTGGAGATTTTGGCCGTGGTGATGTCTGCTCTCTCTGTAGTGCAATGTTACTAAACAGCATTCGGCTTGTGAAGCTCGAATTGCCAAAAAAATATATTTTAAAACCTCAAAATCAATGTCTCTCCCCAGAAATCATGACCTAGTTACTCAAAATGATCCACAGGCCTTGTTGTGAGCAGTTTAATGTAGGAACTATTTTTCTTTCTACCAAACTATATCCACCAAATGTATCACTGCGCAGAGGAAAGTGTGCATCTCCTGCTAGCTCTTCACTGGCTTAGCTGATGTGACAGCTGAGCTGAGAAGAATGCCACTAATGTTCACACCTCGCGCTGTCTATGAGAAGTTGCACGCTTCAGCACAGTGATTTGGTTGGTGGGTGTAGTTTGGTACAAAGAAATTAGTTCCTACATGAAACTGCTCACAACAAGGTCTATAAGTTATCTTGAGTAACTGGGTCATGATTTTTGATAAGACAACTTGCTGTTGAGGTTTTCAAGTATATTTTTTGTTGCTTTGAGCACCACGAGCTAAGTGCCATCCTGTTCCATAATGGAGAGTTATTTTTGATTTGGGGTTGAACCGTCCCTTAAAAGTGACTGAATGTAAGGTACAGAACTAATAAAGAGCAAGCATTTTCCAAGAACCACTCCAATGAAAGGTTAAAAAACACTGACTGTCCAGCTGCAGGTCTAAAGACAAAAAATTCTAATTTCTGCAGTACTTGAGTTCAACTTAACAGAGACTTAGCTGGATAACAAGAGATAATACTTTCATTTAACCGAGCTCTCTTCCAGCACTCCATCATGAAGAAAACGCTGCTCAAATGAAAGTAGGTACAAACATGTTCTCAAAATAGATATTAATAAATAAATGGTCATTCTGGATGAAGTATTTTGTCAATACCAAGTTTGAAAGTTTTATGATTTGCTGACATTTGTTTCAGTATAGATTTCAATCACAATTTTTCATTATCAGTGACAATCAGACATCCATGAAGGGACAGTTCACTAAAATACACAAATCTGACATTTTGAATGTCATAAACTAAGTTTTAGAGCCTTTGGCTGGAGCCAAGATACAACACAACCAATGGAATTGAGTGTCATGTCAAGTGCATTTGGAAAAACTCAAGAGCAATGTCTCTTTATAAACATTATAAACATGACAGTTAAGTCACTGGTTATTGCAGACCATTTCCTTGAGAGTACAGTGCTCTGCAGGAGAAAAAATGTGCACAAAAACATGTGCAAAGTAACTTATAAGCTCTTCAGCAAACTGCACCAAAAACTATCTGAACAGATAGATTGCACAGGAAAGAGGAAAACCATTTTCATTGTGCTGTTGAGTGAACAACAGTCCCTTAAAAAGTGTCCGGTGATAGGCCAGGCTCACTCCTGTTTAACTGAAAGGAGAACAGGGAAGAATTTCCTCAATAGCTTTGTGTTGACAGTCCGGACCAGTGAGAGGGGAAGGTCATTGTTTGATCTGCACAATAGAAAGAGTTTGAGGGGAAAAAAAGGGAGAGCTAAAGAAAGCCAGTCACGTCTCTAGGGTTTGCATTATAGTGTGTAAGATAAGATCATAAGGATTTAAGTTGTAATCTGTTAAGAAAACTCATATAAACATAAAGAAAAGCTTCCTATTTTAAACTACAAAGCACTCCGTGAGAACATGCCTTTGCCAGTATTGAACTACAAGTGTGATTGTGTTAATACTTAGAAAACTGGATGTTTATCATTTTAAATCTGCTTCAGGATCTGGATTCACACCAAAGACAATGGTGTGTGGCATGGACCACATATTTCCATCCAAGTATGTGCAGGAGGTCGTAAGAAAGTAGGTTAAAAGTTCAAAAAAGGCATATCTTTAGATTCCTGGATACACATCTGCACCAAAAACCACTTCACCTATGACCTAAATTTGCACCAAATTTCACTGTAATCTACTTCTCAGTTTAAAACATCATTAAAAAATAAGCTCGAGTTAAAAAGATAACCCCCCTATTTACTATTACAGCAGTATGATGGCAGAGTATGTTTTGGAAAAGTATGAACACTACGTATGTACATGTGCATTTTGTCTTAAGATCACTACAATAAACGTGTATTGTTTTGTACATGACATGTACTGTATGTCATATACAGTAGGTCTGTACAATACAGTATATATGTACAGTATACACAGTATTAGCCAAAAAAAACCTGCATTTGTAAAAAGCTGTATGTTACCAGCATGTAAGACAAATTAAACAGCACGCATTTAAAGTTCACACATTTAGTTTCAAGTGTGTTTTATCTCCCAGGGCAAAAAACAAACAAACAAACTGCCCGCGAAATCCAAACTACAACAGAAAAAGGACACAGTGAGATCAGTGGTCCAATCTGGAGTTTCTGTCTATCTGTTGCTGGTTTGACTTTTCTGGATGCATGAACCACATTTTTTCATATAAGTAAGTGCAGGTGGTCATACGAAAGTAGGTAAAATGCTTAAAAAGGCATATTTGACAGATTCCTGGATGCACATCTGCACCAAGAAACCCTTGCTGTTTCATCCATAGCCTAAATTTGCACCAGATTTCACTGTAATCTGCTACTTAGTTTAAACATTAAACAATAATATAGCCATTAGCTCAAATTTAAATTATAGTCTCCTGACAAATTTACTAACTAACAAGGCAGTATGATGGCAGAGACTGTTGTTGAAAAAAGTATGAATATCACGTATGTTCAGTACTGTGCAAAAGTCTCTGTTTTAGCAAATATACAGAAAACATGTACAATGATTTAAAATACCAACAAATGGCTTTTTCAGACTAACGTCAATATATAGTGTGAAACATGAAAATTGTACAACCATAATGGAAGCTCAAACAATCAATATTGAGCTTTGGACATGACTTGAATACACCTTATGATTAGTATTGTTGAGTTCACATTAAAAACTTGCAACTTTGGTCTGCTGAAGTCATTTTATTCTAAAATATTTGCAGTTTCAATAGCGTTTTCATATTTCCTGTATGTTCTGGTTGTTTTTTAGAAAATAGACTACTGTGAAATAAATATGTATGATCAACCTTGCTAAAAAAGCAACGTTTCAGGTGGCCTTTTGACTTTTGCACAGTACTACTACTACTACTACTACTACTGTACTACTGTACATGTGCATAAATGCCTAAAGATTACTTCAAGAAACTTTTACAGTCTTTTCTATGACATGTACAGGATGTCATGTGCAGTAAGTCTGTACAATATAGGCTACAGTGAAAACGTACGTTATACACAGCATTAATTTATATGCCTCAGGAATATGCCTTAAGAAAGTGCTTATGTGACCATAAGCACGTAAGACAAAGTACACAACATAAATTTAAAGTTCACACATTTTGTTTAATGTGTGTTTCTCCCAAGACAAACAAACAAAAAGAAAATCTGCCCTCAAAGTCTAAAGGAAAAGGACAGTGAGTCCAGTGATGTGACCCGTTTCTTCTTATCTGCTGGTTTGACTTTTTTTGGATGTTTAAGCGATAACTTGGTCTAATTACAACCCAAAGCCTGTATCCGCTGGGACATTTTTCTTCATTCAAAGGGGTCAGCTAAAGAAAAAAAACACACATAGTCTGGTGTTTTAGCCTGCTTTGCTGCACTTCACCGTTTAAACATGTCCAAATATGGTCACATAGAGATTAGGTCTAACATTTAAACGCACCTTGCAACTTCTTTTTTTCCACAACAACATTTAGGAGTTTGTTTTCGGAGCCATGTTTTCGGCAACTTTGTACCGGTTTCCTAGCGCTAGCTTAAACTTCAACTGTTAGCTCGTCAAAAACGTGTTTTAGTTACCTCCGAGTTTCTCGTCACATCCATGGCTGCTGACATTTTGAGGTTATAATCCCCTTTGCGACGCTCAAATCCCGTTCGTGTACGCGTTGAAAAACTTTGGCTGGTTTTTGCCGGATACCTGCCCCTCTCAATAAACTCCGATTCAAGTCTTTCCAACCAAAACCGACAAAAAAAGCCCTCCTGCCTTCCCTCTCACAGCCCGCTGCGGAGTGGAGGCAGGACTTGTTGCCATGGAGACGAGTTGTTTGCCCCCCACCTTCCTGAGGATTTGGCCCCCTGCCCTCCTCACTCAGGCATTCAGACTCTCTCCTTGTTTATTGTCACGGTGGGGCCGAGGAGCGTGGATGAATATTCACGAGTTGAAGGCTGCTGCTGATGATGATGATGGGATGTTGCCAACTTTGCAACACATTGTCATGCTGAAATCCTCCACACTGGCCCATAGGAATACATTTCAGCCCAGTACAAAGATGTCTTTCATTTGTCAGACAAGCAGCCCAGAGACCAGTGCTGCAACAAGTACTCTGATTTCCTGCTAAAGGAGCCTATATAAGTAGGCCTAGTAAACTTTAAGTATCAAAAGTTAAAGGTCTGATATTATGCTCATTTTTAGTTTCATATTTTTATTTGGGGTTTCTCCTGAAACATGTTTACATGCTTTAATGTTTAAAAAACAAATTATTTTTCTCATACTGTCTTCCTGTATTCACCATCTGTCTGAAACACTCAATTTTAGCACCTTTCTCTTTAAGCTTCCCTCCTGAAAAAGCCCACTCTGCTCTGATTGGTCAAAGTTTCTGGGTCTTACACATCTGGGCTGCGTTCAGCACCAACAAAATGGCAAAAAACGTTAAAACTTGCAGGAAAATCTTTTCAGTGGCAACTTGCATTATTGCAGAAAAAAAATCCCCGTTGCCAATAAAGCATATCCCTCATAGGCCACCACCGTAAAAGACACAAATGTAAAACTGTTGTAAGGAAAAAAAAATCCTGTTTTTTTGACCACTTGCTGGTGTACTCTAGGACCCCGTGACATCACATTTGGGTGTGGTTACAGGTGCATAAATCTGGCAGGAGACTGAGCGTGGTGTAAAGTTACTCTTTAAGTACAGTCATTTAGTAAATGTGCAGTTACATTCCAGTGTTGCATATCTTTCAACATTTTCTAAAACATATCTCAAGTATTTGGGTGTGCTTTGTCTAAACTTGAGGTGACCACAAAAATGAAAATATTCACCCAAAATGTAAAATCCCCCGCAGGTTTGAGTGAACTCCAACCAAATTAAACCACTTAACTCTCTCCGTGCTGCGGTTCTCAAGCATTCACTGCATTCACATTCACAACAAAGAGCATCTTTGTAACGGCGGCTCATGTAAACCATCTCAGACATGTTCATTTGGACATATTTCCACAAATACCTAAAAAAAAACAAAAAAAACCCAAAGTTTATATCAGACTACAACACCATGAGTTCCACATGAATTCCAAACTAGTAAAGTATGCTTCTCAGTGGTAAAGCAGTCCGTACCAATTAAAATGCATTCATCTGTTCACTATAAACTAAAAGTAAGTGAGTAAAGTTTATTTATATACTTCTCTTTAGGTTGTACAGGACAGCTTTACAGTAAAAGCAAGAAATATATTTCTTCAGGGTCCAGTGTGTAAGATTTAAAGGGTATATTAGCAGAAATGGAATATGATATAATAAGTATGTTTGGTTTAGTGTATAATCAGGTGAAAATAAGACTCATTGTATTTTTGTTGTCTAGTGCCAGGTTTATACTACACAACATGTTTGTCTATTCAAGCAGTCACTATGTCAGATTAGGAAATTACAGAACCATAAAATCGTCCAATGACTTGACCTGCTGACACGACAGACTACATGTTTTTCCACGAAGAATCATCACAAGTCATCTTTCACAATGTGTATGATTAGGAGTCAACCAACATTGGTTTTCAGGGCCAATACCGATTATTAGTGATTAATGAGACCGATAACCTGTATTTGGAACTGATATGCATTTTCAATAAAAATGAAAATCTTTCTGTCAGTATTTACAGTTTGGAATATAACAAACTCCAACACAAGCTTTGATTAAATCCTTTGAGCAAATGTTTAATCAAAATTGAAACTGTCGACGTCATATACAGCAAGATCCCAGCAATGTTTTTTATAAAGTCAAGTTAAAATTTCAATAAAAAATAAATACATAAAAATAGTTCCCTGAGGTTTTACAAAGTAAAGGTTCTTCACGTGCTGTTATTTCTTCACAATTTATAATTAATAAATCTCATAGGCGATCATTAAAATAAAACGCAAATACAGATAATAGGCAAAATGCCAAATATCGGCCCCAATAACCGGTCAGCTGGATGTAATCTATTATTCTCACCACTAGATGCCACTGAATCCAACACACTTAAAGGAACTCCATTTGTTTCCAAGCGAATCCTTCAATTTCTGCTGAATTATACACAACACCACAGATGAAACCAAACAAACCTTATGTGCACCATGGGGATTAACATGACAGGGATCATCTGCCTTCAATAGATCATCTTTTTTTAAAAAGGGATTTACCAATCAAATATAACATGAGTTACACAAAATTTCTAAATTTTAATGCCTTTTTAAATCTGATTTACCACCCACTCTCCTCAAACCACAGCTCTGGTGTTTTGTTTGCTGATCAATCTGAAATTGATGGAAGTTGTGAGTTAATTCTTGTCCCAGAAAAAGCACCAAAAGTTTTTTGGGTTTTTTTTCCAACTGTTTTATAATCAATTTTACTGTGAAAGTCTTCTTTTCGCAGAATATTGCTCAACCTATCAAACAAGAAAGTCAGTTTATCGCTATAATGCTGCTTGCAACATCTTTACACCAAATGTGGACGCACTACATCCATAAAAGCCTCTGCTTCCAGCCTCTTGGGGTCTTTGTCTTATCATCCCACAGACTTGGGAACAGAGGAAGTCACAAAACCCAGACATCCGTCATCACAGTTCGTCACAACGAGTCTCCAGGAAGACTACAAGCCCTGCCGCTGTGCAGCTTTTCTCTGAGACCCACTCTAAACCTTTTCAAGGTCTCGTAAAAGACTGTCCTTCCTGACAACACTGCAGATCCCTCAGCGTCTGAGCACAAAAGACAGAGGCAGTGACTCCTTTTTGTGGGATGTTTTACCAGAACGTAACCTAAGTTTATCCTCTCATGGACTTCATTGTTTCCACTGATCGCAGTACCATCTGTACTTCTCATTTAATCATTTAAAGCCACATCCTCTTCTTGCATGACATGCGAGCATCAAACGAAATTCAAAACATAACATAACATGCATCTGCTCACATACATACATCCGTGACAGGACGCTCTTTTGTGTTATGCCAGGCTCCAAAACTTAATATACAGAAAGTTTTTTTGCAGAACCACAGAGCTCTGATGCTGTAAATCTTAAATCTGTCTTCCCGCTCTCATGATTATACACCTGCTAAAGAGTCATGCGGGAATCAGTGTTTATTTTCTCAAACAAAATCCCCAAATCTTGTGTGTGTTTGTTAAAGATCCACTGTGATTCCCAAATCCTAAAGCATTCAAGCGAGATTACTCCACAGCTCGATGGGGATTTTCCCACCTACACCTCAGATTCTTTCTTTCAGCTTCTGGACGTTTGCAGGGTTCCTGGGGTCAGGTGAAGTATGGAAATATTGAGCCCATTTGAGAATACATTTGGTGCAATAAACACCATATCGGGTGTCAGACTGAAACAGGCCCGAGGCAGCTCTTAAACTCCAGGATTAAGTTGAGGCTGACATGTCGAGTCAACACTCCTAACGGCGCTGACAGAGAAGACAGGACTTGTAGAGTTAAGACATCCTCTTCTCTTTAAAACTCAAGAAAATCACCTGCAAATGTCTTCTGCACAGTAGCTAAAAATAATACTGCTGCTACTTTTTGTAAAATTTGATGCGAAACATGTTACATGTTAGCCTCTCTGTGGTTGTTCTGGGAGAATAACAAGGAATGTAAGCTGTTTGATTATTCACATTTTCAAGAGTTTACAGCCTCAGGCACATTTCAGACCAGTTTGTTTTTTCATACAGACACAATTTTACAGTCTATAACCAAAGAAGAGAATATAAAATAATCAAGGGAGTAGGTTTTGCTTCATCCATACTGGTATCATGTTTTTGTCATTATATATATTGGAATGCATCTTATTTGTAACTTACTACTGGAACCATTATGTTGCTTTGCACAATACTGTGAGCTAGTTTTTATATTTTGCACCTTTCCATCTTCTAGTTTTAAATTTAGTTATGTTCTTGCAATATATTGTATTGTATATCTATACATTTTCTGCTATGTTATTTTAATCCTTGTAAATCTGCAAGTTTTGTCTGCACTCCTCTAATTTTGTATTGCAACCACTACACAGCAATTTCCCTCAGAGTAAATTACGTTACAGGGGACTAGGGGCTCCTCAACCAGAATTTTTTTTGCATCAAACACTTCATTTTCTGCAAACGGGTGAGTTTTTATGCACCACATTGTGCCTTTTTTGCCTAAATTTATGATTTAAATGCCTATGAAATAAAGAATAATGTCAAAATAAAAATCCCCTGCCACTTTCATGTTTCTACTGGGGAAGACAAATGCACAGGCTCTAAATACTGAGGGGATCGTGTCCTCCCAAAAAATCTACCCCTATGCAAATAATAATGGAACAATTTTTACTACTTTCTGTTCGCAATTCAAAATGATACCACACGAATAACATCTTAATTAGTTTTAATCGACAACAATTTGCATCTAATTAGGTCCATTTTTGAGTAATGACAGAATAACTTGAGCTGTTATTATGTCTGAAAACCTGGAGTTTCATTGCTCCGCTGCCCCCCTCAATAGTTAGAATATGTGCAAAATAAAACCATGAAAAACAAAATTCAGTAGTCTTTTATGGTAGTTTTACTGCAAGTTTTGCAATAAACATGCCTTTTTTGGAAGGTTTTTGTAGGAAATTATGTAGAGCATCTTTACATTGGCAGTGTGCAAGTGTACAAATCAATAGGCCTACATAAAACTTCACCAGAGTGCCCCCCTTTTCATGTTTAACCCTCTAATTTTGAAATAAAACCTACGCCCTTGGCTCATTCAATGACAAATAACACCGTGTTACTGTGTCTACATGCTTTGAATATCTGCAGCTGCAGTTTCACTACATGCTGTGCTACTGAGGAGCAAAGTTTAGCACAAGGACAGTCCTTTATCTTGTGGCATTTCAGCTTTTCGCCACACAACAGCTACATCACTCTGACTTATGACTCAGAAACCTTGAAGGCAAAAGAAGCGCAGTTGAGTAATGTTTCATACACCGACAGTTTGTGCACGAGAGAGCGCGCGTGTGTGTGTTTAGGGAGGGTTTGGCAAATAATCCCAGAGTGACCTACTAAAGTGAAACTTGTAAGGACATGAAGGAAAAGGTAAACACAGGTGAATGCATCGACAATGTCTGAAGAGTGCAGGAGACATTAGTTATTTAGATGGCTCAAATTCAAAGGCTGAGGCGCCCCCTGTAGGTCAACCGAAGTAAATGCAGCACTAACGCTGACAAAAACTACTTTTCACCCGAAACGTCAAACAGACAGTTTTACAACAACATCGATCAAAGTCAGCGTCTATGAATAACTTTTTGTCAGTCATTTAAATCATGCAAACAATACAGCAGATCATTACATACAAAGAAGTTTTCTTCTCTCATTAACACAACTCTCTCAAAGATGCTCCACACACTGTAATTTAGTTAAAAAGGTTCAATTTTTCCTACATATACAACCGTTAATGTGGTGAAACAAACAGCTTACCTGTCTGTGTGCTGCTGTGTGTTTGCT
Source organism: Plectropomus leopardus (assembly GCF_008729295.1). Classification (NCBI taxonomy): domain Eukaryota; kingdom Metazoa; phylum Chordata; class Actinopteri; order Perciformes; family Serranidae; genus Plectropomus; species Plectropomus leopardus. The sequence continues at coordinate 18,318,991 of NC_056463.1, forward strand.
CAGTGATCCATTCTTTAACAAAGAGTCTGTGTCGCTTTCTGTCTCTGCAGCCTCAAAACTGATTTTTTTTTTTCCTGCGGAAAATAGTCTCCTCCGTATAACTGCATGCAGGAGGAGAAAGAGGAAAACTGGACTGCACAGGAAATGATGACGCAGCTGTATGGAAATCACATTGCTAAATTAAAAAAAAAGACGATACCGGAGGTTATCAAACTTCTGCAAACAAGTTAGTGTAGTTCTAGTTTAGTTCAACACATTTTTAGGAACTTTTTGTTTCCAGGGGGTTTCCAGACGTTCATAGATGAATTAAAGTAGCATGTCAGTAGCTATCTAAGGTACTTTTACTCTAAATTAAACAAAACATTAACCTCTAAAGTTTTGTAGTAAATTATCCGGTCTTTTTTTTCCACTGAGTGTCAAAGTGTTATGGATCAGAGTGAGGAATTCGGGGGGAGGCAGGAGACACGCCCCTTCAATATTTCAGAACATGTCAATAAAAACACTGCGGTAGCAGAGGACTTTTATTTTGACAGAATTAAGAGGGCCATTGGCGTTTTCACGTTAGCCTCTGTAGTTAGCAGCCCTCAACAACAAGAGCATCAGAAACACGTTTTTTTTAAACACCTGTTTCATTCAGGGTCTTTACCAGTTTAAATCACCTGTCTATTTGTTTTGGAGAGGAGGAGACCTCTGCAGGTAACGAGGCTCCCTGTTAAAACCTCCTGAGTAATTATCACAGGACAAATTATAACAGGGAGAAGTTTCAGCTGTTTGCAATCTGCAGTTCTCACCCCTTGATGCCACTAAATCCCCCTAAATCTTACGAACTGCTCCTTTAAATATTTTAGCTGGTGCAAAGTCTAACTTCATTTTAAACAACAAAACTATTCTGTGTTTGAATGATCACAAAGATTAAGCTAACCTGAGATATGGTAGCATTCCTGCATTGAAATACTGGTTGATTTAAGATGTTTGCATAAAAACAATAAGAGTCTATAAAATATGTTTAGTTATAAATTAAATGACTTAACAATTAGTCAATTAATCAATCAGCATATTGACAGAAAATTAATTGGTAACTTTTTGATAAATATTTAAGCTGTTTTCTAATATATTTGAATAATTTTGAGGTTTTTGAGTGTACCTAACTCATATGTTTAATACAGGACTTTTACTTGTAACATAGCATTTTCACAGCTTGGTATTAGTACTTTTTACTGAAGTAAAGGATCTGCACATTACCTTCACCACAGAATTTAGGACCACACACGCACAGCTTCACTGTGTGCTTTACACAGTAAAATCAGTGAGTAAGTCATGTCATTCACTTCAATGTGCATCTGCAAAGTATTCCTCATAGTGGTGGTGACAAATATTCACCTAACATTGTCAAATGTCAGATTTACTTACAGCTGTAAAAACTGATAAAAACTTTGTTCTTGCAAGTGATAGAAAAGTCTACTTAGGCCTGCAGCAAACACAAGGATCACAAATATTACATAAATTTATTTCAAAGTTAAAGGTTTAACATATACAGTAGTTAAGAACACTTTCATAGGACTGTACACAGCCCAGCTATACACAAAATAAACTTCTCTGCACTCTGAATAATATCTCTCTGTCACACTAATGCTGCCCGTAAGACAACAGGGACATTTGTAATGACACCGATGTTAGACGAAGCACAGAGGAGCCAAAATAACAGACTAGTCATTAGATTTGTTTAGGCAGTTGAAGAGGGCACTGATTTAAAGAGGGTCTTCAACAGACGAGGATCAATAGCACAGCTACGATAACTATGACATCACCATCAAAAGATTGCATCGATTTTCTGCAACGAGGTTCAGTGAGACTACTTCGAAATATCAAATTTAATGTAAATGATGATTTCACACCGGTTATCGGACATTAGACATCATGGTAGGAATGATGATTCAAAACACATTTATAAAAGATTCATTATAAAACATGCATTTTCAAAGAAGGCTGACAGATTCATATTTTACACTAGTTCCTTTCTCCTGCGGTGAGAGCAGTAGTTCCAAGGTGTTTTTGTGAGGAAAAAAGTCAGCAGCTACACGTTTACAGATCATTAGTGCAACCAGTTAACCAACATCTGGAGGTTTTACTCTGAAAGACTGTTGAACTTTGGACTGACGGGACTCCACCTGACACTGTGACCAGAAAGAGTTACACAGTGTTATAAAATATTCTTCGCTGACTCTGTCGAATCAGATTCCGCCGTTAAATATTAATATTTGTCGATTCCTTTTGTTTTTCCATATAAAGTTTTACAGCTTGAACAGGGCTCAGCAGGACATTCAGTGTGACAGCCGCGACGGATCGCTAATTTTTTGTCAACAGTAGATATCAAACAAGACTGTATCATATTGAGCTGCTGTGAACTGTATATCAACCACTTCAACCAAAGAAGATCATATTATCTCTGAGCCTTGCAGTGCAGAGTCTCGCTTCCTCTGTGCCGCTGCATCATGTCCACTGCAGCCTCTACCAAAGAGTAGCGTGAAAGTCAAGAGCACTCACTCTGTAGCAAAGTCCAGGTACCAAAACATCCCCAGAAGTACACTGCACAGCACACTGACTAGCAAAAAAAACAACAAAAAAAAAGAAAATGATTGCTTGACATGAAGCTATCTCAGTCGACTGAGGGGCCTCCACCTGATGATTTGAATCTCAGACTGTGAGGGGGGCAGCCCTAAAATATTCACTTCAAATATTTATTTTCAACTCATACTTGTTATTTTCCACTGTCAAATTCTTCACTGCAAATTCTATGTTGGCTTGGCACTTCTGCAAACTAGACAGCACGGAGAGAGTGAATTCTGTATTTGGAAAAATGCTGTTTAAGACTTTTCACTGAAGACTGTGCAAAAATGAATTCACAGTAATCTGGTGTGCTGCCTGCAGACTGCAGAGTTCCCAGCTTTGATTAAACATTTGACGGGGGACTTCTGCTCTACAGATCCAGATTTCTTCACCATGTTCACCTGGGAAGTGTCACACTCAATGAGAGACAAACCACAAATGAGAGAAAGGAAGTGATACAAATTAAGGGGATCTGTCACAGTGTTTTTTTTTCCCTGCTCCACCATGAACTCTTGCTCGCTGGGCAGTTTAACTGAGAACAACATGGCGGTCAAACACAGATTTTCTCTGTTCCTGGACCTGTCTCTTCCAGCGCTGCTGGGCATGCTCCACTTTGTTCAGCATGTTGGGTCGAGAGTGAGAACGGGACAGGACGTTGTGAGCGTTGGCAAAAGGCTGCTGGTCCTGGAAACACAGAGTTGGAGGAAACGTGATCAGTCCAAACGGTATGATGCAGGTCAGGCCTATTCAGTGGCAGCCCGCGAGCCACATCCAGCACAGAGGTAACTGTGAGTGGTCCAGCATACATGACATACCAATGTAACAATATAAAAATACAAAAAAATATGAACTACACGAAGTGTGTAGCTAATGAGGGAGGCCTCTTGCTTCGTTTTAATTTCTGTGTAGTTTCACCTGCGCAGAACACATCAGGCAGGATGTAAAGACCTGTACAGTGACAACACTAACCAAATCTTTTTTTCTAATGTTTTCTCATTTGACGCTGTTAGAACAATTCCTGTGGTTTTTACCATTTTCTTCCCCCTTTAATGTTTTTTCGGGGGAGTTCTGAGGGTTCAAGGACAGAGGCATGTCGTATGTTGTAAAGTCCTCTGAGGATAATTGTGATTTGAGACATTGGACTTTAAAGATCAAATTGACATTGAATTGAAAATGTTATTTGTACAGCCGTCTGGCTGTTGCATGCTTTGTGACTGGGCTACAATGCACTTGAGTAATCTGTAAAGCACTTTGGCTCACTTTTGGGTATGAAATGTGCTATATAAATAAATTAGCCTTGCTTAGTAGCTTTTCAAAACATCTGGACTGCATTCAGATCGTAAACTAGAATTATTGCCACACGGTTATGCTTGTGCGCATCGGTCACTTTGCACATACGGTTTACATCCATGTCTGTAAAACATGAATGCTTCCCACAAATCCCTCTTTTAAGAACAAATTAGACATACTTTTTTTTTTATTATAAATTCCCTATTCTGCGTCTCCATTCTTTTTTTGCACTTTTTATACTTTTAATTTAATTTGCCAAAGATTTCTTTTAGTTAGTTACATTTTATTTTACTTAAAGCACTGGGTTTTCTTTATTTTATGTCTCTGTGAAGGGTTTTGTAACTTGTTTTGAGTGCTATAAAAATAAGTTGGTTATTTTTTTTAAATGAAAACATAATAAAAGTAAAAGCAAGAAAAATGTCGATGATCTCAGCCACAGCTGAAAAACTGTGTCGAGGAAAATAAACCAACATTATCAGCTGGGCAGCCTCGCTGTATCAAAGACTGACTAAACATTACCAGCCCACCACTTCCTCTATAATTTATGTAGCAGCAGTTCTACACTTATTCTGGTTTCGCTTTCAAATCTCTCCGCGTTGTTTTGATCCCGCTGACAGTTTGGGGACAAGTTACAGTGCTGCTACAAATAGTCTCAACATTGGGTCAATTAGATAATTGTAATGTCAATTCAAGCTTTCTCTAACAGTGGCAATTTCCCTTTTCTGTAGCTGAGCCAAAAATACAGTAAAAGCAAAGTAAATTACACATCTCACATTATTTCCCATCAAACAGCAAACTAGAAAGTTAGCAGTAACAGCATAATCCCAGATCATTGCCATTTCGTTGTGTTAACCTAATTTCTTAATTTTAATTTCATTTTTAATGCTTTTATGCATTTTTAAGTTTCTGTATGAACATAGGAACAGAATAGGAAAATAAAGAAAAAGAAAGCACAGGTACAATTCATAATGCATATCACAGGGCTCAAGCAAAAAAATAAGAAAAATAGTTAAAAAGCCTTGACATAACAACCCCAATTTTATCTTCCTTCTCCTTCTTAAGTCTAGAGTGACAGTCATTTTCACCTGTCATTATGGACATTCGACAGTCATTTTTGACATTTTCAATTAAATGATACATGCACACACACACACACACACACACACACACACACACACACACACACACAGGTGTTCACATTCTTAATAAATAAATTACCATACTTTCCATTTTAACAAAATTTGAACATACTATAAACATACACTGATCAAAATGTTTCAAGCTGGCTGTGTGAAACATTTTGGTTCTTACTACTGTTTAGTCAGATTTTTGCAGGGAAAGCTTTTTTTTTGGAGAAACCTCTCATGTAACACTTCCTCTTGCTTGAACTCTGCCAGTGAAAACACAGCAGAGTGCTCTGCAAGTCAGCTGCAGCTCCCCCTCTCCCCTCAGGCAAAGGCAGTTTGTTTTGTCATATCTAAAATATCTTAATAACTAAAATCACCGTGTCACACTGGAGGGGACCAAATTGATTTAATGCTTTTTGAATGCACTTTCAGCATTTGTATGGTGCTTAGCAAGGAGTGAAAATGACAACAATATCAGCAGCTAGATGACTGTTAGAGATTTAGGATATGAAACTGTTCTTTAATGCAGCGCAATTTTAAGATTAGATTACGCTAAATCCCCTGTACTTCAAAGTGGTCAGTAATTTGTTTTCTCTTCTGCTCTCTTCGATACGGCAGTGGGAACTGGCACATCGTACATCCATTGTAATTCGATGTTTTCTGAGAAACAGTTTGGTGCTTTTATGCTGCAGCTGCAATAAAGTTCATCATCACAGATGCTACAGTGGGACAACAGAGTGAGCAGTATTTGATGTTCCAACAAATTTAAGAAACTACCTACTTAGAAGTTCAATTTTAAGAAGCTAAGTTAACTTCTGATTCAGTTTAATCAAGACTTTTGATACATGACACAAAAGTTGCTACTTACCCTGTCTTTGGTCTTTGTCACGCCCTCGTAAATAACCAGTTTCTCCAGAAAGAAATCTGGCTTCATTAACACAGCCTCTTTTAATTTGACACTGATGAAGAAACCTGTTCTCTCATTTTAACCCTTTGAAACCTGGACTGACATCAGTTTTCTTGTGCTGTGTTCAGATGCCTTTTACAAGCTATTTAACTGTTTGAAACCAGAGCAGATTGGTTTGACTTCATTCAACAACATGGCTAAAAAAGGCAATGAGCACATTGGTCAGACATGTGCCGAAAATTTGCACAAAATTAGTAAAAAATGACCAAAAACCCCTAAAAATTAGTTTTAAAAAAGAGGGGAGGATTATTAGAAAACTATCTTAGAAATACGGTGAAAGTCCAGCAATTTCTGCAGTTTCTTGTTTGTTTGTTTTTTGAGTTTTTTTGCTTATTATTTTCAAGTAATTAACTTGTTTTTAACTTTTTTTTTTTTTTTTACTAATTTTTGGGCCATGTCTTGCCCCCCACCCCCATGTTTTTAAAAAAAATCAAACCAATGTGCTCAGGTTTCAAAAGGTTAAAACCTGGTCTCTCATGTGAAAAGAAAAGGGTTGAAGCTGCCGGCATCGTGCACTACTGTGACAGTTTCTCTGTTGCAGCTCTTTGCCTGGGATTGTGGACACTAATGGATCTTATAAAGAGTGAGGAGGCACTTCAAAAACTATAAACCACTCCCTGTGTGGGGAGCAGGTTTTTCCACACAGTGCTGCCTGCAGGATCTGCTCAGGTTGGACCGTCTGCTGTAGCACTCTGCTTAAATAAACTCTACTCAGATTTGATATTTAGATGTTTCCTTCACCTAAAGGTTTAAATTTTAGAAATTATGTTTTGTATTTTATGTGTAATTTGGATGTCTGAGACTCATAAGAATGAATCCCACATGACATTTTGGGCAAAGGGAGACAACTGACACATAAATGAAATTCTCACTACTTGAAAGACTTTAGAGTGACTCGTTTTATGAGCAGATGGGTGGAGCAGTATCATAATTACCATCATACAAAAACTCAATGTGATTTCTAACTGTGAGTGAAGAGGAACACATACCCCAACATCGTCATCACTCTGGATGAGCTGCGAGTGTCCAAACAGACGCCTCTTCAGTATGGGCTCCAGCAGAGTCAGGTAGACCATGTAGAGAAGCAGCAGGCCCAAAATGGAGAGGTACAATATGATGGTGACCTAAATAGACAAAGTGATTACAGATTAGTTTGTTTTCCTTCAACACACATAGGACCCAAACATAGAAAACACAGTAAATTAAGTGTCACTGAGTGCTGAAACAATTAGTCAACTAATCACAGAGTCGACACACAATTCAACAGCTTTTTTAATAATCTATTATTGATTTGAAGCAGTGATTCTAAAGCTTTTTACACCGCGTACCACCTCACAAAACAGTGGTTCTCCACTGTTGGGTCCTGGTCCTAAAGTGGGTCGCAGGTCCATTCTGAATGGACCGCAAGTGACTCGTGTCAGGAATGTAAAAAACACACTTTAGTTTGATGTATAGTGGATTTCTGCTACAGAGCTTTTATTTTGAAGCGTAGTTTCTGTTTATTCTTGCGATATGTTATATTTAATTTTAGAGGTTGACCAATATGGTCTTTCAGGGCCAATACCGATTATTAGCAGTTAATGAGACTGATAACTGATGTTTGGAACTGATATATATTTACAATAAAAATGCTAATCTTTCTGTCAAAATTTAAAATTTTAATTTGGAATACCACAAATTCCAACATAAAACTTTGTTTAAATGGCTTTAGCAAATGTTTATCAGAACTGAAAATTTCAACATCATATACAGGAAGTTCCTAGCAACATTTTTTATAAAGTAATAAATGAACAAATGAAAATAGCTCCCTGAGGTTTACAGAGTAGAAGTTCCTCCCATGCTGACCAATAGATTATTAAATAACTAATATAATTATTAGGTGCAGCCTGATAGTGTAATAAGTGACAAAAATTAAAAATAATTGGTACCTTAATGGTCTCTGAGCTCCTCTCTTCATATTTACACTCGCAGCGTAAACAGTAGGCCTCCACATCTTTTCCATCAACCGGCATGGGCTCAACTACATGGAGACAGTTACTGAAAGACAAGGAAATAACATTAACAAAGCAGTACAGTAGTTAGAAGGAAATGGGACAGCTGATGTATTTCAGAGAAGTGCAGTGACACATCACTTCACATACCAGTCTTTGAGAGAGACATTTTGATTATAAATGTGTCCCTTGACGTCTCTGTACGGAGGACAGATGCATTTACAACGGATGTCTACAGAATTCTGTAACAGATAGATAACATGTATTCAATTTTTTGATGTTATTTTCCTCTTCTCGCATACCTGCACATTTCACTGGTAACACAAATGCAGAACATTTACATAACACATAATTCATGCATGCATGATTGTTTAAGTCTGGCTCAGTTAAGTTAATATACACGTTTTTCCCACAGATAAAAACAAGTCTACACAAATTCAAATGTAAGACTTTTTTAAATCACTTTTGAGGCCTGATACTTAATATTTATAAAACTGATTATGACCTGATAAGGACCTGCAGACATCCTGGATATACTCAACTAACAACCTTTGTTTTGATATGTCACCATGTTGTACCACAGTATAGTCTTGATGTTGTGTGTAGCTTTAGCTGCACAGTGCATACAGTGGCCTGTTTTACTAATATCACTGTAAATGTGACACTTCACATTATTATAATACACAACTATTGATCATAACATTGATTAACCGAGTGATTGACGAGCAGCTGAAGGTGGTGATAGCTGTTAGCTTCCCTGCATTAGTGCGTGATATACTCAGCTCTGTGAATTAGCGACACAGAGCTAAAACTAACGCGGTCTTATACAACAGACCTGCAATAACTCCTGCCTATAATGTTCAGTTAATATTGGAAATGTAGCTACATGTAGCTCTGACAACACCTGCGACGTATATGAATGCTAACAAAAACGTCATAAACACAAAATATAATGGATTAATGTATCTACTCTTACGCTAAGCTAGCTTTCAAGCCTCGAGAGACAAATGATCGTTTGAAGAGAAGAGATTTAATCAGCCATCATCACCATTTTCTCTCAGGCGCTAAGCTAACCGAGCTAGCATTAGCCTTACCTTCGCTGTCGCTTGGTCTAAAATCACAAAACAAGCCAAACAGAAAACCTGTAGGAGAAACACAGACTTCATCTTTAGAGTCTGTCACAGATTCCCAGGTGACTGTCGTTAAACTGTTTCCAGAAACAACGCCAACAGTGTAAACAACACCCTAACAAGTGACGACTTTAGCCATCAAGCTAACTTAGGGATAAACACCTTCAGCTTCCAAGCAGCTGACTTGTAGTTTCCGGTTTTCAGGAAATGGCGCTCGGTTATGAAAATAAGGACTTCTCGGCGGGCGGTGATTTGAAACGTATTTGCTCCCGGGGTTGTCTTGACATAATCTTTTCGTTTTGTAATAATTTTACTTGTGTCAGAAAGTCTTTACTGAACAATTAAATCGGTCACGTTTGATAATCCGGAGATAACTACTAAAAACCCATACAAGCTACACTACACTCCGCCTCTGCTGGTGACCAAGTGAAATTAAAACAAACGCACCTCTCGCGTCGACATTATTGCAGTCACATCACCAGACTTTGGGTTAAATGCGTAGACTGTGTGCGGATAAATGCTGCACAAATAACAAGCTTTCTAGATAATACACAGCGTTATATATGTTAAAGCTGAATATTGATTATTTAACTTTCAAGATATTACACGGTGTTAGAAATGTTAAAGCTGAATACTGATTATTTAACTGTATTTAAAAGAGAGTATTTCTCACTTTTGTTTCCATTGTATATACACCAGAATGTTTTGGATTAATGCTGCCAACTTTCTAAAAAAAAAAAAAATAATAATTAAAAATAAAACAAATAGTTAAAATAAATATGTTTGAGGTAATGCTAGTCAAGTTAAGATTGAAAACAGAAAATAAAAATATATATCATACAACTTTTTTTGTTGTTGAAAAATATTATATATTAGATATTCATGAGAAAAAATGGTTGGAAACTGAACCAATGTTACTGCACTTCATGAATAAATTTAAACAATATTGCACCATCTTATCTAGTTTAAAGAATGAAAAAGATATTTACATTTACATAATTAAACAATTAGGCCTATAATATGATGCATATAACACAAACTCTGGCATTATAAAATGTTTTTGTTTTTTTATTTGTTAGTTTTGTCACTGTCTTATTACATTACCTTTTTTGTCTAAAAAAGCTTGATACAACATGCTACACCAAACCAATGCAGGGCCACATAAAATAAATGTATTAAAATAGTTTCTGAATATCTGAATATCTTCACTAAACATATCAACTAAATAGACAGAGTGGAGTATTATGTTTCTGTCTAAATATTTTGTTGCTAATGAGTATATTTAAAGGGAAATGCAAACTGTACATATTCTTCCTCTTACCTGTAGTTGTATTTATCAATTTAGACTGTTTTAGTATATTGTTTGTGTGTGTGTGTGTGTGTGTGTGCATGTGAAATGCAGGTTAAACAACTAAAATATTCTATTTTGTCACATGAGTAATATATAACATAAATGTGTGGAAAGGGAACAAAAATGCCAAATAAGTTTCCTATCTTTATTTACAGCATATTAGATGTACAAAACCATAAAAATATACATACAAGTGTGCCATCTAAGACAGGTGAATAGCTCAATTCTATTTTACAGGACTTTCAATATTGTTTTATGTACTCTGAACAGTTGTCTTTGGTCGCTAGTTAAAGATACAAAATATATTGATGCATACTGGTGTCATTAGCACTCATTCACACTTTGTAGCATCAAATACACGGGCCACCAGCAATAACGACGATGCTATACTGCCAAAAATGTACGTAGTTGCTACAATACATTAGCATTTCACCCTAAAACTTTTTACATCATATACAAAACATTCATCAGAATAATTGCTTTTGTGGTTCCACTACTTCTTCAGTAGTGCTAATGTTCCCGAGAAAACATTTGTGCTATATTTGTTTCTGACATTTTGCAGTATTTCTGTCAATGAAGCTCTACCTGTGAACTATGTTATTAAAACTAGATACACACTCTATATACAGCATCACTGACATTAAGCATACATCTGTTTAACGTTTCATCATGATGCTATTTGAAAATGTCTCATAATGTTGAGATGTATAGCACTGAATCCTGAGATGGTTATCATTTTATCACTGATCATTTCTCACACTTAAAGCTCCAGTTAAAAGTCCACTTGCTTGGCTGATCTGCTTTCTCTTCAGGATCAGTTTTATCGTTCTAGTGTCTCTCCATGTGAAAACAGACATCTACAGAGTAATCTCAATGTGGATAAAACAGATACTGTGGACAGTATCAAATCTACGTTTTTCATGAAATATCCAGAGACTGCTCACACTAAGGGCGAAGGAATCGCAGGACTTTGGAGCGCAGGAAGCGGATGAAGGATTTAGGGAACATTTCTCTTGATTCCTGTGCTGTGTAGTTGAAGAAGTTCTGTGGGTGAGCCAGTACGTCGAACAACGCCCTCATGAGTTTCTTGTCCTGTTGAGAAAATGTGTTGTGTTAATGGGGAGCAAAAACGTGAAAGAGCAGCAGCCTGTTGTTCCACAAAAATCCAAAAGAGGGCAGCACTGAATCTATAATACATACAGAAATAATAACCCAAGGGACAAGTGGAGGATGGCACTAATCTGAATAATCAATGATATCAACAACTCAGATAGGGCAATTGCAATGTCACTGGTAAAATTACTGCCCTCGGTTCTCTGTCTGCTCTAATCAAGGCATAAAATGTCCAAAAATATTTAAATATCATCTCAGACTGCAGCAGAAACCACATAACTCATCTTTTTCTTTATTAAATACAAAAATTATCATTATTTTTACCTTCCCTTTGTAAATTGTTTGTTTCTGTCTATTCGTTGTAAATTTTCGCAGTAGATTTGGTTGGCATGTCATGTCACATTTCTGACTAACTCTGGTCCAAAGTTATAATAGACAACACAAAGAGAGCTCATCGCTAAACATTTCTACTTACATACCAGTGGTGGGGGGAAGTATCAAGATCCTTTACTTGAGTAAAGTATTAAAGCAAAAATATAAAAATAATCTGTTGCTCCTACAAGCTTTGCATTAAAAAAGATACTTAAGTGAAATTATGTAAGTACAATCAGGAAAATGTATCAAAGTACTAAAAGTAGAAGTACACAATACACATTTAAATATAATTAGAATTTTTTTTGTTTTTTGTATTTTTGTTTAGGGCTGTGAGCTGGAATCGAACCCATTGCCACTGCAGCAAGGACACTGCCTTCATATATGGGGTGTCAGCTTTATCCACTAAGCCACCGGACGCCCCTAAAAAAAATATTTTAATAATTCAATGTGATTAAAAGGAAAATTAAGAGGAAAAGCGTCAAGTCCTAAAATTTATGAAGCTGGGACCATGACAAGTTTTGGCCTGAAAAATTACTTAAATGATGATCAAAATGATCTATCAATCAATCAATATTCATTGTTTCAGCCAAACTTGTATAATTTCATGGTTCATGTGCAAAATTGTTTTTTAAAGAAACCAGTGACTAAAGTTATTAAATAGTTGTAGTAGATAGTATTTTCTCTAGCTGTAGTGGAATAAAAGTTGAAAGTGGCATTAGATTAAAATACTCACATTAAGTAAAAGTACCTCAAATTTGTATTTAAGTTCATGTACTTGTACTCAAGTAAATGTACTAGTAAATTCATTTAGTTACATTTAACCATGGTTACATGCCTTGAGGATTTCCTGGTGATTCTCTGAGGCGTATAATCTTCCATCTCTGACGATGTCCTCTATAAGTTCTTGGTAGTCCTCTGAAACAAAGAAAGTCCATAAATAACTCATTAAAGCAATCGGACACAAATCTGCTTAACACACTGAAGCAGCAGCGTCATCGTTAAAGCACAAAACGTCACATTTCTTCTTACCATCATATGTCACATACGGGACCTGGAAGCCTTTCCCACTGTTTCCCTCGTTGGACCTGAACTGTATCCAGAGCTTCTTGGAGCGAGAGGTGAAGGCGATGGGACGTTCGTAGGTCTGACAAGTCTCGTAAGTCGTCACAGAGTTGGAGAGGGCTGTGAGATGAGGACGAGAGCACACAGGACGACATCTACAGTTAGCTTACAGAAATTATTGTGAGTAGTCTGCTGAAAGTGACACACATTGGGCCTCATGCAGCAACATTCTGTTAAATTTCTCTTATATTTTCTCTTAATTTTCACTCACAACAAGTCCTCATACATACAGTTTATATGAGAAGCTGAGACCATGAAATGTTTTTGTTAGTTTATGCATGAAAATTCACTGACAGTTATAAATATTGTTGCCAATTCATTTTCTAATTAATCGACTGATTGTTTCAGCTGCAAATGTGTATTTTCATATTTTTGGTTTGTGCACAAAAATCTTAATTTGTCAAATAGTAGTGGAGTAAAAAGTGCAATATTTCCCTTTGAAGTGTAGTGGAGTAGAAGTGGAAAGTGGCATGAGATAGAAAAATACTCAAGTAATGGAAAAGTAACCTCAAATATGTACTTAAGTACAGTACTTGAGTAAATAAAGTTAGTTAAGCACTGGTCAGCAGAAGGACGCACAGTATAATATAGTTGTATACCTTTAGTCCTAAAGTTAAATTATACAGTAATTATAATTACTCTAAACCCCATCTAAATTTGATTAAATGATATTCATACATTTTTAAAATGTTCCTCAAATGTAAAACATATTTTTCCTTGTGTTGGACAACAATTTGTGGACTGTTGAAATGAGATGCTTTTCTCTCATCTTGGTTCGAGTGCTCTCGACTACTAGTGATATTTTCTCTTGCATAAGATAAAGCAAAAATAAGAAAACATTGATGAATTCCAGAAATCAGTGGGTACTAATAAAATAAGAACAAATCCTGGATATGAGCAAAAATAAGAGAAAATTCTTTCATATATCGTTTCTTGCATGAGGCCCACTGTTTGTTAAATAATGGTTGACCTCTATGGTTTTGTTGATTAATACACTCAAACACACACACACAGATAAAACTCACAGCTTTTTCTCATGACTAAGTAGTCTCCGCACTCGTCCTCAATAGGCAGGAAGATTTCTGGGACCACGATCAGGATCCTGCGTTTGGGCGGAGGGTTGATGGTCCAGGTGCACTCCACATTAGCTGGGTAATTCCCCGGGTAGTTGGGGGACTCGATGAAACCAGTAAAATCTCCCAGCTCTCCTCCACATTGGCGGTCTGTTAGGTCACACAGATGTGTCAGAAAGGTATTTGTGCAGCATGGTGAAACGTCTGCAGCTGGATTTTATTTCCTATGCGTACTTGCATCAGAAGAATAATAGCATTCAAACATACTTTTGCACTGCATAAAGTTAGTGGAGCCGTCAAAGTCAGTGGTGGTATTTCCCGGACAGGCGACACAGTAGTTCTGCCCAAACTCTCCCTGATACGTGCCCATGGGACAGCGGATGCAGCGGTGAGTGCTGGTGTTGTAGTAATGTCCTGGAGAGCACTGGACTGCAGGAGCCAAGGACAGTGATGGAGGGCTTTTAGTTGATATAAAACACTCAAAATATTCAGTGTCAGGTTAATTATGGGCATTTTTTAAAAATGATTTTACATCACATAAGAAAGATGAATGCTACTCTTAGAAAACGTGTTCACTGGTTCCCAGTATCAAGATTCAGGATTACTTTATTTGTCCCTAGGTATATATGTCTTGGACATGGAGACTGCAACATAATAAATATATAAATAGTGCAGAAACAAAAGTGTTTAGTACAGACGAGTGCAGACATAAAGGGCATTCACATACATGAAAGACTGCCCTGCGTTTTACACCCATTAGGAGGTTGCCAAAGCGTTGCAGGCAGACACAAGGCCGTCTTGACTTAAGAAAATCTCACAGGATAATGGTACAGTGAAGACCTGAACAAAAGCTGTGTTCACAGAGCCTTCATTCTCTGCAAAACAGCTTCATCCTGCATTAGAAATGTAAGCAGTTAAAACCACCAAAGATCTAATAGAACAATGACCGAGTCAGGGAGAAGAAAATACTGAATATGTCAAAAAGGAAGCCTATTAAGCATGTTTTCCTGGTTAAAAACAAATAAATGCATAATACAGAGATTTGTATAAGGAAATCCTAAAATATCAGGAAAACTAATTTCTGATGTAATATTCTTAGAAAATAATCTGCTGAAAATAAATCAAATTTCCCTCATTTTACACAAACTTCCTGCAGTTAATGTGTTCACTGTTTGAATTAATTATACAGTTTAACCCTTGTTTTGTACTGTTATTTTTATGCTTTGAATATACTATGAAATATACTGTGCATTCAGGAACTAGGGGGAATTCTAATTCTAATTAATTATAATTATAACACAACCATTGGAAAGAGTTTAGTGTGCTTATGAATAATAAAAATAAAATAAAATACACAATCAAAAATAAAAATTTAAAAGGGTGTTTATATATATATATATATATATATATATATATATATATATATATATATATATATATGTTTTTTGAATCTGATTTTAATCATCGATTAAAATGTCTGTATGTTTGCATACATCACATAATATATGTGCAAAACAAATATGTCTGCAACACGTTCAACCTTAAAGTTCGACATATGTGTGGGAAAATTAATAATGGAATATATGCACAGAAATTTCACCTTGTATGAGAAACTTTAAATATTTTTGCAGCATGTTTGCACACATGATTTGAAAAATATGTGTGAAACAAACATACAATCTTCATATATGTCCATATATATAAAGTTATATGTCTCAATACTTAAATTCAATAATACATAAATAAATCCATCCACACAGATGTGCAGACAAGACTGCACCCACAGAGGGCAGCAGAGTTCCTGTCAACACTCAACAGAGCTCCACAGACTCAGAAACCACATGATACTGTTGTGATGGCACAAAAAAAAGAGTCAAAACAAAGACAGATGTTTTTCTTTAGTTAATAAGTTTGACAGGTTTACATAAGCCCCACAAGAATCTTCTAATCCCCCCATTTATGTTAAAACACAAGGTCTTAGGTTTTTACTCTGCAACAACAACATAAACGACTTTCTCACCTTTAGTCTCGCACTCCTGAAAGGTAACAGAACCGCTGCGCTTGGTGACCAGGTTCCCTCCACAAGGGAAGCAGGTGGTGCGTCCCACCTCTGGCTGGTACGTTCCCAGTGGACAGGGCAGGCAGGGGATGAAGCCGTCATGAGAGTACTGACCGGGCGAACACTGACCTGAACACACAAAAGCATGCGGTCAAATCAGAATGTGAACTGATAGACACAGAAATGTTTTTGGTCTCTCTTTCTCTTGCAAAACCTTTAAAGCTGCAGTTCAATGTCAAGGCTCAATTTCTATGTTTGATTTTTAAATATAAGAGAGTATACTCTCCCCTTCCATTAAGATAAGATAACGCAAAGCTCAAGCAAATGTTAACGGCATGATATCATGTTTTATCGGCCCAGTGTCACTCCTGGGTGACTAAAACAAACTGGGTGCCAGAGGGAGTTTCGTGTTGTTTAGTCTGACAGACCAGATGGGATCTGGGATTCAGCCACAAAGTGACTCCGATAACAGCGCAGGAGGAAAAACATGGTGGCTCCTCCGGCTATCATTCAGGACTGAAAGAAGCCGAGTTCACCTTTTGAATTCTTACACATCTTCAACATCTAAAGCTCGAGCCTCTTTGACTTTACACAAAGCAGAACATCTGCCGGGGAGAGATCTTTATCGAGGCACCATCACTTCCTGCGTGGCTCATATTCACAAAACAGTTATCTGCATCCTTCTGTGTCTTTAATGCCTTTTCTGGGAGGGGGGGGGGTTCTCTCAGTTTGTTCCAATTTTACATTATATATTTTTCACCTGGCTTTTGTAATTTTTCTGATCTTTTTGTTTAACTGCATGTGCTATTTTTAAGTGCTGCCCAGTTTAAACTATTGTCATTAACAACAGGATGAAATTTTAAAAGCCAAATTTGAAGACGTTTTTTAAAACCTCAAACCATGAAAGAAAGCCTCTCTGTGATCTTTAAAGGAATAGTTAGACATTTTGGGAAATGTGCATATGCCACTCCCATGTTTGTAAATATGAAGCTGTAGCGAGCAGCTGGTTAGCTTTGCATAGTACAAAGACTGGAAACAGCTCGCCAAGATCTGCCTGAAGGTAAAAAACAAAATCCATCTACAGCTCCTAAATCTCACTAATTAACACATTTCTCTAAATGTCAAATCATGTCTTCAGCTACTACCATCAGGTTGCTGCGATAAAGTCCCCTTGGCCAAGAATAACACTTAAAAAACTCCATCATTACAACTTCTATAAACATCTTAAATAAAAGGTAATCATCCATACATCCATATAAACACTACGTCACTTACCACACAATAGTATTTTGTGATTTTACTTTGTCTAAATTATTGTATTAGGTATTTATTATGGGTTTTATTTTTTGTTTGTTTGATTTTTTCGGAAGAAATGCTTTATGTTTATAAGCTGAGTTTGGTATGTTTGGTATGTCTAAGACAATTTTCTGTCACGACAGACAGTTTTCTGAATCCCAAAGGTCCAGTGTGTAGGATTTTATTGGCATCTACCAGTGAGTTTGCAGAACCGAACCATTTCTCATATTCAGGGTGGTGACCAACACAAACACGCAGATGGCCCTATCTAGAGCCAAGTGTTTGATTTGTCCATTCTGGGCTACTGAGGAAACAACATGGCGTACTCTGCTCTAGGACCTGCTCCGAACATAGAAAAACAGCTCATTCTATGGTAACAAAAACACAACTATTTGAATTTTCAGCTGATTATAAACTAATGAACATATATTTATGAATATTATCTAACATCTATGCCAATATTTCCCCCTAAATTCAAGACACTGGA
This sequence comes from Plectropomus leopardus, assembly GCF_008729295.1. Classification (NCBI taxonomy): domain Eukaryota; kingdom Metazoa; phylum Chordata; class Actinopteri; order Perciformes; family Serranidae; genus Plectropomus; species Plectropomus leopardus. Next base: position 18,336,979 of record NC_056463.1, read on the forward strand.
CCTTTAATGGACTCATATTTGTAATGCTGTTAATATGATTACAGATGTTCATAGCCAGGTATTGAAAAACTGTGCAGACCCAACATGACTTATCAAAAAGACATCATGACAACTTACAGTGAAGGTTGGTGAACTGTAGATTCGCCCTGATCCCTTATAATGATGCCAGTAATTTTAAATTGTGTTTTAAGAAAAGGACTGAGTTTATAATGTGGGTTTGTGCTGTTTATCTTACAGCTGTGTCTTGATTCATATACGAGTACTTTTAATTTTCAAACATGAAAGTTGCATTTGGATAGGCCTACTTATTATACAAATTAAAGGCCAACCAGTTTATTTTAAAAACTTAAATGCTTGAGCTTCCTCGTAATCTAGTGGTTTAAGACGCACACAGTATCATGCAATGGAAATGTCTCCTGTTGTTGTTGCATGTCTTTCTGTTCTGTTTGCTCTCTGTTCGTGTTAACTGTTTGGTTCTCTGATGTCAAATATTGAATAAAGTAGATGCTTAAAAAGATATTCAGTTTTTTGTAGCTGGATACAACGTCATAATTTGGTCGAACACACTGTTTTGTCTACTCTAAACACAATATCTACTGCCTGTCTGTCCCTGAAAAGGGTTCTTAAGTTTCTTCCATTTTTTTCTCATTAATGCCCTGACACACCAAACCGACAGTTGGTCATAGTTGGGTCATTAGTGAGCATCTGTTGACCTTTTTTTTTCACATGTGTCACGACAAGGGCACTGTTAGAGCAAAATAAACTTGTTATATAAAGTAAGACAATTTTTTTCGCCATTGAGCTCCTTAGCAGAAAAGCTTTAGAATTGTTTATTTTTTGCCATCCTGTCAATCTTCCCTTTTTGTATGACCAATACAGACCACATCTCCTCTCACACAAGTGCAGAATGTACTAGTTGGCTGAAGTCTTTGCAGTTTGTTCAAGTGAAACTTTTTGGCCAAGAAACAGGCAAAATGAGGGGACACAACAGTCAGCCTTTGTCACCACTAGTTCTTACATGCTGGTGTGTCTAGGCCTTAAAAGGATTTTTGGGAAAGTTTTTCTTTACCTGAACCGGGGAGCTAAAGATAAAGACTGTCATATGTTGCCTATAACATGTTAAGGTAGAAAGACTCTTATATATATTTTTTGTTTTTCTTTCTTTAAGTAATGTCACTCAAAGAGATATTATATGTTTGTAACCAATTATGAAATGCTTTTTTTATGGTTTGTTTATGTGCTGAGATATGTATGTTGTTGCTGCCGTTTTAAGACAGTTGTATTGTTTATAATGAAGTGTCTGTTTTTTTTCTTCATATGATGTTTGAATAATTCAAACACTTAATAACTTCAGTGACAGAAAAAGATTGTCATTTTGACCTCCATTAAAAAAAATGGCCTTGACTGTCTTACCTCCACACTCTGACATGTTTCGAGCTCCGACCACCTTGGAGACTTCTCTTCCTTCAGGTCCAGGACAGACCTCACAGGACATCTGTGCCTCCTCATCCTGATACGTCCCAGCCGGACACACCACGCACCTCACCTGATCCCCATCGTAGTAAGTCCCAGCACCGCAGCTCACTAACACACAGGTGGGGAAGGATGCAATAGATTAAAGGTTATTAATTCAATGATTTATATGTAGCAACACTCACACAAACACACACACACACACTCACACACACACACACACACACACACACACACACACATACATGCATCCCTGATTGTACATACAGCAGTTGTTAACTTAGGCCTGCAATGTTTCATCGAGGAGCTGCCAAGCTTGCGGTTGTTTGTCACGTCGCTGAGAGCTGATAGTTTTGTCTTAGTGCAGTGGTGAGTTTGAAAAAACATGTTCTCTAAAAACCCAAACACATATTATCTCGAAAAGAATAATGTGATACGAAACCAAGTCGGGACAAATTTAATTATTCTAGCTGGTGAAATCAAACATTTTCCTCTCAAACTGAACACAAACACTTAAGACACCCAAAACAGACGGATGCGTCTGAACCGTAATTTACATCAATTTAGCAGACAGATCAGTGTCAGGAAGGGAGTTAGACAATGTGAAAAGCAGACATGAAACAACAAATATAGCGCTGTACGCCCCGCGGCTACACATACTCAAACAGTCCTAACCACACTGTAGGTTTACAGCGTAAATACAGCGGTTCAACTGCATGACAAGACCATTAAAGTAAAATAACCCAGACTTCATCAGCTGCCTCTCAAGTGTAATCAAACAGGACTGTGTACATACTTGAAATGCATAAACACACTGAAGAGCATCCTAATCGCATCAAAGGCTGACACCAGTCAATTTATCAATCTGTTGACAGATTTTAGAGTCTAATTTGCAGGCAATGAAAATTACAAATATCTCTGACCTTGACTGAGTTCAGCAAAGTGTACAGACATTAACTTGGGCTTTTAATGTTGCAACTGGTTAAACTAAATAGGGGGGCTTATCCAAAATCACTTCTGTTTTATTTATCAGTCATTTATTTGTTATTTATTAAAGTCAATTACACTATACTTGGTTTTGCCAAGGCATATCATGAGAAGAGCTTATGTGAAGACAGACATACTCTGAGGTAACTACTCACAAACACATCACGCTTAATGATGCATAATTAAAGGGACAGTTCACCACAAGCTGAGTGCCATCTAGTCCCATTATATTCAAGAGAAGGCAGACATCTTTACAGCTGGTATCCTCAACACTCTGCAACTCACACTGAAACAATCCAGACTGAGGTAAGAGGGAAAATATGTATTTTTGATTTTGGAGATGAACTGTCCTTTTATGCATCCACAAACTTTAACACTCAAACTCAATCAGTCACTTACAAACTTCTTAACACGTGTAGGATTAGTAACCAAAACTGCAACCTTTGATAGACCTATAGTCATAACTATGACAAGACACTGTGATTGATTTGTAGCATATACTGTATATCACAACTGAGAAAATATTTATCATGTGAACCATCACGTAGATATTCCATACTTTGTTGTTGAACTCAAACATTGTAAGCAAAGGAGTAGAATCATGTTAGTAATCATATTTTATAAAATTAAGTAAATTATCACAGACAATACTAACTTCACAGGGTCCTCAAAGACATAAAGCTTATATGTAGTCTGTTTACATCAGTTGGTTTGTCATATTATCTGTGTATCATCTGATCTTTCTCACAAAACACTTTAAGACTTAACACTAAAACAAAGTTAACTCATCACTTGTGTTGAATATGGTCTTTTTGCACATATTGCGATAGATTTTCAGATTAAAATCAGAAGAAAGTTATAGCTAATCTAAATAAAAGGTAAAATGATCAAATTAATTTCTTATATAGTCAATTTCAAGATTTAATAACAAAAGTAATGAATGTGGCTTGTAACTGGTAAAAGTGGCAACATTATTATTCCAAATAAAGCAGTATTTCTTACAAATTGTTAGTTCACATCAAAAGTAATAAACCAAAAGACACACACAGACACACAAACACACGCACAAAATGAAGTAAAGGTCTGCATCCTGTTCTTCACATTGGTTTAGATGCACTTTAAGACACTTACACATGCTGTAAACAAATCCGTTGAGACATAAATATGTGTACAAAAACCAAGCGGTTAAAATGCTTTTGCAAACCACACTAATACAGCTGTATGAAGAGCACCGACCCTCTCCGCAGCTGCCTTTGTGCCCCACATCTGACACGTCCTAATACTTTATACGACATGGCTGTGCATCAGGGAGGAACTTTTAATACCACCATAAGCACCCTCGCCTTTTTTAAAAGCAAACACAGAAGCAAAATCAAAGGGAGTATTTCCCTCTTATCTCACTAAAGTGCAAAGACTTGATTAAAGGGACCAAAGCACCGTTTTGCTTTGGTTCCTCCCATTCAGAGTGATGCCTGTAATTAATTTGGGAATTACTGCGTCTGTCTGATGGTCTTAAGAACTTGACTTAAAAACTGAAGCTGATCTCACACACAAGAATAAATCAATTAAATCCCAGGCCTTCCGCACAAAATGCAGCCTCTAAGCTGCCTGTAAGCGGAGAAACCACTATCGCTAAAAGCTCCACACACAAAAGCTTTAGCGTAGAGCCATTATTCGTGGCTCAGCAAATTGTTAGATTTTCCTCTAAAGAAGGAAAATGTAATTCTCTCAAGAGCAGTTCATTTTTTGAAGCCTATTGTTTATTCTGAAAGACCATGAGGAGCCATCATTGCATTGTCCTCTAACAGCTTTTATTTGACAGAGGGAAGCAGTGAGAGAGTGAGAGTGAAAGAGAGAAAAAACCTTGAAGCCTTTCAAATGCAAAGGACGCCTCTATAGAGTCCTCGAATTGATGGCCCCAAAGAGGTTTAAAAGACCTTTCACCTCTATTCAAGTCGCCAGTCTTTGCCTACTTGATGACATAGGAAAACACCACGGTATCACAGTGGTAAGGAGCTGAACCCAATAAAAGGGGTCAGGTTTCTGAATCCCCCCCATTCTGCTCGGCCCAATCGCTGCTTGCGCCCATCAAGCGGAGGCCCAAACAACTGATGCTAATTGATTCCCATGGTGTGGCTGAAGTCAATTCTCTTTAGCAGTTTAGTGGCTGGGGGTCATGCAAAGTGGCCCCAGCTGGGGGGCAGGGGGGACACAGCACTCAAACTGCCAGCTTGAATCAACAGCACTTCCTAAACATCTTCAATGTTAAAACAAACACGCAAACAAGTCGACTACAGTGGTCAAAGAGACGTGGACGCGCACTATTCACGACATCTCTGATTCAGTGTTTGCACTTGCTTTACTTTTTTTTTACAAACCCAGAGGAAAGGAAATTCAAAATGAGATCTTTTCTTTGTCTTGCATACTTCTCCTGAATATGACTGAGCTCAATTTAAGATTTGGACCATTTTCTTACACTTTTTAAGTTCATCACTTGAGAAATAGCCTTCGTCTTGTCTCAGCCTGATCCTAATCTTAAAATGCTCTCTTTCCTCACTCACTGCACTGATCTTTATTTGTCTGAAATAATCAGCTCTTGAGATAACACTAAGATCTAAAAGAAAACTTCGACAAGTCTCAACTCTTTCATTTATCTGTTCTCAGAGTTGAGAAACCTCTATGGAGCCTATGTGCACAGCAAAATAACTCCTCCTGATTTATTCTTTTACTCCTTCTTTCTCTTAAGGAGGCGGGTTTAGGAGAAACAAAACAAAAAATACTGTGGGCTATAAAATTTCCCTCTGGGTAAATATGTATTCTGATGCAATCACATTCTGACAACAAAACAACAAAATGTTAACATAACAAAAAAATAAAATCATGCTCAGTCATTTTATTTAAACAGAAACACCGTCCTTGAATACAAACTGATGCAACCAAACCACTGAATCAGAGGAGAAATGCTTTAAAGAGTGTTCAGAGGTGAAAGCATATATATTTTCTCAACATGCACTGTGTTGTCATCCCTCTGAGGCAGTGAGAACGAGCCCCAAATGGGGTTTTCAATGGAATGGGCAAACTGAAAAGGACTAAACTGCACTCCGAGCAAAGCCTGAGCGGGAGGTGGGGGAGGAGGGGAAAAATATAGCTCCTTTAAAGAGCTGAAGGTTAGGAAGAATGCCTTTCAGCCCCCCGCTCCTCCTCTCCCAAATTACATGTCTACACCCCTGCCATGGCCAATAGACTGCTTAATGTTGACCTGAAAGCATAGCGGGGGAGTTAAGGAATCAAGACACTTAAGACCGGTGTAGCTGAAAGATGGAAATAATGGACAGGAGCAGTTTAGGTTTAAATCATGTCAGCAGTAGACAGAGCTTTGATTTTAATGTAGCGGCCAAAAAAGTGCCATAAAGGGACATATATGCGATGTAAAGCTGATGCTTTTTCTCCAACAAACGTTATTTCTAAATATTACAGAATATCTACATTTACAGACAAGTTTTGGTCTTCCATGTATTCCTCAGCAGTTCAAACAAGGTCAAACAAAAACCTTACACACTAAAAGGGATGTGTTAAGTATTACTAAAGATCTGGGTCAGCATCACATTCAAACATCTTCAACATCGGGGGTAGACGTGCACATATCGAACAAAACGCATTCCATTTGAATAAATATTTAGACATCTCAACAGAAGAAAGGCGCCAGTTTCCTCTCGCTGATATAAAGGCGGCGTGCAGCAGGCAGCAAACTTACTGTGAGGCCCGAAACTAGGGGCGCACGGTCCCAACAGCCAGAGAAAACACATGCCAGCCTTCAGCTCTCAAATGCTGACAGTGTGCGGTCTTATTTAATGAACATTTTCTCCATCACAGGTTGTATATAAAAACCCAACCGAGAGGCAACAGCTACCAGGAGACCTGCCATCAGCCCTCATGTTACACTCTTATCCCGCGGAGATGCTGGAAGATCTCACAGCTTGGAGGGCCAACAACAGTCTCTCTGTTCTGCCATGTGAGCTCGCTCTCCCCTCCAACTCACTCATTACAGCATGTCTGCAAACCAAATATGGCACTCATCTGGCCAACACCTGCCCCAAATCCAATCATTAAACCAGCTTGTCTAAATATATCACACTGGTACGGACCATTTCAGTTGCTTTAAGACATGACTCTGAGTCTACTGTGTGCAGGGCTGCAGCGGCATGAGATTTTAACAGCACAGAAAATATTGCAGTTTCATGATATTACACAATTATTGTTATTATTATTATCAGTTAAAATGACCTTTAAGTATAACACTTTTAAATTCCCTTGAAATAAAGTGGAAAAAAATTGTTTGACCAATTTAATTTTCATTAATTTTGTCTGAGGATTTAATTTCAGTGTAAACTGACATTAAAGTTGTATCTTATCAAATCGTAGGTCGCTTTGGTGTGCCTGGGTCTTCAGAGATGAAAAGCATCAATATCTCCAATAGAAGTGATGCCTGGCTGAATGGTGCATGTCCAGACCTTCACAATACTTTCTGTAAGAGACACTCTATCACGTATTTTATACTTGGTCAAAATTCTGGTTTTGGTTGAGACACATAATATGGGTTCTGACTTTATTTAGGTTTACATAACAGTTTCTGTGTGTTTTAAGTTGTGTATAGTAGTAGACATGTTTATATTTGTATTACTTATAATAATGTTTCTGTCAGAATGCAGGCTGAAGTGTGTACCACTGCTATGGATTCGTGCGCACGACAGCTGAGGATAGGATGATGTCATGCTTAGAAAGAAGTCTGTGTAGATTTCGATCATGCTTTATTGTGTAGGACATGCTTTATTTTGCCATTTTATATGAGGAATAGGACATCAAGTCAGCAGTGGATCAGACAAGATGTAATTAAGGATGGGCTGCTATATTTTTCTGTATTCCCAAATAAACCTCATTAAAGAATTTCCTGTCTCTGGTGAGTATTTGGACTTTACACAATGGACATGAAACATGAGTCAAAACCAAGACACCTTGAAGACTTAGTGGCCTAGGAACAATGGTATGTTGAAAAGCCACTAGACTTTCTAAATTACATTACTAGTAAATACAAAAACCAAACTCACCACACTTCCTGCCGACTAGCACCTGTCCCGCCACACAGTGTCCTGGCAGTTCTGCCGGCTTGCCTAGACTCTTGGCGAGCTCGTAGTCAGACCCGGCAAAGTGGAGGTGGAACTGCTCCCTGTTGATGGACTTCCTGAGGGTCCTGATCGTCTTCCTGAGCCTCTTTTCTGAGCGTCGACGTACACAGTTCAGGTCACAGCTCTCTGCTGAGAGAAGCATTCGATACCACAACTGTTTCCACAACAAAATGTCATTTCCCATTGTAAAGTGTACATTCATGCATGGATGCTCACATGCTTACCTAGACATTCACATAAATGCACCATTAAGTCAGGGGAAAGCAATCCAGGCCAATACAAGGAAACAAATCACCTCGATTCTGAGTCCCAACCCAGAGCCCACCACCACCACAGTCAAAACAGGAGATACTTTAACAGTTTGGTTTTGTTTAGTGACGAACAGACAGCAGCAAAAGGAAGATTGAGACAAGAAGCGAAGGTCGCAGGCAGGCAGAGGGGAAGCGCAGAGAGACCAACCTGTTACCTCCTCTAGGTTCACATCCAGCTCAAACTCAGCTGTTATCGAGGAGCCGTCCTCCTCCCCGGCTTTCCTGCCGTGGCGGCTGCGCGTTCGCTGCCCGGACGAGGTGCAGCGAAGGCTCACATAGCTGAACTGGACATTTTCGGTAAAGAGGAACCTGCTATCTGTGGACATGGGAGATGACCACCCCCCCAGCCAGCACACACACATAAAACACAAACACAATTGTTAAAGAAAATCAAAAACAGTACCACAAAAAACAACAAATGCGTTGTGGATAGCTTAAAAAACGTTTAATTTGATTATTTCTTGTCACAGAGAAGCTGAGAAAAGGCTCAGACATCATAGTGACAATTTCCTTTATTTGAAACAATTGTGTGCCCTTTCAGTGACTGCAAGCGATGTAAATGACCATGCCGAAACCCTTTGGAGAAGCAAAATAATCCTACAATCGGAAACCCCTGTGATTGATGGCTAGGTCAGACCCAACTGAAAGGCATGCTATGGCTAATTACATCCTCTCCTGTCACCGCCAGACAAAGTGCTGCGCTGAGACATTCAAGACACTCCAAACCACATCACTTTCCCCACAAATTTCTTTCACATTTGCCTTTGGTTTTTGGTTTACTTTGAAGCAGCCTTCAGGTCTGCTCTATCCTCTAAAAATTGTGGCTTGAGATGCTGGCAGCTCTTGGTAAACCTTAAATGTTTTTTTAACCAGTAACATGAAGGAGCTGTAATTTTAATCGCTTTCTATCTGTGATCTAAGTCTTGTGTTTGGAGGCATTGTTATGTTTGTTGCAAGGCAACCTCTGTACCTGAGTGAGCTGAGTTTAAGCTCTCCTTGAGTTTCTCCTGGCTTCGTTTTAGGTTGCATTTCGTGGTGCCGGACCTGAAAGTGGCTGTGGTCTTAATGCGTGGGACACTGGCCGTTTCTGGACCTGTGGGACAGAGGAACAGAATATCTTTTTGATCTATATCAGCTGAGAACAAGGGAAGCCTGAGTTGTTCCTGAGTTACTGTTTTGTGAGGCAGAGCGGAAAGATGGATGTAAATCTGTGATGTTTTGTACTTGCCCAAGCAATGCATGCCACTGTTGTTCCTTTGTGCGTCAGCCAAGCAGGGCAGAGGCATTCCACAGGTCACCGTGTAGGAATCCTCCGTCCCTGAAAACACACAAGAGGCCGTGACACACAGACCAACACAGACAAAAGTTAAGGCCACAAAAGCCAAGCCAGAGAGAGCAAACAGGCAGCATGTAGGAACACGACAAGCCGCTCTGCAGACTGATGTTGACAACTAGATCTAGAACAGCTAGACTTTCTGGCTAATTGCATTTCCATTAGCGTGCTTTAGCTGTGCTACATCACCTTTTCAGGAGATATTTTGCCTTTGCTGTGCCTAGAACTGAGTGATTCGCAGAAAAATCTGATATCGCAATGTTTTTGACCAAATACCTTGACATTGATATTGATATGATATTGTTGGGTTGACAGTTGCTTGCAATGCTTTGTAAGATCTCTGTTGAAAACAATTTATCCCTTGCAATGTTTCAAACAATCCATGAATTCATACAACTATTTTCATTGGCTTATCCTGGGCCAGGTTGCAGGACCAGCAGGTTAAGCAAGGTATTCCAGACGTCCCTCTCCCCAGAAATATTTTCCAACTCCTCCTGGGGAATCCAGAGGTCAGAGGAGATACATAATGCTTCTCAGCGTGTTCTGGGTCTACCCCAGGGTCTCCTACAAGCTGGACATGCCCACCAAACCAACCAAACCAATTTGAATTCAGACCAACTTCTTTTCAGTGAAAATTTGTATGAGTGAGTAAGTCTACAACCTGTACAATCAGTATCATGAAATTGGCATCATCTTTTAGGTTGCCAAAGCAGTGCAGAAACTTAAAAGATGTTTTGTGGACCTATTAGCTAAACCTCTGCAATTGAGGGCTAAATTGTTGCGCAATCAAAGTGAGTCTGAATCTCCATTTGGACATTTTTTGCAAGAAATTTGGAGAAACTCTCCACATTTCTGTTTGATACATTGCAAGAGTGAAACTGACTTCATTACAGCTCTGACAGAGTGAAGCAAGAGGTGTAGAGGCTTAGCTGGCCACCAAGGTCAGATGTTGATATCTGAATGAACACAGGTTATGACGTTGGGTGACCAAAGTTCAATGCTAGCACATCTAATGCCAAGGTGTGCTCAGAGTACTGATGGTGTTTGGTGTTAGTTTTTAAATTGTTTTATTTTGTTGGTTTTTAGTTGTGTTGTTTTGTAACCGAAATCCTACATCTGCAAAACGTGTCAACGTCATCTTGACGTAGAATAACAACATTTAGTTGTAATGTATGGAAAACAAAACACAACATCTGCAAATGTATCATATGTATCATAATGTTAATGTGCATGCAAGGTTAAATTCTTAGGTCATTAGACATTTAAAATATTGTCAACCAAATTTTCATTCCAACAAAAATTTAATGTCTGTCCGAGGTGAGAGTCCAACGTCTTTCTGACAAATTGACGTGGCGTTATGTGGGATGAGTGATGGTTTTATCTGTGTGATCAATAATAAGGGCAGAAACATACGCAGGAGTGTAAAAAAACTCACAGTGACTTCTACGTTATGCAAGAGCTAATGTTTGCACACTGGTTTTGGAAGAAAAAGAAAGTAAATGAATCTGCAGGTGAAGTTATTTGTCAGTAAGGCTCAGGTGTTTACTGTGCAAAGCTTTAACATGTCATAATGGCAAGACAAACAATTCCCAGCAGTTCTCTGGAAATACAGTTAGAACTGCATTACTTGAACAGCAGGTCAGCTGCTAAATCATGTTAAATGGAGATCTGGCTCAACCAACTCACCACTGCTGATATGAACTTGGGACTGGCATGTCAGGAAGCAGCGGTCCCCTCCCTCCTGCTTACTGCAGTTCAAGGTCGGTTTAGAGGGGGGTTTAGCAGGTGGGAAACCCTCAGCCTCTAGATTGAAATCACAACAAAACTCCAAGGTAAAAAAAGAAGAGTTTTGATTGCACGGAGGAGGAGGCACAGGAAGTCCAACATCCTCGTTGCATTTTGGATGTTTAACTCAAGCACAAGAAAACCAAGTGACAGAGAATTAAAGAGAAAAAGAGAACAGAAATCAAAGTATCTCCTGTTTTTTGACCCCAAAGTTTTTGTCAAAAATTTGGGATGTCACACAATGTCAAACAGCACTCAACAGATGCGCCTCTCACACAGGAATAGGCAGTGGCTTACCGATGCAGTCCTTTTTGTTCCAGTGTAGCTTATAGCCAGGATGGCAAAAGCATTCATATCCACCCATGGTGTTCTCGCAACCCTGCTCACAACCGCCATTGTTCACACTGCACTCATTTATATCTGAGAGGAGAAGGTAAAATCATTATTATAATTACAGGGTCCATTTTCCCAACACATTTGTTACTGGCGTGTTACGCTCAAGTTGTTCTGTGTCTCCGCTCGACGCAGACTCACCTCCGCAGTGGGCCAGCCCATACATGGTGTAGCCTTTGTTGCACAGACATTGAAAACCACCGGGGGAGTTCACACACGTGTGATCACATGTCCGCTCAAAAAAACACTCATCTATATCTGTAATCAGAATCATGCAAGTGACATAATAGCAGGGCAGTCAGTTGCAATCTTCATCAGGAGGGATTTCCCACACACAGACACACATTTGATCCAGAATTTTCCCACTCAGTGAAATGTGGCGACTACAGTTCACTACATCAGGTGAAATGAATTTGGCTTTTGATAGTAATTACAAGTGAAAAAGATGGCAGTGTTTCATTGAGATGCCTTGAACTGAATTTGGGAGCATGAGGTCAGCATTGCTGGAGACAGTGACAGACTCTTAAACTGACTGACACAGGGTCCCCACGCATTTTTATAGACAGAACTTTTCCATGACTTTTCAAGGACCCATAATTAAAAAAAAATTCTTGCCATACTTGCCTGGCATTTTTCAAACACATCAGATTCAAACTCTATTCAAACATGATTTCCGATAGCTGGCACACACAAAACTTCAAACATAGACGCATATGAGAGCTACATGACGACAACTTTGGAAGGTAAATTTGCCATTATATTGAATTATGTGGAAGGCTATCCACGAAAGATTACCGTAACAATTGCATTACACATAAGTTGCAAGACTTTTTTCAAAACTGTTAAGATTTTTCCAGGCCTGGAAAATGTAATTGTGAAATTACATGACTTTTCAAGGGTAACAGTAAAAAAATGTTTAATCCCAGAGAGATGGTAAACTTATTAAAACAGTAAAACAGATCTATATACTCAACATTTTAAACTACGATAAACAAATTAAATCCTGACTTTTTTTCCTACTTACAATTATGTGACTATTCCTTAACCCTTTGAAACCTGGGAAAATTGGCTTGATTTCTTTCAAAAACATGGGATGAAGGCAGTAAGCAACTTAAGAACAAATCACCCCAAAATTAGCAGGAAATTAGTCAAAAGTACAACTGAAAATTATCTGAACATTAACAAAAAATAAAGTAAAAGAAAAAAGTAAATAACCTGTGGAAAAGTGCTTAAAAATTACAATTAGCCTGTAAAATAATTTTAATTATAAATTTCTAGAATGTATTATGTAGTTTTCTCAACATTTTTTTTTCCACTGCTTTTTAAAAATAAATTTCTAAATTTACTAATTTCTTGCAATTTGCGGGATATTTCTTGCCAACTCACTTCTCGTGTTTTTCGTAATAAAATTAATCCAATTTGCTCAAGGTTTAAAGGTTTAAATACCTGTGAAAGACATCTGGACATAGCACAAGAAAAGTGATGTCAATTCAGGTTTCAATGGGTTAACTTATGGGGTCATAAAATAACAATTTAAACATTTTAGACTTGAAATAATCGGACTGGAAAAGAAGCTATGGATGTGACCAATATTTGCTAGTGTTGTGATATCCCCACCCCGTCTTCTCTCATTGATAAGCCTGATTTATCCCAATCTTTTTCAACTGCCCAGATTTCAACTGAAGCAATTCAGGAGCTGTTTATACCTTGACACGAGCGTTCATCCGTCAACAGCTTGAAGCCTTTTCTGCAGTTGCACTCAAAGCTGCCGATGGTGTTCCTGCAGAAGTGATCACAGCCACCGTTGTGAAGCTCACACTCGTCGATATCTGTGGGGAAGCAGGAGATATTCATGACATGACTTCATTAACAAATCCACTCAGTTAAATGAGTGTTTCAATGGGCCGCTCCTCTCTGTGGAGGTTTTTTTTTTGTGGACTGGCAGTCTGACCTTTGCATGTTTTTCCATCCGGCTGCAGCGTGAAGCCGACCGGGCAGCTGCAGCGAACGCCTGTGGATGTGTCCTTACAGGTGCAGTCGCACCCCCCATTGTTCACTGCACAGGTTTCTGAAATTACAACACACAACGTGCATGTGAATGACCTTGTGAAAAATGTTACATTATTGCTCAATGTCAGATATTAGATCCCTGGTAAAACAGAACATTCATTTTCTGAACATTGTGCCCTTAAATACCTGGATTACAAAGTCAATGTCATATCACAAATGTGCTGCTTCTTCTATAAGAGGCCATTAAAATAAATTCATATGCAGTGTTTAATACGGTTTTTACTACAGTTTTTTTTTTTTGTAATAGAAATGCTGATGGAAACAGACAAACGAGACTTTAATGCTTGGTTTGGATGGTGCCCTGTTGTATGTTGGATGTGGAGTACATACATTGTGTACATGTTAAAGGGGAACACTGCCAAATTAAGAGGTGGCCAAGGAAAGTCAATTAATATTTGTGAACATGAGATACTCTCAAAAGACAGTAGTAATACTACATTCACATGCTCCTTGGATGGTCCCATTTCCCCAGTTAGGAGGTCATTCTTTCGACTTTGGTGTGTTCGTGAGGTTTTGGTCATAATGTGCCGACAAAACTGACACTACAAGAAGATGTGATGTATTTCACTGCTAAGAGCATTTAAACAACACGTTGATGACAGTTTAAAACTTTTTATTACAAATTTATTTTTTTCTAGACGTCTTGCTGCACCAGATATCTTTGACTAACCCATGAATGAACGGTGAGACTCAAACTTATGATGTCATCAAGTGTAAAGTCTGGAGTTGCTCCATAGACAATTGTTGGGAGTTTGAGTTTGTTTTCTTTTTTTGTCCAAATGAGCCTTTATTTGTCCATTTTTTTCTACTGAAGCATCTCAGTATTGAAACCAAAAATCATATACCTATATACTGTCTATACTGTGTGCTCTCAGTGTCATCTCAAACATCTAATTTGGCATGGCATTAATGATATTACCAATCTTAGTTTTAGCACTCACATTTTTGGATTTGGGAGGATTAGTCATGTTTACTAATATTTTTAGACTGCCTTAGACCACAGGAAAAACATTTATTCATTTTTAAAATGGGCTTAGCTCCCCTTTAACACCTGCACATATCCTAAAAACATATATCATTTATAACACAGAACAAGGACAGGACAAGAGCTCACATGCCATCCATGTACTTGGTAAAGTGCCAAAGTTAAATGTTTTACATCAAGTGACCCAGAATCACACAAATGATAAATACTAACTATACAGGAAAAGATTCACACGCTGCCCTTCTCGAATGGAAGCAAAATGTGAAATGTACCACACTGTCACAAATGCATATTTTTCAGGGGGGAAACTGGGGGCGAGAAAGCGAGCGCATAGTCATTTCACAGTTTGCTCAAAAGACTGAGGAATGCATCGGTTTACTAGACATTAGTCCTCTCTCCTGTTTAACACCCACGAGTGGTTCCCAGCAGCTCAACACGCCATCACGTAAAACACAGATTCGAGCTGTTTGCCTCTGAATGACAGAATGTAATTATTACCCATTAACAGTCTTCGTTTGACCCGTTTGTCCACCTCGGTGAAGGATGTTGCGTTGTGGTCTGTGGACTCTGTGGTGGCTTCATCTCGCTCTGTGACACACAATAAAAACATTCATTTATAAAGTAAGAACCAGTAATTCATGACATATCTAAAATAACACACACATCATGACTTTTCCACCGACTTCAGCTGCGGGTGTTTGTGTCAGTAACCAGTTGCATGTTTACACTTGAGATATTCAGCTTGCAGCGGCTTGGTGTGTGTCAGATAACACAGCAGATCAGTAAAGTGAATCTGAACACAACATCACAGTGATACGCCTGGACCTCACACACACTGCTGCTGGAGGGAGAGAGATTTCCCAATATCTGACGGCTGATCCTTATCCCTTTAAACCATTGTGTGAAAAAAATGCCCACACTGCCTAACAGGAGAACTGACAGAGAGAAATGTTTCCAGTTACTGTGTTTTCATTCATTCATCAAGATAGCCCACATTGCAAAAAAAAAAAAAAAGTTCAACATATATGCTGCTTCTGGTATGTGTATACCTTGAGCTGAAGTTGTGTCATATTCTGAACAGAAATTATTCGTATTATTAGGAGAAAAATAATTGTTATTATTATTGGAAAGTTGTGGTTAATGATATTCTTTTTGAAACATGAGTGCCATAAATGACACTAAAAAATACTCCAACAGCCAGTTTTAACATGAAGTTTTCCTGTTTTGTTTCGCCTTAAAATACTGTTTCACTGCTGGAAAGATGGTCTTTTCATTAAACTGTCTGTGCAGTAGAAAGAAACAACTACGTTTGAAAATGGTGGTACATGACCAGAGAAAACAGAGACAAAGGGGCCGTGGTGGTTGACGTAATGAGTAATTTTAAACAGTACACTAAAAATATGTTTCTGAAAATATTTTAGGTAAAAATAGGCAACACCGTTATAGAATCTTGGCTTATATTTTAACAGTGCTACTTATTTAACAGTTCGAGCCTGTTTTTTACAATATTAGAAACAGTATGGAGCCCACTTTCTCAAATTCTTCACAAATTCTTGTGTCACAACCACACAGTGCAATAAAATGCGTGTCTGAAGACATTTTAGGTAAGAAATAGGCAATACAGTCACAAAGTCTTGGTTGTTATTTGATTAGCACTGCCTAGTTTAACAGTTTGATCAGTCGAACTTTGAGAGAGAGGGAGGGCGCTCTCTCTCTTGATCAACTCTTATTCTCTAAAAACCATACAGCTAGAAAAATTTGGAGCTGAGGACTAGCAGGGAAATCAAGCACTGGTAAGATGGAGTGAAGTTTACAATTGTTCATTTACACATACCACCCACTTTATGATGATAAAATGCTGGTTGACAATCGACAAAGTAGCCCTTTAAGTAGTTTAAAGTTTTTTAAATCATCTTATTCCACGCTATCAGAAAGCACAATGTACGTACATCATCAGCTTGGTCCAGCTCTTCAGTTGACAAAAAACTTTACTCACGGTCCACTTCCACAGCTTTCAACCACATCTCACAGTTTTGTTCAGAAATGTATCCACTGAGGAAAATCGTGAGATGTGGAAAAAGCTAGAAAGTGGAATTAAGTCACAAAAAAAAACAAACTACCATGGTCAAGGATGACCGTTCATCCTAGACTCCATGTTGTTTTTTTAAGCTGCACCATAACATCAAGTTGAACTGGATGTCTTGCATCATTTTGCATACATTTTCTCTAAATTATGCCTCACATATTTGGTATCTTTGAAAACGTTTGGATCTTTGTAGAATTTGACATAATGTTGAGTGAGTTAAAACAATGTTTGGCTGCAGAGCGTAATGACTGAGCTGCTGGCTCAGTTGGATTAAAAGGCAAT
This sequence comes from Plectropomus leopardus, assembly GCF_008729295.1. Classification (NCBI taxonomy): domain Eukaryota; kingdom Metazoa; phylum Chordata; class Actinopteri; order Perciformes; family Serranidae; genus Plectropomus; species Plectropomus leopardus. The sequence continues at coordinate 18,353,867 of NC_056463.1, forward strand.
ATTTGGCTACAGAGGATTAAGATATGTTTTGTAAAGGGGAGTTTTAAAAATGGACGTCAGAATCAGAGGTGGGACCAAGTCACTGTATTGCAAATTATTACTCAAGTCTTTGCACTTAAGTCTCAAGTCCTAAACTTTGAGTTTTAAGCCCCAAACAAGTCATGATACGCCCCTCACCAACTTAAATGTCATTTTAACAACAGAGTAATAACATTAGCTAAGTGTTAGCCTTAACTTAATGTTCTTTGTATAAGTTTGATACAAACACCGCAGAAAGCTGGGAGTTGTTGCGCTCCCATCTGTTATTTTCGACATGCACATTTTGCATACGACAATTTGTTTTTTGTTGACCACCATGTATTTTTTGTGCGTAAATAAAAATATCTATGGTATAATTTTTACTACTTGGTGCTCAGTAACGTAATATTAATTTTATATTGTTCTCTCCTGCAATTTGATTGGATAGTCAAACTGGTTCAAACTAGGGATGGACGATATTGGATTTTTTTGCTGATATATATAGCAACTCATTTGGCAGATAACCATTATAAATGTATTAGCTTTTTTGCCCATCTAATTTTAGTGATCATCAAGCCTCTTTTGTAGTGGAATTAAATTCATATTATACATACTCTTATCATGATGGCCCACCAGCAGATGGAGGCATAAAAGACATTGCTATTCAATGTATGTAATATTTATTCATTGTGCAAAATATTTACTACTAATGGTTGATGTTTGTACATGTTCACTTTCTAATTTTAAAAAAATAACTTTTTGAATGACATACTTTTTAATCTTTGGGCTTGAAGGAAGGTATCAAGTATTTTCAAGTCAAAAGGCTCATGTCCAAGTGAAGTCAAGAGTCATCTGTGTTTAAGTCAAGTTGCAAGTAGAGTTAAGTCTAAAGTCATCAAATATGTGACTAGCTTCTGATTCAAGTCCAAGTCCTGTGACTCAAGTCCACTCTATGCTGGGAATATGAAAGATGACGGAAAGTTACAAAAAAATGTGCCTCACATAGTTTCACATCCCCTGTGTTGAACAACAACTGAGTCGATAATCAGTGCTCTTACCTACACACGACCTCTTGTCGGGTTGCAGGGTGTACCTGACATGACACCTGCATATGGGGCCGTTCTCCGTGTCCTCACAGGTGTGCTGGCAGCCTCCGTTACCATGGTTACAAGTTACTGCAAGGTCAACCACAAGTCACATTAACATTTGGAGCTAACTGTAGGCGTGCAGTGTGAGGTCAGCTTCATGCTTTCAAGCACGTACAGATGCAGCCTCTCTGGTTCCTGGCCAGCTCGAACCCTGGACGACACTCACAGGCCACACCTCCTTTGGGTGTCTCTTTGCAGATGTGGGCGCAGCCGTGTTCCTTATTCATACAGTTGAGGCCCTCTGGGATAGAAAGAGGGAGAGGGGTACACAATGAAACTCTCCTACAGTGACTGACCGGCTACACACAAAGGCACACACACTGAGAGATTAGTCTGGCATCCTCAAAGACACTGATTGTTCTCACGCCTTTACACAACCAAAAAACATCACTGCGTTATTTTTAGCACTTTTAAAAAGTCAGTAAACAGAGGAAAAGTTTCTCAGAAGTTCATTTCCTGACAACAAAGCAGTGCAAACAACAAACTCAATAATGCTGCAAGCTAAAAAATGAGATGAAGCACCATTTATATCGACGGGTCACAGCTGAGAGGACAGATCCACAGGATTTAAAAGGGTTGTCAAGACCCAATGAAGTGTAAAGTACTTGCATTTAAGTTGACTTCAGTCAAGAAGACAAAACAAAGGCACTTCAGACTAATCTGTGACATAGACCACATAGACCCAAGTGTTGCAGTTATTAACTTATTTTGTTCTGCGGGACACAGAGATCCTTTTTCCCACAGCATGTTGCTGCTGCAGATAAAAGCTCAGTGACGGGAGCCAGCTTGAACCTGTCAGCCCTCATTGTGCCGTCAATCTTAGATTTCTATGCAAATATTGGAGAATCTGCAACATGATTCTCTGTCTTTTTTCACAGCTTAGAACAATTAGCAGATACAAGCATCCACAAATACAAACATAATTCAAACTCAAAACATCTTTTGTGACTAAACTAGACACTGTTTACAATTTCATTTCCTGCAAAAATCCTAATCAGCATTTAAAGGTCCCATATTATGCTTATTTTCAGGTTCACACTTTTGTTTGGGGTTTCTACTGGAACATGTTTCTAAGCTTTAATGTTCAAGATAACATATTGTTTTCTTCATACTATCTGCCTAAATATAACCTCTGTCTGAAACGCTCTGTTTTAGGGTCTGTTTCTTTAAGACCCCCTTCTGAAAAAGCCGAGTCTGCTCTGATTGGTCAGTGTTTCCGGGTCTTCCACATCTGCGCTCTAGGTGTCTCTGCACCATCATTGCAGCCATGGAAATGACTGGAGCAGCACTTTTTATCTTTATAGATTGATCTATCTTTTCATTGGAATTGCATTGTTAGGCAACAGCTTGAGTCCATGTTTACTTCCTGTCAGCTGATGTTATCCTCATAGACTAAATCACCATGACATCACCCCAACAACAAAAGTCACTTCTAGGCTGAAAACTGGCTACTGTTTTGAATTGCGAGGTATGCAAATTCAGCAATTTCTGTTGTCATTTTCAATCGTAACTGTAACATATAAAGATATAGAGTGAAGCATGGTGGTCCGACCAGTCTGATGTTTCTAATGTGCTTATTTTATGAGCTGTTTTGCTTTGCTAACATCTTTGATAAACCAAATCAGTCTTGTAGAAGGGGCTGCAGCAAAACATATTTTAGCCACCTAAAAATTATCTGTATCCGTTTATGTGTACACTAAATTTGAATATTTGCTCCGCTTAACCTATACACCACAAAACATTCCAACAGGAAATACAACAGGACCATTTAGAGTGTTTAAGTTCCAAGTTAAAACAGTTTTTATAGACCAAATCCCAATTTTTTTTATTTACAATAACTTGCGGGTAGAAAACTGCCATGTCACATACCTATAATCAAACAGCCCTGAACAAACTCTGCCTTAATTGATTAGTTTTTAGGCACCTAAAAAGACCCACCCAAAAAAAAATCAACATGAGGTTAAGTCTATGCTATATTTAGAATATTTTTGCCACTTAACTTTGCCATCAGACAGCCTTTTCCTCAATGGGGATTGGGGAGTGGGGAATGGGGATTTAAAGCCATTTAAAGCCAAACCTCAAAATAATCAGACTCCACTGACAAAAAGTTATTTTACTTCACAGAATGGCACAAGAGCTGGTCTACTGCTGCCTCAATTAGCTATTGTGTAAGGTAAAGCAGTAAAAAATATAAAAATTCAGTGTATGCTTAAACTAATACTGATTTTTCAGGTGTCTAAAATATGTTTTTTCTACGGCTCCGTCCACAGCATTACCCTTAAATACCTTCAGTTATTCTGCATTGTATTTGAGGAGCAGAACATCTGCGTAATCAAGCTAACAGATGCAGGCTGTTTACAGAATATGTGTGCATGCTGTACACTCACCCACAGAGCGGTGGATGCATGTGTGCTGGTTGTCACTGAGGAAGAAGCCCTCTTTGCAGCGGCACTCGTAGCTGCCCATGGTGTTGACACAAGTGTGTTGGCACCCACCATTGTTGAACTTGCATTCATCCACATCTAGCGGACAGTGGATTGATTGCATTACTTCACAGTGTTTACAAAACTGCCTGAAAGTACTTGATATATTCACAAATCAGTTTTCACAATAGAGCTTTTAAATAATATAAATCAAATGAGACTGTTTGTGTTAAGCTTTTTCCAAATCAAATTACAGACATAAACATTTATAAATCTGCATGACGAAAACCAGAACTGTTTGTATTAAGCTATATTTTAAAAAGTTTCCCAAACATGTTTCAAGAAAAGCAGTGTGAGCGAATGTGTGAGAAACTTCACATACAGCCCACACAAACATGAACTCTTCACCATCTGAGCTGATGATTCAGGCACTCTGTCTATCACAAAAGGTTATTTACTTTGCGATTTAAAGCTGATCTTACCTAGACAGTTATGTCCATCATGAGCCAAATTGAATCCGTCATGACAAGTGCAGCGGTAATTGCCTGGGATATTGTTGCACTCATGTACACAGCCACCATTGTACTCCAGGTCGCATTCATCAATGTCTGAGAAGTAAACGCCACATAAATTAGTGGTGCTTCTGATCAAAAAGTTCAAATATTTTAGTCTTTTAACAGTAAGTACTTTAATGTAAAAAGGCAATGCATATTGTCTGTGTTAAATAAATAGCCTACAAAATGAATCAAGTGGTAGATATCACATGCTCCTATAGGAATACATTTAAGCATACTATGATTTTTCAATTACAAACATGCATTACAGACTATCCAAATGTCAGCCTGCAACAAAAGGTGAGCCCAAATATCCACACTCTGTGATCACACTTTTTTTAACCATACAAAAGTCAAACTGCTCAACAAAAATCAGACACATTACCTTCGCAGTGTTTTCCATCTCCTTTAAAGCCTGCTTTACACGTGCACTTGTATGAGCCTTGGGTAGTCTGACAAATAGCATCAATGTGACAGCCATCACTTCCCTCTGCACATGGATCTGCTGAAATCCATATAGGTCTTATAGGTCATGATTACCCAACACATTCCTACTTAAAACTTTAGTCAAATAAATCAAACAGTAAAACATTAACCACACATGCCCTTTAAATTTTGGGTGTTTTTTGGCGGGGGGAGTACCAAAGAGAAAGAAAAGTGTGCTTTAACACTTCAAACTTAAATTTCCCTAATAATAATTGAAAGCAATTTGGGAAAAAAAGAAAAAAGGAAACCCAATGAGGACTAACCTTAAAGTTAACATACAAGACAAAACTTGTTTTACAAAACTTACACGAGGGAGCAGTGAACACATAAATTCTCTTTTTATATAGCTACACATTAAGAAACTAAAAGAAAATTTAAAAGTCACCACCGGGGAAACAACAAGAGCGCACTCCTGAAAGCGTGCGTAAAGTAGCACTCAACAAACACAACACACACACATGCACACACACACACTCACTACAGTCCCACCTCGAATCTCTGGAAGTGCTGCGCTTTGGCGACTATTTAACAAGAGCAAAAACAAACAAAAGTCCCTTGCTGCCCAAATAGCTCCCATGGTGATATGATCCAAGTTTAGAGGTCTTCTCAAAAGGACGCGTACGCACTGAAGTCGTGACCGAGCGTCCGCCTCATTTTCATTCTAGCCTGTCAATCTGCTTCACAAGGGGCTTTTGAAAAGAGAAAGGAGTGAGTAAGTGTGTGTGTGTGTGTGTGTGTGTGTGTGTGTGTGTGTGTGTGAGTGAGAGAGAGAGAGAGAGAGAGAGAGAGAGAATGAGAGCGTGCGTGCGCGTACATGTAAAAGTAAAAAAAAAGAAAAAAAAACCGCTTTTGAAGCAGAGCTGCAAATCAATTTAGTCAAATAGCCTGTGGAAAACAGGAAGCTTGGAGACTTTGGGTAAAAACGTTACAACGTTTGTGCAACGAATAGGCTTTTATTTTGAAAGCAATAACCGGAAAACACTCGGTAAATCTGACGCATTTGAGTTCCTTTAAAGTCTCGACTCTTGTAAACATGGCTTCTGGCGTCTGTTTTAAAGTCGACCGTGTCAAACTTTTGTTTTACAAAGACCCAATACACACAACACAGTGGCATAATATAAGCGGCGTTGGTTAGCTAACTTAGCTACCGACTAGCTAACTAGGTATCCCTGGAAGCGCACCGTTAGCCTAACAACACGGTTGCTAGGCAACACACGTTAAAAACCGAGAGACCCTCAGTTTTATGATTAATTTGTCAGCCAAACAGCTAATGTTAAACACGGGTGAAGACTATCGCTAGCTCTTATTCAAGTCGTGTTTTGCAACCGTTTCAGGTAAATCCTTCATTTTTTCTACAAACCTTCAATATTAAAAAAAAATCAGAAAGCAAAGAAAAATACTGAAGTCCACCTTCACAGACTGTCGCAACACACGTTTTCAGCAGGGCTGTCCTACCTGAGACCGCCCGAGACCAGTCTGTGAATTTCGGTAGCCGGAAGCCCAGCCACAATCAATAACAGGTTTGACACGCAGCCTAATTAGGGGCTGTTCTTTATTTATCGGAGAAAGGGGTGGCGTTTTTTTAAGCTGCGAATATTGCAGTAATATGGATTGCAAAAATTGAAGATGAAATCACAGAGTTGAAAATAAAGTGGGTGTTTTACTCTTGTGTATGCTGGTTAAATAGTGAAAACTTTTTTTTGACAAATTTTAAATGAGACGTAGAATAAATTGATTTTTGATAATCTGGAACCATTTTAAGCTTGGATTTGTTTTTCTTTCTTTCTTTCTTTTCTGGAAAGTATTTGCCCTTCACAATGTATTCAAGGACCATCTGTAATGTAATCATCAGTAAAATAAATGCAAAAAACAACCATTTAAATTTGTATGTTCCTCCCCAAAGGCATTATCAATAATGTGAAAAAAGTATGTTTGCAGCAGAAATATAACTGACAAGGCGTCTACAGGTACCAGACACTTTAATTTAACAAGTTTGAAGACCTTCTCAAGATTATTTTTAACCAGAGACTAATTTGAGGTAAGTATATAATAATAAAAAAAAAAAAAATCAGTATCAGGTTCAGTGGTAGGTTTAAAGATTTGAAAAATCAGACATGTGGGCATTCACACAGAAGAACTTAATTCATTTTGAAAAAATTAAATAGATGTATAAATTAGATATTTGTGGCAATTAAAACCTCAATAAAAAAAATCTGAAAATGTAATTACTTTTTAGGTCTAATATCTATATAATTGAAATATAGAATTTAAGATTTTTTAAGGACCTGCAGACCCCCTGAATAAAGTTCCTCGTGGAGTCCTAGATCCCGATGGGTCACACAATTTGCTATAACACCTGTAAACAATTGAAATAGTGACACACAGATAAAACTCCTCCTCACTGTGTTCACTCTTCATTGCCTCATTGATTAGAAACTGTCGTCTGTTTAGCTCTTGTGCATCACCTACTGGCGAACATAAAAATCACAGGCACACTGTTTTCTTTCGTTTTTTTATTACAATACAGATCTACTTTATGGTACAGTATACAAAAAAAAGTATTTTAGAGAAAACTACATTGCAAGATCAAAAGAAGTGCACAGACGTTCTGAAAGGCTCTACACCAGTTATCAAAATGTCAGTTACAAAAAAAAAGTTTTTGCAATAAATAAATATAAATTACACAAGAATCATAATGACAAGGTCAGGTAATTCATTAAGGCACATCTCACATCCCAAAATGTACCTCGCAAAAACAATATGGCAACTCCCTAAGGACAAAAACAAGCTTATTTCCCAGCTTAAAAGGGAGCAGCATTTCTCCTTTTAATGAGAATCATAAAAAAAATGTTCAGCATTAAACTACCCTGCCGCAGAAATGTTAATATATTAAGCAACTTTACAGAGCATCGCCTGTCAATTCATGAAGTTTGAAATTGGTTACAATAATGAAAAAAAGCAACCGTGTCACTACAGTATTAATTCCAGAGACAGTACGCACCATGGCTAAAACTGCAGTCTGAGCATTATTTTTATACAAGACACACATAAGAAATATCTTGAGACAAATGGATTTTGATTAGGAAAATGTAAAATTATTGCTGAAATAATGGATGCTTTTTACAAGCCAATTTGGTTGATTAAGGATCCATCACTTTACACTACAATAGTGAAAGCGACTGACAGCCCCAGAGCACTTCTCACATTCAAAATGTCTGCATAGTTTGAACTTTGACAATTGCTTCTAAAAATAAATCACAGCAACGGTAATCACACATTTTCTCTAACAGTATTTTTCGGCAAAAATGTAGAGTAACTATAGAACATAGGTTATTTGTTTCCTGTATTTTCAGCTTTTGACCATTGCATGCCACTGGCAATCAGACATGGAATACTGCAGCTCACTGGGTGACGCTGCAAATTAAAAATCTACTGTTCCCTGCAGTTTACAAATATTTCTGCAGAGCATAGGCTATAGCTTTTCATTGCTTTACAGAATTATGCCTGAGAAAATGAGATGTGAAAATGTGATTAAAACCTTTCAACTGACTTAGCATAAGTGAACATTTTCAGCACCTTTCAGACACGCAAAAACTTGTTTTTAAAAAACAGAATTAGTTGTTTGCTATTTCTGCAATTTAAAAAGTTTTGGATGTACCAAGAGCCAAAACGCTGTGTATTTACACAATTCATTTAAAAACATTTGCTTTACAACATGCATTGTCGTTTCATTGGAGGCTGTACAAAAGAAATAAATAACTTTTGTCATTCCAAAAGGCGGAGGAATGTACTGCATGCATGGTCTAACCACATCTATCCGACGCAGTGTGCACCAACAAATCAGAATGGAGTGTTTCAAACTTGTAGCGTGCTCAAGCTGTGAAAATGTTGACAGATATTATGTGTTCTTATCTACACATGCATTAAAAGCTTATTAAATTCATACAACAGTTGTACTAATGATCCCTGGGGTAAACAACAGCCATTTGTGTACTAAACATCCTACAGACTCATGCATTCGCACATACAGAAAAAAAAAACAGATCAGACAAAACATTGCAGCAACATGTTGAAGAGCCACTCCAACATACACACAAAAAGCTGGTGTTAGAATAGCTGGTGTCTTTCATATGCACACTTACAGTTAGACAAATTATGAAAAAAACATGAAAAAAGAAGTCTTGATATGTATGAAAAGGTGACAAAATATTTACAAAACGTTAATACAGAATAATCAAAAACAATTCAGAAACGGAGCCTCGAGAAAAATTTGCTTCCTCAACCTATAAATAACACTAATGCCCTTAAGTTTTGTTTTTTTTTTTTCCTTTTGCTTTCTATAAAAAAAAAGAAAATCAACTCTATACAAAAATGTAAAAAAAATACCCATATAAAAAGGAACATTACAAAGATAAGAAACAACTAACTAACTGGTCTAATTGGGAGATGGAAATGGGAGGTCTGCCACTGGAGACAAATCCAGGTGGATGCCATGGATAACCCTGAAGGGGGATTCAACAGAAGCAATCACCAGGTTTCTTTCATGTCTCCCGGCAGCTCTGGAGGAAGTGTGTCTGGAAGATGCGTGGCCACCTGCGTGGACGCCAACGTCTTCTGTTTTTTGGAACTGCAGCAGGGCTTGAAGAGTCGAGGATCAATAATCACCTCTCCGAACCGCCCCTTATAGACAATCCCACAGCACACCTTTTGTCTATAAAGGAGGAAAACAGTTTAAATTAAAGACGGCCCTTTGAGTCATATCAAAAACACACAAAATGTTTTTTTGGCCCTCTTCCTTTGTCAAACGCAAAGTTGCTCAACGGCTTACCTTTTCCAGTACGAGCGGTCCAGGAAAGAGAAGATGGAGGGCGTTGGGCGTCTTTGTTTGGATTCAATGTCTGAGCCATCATCTGACTGGTTGCTGTAACTGGGCGACTGTGCAGGAGACACACTGGAGGTGGTGCTGTGGGCATCTGAGTCTGCTTGGAAAACAAAAGAAATACTTCAACTCTGCAATCAAATTGCATTGGTCAGTTTCTGACTACATTTGTCTTAAGAGTTTGGAAATGACTTCAACTGATTTAATATTTTGGGAAATGTTTAGCATTTAATAAAGCCAAAGCAAACTTAAAGTAGGTCAACAAAACAGTCTATTTTCAAACTGAGGCGATAACAAAAAGTTATGATAATTATCAATTATTCTGCTGATTTCTTTTTTCAAGATTTGTTTTTGTATTAAAAAGAATTGTCATAAAAAAAATAAAAATAAAAATAATAATAAAAGTGCCCATAGCATTTCCCACAGGCCTCAGCTTGACACATTGACACATCACAGAAGATTTTAAAAATAAAATATTCACAGTAGAGACCCTGGAATCAGTTATCTTTTCCAGGGCTACTACAGTTTAAGGCAAGATAAATTCAAACCATTTTTATTCTGCCACTCAGGATGAAATTAGAATAAATAAATAAATCTATACACATGGAGTATTATTTTTCATGTTACCAATTATATCAGTATTTAGCAATGTCAGAAAAAAACATAACATATAAACGTAATTCCCACATCCTTTGAAAGATTGATACAAGACATCTGAATACCATAAGGGCTTATTTTTTATTAATAAATACAATGCCTTCTAAGACTTTGAGGATCTGCGGGAACCCTGTTTTGACTAGGTTATTCTTCCTTTACATAATAAATCCATTAATGTATCAGTGGTCAAAGTCGAGTGACTTTCAGAAAACTGTCTGTTTGTTCCAGCCCTGATGAGAACCCCATTAAACTGCATCTGCACTGTGCGTGCCCTAAACCCAAAGAGCCACAAGATGCTGCTAAAGCAGTCGGTTTTTTTTTATCAGACTGAGGTGAAAACACCAAAAACAACATTGAGAGGGTGAAATTGCATCCATTTTTGTGACCGTGAGATTAGATGCTTTAAGCATCATACTTTTACCTCAAGAAATCAAATAGTCCTTGTCCAATGACTTCCACATCTATTTAGCATACAAGAAGAATCTCTAAATACATGCAATTCACTAGCTCACATATTTAAAAAACTTACTTTGTCTCTTTAACTTGTGAAGCTTCTTTAGCTTGCTTTTCTTCTTCCCATCACTGTTCTTGATCTTTTTAGGTTTTGTCATCTTAAAGCCTGGGCCAGCTCTGGCATCCACCACCTGAGTCAAAACATCAAGTCAATTTAAAGCCAAAACATGGAAACTGGACATGTCAAATCGTGGCTCTGAAAGCAGATATCACTTACGTGGTTCCAGTTTTTCTTGGAGCCATTAGGTAGCTTCTTCCACCTCTTCACCAGTAACACACAGGCATTACAAATGTCTCCAACACGATCTTCTGACAGCCTTAAAAAACGTGAATGAATGATTGGTAAAGTTTAGCACCCTGATGCATTAATTCAACCTTCAATTCTCAAACACACATGCAGAAACACACGTGCAAACGCACAGTGTGAATGAATGAGAGCTTTTACCCAAAACACAGCCCGAAGGTCTCCTCATATCGACTGCTGTCTGTGAAGCGTGAACTGGAGGACTTGGTCTTGCAGATGCAACAGCCGTCGTTACTCCGGTAGATCTTTGACTTGTGAAAGCCAAACATAGTCTGCTTGTTGGTCGGTGTTGTGGCACAAAAATCTGAAAACGTAAAACAAAGATCCGGTAATTGTCCCGGCGCGGTAACCGTGGATGTCTGCAGTTGTGTTTTCTACTACCGAAAAGGGGGCGGTCCCTGCACGCACACACATACACATACAACCGAGCTACTTATAACAATATAATTTAATATCTTGAATGAAACTCTCATTTGATGTAGCGTTACATTGCATATAAAGTGCACAAACAACTGAAAAAGCATAACTTATTTTGACTAAAGCAACCGAGCATCTTAAGGAATTTAAGTCGCGGAAAAGGCAAAACAGCAAAAAATAAACAAACAAAGCTGACATTACACTAAAGCGATAACCTCGTGTCATCGATTGTGTTAAAGAAACAAAACACAAAAGGTCAGGTACGTTACATTTGATGCAGTAGTAACGGATGCAGGCTCCCAAACTTTGCGGCACTCCGCCCGGCTAGTGAATCACAGAGACGTTACACCCACAACACATCGTTTTACTATCGATAACTGGCGTTAATGCTCGTTTTCTGCACATCGGCCTAAACACGGGAGACCTTTGCAAATGTACTGGCACAAAGACAGCGAAAATAGTCGATGGTAAGACATTTTTTCAGATGAAGATTTGTTCGCAGAAGAAACTCGAAACAAAAAGCGGGCGCTTTTTGAAGTGCAGAAACAAAAAGCTACCGGGCTATTCGCTGAATTATATGTAACGTCAACACGCGTGTCTAAAAACACACACCGTTATCAACAGTGCAATTCGTGTATGCTGTCAATGTTTCGATGTAATTTACTTTTAAAAAGTTGCGATTGAAACCACCTTTGCCTTTAAATTCAAACTTTTGCCCGCTAGAGCGCCAAATACGGCTCATTGTTGTTAGCTGTTAGCATGCTAGGTAGCCGAGTTTGCTACCATCACCACGCCACGCTCTCGTTCACTTCCACGTTATCCCATTGTTACACAGCTCGCAACTACTGCAAACCAACACGTCAGGCTACGACCACACCACACTCACATCGGTTTCTTCACACACAACAAATAAGCACAATTTGACAAATGTAATGTCTACGCAAGAGAAATAACAGTGCACTTACTGAACAAAAACTTTGAATGTTCGCCGTATTCTTTTCACGCACTGCGCATGCTCTTACTACGACTGCATACAGCTGTACATTAGCATGTCATTAGCATAAAAAGCCGGAATGAAAGGAGTGAGCGTACAATGACCAAATAAGGAGTGCAGCCGTTGGGTTTGAACCTGGGTTCGACCAATCGCTGCAGTCCTTGCGTGCGCCTCACACCACATGAATGATGGGAGGCGTAGTCCTCGAGCGAGAGATCTCTCCGCGGTCACAGATGTTTAACGGCCTTGTTTCAAACTCAAACTCCCATAAACCACCTGGCTTACGGCTTTAAAGAAAAACAGCTATTTGACATGGCGCGAAAGAGTTTGTTTACATTTTCTCAGCTGAGGAAGCACATTTGGCAGAGAATGTAGCAGTTATATCACTGCTTTTACTTTACAAGTGATTTATTTGACACAAAAGTGAACATAATTAGATAGGAAATTCATAAATTAGGAAATTTATAAATAGAGAAAGGGTTTAGAAAAATACAGTTTAGATTAGATTTAGGAATTCAGCTAATAATATTTTTCATCAACAGTTAATGTCAAACATCATCATTTTTGCACTACATTTTCTCAAATGAGAGATCACATTTAGAAGATACTATAAATATGTTAAAAGTGCTTAGTTACTTTTGAAACGTAAAAGGTTACAGATTACTAAATACCCTGTTAAAATGTAATGAGTGGTGTAACTATTGTAATTACTTCAGTGAAGTAATGTAAATTCTTACATTTGATTACTTTTCCAGCCAACATCTTAACTGGGCATTAAAGCTGAAAAATATCCAGTAACAGATTCCTGCACTGAGAAAAGATGCAGAGCAACAGAATTAATGTTATAGTCTTCATGCAAACTTTTTTATCAATAAGAGTATATTTCAGATGTAACCCCTAAGTATTCACTAACAGATTAATAACTGTAATTTAATTACATGTTTTTTAACTGAGTACAATTACTTTTTTTTTTTAAATTCATATAAATGTTAAGGCTTCCCACACATTTTCATGGATGAAATTTAAAAAAAAACGTTTCCATGCCTTTTCAAGGACCAATAATCTTTTTTTTTTTTGTCATTTCCCCCTTGCTTGCATTTTTTTCAAACAAATCAGATTAAAACTTTGTTCAAAAATAATGTCAGTTAGCTGGCAAACATGAGTGAAAGATGGACTGTGGCGATAAAGTGAAGAAACACAACATAGTAAAGAAAACGTCTACAGCTACATAAAATAAATTTGCCATTATGTTAAATTTCAGGGAAGGTTATCCAAGAAAGATTACTGTAACAATTTCATTGCACCCAACAAAATTCTATGACTTTTTCAAAATTTTCAATATCAATTCCATGACTTTGTACCCCTGGAAAATGTGGTTTTTGATATTCAATGACTTTCTATGGTTTTTCATGACCATGGGAACCATGCATGTTACTCGGTTACTCTCCAACTCCTCTTATTCATGAAAAACTGTTTAACTCTAACACAATTAAATCCACTTTAACGCATTACAGATGCTTTATTCTTAATATATTTTTACACTGTACACTGTTGCTCACTTAGTAAACACTACATTACACAGCTATGTCAATAAATGTACAACAGAATTGGAAAACAAAAATATATATCTCCCAAGATGCTCATGTGTGGGTCGTACACGGACGAGTACAACACAGTCATTCCAGATGTTGTTGGCACAGAAAAGAAGTCCTTCACATATTAAATCTCTTGTTCTGCACAGTAACGTTCAAAGTATGTAACGGAGGAGGGCGCGGTAACACTTCAAGACACCCTGGTATGGAGTTCTTAAGGGGTTGAATTTTCTGTTGTTGATATTGCATAGCAAGAAACCATGATGACAAAATCAGGAGCAGGGAAAGAGCGGCCCGTTTTGCTCCTCAAGTGGGAAGCAGGAGATCATCCTGTATCACGAGGAGTTCAGTTCGGAGAGGAGGGCAGATGTAGTGTGAGGGCGGGGATGATGGTCGGGGAAAGGTTGGAGGTATTTACATGAAGGCTGTCGTGATCCACTTTGCACAGAAAGCTGGGTCAAGCATCTTTTGGAGGATTTTTCCTTTATCCAACTGTCTGACACTAGATACAGGGTGAAGCCACGCAGGCTCGTTATCATGCAAGAAGGATCATTTTCTCTACTGAAGGTATTCCATGTAACAGATCTGCGTACTCGTACATCTCTCAGGGAAAGGCGCACATGTAACAGCCGTTTATCTCCACATAGGTGTATCATTTTCCACACTACAAACCCCCTGTCATACACATACTTATAAAGCATACTTCTACATCATTTGCTTCAAGCTCTGCGTAATGACATTGGAATCTGAGTTGACAACAGAGCAAGCAACTTGACGGATTTAACAAAATAATACTGTTCTTCTCTGAAAATATATTAACAGTTTTGATCCTCGCTTTCCCTTAAATATAGCCATTGTCAGCAGATCACGATAACAATGAAAATATTTAGCTTTCAATAAAACATTATAGCACAAGTAGGTCAATAATGTGAAAATTATGGTTCATAATAGAAAACATATTTTTAACATCTAATGGCAACATCATCGAGGATAAAAATAACAACATATCTTGAAAGGCTCATTGCACTTGATATATGGCAAATGTAACAGTAGCTTTAATATAAGCCAGAAAATGTCCTTTGTTCAAGTCAGTTCCTGCATATAAAAGGTTCAGTTATTCTTTTTAGTGGTCCCCAGTGATCGTCCTGCTCAGGTACAACTGGTGGGAAGTCAGTTTGGTTTTTAGATACCAACACCTTTGACGAGCGAAGCCTCCAGGGTGATGTTGAACTCCTGCAGAGTCTGTAGTACTCTGATCAGAGAGTTCACCAACGAACGGTCCTTCATCAGTGCCGTGTCTTCGTACATCTGAGCGGTTATTGGACAATCTGCGAGCAGAGCGATCCAGTGATGCAGCAAATGGTCCCTGAGAGAAGAAGACGCAAGTCAACACAACGCAAGAGACAGTCAGCAGTGACTGCCACGGTTCCCACACATTTTTACCAACACATTTTAAAAACTTTTTCCTAACATTTTACCACGTTACCATGACTTTAAGTAGTTTAAAAGGGGTACGCCTAAAAACAGGCACATCCCAGACATTTGTGGATAAAAAAATAAGAAAACTGCTAGTGCTTTGCTATTTTTCTCGCAAATTAGACATTTCCACCACCAACCAGTTGCATATGCCAAAAGACCAGACCAGCAAAAACAGATGCCTTGAAGCACGTCAAGGCCACGCCCCCTTTCTGGCACAGAAAACCAAATATCCAATCAACTGTCATGCAACGTAACATATTTTGTGTAATGTTTGGGATTTTTATGAAAACATTTTAAGCAATACCCCAAACAATTTGTATATTTAAAACTTTTCCAAAACGTTCTGTAAATTCCAAATCATTTCCGGGCCTGGAAAACAGTTTTTCTTATTGTATAACTTTTCCATTTGAGGAGCCTGAACAATTAAAAGTTTGGCATTTTTTATTTGATAAATTACATAAAAAGTTTTTCTATCATCGAAATTGTTGGCAGTGAATTTTCCAGCAATGGAATATTTGATTGCTCAACTAACTGTTGCAATATAACTATTTTGTACAGAGGAGTCATGAATAAAAAAGGATAAAATCACTGCATCACTATGCACTCAGTGCACAGGGAGGAAGAACAGAAGGAAGCCAGTTAAACATCTGATACTTCAGGAATCCTCAAAGGGGAGATCACTTTCACTTGACTCCTTGCAGGTCAGGATGAAGGGTCAGAGACGGACGAGAGCATCATTTCAGCATGAAGGATTGATTTGTATTCTGGGGGTTTCGGCTTGATTTATGGTTTTGGTACAGTGGTAATTTATTTTGGTCCTTTATCACAATTTTCCAAAAGCAATGCACATAATAAAGAATAAATAACATCAATGCAATAAATTAAAGCAAAAACAAAAGAAAAAATACAGAGTAATGAGCTGTCGGCTGAAGCTTATTATCGAGGCGTATTATAGCCTTTTTGCTTTGCATGTTGCATAGTAACAAACTGTGGTTATGATGCAGATACAGATGATTTGCATGTACCATAACTGACGTGTCTCTCACCATTTCAAGCTGCTACATTAAAGCACCCCGGTCTCGAAAATGCAGAGGAGGGGAACATCACTTTGCAGCCTAAATCTTTGCTTATTCACAAGTTACATCTTCTTTTAGATATCTTAAAATGTCCACTGCATCTAAATGTGTGTCTGAAGGTAAGCGAGTGTGGCCGGCCTACCTTGCACCCAGACAGACGAGCATCTGGAACTTCCCGTCCTTGCCTATGTTTCTGGATGTGTTGTTGATGGCGCGCATGAAGCGGCAGAAGTGGCGCACTCTGGTTTGCCAGTTTTCATCTGGAGTCACCTCCCGCTGCTCCGCACTTTCAAAGTACACCTGTGACTTTTCTGTCGAAGCAAAAAATAACAATCATTTTCTCGCCCCACTTGCATGTCACTTTTCAAATCTATCAGATTCAATCTCAAACATAATTCCAGTTATCTGGCATACATGCAGAGAGGGACAGAACGTAAACGAAACGTCAAAAATCGACACATATTTGGGCTACATTATATCAACAGCTACAAAAATAAATTTGCCGTTATGTTACATTTCGTAGGTTATCCATCCAAGATACCTGTAACAATTTCGTTACACACAACAAAATTCCATGATTTTTTCAAAAACTTTCTATGATCTTTAATAATACCAGAACTTTTCACAGCCTGGAAAATTACTATAAAGATGCTTTCTAAATAATTTGCTTATGGTAATCAAGCAGTCTACGTGTCCATTTTCGGTCCTTTTTAAATGACTATGTGAAAAAGTACAGTAATTCTGTACTTTTTTAAAAAACCTAATTCCTTGTGGTAATCAGCTTCAAGTTCACTAAGAAAGCCATTTTTCTTAATAAAAAACATAGTTTCCTTGAGGCTCATGGCTGCTAATGATGGAGGCAGGAAACAAATGATCACAGGGAGGCAGTCAATAAAATTCGGTAAATAGCGTTTCAGTACTTTAAATTAATGCAATAAATATACAAATGTCAATTAGACTGCAATCTGCACAAGAAATGAAAAAAAATCTGTTGTAATAATCGTCTGCTCATAGTGATCAATTTGACCCCGACAGACAGAATCACTAAGACGTTTCCACTGTATAAGAGAGTAATGATATCAAGTCTTTACCCAAGAAGTCCCAAATGAAGACATTCTTGAAGAGTCGGGGTGATTTGAAACCGTGCTGGAAAACCTGCTCCAGAGCCCAGACGAGGCCGTACTCCCCACAGAGGAGAAGAGTCAGGCTGCCTCTCTGCGGAGAGCAAAAACAACAGAAACACTCATGCAGTCAGAGCTGATAATAAGATTGTTGTTTTCGCACAAATGAAGAACTTTCTGGATACAGTTCTTAACAGCTTCTCAGAGCCAGTTATCTAATTAAAATAACAACTTTAATTCAAAATATTGTGCTGAAAAAGAGGGTTGAGATGCAACAGTGTTTGGGACCCCGTGCAGGATATACTGTAGTACAGAAGTCTCATATGAGGATAGAAAGCCGAATATAACAACGTGTATTTACATGGTGACAAACACTACAGCAGAATCCAAAGTGCATTTCATTTCCAGACATTTTTATTCTCAAGAGGCTCCCTACGTTGTTCTGTCAGTACTGATGAGAGGTGGAGCAAAGTCTGAAGGGAATTTCCTTTGTACTTCGTCTACACAATGAATGAGTCTTAAATCCTATAATCAGCAGTCAAGTCGTAATAGGTATCTCCTTTGAATTATAATGATTATTGCAAGTCCCTTAATAAGTAACAATTAGCAGTGTTGGTGCATAATA
The DNA here is from genome assembly GCF_008729295.1 of Plectropomus leopardus. NCBI lineage: Eukaryota > Metazoa > Chordata > Actinopteri > Perciformes > Serranidae > Plectropomus > Plectropomus leopardus. The sequence goes on from NC_056463.1 coordinate 18,372,153, forward strand.
TCACTGCCTTCATGACAGAAAAGAATAAATCAAGGCCAAAACAAATGATCAAGAATAATGTCAACTTCTCAAACCAGCAAGAATGATCCTTTATTATGTTTTAGCAAAGTGAATTTCACCACAGAGCGCAGAGTTACTGAGGGGCTTGGGGACCACCAGAGCTGCTTTTCTTCATTTGTGATGAATAATAGAACTACATGTTGGGGCTCGTCTAGACTGCCGTCTCTCACCTCCTTCTCCGGTTTGTGGAAGTGCTTCACGATCCCATTGATGGCCTCTCCCACTCCCTCCTGGATCTGACCTGTGTTTAACTCTGCAGAAGAAGAAAGGCAAACAAAAATGCTGTGAGACAAAATGAAGACGCAGGGCGGACAAAGTCGAGTCCAGATTTTTATACACCGTATTTTTCATTGTGTTTGAGTTCTTTACCAGTGCTGGTATTAAGAAAAAAACTTAAAATATTAGAGAGCAGAAACAAGAGGAGTACACTGTTGTCCCATGCTTCTTCTAGATAACTGTTGAATCTTACATTGAAAGAAAAATCTAGGATACATGTTTCCGCTCATCTAGAATTAAACATACGAACCACTATCAGTTATGCCGGCCTTACACAAAATGACTTTTCAAGCAATTTCACAGTAGCAAAATAGTGACCCTGCAAGATCCCCAGACTTTGCAAAATCTTATAATGTGTGACTAAAAACTCACACTGTCTTTATATTTGAGAGGGTTTCAGACTTTAGTCTTTCCAAAGTCTTGTAGTGTATGGGAGGCATTAGGTGTTGCGACGGGTGATTTATCGTTGTGCATTTGAGTAACTTACTTGGTTTGCTGTTTGGCGAGATGGTAACAAACCTCCTCATCATCCCCGGTGACTGCTGCATTGGGGGCGTGCGGCACATCCTTTCATCATTCTCAGTGCTCGGGGTCATCAGCTCTCCCACCAGGATCCTCTCCAGACTGCCGTCATCAACACCCTTCCCCAACCACCGGCCACACGGAAACCTGCACAAACAAATGGTAAATGGTAAATGGACTATACTTGTATCGCGCTTTTCTGGTCTTATTGATCGAAGTGCATTCACACTACATGTCACGTTCACCCATTCACACACACACATTCACACACTGGTGGCCGAGGCTACCGTACAAGGTGCCACCTGCTTCACAGTAATCATTCACACACACTTACACTCCGATAGCGTGGCATCGGGAGTAATTTGGGGTTCAGTATCTTGCCCAAGGATACTTCGACATGTTGCCTAGCGGAGCCAGGGATCAAACCACTGACCTTCCGCTCAGAGGACAACCCGCTCTACCTCTGAGCCACAGCCGCCTGATTAATTAATCCGTGCAATGAATTACCGTGAGTGAATTTCTCTCTAAAGACGAGCTTACTTGTAAGTGTGCCCCGTGATCTCGTTGCGCACCACAACACACTCCACAAGCCACTTTGCGTAGAGCCCCGTGTTATCGTGACCCATCTGCACCGTGGTCAGCTTGCCCAGGTTCTGGCACTGAGAGAGAGAGAGCGAGAGAGAGAGGCATGGTGATGTCTAACATCTAAACTCAGTTACATTCACAAACACAAGACATCAGCTCATGTAGTTAAAGAGTAATATTGGCTTATTACAACTTGGTCTCGTTTTTAGAGTTTTGGTAATTCTTTATATCTAGAGTTTGGATCACAAGCACTGGTACTGTTACCTGGAAGATTTCAGCACTTCTTACTAACAGTACCTCGATTTTGAGAGAAGCAGCAGAGGCGATGTTGTAGACTACAATACAGTTCTGCTCATATGCTCCTCTATGCTTATCCTCTGTGTCTGTGCATGTGTGTCTGTTTGCTCGTCCAGCAGTGATACTAAGTCATTACAAAATAAAAGTAAAAGAAAACAGAACAGATCACAAAACTATCGTGGCACATCAGTGCTGCAAAAACAGGTTTGGCTCGCAGTGAAGCGCTTCTCCCTTCAGTCTGAAGTTGAATCTCTGCGGCTGGAGAGCACCCTACACCTCTTTTCTAAACCCTGCGTTCTCACCCGGATGAGCTCTCAGGTACCACCATTTGCTATCTGACTATAACATGAATCAACACTCGATAGTACCGCCGCAATTTGCTCTGTATCCATAAAAGCACTGAGTTTGGTATTGAACCCTTCTATGTTGAAATTATTTTTTATTTTATTTTATTTGTTTATTTGACAGGGACCGTACACAACACAGCTGTTGAGCCAGAGTTAGCTGTAAAGCTAATTTAAATGTGTGGTCCCTGGGCAGGAAGATCTAAAAACATACAAAACAAACAATAAAAAAACATGCAGGCAACTGAAATTAAGTGTCGTCCTTTGTGTGAGAGTTAACACCAACCTCAAAAGTGATCTCCAGAGTGTTTCTGGGGACCTGAAGGACTCCGGTCTCTGCCAGCTCACCAGAAACACACACCCAAGGGTTGGCTGTGAACATGGAGCCACCCAGCTTCTTACTGGGAACAACCACCACATGGTAGGGGATCACTGGAAGACAGAGAGGAGAGAAATGTCATAAGAGAAATTGGTAATTAATTGACAGCATTGTCAGGCTGTTTGGCATCAAATTAACACTCACTGATGGTCGTAAAGACATTGGTGAAACAGAAGTAGTCCACAGCATTAAAGGACAGGAGGTGGTAGAGAAACTGCTCCTTCTCATCGTCACAGCGGAGGAAGGCGTATCGCTTGTACAGTTTTCTAAACGGTGATTGATAGGAAAAGCAAAAAAAGTAATTATTATTTTTAAAACAGTTGTTTCCCAACAGCTAGACATTTTTTTAACAGTGCCGGCAGCATGACAGATGATGATAAAATACATTTCTGATAACAAACAGAGAACAAAGTGAGCTCTGTTATACAGTAAAACAAATGACGTGAGGTCACAAAGGCAGACAGAAGTCCCCCTGACCCAGTTCACCACTCAGATATCAATTATGAAATAGACTGTGAATTATTTATGCGGCGGTGGACTATCGTATGATGCACTGCAATTTCAAAAGAGTGTATGTATTATAAATGGGTAGATCACACGTCTTCATTTCAAATGAGACAGACATTCCTCCACAAACACAGACAGAAGGTGGGGATAAGAAAATGTAAGAGGGTCCAAAAATAACCAGATGTTTGAAATGTCTTTGTAAAAGTCATTGTTGTAATTAACTAAAACTGAAACTGTAGCTGACAGCCGAGTTTGGCTTTTGCTCACTTTGTCAGCTCGTGCTCTGAAAGCAGCTGCTTCAGGTGTCTGGACAGCAGCTTCTTCTCCATAGAGAGGCGGACCCAGGCTCTGGCCTTGCCCACATCTGTCTTGATCTCACTGATGTTTTGAATGTGTCTGCAAATAAAACGACAGAAGTCAGCAGAGGTTCAGATCACAAAAAGAAAAAACACAAAAGCAAACGTTTTCCTCCATTTTCATCATGTTAAAAGTTTCTCTGTGCATAGTATATATTGTACACACAGACACACACACACAGACACAGACACGCACACACACGCACACACACAGACACACACACACACCATAAATCTGTTTCTAAATTGATGACAGGCAAATGTTTAGGGCTGTTATTAACAGTTATTTTGAATCTTTTTTCCCTTTGATGAATCAATTAATTCTCAAGTCAATAAAATTTCCTAAAATAGTGAAAAATGCTTGTCACAAGTTTCACAAACCAAAGGGAGGTCCTAAAATTCCTGTTTTGTCTGACCAGCAGTCCATACATAAAGTCTTTTAATCAAAAAATTACTTTCTAGATTTTTAGTTTTTAAGTTCAATGTTTAAGTTAATCATTGCATTTAAATGTCCTTTCATAATATTTCTTTTGCACTACGTCATGATACTTTTGATGTTTTCTGCAGGGTAGTCGCTTTGTTTTCCGAATTGTGCTATGTAGAAAACTTTTTAGTGATATTAAACAGAGAAAAGCAGCATATCATCATTTTTGAAAAGACGCAAGCAGCTGATATTTGGTATTTTTAATTGATAAATGACAAATAATTATCTAAACAAGTAATTAACAAATTGTCTCAGCACTACCTCTAAATTTAAAAGAATATATGCTTTTCGTTAAATATGATATATCCCTATTCTTTAAAATCTTTTTGATAATCATAATTCTGACTTTCCCCAACACTAACCGCCCCGATAAAGAGAAACAGCTCAGTCTGCCTCTGCAGTGGCATTTGAAACCGCAGACGTGATCCCATGTCATTGCTCCGAGCCACCGTCGAGCCTCTGATGTCGAGACGCATTCCCTTCCACTCCACCTGTGCCATTACCCTCGTCTGCTAAGAGCTCCTCCTGTCTCCTCCTCTACCTTCCACCCCCCTCCCTGTCTCCACCCTCTCACCAAGTAACCCAGTTTTCTCTGCTCGTTATCTCCATGGCAACAGAGGAAAACATCTACAATATGCACTATTCTTGTTACCACTTCCTTAGAAAACAGAGGAGCGCAGATGAGAGGTGTTGCCATAATCACTAATGATGTAAAAAAATGTGAGCAAGTATGATCTTAATTCTTCATTTATAGTAAAAAATAACTGGCTGTTGACAGACAATAAGATCAATTATTAAAGCAAATTAAAGGAGGCTGCTGGTTGCATCTGTGACAGAGTGTGTTTACAATCATGGCGTCAGACGTGTGCATGCGTGTGGAGGAGGGTCAGAGCAGAGATGAGTGTCTGTGCCCTGGGATGACCCCTCCTCTCTTTCTCCGACAGACCGGCGGGGGGTCTGGTAATTAGGCTGGAAGTAACACGCTGTTACACAGACTCACTCTGCGCTGGTTATGGTAGATAACATGACGACAGTGATGGCTGCCTCCACACACACACACACACACACTCACATACTCTCTCTCACACACACACACACACACACACACACACACACACACAGAGGTGTTAAAGCACGCAGGTGTGCTGTGGGAGCTCTCGGGGTCATTGAGCAGCTTTATGATGATTCATGCATATAAATATACGGGAGAATTTGGAGCAAATTGAGGCACAAGGCTGGCTTCAGGGTCTGGGCTGGTGCTATATGTTGATTCTTCTCTCTTTCTCATTTTATGTATCATGTCTCACTGTCCAAATATAAAAAAAGGAGACAAAGCTCCCTCTGTCAGTGCTTCTATGAAAAGACCTGCCTGAGAATCTCAGATTTGCTAAATCTGAATGTTTTAAGTAGCTCTTGCAAACTCACTTTTATTAAAAGACTGTTTTATCAATGTAATCTGAAAATGTGTGTGTGTGTGTGTGAGGTTGTGTGTTGTATGTGTATGTTTCTGTTCATGTGGGAATGTTTATGAACATGTGTGTATTTTATTTCTTCCTTTGTTCTAACTATTTGGTCTTATTTCATTGCTTTGCGTTTGCCCTTTGTGAATAACTTTATAACTGCTGATTTAGTTATGTGCTATTTAAATTAACTTTATTTTACGATTATTATTATAAAATATTGAGCTCCTAATAAATGTAGCAGTGATTTACCTGAATGATCAATACAGCAGTTAGATATTGACACAAATCAAGTCTGAAAAAATAATGTTACCAGCAGAGCTTTTCTGCAGAATCACTTCCTTTTCTTGAGTAAGGCAGCGGCTAACAATTATTTTTTATTGCTGATTGATCTATCAACCATTTTCTTGATTAATTTATTAGTCGTTTGGTCTATTAAATAACAGAAAATGGTGAAAAATGTTGATTATTTTTTCCTAAAGCTCAAGATGACATCCTCAAATGTCTTGTTTTAGTCCTTAACCAAAATATAATCTGTTTAGTGTCAGAGAGAAAGTAAAGGAACTAGAAAATATTCACATTTAAAATGCTGGAATCAGAGAACGTTGAAGTTTTTTTCCACGAGCAATTACACAAACCCATTAATCAATTATCAAATTAGTTGGCAATTAATTGAATAGCTAATGGCTTAATTATTGTAGCTCTATTTTTGATTTACTTTTGTAAGAGCCTGTGAAGATAAAATCAACTAAGATTTATTATTATACATGAAGTCAAACAAGGAAGTTGAAAATCTGGGGGAAAAAAGAAGAAAGTGTCACTTTAAATAATCTAAACTGTGAAGTATCACATTTATCTTGTATTGCTATGACAAAGATGAAGAAACTCTTATTGACTGAGAAATATTTCAGTCACAGAACCAGGTCACTTAGCAACAAACCCTCAATTAAATCATAGTTTGACTGAGGAGGAAAATTCAATTAGTTGTTAAAATGCTTTCACTGACTGTGTAGAGACACCAGTGTAAGAATGTAACCCACGATAAGAAAGGCCTGCTTTTTATATGATTTCATTGGAGTTATTTAAATTATTTTGACCCCTGAATATCCTCTGAGGTTCCCCTGATGATCCATAGACTCCAGTTAGACTAATAATAATCATGAAAAGCTCTTGTTTGACAGCCTACCACACGGGGGCAGTGTTTGTCCAACGTACTTTCCTCTGATGTGACCAGCAGCTCATACAACTGTAAACCAGCTTTGGGGAAACTGGATGGAATCAAGCGAGACTTCATCCTTATATTCTGATCAGCTCAAATCTGAATAACCTCCAGTCCTCCTCACCTCATGTCCTGGATCAGGGAGACTTTGAGAGGAGGCATAGCTGATCCACCACCATCAGATTTACGTCTCTCTGTGTCATGAATGAAACCTGGAGAGGAGGGAAAAAAGGATTAAAACTCAGGGCTCGTACAGCTTAAGGAAGGTTATATTTAAGACTTTTTTTCTGCACCCTGCAGTAAAATTTAAGATCAGTTTTACAATAATAAAAGTTGAAGGAAAAAAATATATGAACCCACACCGATTACTTATAAGAGACAATTTTGCCCAAATATTTACTTAAATACATAACTTTTTTTTAGTCAGGTTAAAAGTTAGATGATCTACTTCGACAAATATTTATGTTTCTAGAGTTTAACAAGAGGAAAACAATGAACATATGTTATTAAAGTAACCCTGAAAAAGCTCATTCATTTGTCATTTAACTGGATGTGGCAAATGAGTATTGTTGATTCCTCTATCCTGAAAATACCACCAATATCCTCCCCCCAATGTATCGGCATTTTTAAGACTTTTAAATATATATTTAATACATTTCAATACCAATCAAGGCCTTCATTTCAGATTAATGAATCGAGTGCCTTTTTAAGATTTTTCAAGGATCCGTGGGAACTCTGCTCTAACTTGTTTATAAATTGTGTTCATCAGGTGATTTCAGCATTTACCTGGAGGTCCCAAACCAGCCGGAGTTGCATTTTTCTTCTCTTTGCTCTCCTGGTAATGCAGCAGATGGGACCACAAAGCAGATTTACCCTGAAAGAGAAAACTCTCATCATCTTTAGCTCTGAAAGCACTGTACGTCCACCAGCTGTGGAGGATCAATCATGTGAGATGGTGACTGCGCTGATATTGTTTTTCCTGACCTGTTTGACCTGCAGCCCGTGGCTCCAGATCCTCTCCAGCAGGTCACAGAGGCTCGCGATCAGAGTGTTCTCCTCAACACCAGTGATGCTGACCTCGCCGTGACCCAACTCCACCGCCTCCCGGCCCATCTTCTCCACCAGCATACGCTTCGTCTACAGAGGAAAACACCCACACACACACACACACACAGGTGTTACTCCATGTTCTTCTGACAAAGACATCAAACAAATATGGATTTATATTTCATGGTGTGTTTGTTAACTTGAGATTATTCAAGTTCTAGCCCTCTGAGGCTAATTGTGATTTGTCATATTGGACTTTCTAGATCAAATTGAATTTGAATTATTTGTGCAACCCCTTGGGACATGCTTTGTGGTCGAGCTACAATAAACTTTGACTTTACTAATCTGTAAAGCACTTTGGGTTGTTTCTAGGTATCAAATGTGCTATATACATAAATCTGCTTTGACTTGCCTTGCTAATCATTTTTGTGCAGCAGGAAAAATAACTTACAAACAGGAGACCAGTCTTGGTAAACATATATAGCTTGAATTTGATTTTGCACTGTTTTCCTGTTTTGCTGTTATTTCAGTGAATCAATTTACCATCCTTTATGATTACATTATGTCAAGCTTTCTGTTGTTAACTAAAACTGAAAAAATACAATTTAAGCATCTATACTTTTGCACAATTTAACATTATTGATAACTGAGAACAAAATGAAGACATTAGAAAGTTGGTCATAACCTTAAAATAATAGAGATTCTCTGATCACTTTATTTCACTGTAATATTCTGAATTCTTCTTGAAAAATGTGATGAACCTTTATTTTCAAATGACATAATAATGCAGAGATCACAGCAAACACAACAAAACGTATCAACTTCAGCACCATCAGTCGTACACAAACCTTGTTCCTGCACTCCTTCAGCAGTCCTTCAACAAATTTCCAGTTGGTCTGAGCGATGACAGAAGGTGACAGGTTGGACAGTTTGGGCTGTCTGATGGTCGTGCCCAGGTTTCTGGCTTCCTGGATGTATTTCTAGTAAGAGACGGAGAGAGTTCAGTCAGCAAACCACAAACGGAAACCAAGAAGCGCTCTCTCAGAGAAATCAACTTAGTTTAGTGGTGGGCTCACGTCACAAGAGAGACGGTTACTACAGAGGAAGAGGGAACGCTAGAAAACTAAGATCTACATAGATAAGGAGCTGCTGTACTAACACTGTGGTACATGTGCACACTTCAGCCTTCAGATGTTGAGACAGAACCCCAGAAACAGTGAAACTCATAAAAAATAAATAGTGAAAACATAAGCTGATCAGAGCAGAACTGAACTGAAATATTAGTTCTTAGAATTTTGCCTTTTTTTAAACAGATTTGATTTAACAGAATACACTAAAGCATTTTCTTACTTTAAAATCAAAGTGTGACTTGTCAATGAGAGCTCATGCTAACACGATACTGTGCAGGTTTATTTAAATATACGAGAGATGCACTGAGTGAAACCACACAACTAAGAGGACGCTCTTCAGGTAAGGCTAACAACATGTTATTGTTTTGACTTTTGCTTTATTTACCTTGCTTGCATTGCATTGTGAAGCACTTTGTAAAATTCGTTATAAAAATTGCTATATAAGGGTAGTTAATTAGGACTACACAATTAATCAAAATATTATAGAAATCAAGATTTAGGGCCAAGTGCTATGTGAAAATCACAGGAGCTGCAAATCTTTTATAAAAGTAAAATCTGTTACAACATAACCATTGCAAATGAAGCACTGTGATGCTACAGAGATACAGGGCCTACAAATCATATTCCAGACGCAAGGAAACATGCTTGTTTGGTATTGAACCCAGCAAAAATCACATTGTCATTACGTTTAAATTTTATCAAAACGAAATGCAAAATTACCATTCCCATTAAAATCGTGATTAATATTGCAATCGCAGTATCTCTCAAAATAATAGCACTATGGTATTTTTTACTTATCCAGTAGCTCTTATTACATTTGATGATTAAATGCACAGTTATAGAATAACTAATACTAATACGAATGACTCATGAATGAACTCTGATCAACACCACAAATATTTATTTAATTAATTCTAGTAGATTAAAAATAATCAGGCCTTAAATAAACATGCTAATATTTAGAAACAAATTTCTAAATAATAGTTTATGAATTTTGTTGACAACATTTGATTTTTTTTATTTTATATATATATTTTTTTTTTGAGTTCCCAAACATGATATGCTCTAGACAGCAACATGGATCATCAGATAAAGCTCAGCTGATGGTGGTGAAGGAAGCAGAGGGAAGGTCATGACCACATGGGTAGACAGATTCACGTGGCCCCAGAGTGAAGACTAAAGGCCCCCAAACTACTAACACATACCACATCCACAGTCACCGACTTTAGACAGGGCTTGAAGGACTGCGAGAGCCAGTAGTAGTCAAGAAACAGCAGGAGCTGCAGCTCCGGAAACAAACACTCTACATGCTGAGAGTGATGTGAGCGTGAGTGCAAAGAGAGGCGGAGAAAAGAGACAATGACCAAAGGTGTGAGAGGGGGGTGGAGAGCGGACAAGATGGTGAGAGCAAAGTCAAAATAAAGCAAACAGGTCATGCAAAATGAACAGAGACAACAGAGCTCAGGCAGTCAATCTGTATGAAAATGAGCTGAAGACAGAAAACACTGTGGTGACCCCTGACCTCTCTCTGGTCGTTGTCTAAATAAAGGTGCTCAGCGTGCTGCTTCTGTCGATCCCTCCTCCTCCACTGGGCGGGAGCGCTCCTCTTGGTCCATCTGTGACACAAAACAACAGACTTTTAATCAGCTTTATAAAGAAACATCACAGCAGCCAGATTAAGAGACAATATAGAGGTTTATTTCAAATAAACATAATTTACCAGGCTTTTTAGAGCTTATGGCAGGTTAAATTTAAGACTTTTTTTCTGCTTTTTGAAGTAAAATTAAAGATCAATTTTACAAAAGCTGAAGGGAAAAAACATGAACCCACATTTATTACTTGTTAGAGACAATTTTGCCCAAATATATACTTAAATATATAACTTTTTTTTCAACTTGATGGTTAGATGATGTACTTCAAAAATGATTTGGATCTTTCTAGAGTGGAACAAGAGGAAAACAATGAACTTATTATATAATAACGTATCTGCCTGGTTTGCCTTCAAAAAAATCATTTTTCATTTAATTGGATGTGGCAAATGTATACGAGTAATGTTGATTCCTCTATCCTGGTCTGTGTGACATTAAATTTGCTAAATTATTTAAAAGAAAGAAATCACTGATTTGATATTTCAAAATGCAAAGTCAAAAAAATACATTGATAATATCCTTCTCCCAATGTATCAGCATTTTTAAGACTTTTTGAAAAATTATTTAAGACATTTCAATACCAATTAAGGCCTTAATTTCAGATTAATGAATTTAATGTCTTTTAAGACTTTTTAAGGATCCGTGGGAACCCTGAATTACAACACAGTTAAGTATTATTTATGTAACAGTAATGTGAAATATTCACTTGTTGCTGGTGGGCCCAGTGGAGAGTACATCAGACTGCAGTCGAGGGAAGAAGCCCTGCTCGTAGCGTCCCTGACCGATCTTCATGTCCAGCAAGTGCGGGTGGAGGGCTGTGTGGTCGATTTTTACAACTCTCATCTCAATGGCTTTCTCTGCAGAGGAGATGTGCGAGGGGTGCGGAAGTCAGCAGCGATATTTAAAGGATGCATTAATCATTCTCATCTTGTTAGTGTGCCCAAATCACAGTGCTTTTAATATCGAGACATGAGTGAAGTGTCCTTGGCACAATGACTAATCTAAATATTACCAATTCACCTTTTAATGAGATCATCTTGTCATGGATTCAGCACGATGTCTTAATGTCTGCTCAAACAATAAATTATGTAGGACTGGTTAGAGAGAAATTATCTGGGATCCAAATAACCAAAACATGTCCTTGACAGAAAACAAGTCAATTTAGTTTTTTGTGTTATGTTTTCACCAGTAATCCAACTACGATTCTTTATTTTTCTGTCGCAAATTGTGCTGAGAAACCAGGATAACAGCGATGAAGATTTTCTAATTGCTCTTTTAAGAAACGACTGACAACAGAAGAAAGAGAGCATGCTCAAATAGAAAAAGACATTTCTTCCCAAACACCCACAGACCAAACAGAAGTGACAGAATAAAGGCTCAGAACAGATTTTCTTTTCTTTAAACAAACCAATTCAGAGTCTTCCATGAAAGCAGCTTTGGACCGTTATTTTAAAAAACCCACCCACACATGGGTTGTATAAACAAGGACACCCATGAGAAAGACAATATACCTTAAATAGATTAGCAAAAAAAAGTTAGCATATGAACAAGACAAAATTAGGGCTGGGCAACACAAAGAAAATCAAATATCACGATATTTTTGACCAAATACCTCTATATCGATAACGCCACAATATTGTGGATGACTATTGGTGCTTTCTCACAATATTTACACAGTGAGATTTTTGATAAATATTTATCTATAATGTAAATAGAATGACTAAGTGGTTAAAGTTAAATAATAGAACAGCTAGAACAGATTGATGAATTGAAAAATTTATATCACCTTAAAACCAGCACTTACAATATGATATCCAAATCTAAGAAGATGTCTAGTCTCATAATCATGAAAACATAAACAGGTCAGTCAGTTTTTCTTCTTAATGTATTTGATCTGTTGTTATACAAATACTATATTATTACTATATTATTACTGATTATTATCACTATTACTAATAATAATAATAATAATAATATTATTATTACCATTATTATTATTATTATTATTATTTATTATTATTATTATTATTATTATTATTATTTATTATTATTATTATTTATTATTATTATTATTATTATTATTATTGTGATATTAATATAATAATAATAATAATATCCTTGCATTGCCCAGCCCTACATGAAATATGTAGCCCCCAAAATGATGAAAAAGTTTTTGGGTTGTGTTTATTTTTTTTTTTAAAGTTGAGTGTCACTGTCTGAAGCTGACATTCACAGGCACAAAGATTTGATTTCCTGAAAAGACTCTATCATACCCATTTACCTGCATGCTGCAAGTTATTAGATCACCACCATAAAGTTCAGTGAGAGGGCTTTTACTTGTTAGTTACACGAGTATTACCAACACTTGTAAAAGCTGACATGTATGCAATGCATAAAGGATCTCACAGAGGACTCTTAAATTTACAGTGATAAGTAAATAACATATTTAACCTCTCCAAACTAGAATAAAACACAGTTTTAACAGTGTGTGTTCTGAGTTAAAGTAAATTGTTACTGTGCAGAAAAGTCCAAAAAAGGTCAGTCCGTCCTCTATGAGTGTACCTAAGGTAATGCATTGCACACACATTCAGAGAGCTGCCACCCGCAGGTGTCTGAAGTAACGAGAGCGAATATTACGTAGGTGCGTCTTGTCGTTCTTGAGCGCAATGGCATGAGGTCCAGGAGCGACAAAATCAGCTTTTTCATAACGCTTTTTGAGCAGGTTCTCTGCAAACAAGACAGCAATTACCAGTCTAACTAAAGAGAGCAAATGTCCGTCTGTCTGTCAGAAGTCCACACTTTCAAAATAATTCGTGACCAAGCTGTAATTTAAGGAGTTTTATAGGCAATTTAGGGTCTTCTTTTATTATATTCAAAAAAGTTTAAATGTGCTGGCTTTACACAGGGTCATATTTAAACATTACTGACGTCAATTTTCTACTGTCTCAAGTTAAGTTCTATGGTCAAACTATTCATTTTCAAACTAAAACATGTGGCTTCATCAGTGCAAACCAATCACAGCTTTCCTCCTAACACAGCGTGTCCACAGAGCTGAGGCATGCTGATAAATTTAAGTGCAATATAGTATAAAATGCTCCAAAGCCTCTTTTTATTTCTCTGATATCCACTTTCCAGGATTTTCCAGCATGGTGTTTTTTCTTACCTGCTTCTTCAATTGTCGTGCATTTCTGGTACATCGAGGTGCGCAGCGTGGGCGTGCGGACATTCAGCATGCGGATCTTATCCACACGGGAGTCAAACACCCTCAGCGTGTGCTCCTTCTCCTCATCGTCATGACAGAGGATCTTACTGTCGATGAAGGAGGCAAACATCTGCGTCTCCAAGAAACGTGACAGGAAGGGAAGGTACGGCTCTGGCTGGTCAGACAGGAAGGAGGCCTGCACGCACAAATTTAAAGGGTGGAAATCGATGTAATAAACTATGAAAAAATATGAAAAAATAACCCTCACTTTCCTGTGGTATTCATGTTACAGTTGGCAACTTCTGTCAAACCACCTCTGTGTCATTTGCTGAAACTGTCCCTATACTCTGAAAAAAGAGAAAATTTGAGAGATACTCTGTATAAAAAAAGAAAAAAAGGAGTTATGTTCCCTCAGCAAGTGTGGAAAATACTGCGAGCTCCACAAGATGCTTCAGCAAGAAGATTAACACCATCTTGAAGAGGTCAGAAATAATACTTGAGCATTTAAATTAATCAATGAAAAATAAAGTAAACAACTACTTTAAAGTAAAGCAACAACTTTAAGCATTCTAACCGTTTTTACCATGTGACTCATTTTAATTGTTTTTATCTTCTCATGAACTTTAACATTACAAATCATGAACTTCCTAACTTTCCATCGGCTTCCTTTTTATCAACAGAACGTAAGTATCATTTTGAACTCTTCATATAAAAAACATATTTTACTGTGCTGTTTAACAGTATTGTGAGAAAGTTTGTGATCCAACTGCAATGAAAATACTGACAATAGCTGACAAAAGAGCCAAACACTGGCCATCAACTAACCATCTTTTTCATTTTACAGCTCAACAATAAACTAAAATATGTTTATGAAAATGTTTAAAGTGGAAAAAGTCAATGCAGTCACAGAATCTTGATTTCTATTTGATCAGTGTGCGGCCTAGTTTGACAGCCGTTCAAAAACAGTAATTGACATAACTCACAGCAGCATTAATGACTCCTTTGCTCTGATTGGCTGTTTTCGTTCATGTGTACGCCATCAGAAGTGCGACAGAGCAAGAGTCGGCAGACTTGTGTGATTTTTCTCACAGATTCTGTCTCATGTTGTGCTGTGTGAATATAGTGACAGTTTAAGCTAGTATGTAAAAGTTACCAACTAAAGCTTTAGCAAACGTTCTGAAGCACTTTACCTTGTCAAAGTTCTGCATCTGGTCTCGGTTGGTGAACCAGGACTCTTTGTCCTGGCTCGGCTGGATGACAAAAACCTCATAGTCCGCAAACATCTGGGTGAATCTATTGGCAAAGACCTCGCGGACGTGGATGTTGAGCTCGTGCATCTTTAGCTCTTCCTCATCGCACTGAATCCGCGTGTCCTTATTGCTGCTGGCATCCTCTTTCACCTCCAGCTGATGTGAACAAGCATCCATTGACAAGAAACGGGAGACAGTGTGTGAGAAAGGCGTCAGATGAAGAAAAGCAGCAGTTTTTCATGTTATGTACATGTTATCATGGTACCTGATGAAGCAGCAGGGTTATGGGAAAGGAAGTAAAAGACATCTGTTTTGATTTATGACCCAAAGCAAACTGAAACAAGTTGTTTTTTTTAGCACATCAGTTAGTCAGCTGGATAGATGCCAGCTCTTGGGGGCTACAATAATGCAGACCAGTGGATGTGCACTTAACTGTAAAACAATCCAACCCATGGACGTGACCCGACAATTTATTCAATGGCTGTTTTATTCTCTTAAATCAAATTCGGCACTGAGTTTGAATACTGTAAAAATCAGTGATGTCTGACCTCGTGGCTGGAAAACGACACACAGACGATGAGCTAATCCGTTCATGGAAAGCTAATGCTGGCCTCTAGTGCATAAGCCGATTAGGCCGCACATACAGAGACTTTCTCTAATTATCAGCTAATTCATCCGTCTATCAGTCTTCGGAGAGAGGATTTCATCTTTCGGTTTGTAAGACACTCAAGCCAAATGAGCCTGTGCAGATGCCAACTACATCTGTTGATGTCAGTGTCTTTAAAGGGTTTCTGTCATCTAGACGGTGAGACATCGACCAGCAGACTTTCGAGGGCGGCTGGGGTAGAAGTTTTAAACTGATCAAGTCTCTTGGATGGATAAACATCTCCACACTGCTGTGAGTGGCAATGTGTGAGCTACCTGCTCTATTAACGTGTTGTCAGAAAACATTTTATGAAAAAACTTCTGTTACAAAGCAACTTCTGTTTTTTCCTTTCCTGTCCATACTAACGAAGCATGCACCCAGTCCACTGTGTGGCACTGAGGGGACTCCCTCTTTTTTTAATCGTTGTCTCTTACTGCAATGATGATAATCATTGTCATTAGTGTCCATTCTCGGTAACCGCTTATCCTTTTTGCGGTCGCAGGGGGTTGTAGAGTATCTCTCAGCATTGGACGTAGTAATGGAGCCGAAAACAATATCTGTATAAAGAGGACAGCCTCTGGAATCATCCCTGGAATCATGGGCAGGACGGGCGTGAGGTTTTGATGGCGTGTTAAGCATGCCATCCAATGTGGCAGATTTAAAACAGCTGACATCAGTTAGCGGCTAACTCAAAGAAGAAGAACAGCAGCCATAAATGTCTGCAAACAATGAGGCCTGGAGCACCTTACTCTGCGAGAGAGGATGAGATCAGCCGCCATATAAGACAGACAGCAAATGGTTGTTATTGCTATGTTATGCCTTTGTTATCGTTGCCGACATGTGTGTTTTATGTCACACTAGAAGCTAACACTGTTGTGTTAAAGGTCAGGCCTCTTTTGATTCTGTAATGTCGGCATCCCATTTAAAATCACACACACACTGGAGCAGCTTGATGCCACCATTGTTTGGTTCTGTGTAAAAATGCAAAGAAGGGACTTCATAGCAGTCTTATACTGCAAGCTTCATGTCAAAAGGGCTTATGGGGAATTTTAAAGTAGTCAGTTAACCAAACCTGCATGTCTTTGAACTGTGTTGCAATAAAACCTTTTTGTTTTTTCAGTTTATGTAGTTACACTGATTATTGTCCCATCCTTCTTCCCATCTTTGGCCCGATACATCGTTTATGCATTGTAATGAAGCTGCTAAATTTAAAGATTTATAAACTACATTTGCAAAGCTGATTTTACATTAAATGCATTCATTATTGAAACTCGAGTCTTATTCAACTATAATTTCAAAATAAGTCAATAGGATTGAGTTCCAGGCACAATCAGGTCTAATTATATATTTTTAAAGCCTATTTTTAAATTCCTGAGATGACATCATTTCTCACCTTCTCCAGGCTGACACCCGTCCTCTTGACCAGCGCCTGCAGTCTGGCAATGGTTTCATTCTCCCTCAGCAGGTATGAGTTCAGGGGCGAGGCCAGGTTGCCGTTGCGCTTGTCAGAGACCATGTCGACAGATCGGAAGCCCCGGTACTTGGCCTGGCTGTCGCTGGAGTGAATATTTCCCTCTGGGGACACGCCAAAGGACATGAGCACCTCTGAGATCTCCTGAATGAATTCTAGTTTGTTGGGAAACTGGGGCAACTCCTCTGGCAGTTCAATGAAGTGGTTGTCAATGTCCACAAAACACAAGTTGGCCTGGAAGAAGACAGGAAGGAGATAATAAACATGAAAAACACACAAAAAAAACAAATTTATTGAGCCTAACGTACAAACAAACAGGTGTAACACTAACATTATCAGTGCTAATAGTCCTATAGCTGTGCTAATGCTGACAAGTCTAACAGGTCCTAATATCACCACACGGCAAACAAAACCCTTTTTACATCACTTTAGATTTCACAGCAGACTTACCTGACAATGCCTGACAACAAATGACACTTTCTACACATAACTATTTGTGTAATGAGGGACGCAAAAAACATGGTCCTCGTGAGATAATTCATGACTGAACTAGAATTACTGCCTTAAAATTGTATGCCTCCAAAAACCAGTCAAGTTGCAAGTTCACATTGAAAAATATCCAGAAAAGTGTGTTTGCAGAACATTATCTTTATTATTATTGTCACTGTAAAGGTGACCTTTGACCTATGGGATATTAAATGTTAGCATTTCATCACAACATCCTATTAGACATTTTTTGTTAAATTTTGTCATAACTAGCATATAAATTTTCAGTTGTGGCCAAAGACATGTTTTGTGAGGTGACCTTGACCTTTGACATTTGGCCACCAAATTCTTTTGACTTCCTTGACATTATTATGACATTTTTGAGTTCAAATGAAAATTTGTGCCAAACTTTGGGCCTTCTGGAGATATTGCATTCATGAGAATGAGACAGACACAAGCTCACACTGACTGTTGACCTTTGACAGCCAAATTCTATTCAGTTCATTACTGAGTGTACAAGTGGACATTTGTGCCAAATTTGAAGAAATTCCCCAAAAGCATTTTTGCGATATCATGTTCACAAGAATAGAACATATGGATGGACAACCCGAAAACAATTCCTCCAGCCACAGCTATCGCCATCGCGAAGGCATGAAAATCAAACTGCCCTGACAATGTTCTGACTGTAATTAAAGCAGGCAATATATAGTGAGCTTGTTGAAAAATAAAGACAAGGAGGGACTTACTTATTAAATAAAATCCAAATAATCTTTTCTTATATTTTTGCACTGGATATGTAACAACCTTGTAATGAATGAAAGCAAGTGCACAGAGGCAGAGGTTGATTTTCAGTCTGTTTAGCAGTGGGACACATAGATGTACAGTTCCGTTCACATCTCTCAGTACTTTATAGACTAAGAGGAAAATATTACAACAGTTAATTCAGCACTAATTTACCACTACTTGGAAAAATCAACTTTGCATAACATAAAATAATCAAACAGACTGAATGAGGAGTGTAAACTCAGTATTAGAAGACACTGCAGTGTGTTTGTACCTCCTGTGGCAGCTCTAGCTTGGTGCGGTCATCTTGTCCATTGGAGTGGAGGCCCATGAGATATGGCACGGGAGCATCCAGGAAGTGGAGGAGGGAGGCGGGCAGAATGGGAACGTACACGTGCTGCCACTGGAAGGGGAACATTAAGGCTGTGATGCTCTCTGCCACCGTCATCAGCCTCTGGTAATCTGTTTCACACACACAGAAAGAGGAGAACAGTGGTGAAGGACCAGCCATAACCATGTTTAAGATAAGTGCCAGCAGTATGTCCTGCACAGACCATGTGATCACTTTAAAGCACTGGTGATTGTTACATGATCACTTGTGCTCCAGCATTTTCTCCTGACCACACATTATCAAAATCACTACACACAAATGCCTGTTCAACGACATCATAAGTGATAAAATTCAACATTTACTGGACAAAAGTAGAGAATAAAAAACCAACAGGGAGGAAATCTGTTGTTGTACTGCTCATGATGGGCAGTCTTTATAACATCTTAAAATTATTCTAAATCCTGAGGCTTCATGAACCCAACATATTAAAAGCAAAGATAAATTTGCCTAAAATGTTTTATTTATAGCACACAAGGTTAATGATAATTTCATGATGATGATGATCAATTAAGTTTTTAATTTTAAGGTTTTTTTGTTTGTTTTTCAAAAAAGTAAAATATATCATGAACCCAACATATCATAAGCAAATATAAATTGGCCTATTTGCAATTTTTTATTTATTTGCTGGAAACGACGTTTATGATGGGCTAACTGTTACCCGTGAATCCTGGTGCAATCATGTTAGCCAGCTGATGCTAAATCCCTGTGCAGGGAGGCAAACTGGTTAGCTAACAGTTATTTACTATTAAAACATATTTTCAAATTAGCTGTGTTATTTTCTAAAGTACATGGCTAATCTCGTGAGCCACAATAGATCGTTTTGTAACTTTTCAAGACAGTTAAACACTGTCCACCTCAGAAACAAGCATGATGTATAAATATGTGAATCTGACAATAATTATTATTCTAAAAGCTTTGTATCTCATGTACCATATAAGGGTGTGTTTTTACATGGCAGTGGGGGCTGACCCACATGTCACTGTAGACCCGGTTTATAGTATGCAGCTAAATTTTGTAAAATTACAGGGGTCCCTGCTCTGTATCTCTTTCAGCAAAGGAGTCCTTAGCCAAAAAAACATCAATGACCTCAGTTCTGAACTACTGAAGTGAATTTTTTTTACACAAATTCCTGGAAGTAAAATAAAAGGAAAAGAGGTTGCACAACAATTTTCCCATATTTGAATCACCAAAAGGTACTGGGCTTCACTGCCTTTGCCTGATAAATGTTTATTCCTCCTCTTGGGCCAGTAAACAGCATATGACAGTGGAGTTGTGCAACATGACTGCCTGTTATTTAAATGGGATTACATTGTTTATGCCTTAGTTATTCTGCTGAAGGAAGTCACCTGCTACAATATCGTGCATTGGCTGGGGCTAAAAGCACAGCATGAGTGAAAGTCTGAAGCTGCAGAAAGTAGTGCAGCAGCAGTTTTCTGCAGTAGAGCAGTGTGGAGACAAAGTAGACTTACATGACATGACAAAAGGAAACACCCCACCCTATGACAGTGCTAATGCTGTTGTAGGGTTGTCTTTGTCATTATCTGTTCTGTAAATATGGGAGTGGAGTGGAGATCAATGACCAACCTTAAAGGAATTGTGGTAATGAGACACAAGCTTTGTCCAAATTTAGGGAGGGGATCTTCAGGGACCAGCTGTTCAGCCAACAAATTAGAATTTTCAGAATGACCCAGATTTGGAAATCCCACGTTTTGCTATTTAGGATACCAATTAACCCTGATTCTAATACTAAAGGAATCTTATTTTACTCTTGTTTATTCAAAGCCAATTCGGATTGGATCATCCTAAACCAGATACAAACTTCTAAAGATTACCAAATCTGAATAACCAGCACTCTTAATGGGACTATATATCACAATGCAGACCCTCCGCCAACAAACTACAAATACATAACATACAGAACACAGTGTCAATACAGAACATAGCTCTAAGTAACTTCAAATATTTTTTGTTTGATTTTTACAGCTATTTGGGGAATACATTTATTTTACTTTTTCTTTAATCATTATCATACTTAAAGTCTTAATAGGTAGCACAATGCCTAATTTATATAATTTATCAAAGTGACTGTTACACAACCATGTGCAAAATATTAATAAATACATTATTATATATTATATTATTATAAATATATTTACTAATATTCTATCGGGATTAGGATAACTCCGGTTTTCTTTTTTTTATTCAAGATCCTGCTAAAAAGTTTTGAACAACACATACAAAAAATTTGATCCAGATAAAAATCAAGACTGGATAACATTAAATCCTTTTTTGCCTTAAAAAAAAAAACATTTTCAAGATTTGATCCAATCCCCCAACCGAAATCCAATCAGATTACTGACTAACTGAGCCCTGAAGTCCACATTTGTAGACCAAATGTGCCGCAGTAAGTCCTAAAAAGAGTCCTGGAAATGCACCAAGACATTTTTTCAATTCTCAACTGCACCATTAGTTTTGGTCTTGTGAGGCTACACTTCCATCTCAGATTAGATGGTATTTGAGGAGGAAGTCCTCTTAAGGACACATGTGGCCTGCATCCTTTAGAGGATTCAGACTGAGAACAGTGACACAGCTACAGTCAGCTGACCCTCTGGCTGACGTTAAATTCCTTTGTCATGACTCCACACATGCAGCAACACTCCTTCATGCTCAGCGCTGCCTTACATGCTGCAAATATGTGTCCAGTCCTCCTCATCTGCATTCCTGCTCAATGCTGTTGACACCTACTGTACACTCAGCAGCAGCTCTGCCTCTCCTCTTATGGTGCCAAAATAAATGCCATTCCTTCATTTGGTCATGTGCTGGTCCACGAGAAGAGTCTCTCACCCCAGCTTGGGCCTCCCCCTCACCCCCACTTCTCAGCAGACTTCCTCTCCCAGAACGGGGACAAGAATACTAACATCACCCGTCTGCTCGTAAACTAGGCCACCATAGCAAGAAAAACAAGAAGCCACTTTAACTCAGGTCACAGAGGGTCGAGTACCGTTGCTTATATAAACAGATAAATCCTAAGAATATTTTCTGGGTGTTCACACGAAGAACTGGTAGCAGTTTGGACTTGAAGTGATTACATACTGAGAGCAAAATGATGCAGGACAGAAGGCTAAAAATACACTGAAGAAGTGAAACTGCTGCAGATCTTTTTCTGTTATTCTGATCAAACGACTACTTTGACAAAATGTGTTCTGTATTTGCTTTAACAGCCTCAGTTTGTACCATGGCAATAACCACGGTTACTTACTGTTTTTGATCAATTAATGATATAATCTTGTCAAATCTAAATCTTGTTATTAAAAGTGAATGGGAAAGTGATGTGTGATGTGTGTTTCTTCAGAGGCGCGTAGTCCTGCTTTCTGTCTATTTCCAACATCAGTAGCTTAACCAGAAATGCAAGTAAAGATTATTTTAATCAATTATTTATCTGCTAATTGTTTTCTTGATTAATCAATGAATAGTGGGGCTGCAATGATTAATTAATCAATCGATTACTCGTCATCTATCAAATAAACTGCAAACTAATTTGTTGATCAGTTGATCTGTTTGAGTAAAAGGAAAAAAAATGTTAAAATCTTTTGATTCTGGCTTCTAAAAGGTAATTTGTTTTTGGTTTCTTTACTCCTTCTCGACAGCAAACTGAATTTTTTTGGGTTGTGGACAAAACAAGACATTTGAGGATGTCATCTTAGGCCTTGGGAAATGGTGATCGACTTTATTAACCATTTCCTGACATTTTATAGACCAAACAACTAATTAATAATCGAAAAAATAATCAACGGATTAACTGGCAATGAAAGTAATCGTTAGTTGCACAATGAAAATAATCGTTTGTTACAACCTTGAAGTAGAGTCACAATGGTGATACAGTGATACATTGTAATGCACAAGTCTGTGTGTAAATTTATGACAAGCAAATGTTTAAGGCAGATATCAATTATTAATTTTTTTGATGAACTGATAAATTCTCGAGTCTATGAAATGTTGTAAAACCGTAAAAAAAACGCCTGTCACAAGTTTTCAGAACTTGAGAACTAGTGAGATCCTAAAATTCCTTTTGAAAATAATCAATAGTTGCAGTCCGAATGAATAGTTTGATCTTCAAAAAGTCAGAAAGTGGTAAATAATACAATTTAGTTATTGCAGCCTAACAAAAAAAATAAAAATAAAACTCAATGTCCTCAGACTAAAATGCAAATTGATAATAGGAGGCTGAGATGTTGTAAAAAAAACTGTTTTGGATTCACAAAAGTACATCTGCTAGTGAAAGAAACATTGGCGTAATATTATATTGCAATTTCCTGATATACAAAAAGCAAAACGTCTGTGCACGGCTTTAAGACAAACTTGATTCTGTGTCGTAAAGCTGAGGCCAAACACACTCTGTGCTGACATAAGTCCAGCTTCAGATATGTGCTTTTAAACTTAATTTTAGATGCAGCATATCTGTGGCTCAAATGTGCGTTGTGTAACTGCAACATCCTCCGTTCAGATCTCCCTCTCCCCTCATCTACCCTGTCACTCTCGACTGCACAAAGCATATAAAGAAAGAGAGTGAATTAACAAAAAGAAATAACAGCTTAATAGTTGGGTGTCACAAATGACTGACACATGATGAGCTTCCGGTTTGAGGAGGACGGGAGAAGCAGCAGACAGTATTTGAGCATCTTACGGCTTCATGGAAGAAATACTGGCCTTTTTTTATTTACTTTAAAACAGTTATGAATTCCAGTGCTATTTTTAGTACGAAACACACTCAGTTGTCTCCTTATTTGCAGACTCTCTCTTCAGTGTGTGTGAGTGTGTGTGTGTGTCTGTGAGTCTGTGTGTGTGTGTGTGTGTGTGTGTGTGTGTGTGTGTGTGTGTGTGTGTGTGTGTGTGTGGAGTCTTTTCCTAACAACCCCTCATTTCTTCTCAGTGGAGAATTGCCAGGGCTTAACTCTACACAACACCCTTCACACGTTCTGCAGTGATGAGCCTCATGGGAGGGCGGAAAAAAAAAGGCATGATGTCACTTCCAACCAATAATAATCATCCTGCATCACTGCCATCCTCCCTGTCTCCTGGTTGCATAGCAACACCACAGCTTTCCCCCCCCTTAAAAGCCCCCACCCCCCTATCTCCGGCCCCTGGCGTTTTGTAAACCATTTGCCTCCCTTGCCAGTGTAATGGATCCAATCACCACACCAGACCCAGCATCCTTAAATGATTTCCTTGTTTCTCCTGACACACACGCGCGCACACACACACACACACACACAGTCTCCCAAATGGCGAACAATTACATGAATGCCCCCTTTTCTACGATACTATTATGTTTAGAAAAGGATAGGAAAAGGATTATTTTAATCGTTCCCAAGCAATTACAACTAATGAACACAAACGCAAACAGGGATCAGGCTGTCTACATTTTGGGACTGCCAAAGGGTTTTTTTTAAGTCAAGCTCCTGTAAAATTAAGTAACTGGTTGTCAGACTCCTGCTGTGTGTTTTGCTAAAAAGATGTATCACAAAGGATCACCAAAAAAGGTCTGCATGGCCTAACAGCTCAAATGTTCTCACAACACAAACCTCACACACACACACACAGACACACACAAATACATGTGAGTCCTGGTAGAAGGAGCTGTCTGTGAGGGGGTGAGGGGGACTAACATTTACACAGGCTGTTACTCACACTGCATCACTTTAATGGAAACACTCAGCAGGTTATGTAATCTCTTGGATAATAGTTACACCATGCATATCAAACATGTGTTGTGGTCTAAAGGTCATGGCTTTTGTTCCTATACAACAGATCCAGACAGTTTAAATCCTAAAACCTGTAAAGTGAGCCATTAAGTGCCTCTGGGATGTCGTTTTACTGTAGGCCTTTGCAGAAGTTAGCGTTGCCCTGGTTCTCTCATCAAAAAGCCAGTGGGATATTTCAATTGGATTTTGGATCATTCCAGAAAATAGTCTTGGTGACAAAGAAACATTTATGGTACTTACACATTTTGTTCAGCAGGATAATGTTCACAAATGAACATCACTTTTATGATTTACAAAGCCTAAATATAATCGCCAGAATCAAAAAGCTAAAGTTAGGCTAGAAACAAACTGTACTTCAATCTCATGACTTAGTGTTGCCACTACAGTGAGTGTAACGCTGTGTTCTGTGCTGCTCAACATGATGTCGTTCTGTAGTTTTATTTAGTCACTTGTTAGTAACCTCCTTTTTCAAAACACAAAAAAGCTTTAAAATTCACGAGTCGACTATATAGTGAAGTATTTCATGTTGTAAAGCTAAATGTGAGTCTCTTAAGCCCGTGTCAACCACAGACCTTATTTTAGACCAGACCTAACCGAAAACCCACTCAAAAAACCCATAGACCATTCTTGGGGCACCCTTAGAGCTGGATTATAGAGCAACAGTAGCGATGAAAAGGTGCAATGTTTCCTATTTTTAGTGTACTTTTTTTCTTTATCTACGATCGTGGTTGAAACAGAACAGGAAAGCGATGCTGCACTAAGAGCTCAACTCTTATAATAGTTTTGTTTCAGCAACATTAGACTACAATGAGTTATGGTCTTTCTTTCGTGCCTCGTTGAATTACATAATATACAAAGTATGCAACTAACCCGGAAATCAACAAAGCTGTTCCTGAATAATACTTCTCTCAAAGACACTAAAGAATCACATGGCCTCACAATCTTAATTAACCGCTGTTAGATGAGTTAGATGATGCATGATTCTTCCTTTTTTTTTTAACACTTCAAAAAAACATGTACAGTGTTCATAAACTATATCCAGACGCAACAGAATTTGATTGTAAGCCTAACTATTTGTCTATTTTTTTTTTTAAACATGTAATGTGAGAAAGATGCATAGCTACTTGAAATCAAAGCACACTAATGTGACAGGATGCTAAAGGTCACATAAAAACGCTGAGTGTAACAAAAGCCGGATGAATACTTACGCTGTGAGTAGAGCAGTATCTGCATCTCGAGGAGGGCACAGGTGAACAGCTGGAGAACATTCTCCACCCCCAGCAAATTAATCATTTCACCGATGGAAAAGTCAAAGAGAGGCAGCTCAGATGTGCTCGGCCTCTGGCACACCACAGGCCCATACACGCCTGAGAACTTGAGGGAGCGCCCGGAGGGTGGCAGGGGCACCTCATAGAGGATGTTGTAGATGAAGCTCTCCAGCGGGAGGGGCGGGGGCTGGGGGGATGAGACGGCCTGGTGAAGCTGCTGTAGAACCTTCCTGCAGGCCTGAGGGAACGCCATGGGTGTTATCAGGCAGATGCACTTTGACACGTACAGCGTGTCCCGACTGATGTCATATGAGTTGAAGCGCTGCAGGCGGGAGATGGCGGGCGCAGCGTGGAGCATGGGACGAGTCTGAGAAAGTTGGTGTCGCTGGTCCTCGGGTCCCGGTGGCGAGGTGGGAGTGTGCAAGATATCATACTGCTCTGCATTGTGCATGTGGTAAAGAGTCTGCATTGCACTACAGATCTGTTTACTGGTCACCTCCTCGAAGAAAGTGAGGGCAAAGCCGTAGGTCCGAGAGCCGTCCTCTCTGGTGATGATAAAGGAGTGGAACTGAGGCTCCCGGGAATCCACCTGCGTCCTGAACGACAGACCCTTTGGCATACAGAGCTGTGAGAGGACAGACAGAGGAGGAATCAGGGCATTGAAGAAAATGACAATATTAGGGAACATCAGACTAAATCCAAACCTAATGGAAATAAAATTTTAAAAAATCCTCAAATTGAAAGAAATTAGGCAATTTGGAATGAATGATAATTATAAGAAAAACTACATTTATAATTATCACATATGTTTGAAATTATGTTACAGAATAATTAGATTTTTTAACTACATTTTTTCATTTCTTTGTTGTTCTTTCTTTTAATTTTTATTTTTTTAATTACTTATTGTCCGTTATTTTTCTTGTACTTTTTTACTAATTTCTTGCTAATTTTCGGGGGTAATTTCTTGCCTTTTTTTTTTTTTAAAGAAATCTAGCCAATTTGCTCATGTTTTAAAAAGTAGAAGCCACAGCTAAACAATGGGGCAATCGGGCAAACTGTTTATTTGCTTTCTTCCTGAGAGTTAGATGAGAGGAGCAGGGAGTACAAAGGTGGAGTCCAAAAGATGACTAACCTAGCTTTCCATAAGGACTGGAAAAGCAGAGGAAACAGCTGGCCTGGCTTCATCCAAAGTACAAAATAATGTCTCCTTTAAAACTCTCTGACATAGTGGATCTAGTTCGTCTGACAACAATACTTTACAAAAAGTGTTTAAAAATTACATTTTGAGATTTTAGAGCAGGGTTGACCAAATTGTTTCCCTTGGAGGGCCAAAACTAAACCTTAAAGAAGGGTCGCAGACCAAAAGCAAACACCCAGTCCGCTGTATTGTATTCTTAAGATGCAAAAAGTTAATGAGGATCCCAAGTTCAAATCAGTGTGCCACTCTGTGCATTTCCATTTTTTCATTTTTTCTTACCTCACTCAAACTGACTTAGTGCACAAAGCCTCACACTGTCCACTAGGATAAAGCTATAAAAATAATAATACTTAAGAGATTCTAAATATTTGGAGAGCATTTTTACCTCACAAAAAAAATTAAAAAGCATAAATAATTTGTGTTATACATTTTTTTAGTACCCTAATTTAAAAAAGAATGCTCAAAACATCTGGTGGACCAAATCGAACCTTACGGCAGACTAACCTAAAGTGAGCTTTAGAAGTGCTTTTAGGTATATTTTACCTTTGGACAGAGCCAGGTTAACCATTTGTACCTGATTTTGTTTTTTATGCTACACTAAGTGTTCTGACTCTAGCACCATACTCTGACATGAGAGTGCTGTCAATCCTCTCATCTGACTCATGGAAAAGAGGCATATTTCCCAAAAGGTTAAACCATTCCCTTATTGATTCCAAGCAAGCTAACAAAACAATTTACTTATGCTAATCATATTAGTATAGAAAAAAATATGTTAAATTTGTGATTCTTATTTAAAACCTATCTCCTAGCCATGCTGTTAATCTTAAAGTATATGAGGAAAATGTTATGACTGTATTGATCATACCATGCCAACTGCATCCTGGTCAAATGGATTCCACTCGACATTATCTGGATAATGTGCTAGAACTTTGGATTTAAAGGTTCTCCGCAATGGACTCTGCTCAAAATTCTCACCTGAAAATGAAACAACAGAGAGAAAGAAAGAGAAAAATGACAAAAAACAAAAAGGAGACAAACAGTTAGCATGTTTTCAGATGTACACGAAGGAGCAGAAGAACATTTTGATCAGAAGCAAGTTTAAAGTGCCAGGCGCGACTCCGGAGGAAAGAGCAAGTCAGCATATTTGTCTTGAGAGGAAGATTGTATTGCATCATATAAAGCTGTCATCTGCATCCTGTTTTAGAAAGTAAACAAAATAAAATATTCAAAGAGGAAGCATGTCATATTTCAAAATGTGTAATTTACTTTGAGGATCTTAATGCTTCCAGACAGCTTTAATGACAATACAAAGGGACACACAAAATAATCAATCATAGAAAGCACAAATTGAGTTGATTTGAACCCAGAGTAAAGCAGAAGTGATGCACACACCAAGGCAAGACTGAAAAGTCATTCAGAGTGTGGGGAGAGAGTAAACATTGACCAAGCAATGCCAGTGCAGGCAGCACTGGATTTGAGTGTGTGTGAGAGAAACAGAAGCAGTGATTGTCAAAAATCAGCTCATTGTTCAGCTGCTGCTGAAGGATGTGAGGGAGGAGGGGAGGAGATAAACCAAGAGGAGAGAAATCCGGGTGTGCAAAACAGAAAGTGCCCACACCTGTGCAGAAAACAACTGTGAAAACTCAGAATTTGAGGTAAAAAAAAGTAAGCTGCTAAGTAAAAAAAAAAAAAAAAAAAAAAAAAAAGAAAAAGTGTGCCGGGTTAAAGGTTGAAGGGTTAAAGCTGAGCTCAGGTTAAGAGGGGGAGGAGTGTGTGTGGTGGGAGGGTTACCTTCATTTGCCCCCGCCAAATTTCCTCTGGCCCCATCTCTGAATTTAGTAGCCTCTATATACTGGCATAGAGCTACACAACAAATAAAACAAAAATATAATTAAAAGCCTGGTTCTGGATGGGCAGTGCATCACTACTCAGTTTGTGCAAACACATCCTGACAGCTGTGCTCTCAAAGCTCTGCTCTGAGAACAAGCTGCACACAGACACATTATGGTGTCTCTGTCAGGTGGGTATGCTAATTCAAGCCAGCTGGTGGAGTTATGATACAAGGATACAGCATTTCTGTGTGTTGTTTTTCCCTGTTCTTCTAGAGATCATGCAAATCCATACTGCTCTGTATGGATTATATTCTCAGCACAGAGTCTTCTCACACATGCGCGCAGCTCTGTGAGGCTGTATTTAAACTCTGCGGTGCCTGGAGCTAAATGCTAATGTCAGCATGCTAACATGCCACAGTGAAAAGGCTAACATGCTGATGTTTTACAGGTGTAATGTTTAGGGTTTCCACACATTTCCATTGACCAAAATTTCAAAAACTTTTAATGATTTTTTCAAGGACCCCTATCAAAATGTCCACGACTGTTCACATTGTGTAACATGAACATTGCTCCGAATAAAAAGTGCCATACAATATAAAAATAGTAGTGGCCCACTGAATAACATGATCCTACATGTTAATCCCACTGTCACAACACTGTTTTTCTCTTATTCAGAAATATCAGATTCAAACTCTGGTTAAACATTATTCCAGATAGCACACATGAAGGGAGAGACGGAACTGTCAAATGTCAGAAAATGAAGAAACGTACATGATGGTAGGGATGCATGATATTATCGGCACATCATTGGTTTCAGCAGATATTGGCTTTAAAATCAAATACTGGAATCGGCAAGCAATGCGGATTTAATGCCAATATGACAAATTGCTATTTCTGTTTTTTTTTTTAATTTTGGCAGAGTGAACATGTACAAAAATCAACCATAACTTACAGTATTTTTATTGTTTTGCACATTAAAATGAAACCGCCAATGAAAAGCATTGAATTACATATCTCCATCTGCTGGTGGGCCATCATGATAACAATATGCAGAATATGATGTTAATTCCACTACAGAAGAGACATGATGATCACTAAAATTAAGTAGGGAAAAAGTGGATGTACCAGTATAAGCCAAATGAGTTGTTACATATTGGCCTATCAGATATTGGCAAAAAAAACCCAATATCATGCATCCCTACTCGATGGTAAACAAATTGCTGTCACATGGACACATTAAAGCTACAATACGTCAACAGCTACAGAACTTACATTTGACATTATGTTACATTGTGAGAGGTTATCCACAGGATATTAATGTAACTAACTTCAGTACACCCAACAAAATTCTATGACTTTTTCAAATCTTTCAAGATTTTTTCTAATCCCGTGACTTTCCAAGGCCTGGATTACAAGATTGTGAAATTCTATGACTTTGCCAGGTTTTCCATGACCATGAGAACCTTGAATGTTTAGCATTTTCACCAAATTTTATACTGCCTGTTTAACACAGGGATATTGCGCCATTTTTGCCGCCTCACCTTTCTGTATAAAAGGTACCCTCATAGAATGGGAAGACAGTTGAGTAGAGTTGTCTCATCTTTGAGCCAGGAACTCATGTAGTAACAGTGCCGAAACTGTGTTTATGTAAAAATGTCAGGTGGTAGGAGGGGATTATGGGTGTTAATTCTGAAGTTTTGACAGTGTGTTATGTGTGACTCGCTGCCAGGAGATTTATAAAGTAGCAGATAGCAGTTAGCAGCTAACTTAAAAGGTCCGAGGCCTCCTTACCCTCTGAGCAGAGGACGACAACAGTCAGACAACAACGCCATATAGTGGGGACAGTAAATGATTGTTATTGCCATGTTCGACCATTGTTATTGGTTAAAAAGCAATGCCGAGGGATATCTTTTATGCCACACTAGAGGTACACATTGTTGTGTTAAACATCACACTCGCCATGCCTCTTCTGATTCTTTGAAGCTGGCATGCTATCTATAATCACACGCTGGAGCGTCATAATGATGCCATTGTTTGGCTCTGTGCAAACATGCAAAGGCAGCGCAAAGAAGGGACTTTGTGGCACTCCTATGGCACTGTCTCTAAGTAAAAAGGGCTAATAAAGAAAAATATGCAAGTCATGAATGATCCTTCATCATTTACCAGATGGCATGTAAAGCACAAATATTTTATAAAGAAATTATGTGACAGCTCAATAAATGTCAGCATTTTGTCCCTTTAACCTCATGCAGACTCTGTGGCAGATCTAACATGCGTATCCCATCAGTAGACTGTCATGAGGTTTACTGTGTGAATGGCTGCTCTTGTGTTGCAGACTTACTGGCCCTGGAGCTGTTACATTATCTAACATTTGAAATAAAAAAACATCCTTTATGCAACCAGGCAATGCCTTTTACTGTTTTCTCTTCATGCATGACACAGAAAACAGTCCTGCCGGCAGAAACACACATTCATGCAGCATGTCAAAGCCAAATGCGAGCTGCATGACACACACTATCAACTCTTATCTAGTCTGAAAGTAAAGGCACTCTCAGGCTGATGTGGCCTACGTAGTTAGAGGTGAGGAAAATCCATTTTCACCACACTTATAATATGACTCAATGGTGACACATAGAAAGTGACAAAAATGACAACTCTTTCCACCCCCTTCCTTGATGATTACATTAATTCACTCTGTTGTATCTGTTTGAACAAGACAAGTTTTATCTAGGAATGCATTTACTGAGAATCCTAGTCAAAGGACTGAGTGGTTTAATCAGCTGGTTACTTTTGTATACAAACTGCCCACAGACGATAAACCAGGCCAGGAATGTAAAATGAAGCCTCATTCCCACTGCACAAAAACCCGCTAATACCCGCTAACATCTGGCTTTTTAATGCAGTGGGAATGTGTACAGTCTGCATTCACACCCGGGTCAAATGACTCTGCAGCAGAGATAGTTTTTTATCACCGATCAGCATCGATGGGAACGCAACACCCAGGTAAAGGCGGTAATTTCAGCTCTTTAACTCGAGATGCAATGACGTGCCGTCACTAATTATTGTCTGTGTCCACCTAAACAACACTAAAACACCCATCCAAATACATCTGCACCGAGTTTGAAAGGGGGACTTCATAAGAGATAAATAAGAGAAGAAACCACTGAAAAGTTTTCAAAGACCTCCGTTTCTGCCGCTGTCTACAAGACAATGCACACACACACGCCAGCTGACAGAAAGTCAGACTCGCTCTCCTGCCGTAAATTCAGTGTCAGTAGGACAAACTTTTGTTCACCTGCTAACTGCGGTGGGAATGAGGTATTAGAGGTCAGCAACCAAAGATAAATCAGACTGTGAGATTATTAAGAATCACACATTACATTTAAGGGGTAATTTTTAAAAAAAATGTTTAACCCTTTGAAGCCTGTATTGAAATCTTTTTTTAGCTGCATTAGTATGCCTTTCACCTTTGAACCTGTCTCACAAATTGCAAGGCAATAGATTTAGAAAATATATATTTTTTTAAAGTTAAGGGAAAATGTCCAGAGAATTATAATAGAACTATATTTATAATTATCAGAATTACGTAATTTTATTTTTTAGACAAAAAATGACATTTTTTAAGCAGTTTTTGAATAATTTTTGAGTTTTGTTTTTTTTCATTATCTGTTTAGTTTGGGATTTTTTGTTCTGATTTTCAGGTAATTTCCTTCTACTTTTTTTTTTACTAATTTATTGCTAATTTTTGAGTCATAATTTTTTTATTTAATTTCTTTAAGTTTCATATTGTCTTCTTGCCATGTTTTTGTGAGAAATCAAGCCAATATGCCCAGGTTTCAAGGGGTTAAAGAGGATAAGAAATGCTTTAAACCTAAACTGAACTTCTGTTACTCATGAGCAAGTATGTGTAGGCTCAAATAGCGAGACGGAAAGTGAAAACAGACGTAGAGATGTCGTGACGGAAGCAGTAGTAAGCTGGAGGAGACGGGTTGCTTAACTTAACCACTCGCCTCAGTTATTATTATTTTTTCAAGTAATCAGAGTCTCATGTGTCGTGGCTAATGGTAATGTTAGATGTGCACAAAACACAGTCTGCACACAGCAGGTGTCTTCACTACCACAGCAAAGTTTCCTGATTTATAAAATCATAAGGTAATTATCACAGCATGTGCTAGACACAACTTTCAAGACAAAGGTACAAAACATTCCTGTCTAACTTGCAAAATAAGGAGAGCATAACACAATGTTTACAAAGATTACATCCATACACATTTACTAAATGATAACAATAACTTCAGAAAGATTGCCTTCGTGTTGCAGCGCAGTTTGACAGGACCGTTGTGGTTATCTCTCAGAGAACACAAGACACTGAGGTTTGTCGCCTTCTTTGAAAGACGACAAACCTCATCATCTGCTACCGGGACAACTATCACAAGTTACTAGCAGAGGCGTTATGTGTGGTGTGTGTCGAATAATTTCACCTAGACTTAAGATAAAAGAGGAAAATGGAAAATGAAAAGAGAATATGTCATAATTATGATCACGGTTTCATACTACACATAATAATAACAGGTTTTTTAAAAATATTTTTGGGGGCATTTTTATGCCTTTGTTCGAAACCATAGACAGGAAATGAAGGAGAGAAAAGCAACAAAGGTCCACAGCAGGAACCAATCTAGGCTATGATTAAATGTTAAAATGAGAAAGGGCACTAAAAAGGATACTGGATATTGAAATGACAAATGGGTGTTGTAAAACGGACACTGAAAACTCAAGAAATGGAAAATGTTGTAATTGCTAAAATTACATCAAAAGCCTAAATTGAAGAATGTAATAAAAAAGAAAGATCTCATAAAAGAAGATGCTGGACAATTGGGAAAAAAAATACTATGAGGAGGTTATAGCAAACATATTCCCCATTAATTTTAAATCTGGTAAAATAATCCTCCAAAAATATGTGAGACAGCAATAACCAACAACAACAATAATAATAATAATAATAATAATAATAATAATAATAATAATAATAATAATAATAATAATAATAAACAAATAAATAAATAATAAAAAGTTAAAAAATAAAAACAAAAAATGACCCGAAGGTCTTAAAACGAATGTATTTTTTCTGTAACATAATTTTAAATATATATGAAAAATAAAGAGTTTTCTGGACATTTTTCCCTAGATTTTTGATAAAATCTAATAATCCCCCCCAGCTGATTAACAGGCAATTTTCTTGTCACCTTTGATTTATTTTTTGCAGTTTGCAGGACTTTCTCGTTAAGTTACTCATTATCTTTTCTCCCATGTTTTCTTAGGAAATCAAACAAATTGTCTCTGCTTTGAGAAGTTAAAATGCTCATCAAGGTATCCGACCACAGTAGCTCAAGCGCAGTCGGCTCAGACTACACAGACAGGTATTCCTTCTCTCAACCGTCTTCACCTGGTAATTAGTGATAATTACACGCTGACTGCCTCACCTGAGAAACACACTCACCAAAATGATCACAAACAAGCTCCAGTGTAAACTTTTTCTTGATTTGTCATATTAGCAAACCCAAACAAATGGACGGTGGTGCCGTGTGAGTGTCGACCGGTAGCTGTGGGAGTAGAACGTCACCGAGTTCTGGCTCCTCACCGTTCTGCCTCATCCTGTAAGCCAGGGACCACCCACAGATCTGCAGCCCTCCTGTGCTCGCACACCATCACACCTACTGTAGCACGGCCCACTAGGCTCTGACATAAAGGGATGTACCTCTCTGACTAGAAAGCTATACCCCAGCACGACTCGACTTGACTGCCCTCAGCACAACTCGGTGAAGGCGCTGCTAACGCTTCAAAATAGCTCGGCAGCGAAAACATCAACACTTGTTCACCCAGAGGACCAGGCGCTGACAGGACACGATAGCTCACTCTCAGCTTAAACTCACAGCTTTCACTGCTTGTACTACAAACGGAGACAATATGTTTGGGGTTTTTTTTTTAAATAAAAGGATCAAATTCCACAAATAGTTTCTCTGATTTGTTTTGTTTTTACTTGTTACAGAGTGGGAAATGTTTCTAAACTGGCAATTAAAGTTACAGAAAACTGGCACCCTTACACAGCTGTCTTTCTTCATTCAAATAAGTCCGTAAAACCACTTAGGGAAGCTGCCAAAAAATACCAGCTTCCGATCTCTTGGGTAACTTTAGAGCAAAAATGAGCTAAAAGGTCCAGTGTGGTCGAGAAAAGTGAATGAAATGGACAATGTTTACATGTCAACGACAAGATGAGAGACTTAACCACTGAATATGAAGTAGGAATTAATGCTTTTGGTGAGAAATGGCAATCCAGATTTTTTTGTTCCTTCTTTGTTTATTTGTATGTCTTTGTTATAGTGTTTTTTTTCTTCTTCTAACACTTTCTATTGGCAGAAATGGTATTGTAACAGTTATAACTATTACCTCATTCCCACCGCATTTAGCACGTGCACGCAGGTTTTTTACTATCACTGTAGTTTGTTCTCATTTTTTAGACTACTATGACTTGTCAAACAAGAAAAAAGACAGATATAACTAATAATGTAATTACTGAGTTGTTAGGTTGAAGTGTCCCAGTAAATCATATGCATGCACTAACTGACTCATCAAATCAAATACAGTCATTTTTACGGTTATTAATCGCATCTTTGATTCTACTACTTCGACGTGTCAGAATATCTGCTGTGATGAGGCCAATGGGAATACACCTAAACCAACAAATCTACGGTTAAAAGGACAAAGTTATCAATCAGACATCTTCCATTTTCATTCTTCTTTGATGTAACTTGACAACCTGAAAATACAGCTCACAAAACATCTGTTAGCAGCCACAGGATTGGACTGCAGAGAAACTAGACCCCCAGAAAAATAGTCACTTAGACAAGAATCTGCAGGTTTAATTACCGCGCCATAAAGAATGCAAACCATCACAAATGAAGTAATAGTCCTATAGGTTTAACTGATGACCACTACTTTTTAGTTATCTCCACTTTGTTTCAAGAACTTATGTTTTGTCCATTATTTTAGGAGGGCAGACGGGTCCAAACACTACAGTACCCATGAGTCTCAGCCACTATTGCTGTTGAAAAGAAAAACTGATCACACAGAAACTAAAAGGCAGAATTTAATATCAGTTTTTTCATCAATGTAGTCTTCAGCTATCATCAATGTGTCTTATGGTCAGCTTCTGGGTTGGAAATAATTTTGTATATGAAGATCAAGACACACTGCACCCTCAAAGCCCTGTGAAATCTCTACTCAATCTTCAAAATATCACTGATTCCTTTATCAAGCAGATTTTTAAAACACTAACTAGAGACTCTTTACAGGCCCATAAATAAATAACTGAGGGAAAATATGAAAGCCCACATTATGCATTTAAAGCCAGCTTTCATGTTGAGCCATTCATCCTCATTTGTTTGCTGAGTAGGGTTGGGGGAGAGAGGCTGCCTGAGAAATTCAAAAGGATATTTAGCATTTGAATAAGTGGAGCCTGTGTGTGAGTGTACTTATGTCCCTCAGCTGCCTGTGTTTCCAGTGTCGCTTGTGAGGCTGCAGGGTCATACATATGCTAATCAGGTCCAGTGTGCTGCCAAACACTGTGCTTAAAGAAGGTTTTGGTCATTTCTTTGTGTTTCTCTGTACATTAATCATGATTGCATCATAGTAAAAATGAGGAACATACTGTGGTTCTGTTACACCACTGGAGGAAACCGCCACAGAGAGTTTGATTTGGCTAATTTCATTCATGAGTCCGAGTATCTGTCAACAGCTTTGTCAGCAAAGTTGGGGTCAAGGTAACTTAAATTTATTCAAAATGTTTAAATCATTAGGGCGCATAATTACTGAATAATGTAAGGTCATCTGTTCAGTAATGACAATAGCTAAGTGAGTAAGGCTCTTGAGTTACCATTCTTTATCTCTTGCAGGCCTCTTTATTATGCCATGGCAATTTTTGTCTAAGATACTCAAAACTGTCGTTCAAGCATTTGTTTAGCAAACAAAGTAGTGTATATTAAACACAGTATCACGAGAAGACGGTTTATTCTTTACGGTTGATTAATATGTCATTATTTCTTGCTCTGTACAATTGCAGCTACAATTCCTGAAAGCCCAGTCTGGTCTTCAAATGTCTCGTTTTGAACGACCAACAGTCAAAAACCCAAAGATTTTCAGTGGTCTATCATATATGATGAAGGCAAATGCTCAAATTTGACAGTCTGGAACAGGAGTGTTTGCTTTTTTGTTTGAAAAATTACTTAAATTATTGCTCACAAAATAGTTGGCAATTTAATTTTCTGACTGATTAATCAACAAAATGTTTCAGTGCTAGTATTTGAGGGTTTTTTTCTAAAAGGAAAAGCATCTACTCTCAGAATCATCTGCAAATTAGCATGTTAGATAGTTCACTTAACTTGTCGCCTTTATTCCTTTTCCAACAAAAGTAGTGTGTGTAGGCAAGTTTTGCAAAAAAAAAAAAACAAAACACAATCACCAGATTAGAGCCCGAACTGATAAATACCTGTGACCACTGAAGTGTCATCTGACCCAGGTGTGTATGAAAAGTCTGATGTTAGTGGGTAATTGTGAGTATTTTGTGCAGTTTCCCAGCATTTGCATTTCCTACCAATCTACTCACATGAAAGATATCTGAAACATTCCTGTATCACTAAACATGAAACGTTTTTTGATTTCATTGTGATAAAGGATATAAACTCTCTGTAAAGACTGAAACTAGAATTAAGATCTCACACAATGGGGCGCTCGAATGCTTCAAACAATGGGCCCAAATGTGCTGTTTAAAATGCATAAGAACTTTTAGGTACACCGTGCAGATGTTTAGCTGACATTATCATATATGCTGACATTATCATGACCTGTAACAATGGAATTTCCACACCATTTCCTCTCATAAAGCTAAACTGAAAGTCTGCGAGGGCAAGCCCCTAACCCCCTTCCTACAGTAAACAGCAGAAACATGCAGTAAATAGAGCAACCTCAGTGATATTTGACCACAGAGCCCCAGTTTATACTTATGAGCAAGACGTCAACTGTGAGACCTCAAAGAACCTTTATCACAAGCTCAGTGCTAGATCACAACAGAGAAACATATTTT
Organism: Plectropomus leopardus; assembly: GCF_008729295.1. Taxonomy (NCBI): domain Eukaryota; kingdom Metazoa; phylum Chordata; class Actinopteri; order Perciformes; family Serranidae; genus Plectropomus; species Plectropomus leopardus. The sequence goes on from NC_056463.1 coordinate 18,409,893, forward strand.
TACAGCCATTTGAAAAGTTAAAGTTAATTTTGACAACATGATAATACAGCTACTATAATTTAGATTTTTTTTAAATGTGAGAGGGAAAACCGATCAATAAGATTTGTTTTGTTAATCTATATTTGTTTATGGCTTTTACATGTTTCAAAAAGCAACATGGTGTTCATACAGCTGATGAATTTGGTGTCAAAGAATTTCATGACAACTTCTCTCATCAGCTGACACAAAAGTCACCTTCTTCATTTTGCTACTACTCAATGACTTAGTGTTGATATGGCCTTAGTCTAGTCTTAGATGTGCTCTGTGTATGTTGTTACTCAATCCAAAACAGAATGGTGCATGTTTTAAACTTCTCATTAGGTTCATGTATTTCAAGTAAATTTTAACACAAATTGTAAACAGGAACTTAAATTACAGGAAGTAAAAAAAAATAGGAAGCGCAGTGTCTTTGATAACTAAAAGGATTTTGGGTTAAGTTATTGCTTAAAAGAGGAAAGAACTTTCTTTTAACTGCAACAACAACTCTGCAGGCCTCTCACTGGCTGCTGAGTCACAATAAATCACACAACATAGAGACAAAACAGGCACATGTCTATGAATCACAGGGGTTTGAACACCAGTTATATTAAAAAAAAAAAAGTTTTTTTCCTGACAAGACAACAAATCAGTAAAAATGGCTGATCTAGTTGGACTGTTGTCTGATGTCAGTTATAGGCTACACCTCAATGCAGATACTCATATCAGGTTTAAGGCCCTCTTGGATAGTTTGCCTGACTGAAGCATCTCAACCGCCAACACGATTAAGTATTTTGTGATTCTGCCTCAAAGGATAGTTTGGATCTTTTAAAGAGGGGTTGTATGGGGTACTTTTGCATGGCCATCGTTACCTACAGTAGATGCCAGTAGGCCGGCCCCCAGTTTGAAGAAGCAGGCTGACGTACTGACACAGAAGCTAAGCAAGGTATTGCTGATGAGCAGTGAGCTACAAAATGTATTTTAGCCAACTAAAAAAAGTCCTACCTGAAAAAAAACAATACCAGTTTAAGTGTGGGCCTGTCGCCTGCCACACTGTTGTAATGCTGACTGTGGGTAAGTGCTTCATAAAATCCCACTGCAAAAGATCAGAACTATAACAACTTATTAACAACATTATCATCGTCATCAGGTCCATCTGCTCCTGACTTGTCTGTACTGCCCTGTGGATTTGGTTTTTACTTTGATAACAATGTTCATTGAGAACATTTTCAGCTCCCATGTCAAACAGTATTATTTGATGATTTTATTTGTGTTAATTTAGTTTTGCCAGTTTTCCTTCATGTTTTAATAATGGTTGATGTCAAACAGGAATGAATGTATATATATTAAGAAGAATGTTTTAAAGAGAAAAATACAAATATGACAAGGAGTAATGGGGCATGGGGTGGGAAATTAGCGGTATATTTCAAATATTAAAACTACAGTTTAATCCTTTGAGCTCATTGTTTACCACTATAATGTGACACATTACTACTATAATGTGAAATATACAACAGTGAAATGCAAAAGCAGTGACAAGTATATAAAAAACTTGAGTTAAAAAATATATTATGCTTATGTCAGCAGGGGGCAGCTGCAGGAAACCCTGACATTATTTGATGGAGGAAATGTTGTAGCTACCAGATATTTACATTCACCCCCAAAAGTGACACAAATCTCCACAGTCAAACTATTATTTGGCAAACACAACTTCCACTTCCACTGATATCTTGGGTCTGTCACAACTCCCAAAGGAGACAGGGACTCAAGAGTATTAATTATTGCGTCATTTTTCCAAGGTGAAACGACATTAAGGCCAATCTATATTGGCCACCTACACCACCTAAGAAACTCTATCAATATCAATAACACTGGTTAAAGGTATGGGCATTTAAGAAAAAACATGAAACTTCTTTCAAGAAACAAATTAAGGCAGTCACTGTTTTTTTTTCAAGAGCAGTAGTTTACAATTTTTGGAGAAAGACACAATTAATGTGCATGCCTTTGTTAGATCCTGCTCTTTTGAAATGAAACGCACAGTTACAAACCCCGTCATGTGCCTTCTGTCAGTTGTCATGCCTACCCAACCAGTTTCACAGAGTGGCTCTGTCCATGTTTGGGATTAGCTTGTCACTACACAACTGCAGCTTGGTGTGTTGCATGTTTAATTTAGTGACTTTATAATTTCTCACAAGATGGGTGAATCCATCCTTTGTCTCCAAGTGTTTCTTCCAACAAGTTGGAAACACTAAGCGACAATAAAATTTGGAAGAATTAAGCTTTTCCAACTGTGTAGGCCTACTGTCTGATCTTAGGTCCCTAATATCACAGAGTGTGTTTACATGGACATGAATAACAGTTTATGAACAGGTTTTTGGAGTATCCCGTTTATGTGTTTAAGCATGTCAACACTATATTCTGTTTATCAGAATAACAAATATGCTAGCTGAAGTACTCTGAAAGAACCAAGGGTTTTTACAGGGAATATGAATAACCAAATTTCTCCATGCTCATGTAAACACCATATCCTGAACATCATCACAACAGGGATAAGCCTCATAAACGGGTTATTCATGTACATATGATCAAACTGTAGTTTTTCCCTTAAAAATTTCAAGTCATCACAATCCTGAAACACAGAAAACATTGTATAAAATTTGTGCAGGTATTCATGCAGGTAAAATGATCACAAAAAATGTCACAGCCCCAGAATCAAACGGGATTTAGGTGTGTCACAATATTGTTTTTTTAAGGGTCAATACCGATGCTAATTATTAATAGTTAATCCGGCCGATAAGCAATATTTGGAACCAATATGCATTTACAATAAAAATGAAAATCTTTTAGTCAAAATTTAAAATTTGGAATATAACAAACTATAACACAAAACTTTGTTAAAATGCCCTTAGCAAATGTTAAATCAAAACTGAAACTTTCAACATCAAAGAGTTCCCAGCAACTTTTTTGTAGGTCAAGGGAAATTTTAAATAAAAATACCCCCCTGAGGATTTGCAAAGTAAAAGTTCCTCTCATGCTGACACTTTCTTTGCACTTTTTAATCAATTCATTTTATCTGTGATCGTTAAAGCAAAGAGATTAGATTAAAAAGATTAAAGAAGATAATCAGCAAAATGCCAAATATCAGCCCCAATAATCAGCCAGGCCAATAATCTGTTGAGCCCTAAAAAAAACCTTAGGAACTGTTTAGATCCAGACATTTTTTCTTGTATTGCTTTGCAAAACTATTAAACTGTAAAGCATATATATTGGATTGATTGTAATAATTTCAAAGTATTTGAAGAGTGCATTGTGCAACTGTATTATCCAGGTAAATACAAGTATCAGATCAGGACACAGTATCAGCAGATACTCAATATCAAATGACTCTGATCTGGATTGAGGGCAAAAAAAAAGCCTTGCTTAGGATTGCCCACAATGGCCTGATAAACCCTGAACCATAAAAACTACCACGGTGTTAACAGTATGACAAAATGTCTGACAATAAACAAATACATCATCTGATGATAAATATATTGTCTAGCCCTACTAGCTGATGATAAATTGTATTTTCATTTAAGTAAAAATGTCCATTGAAAAATGACCAGGGATATACTATGAGAGAAAAACAGCACTGTTGCAATGTTGTATTTTCCCAGTTCATGCTCAGAGACCCTCAGGCCACAGTTTCACATGCAAATCCTCTCATCAGATCACATGCTCATGCAGGTAAAATGATCAAAAAAAAGTGTCACAGCCCAGGAATCAAACGGGATTCAGGTGTGTCACAGCCTATTATACTTATATTAGATGTTAAAGCTGTTTCTATAACTGTTTGTGAGGGGAAGGGTGTGCCCTCTGAGGAGGTAACTTAAGGAGAATGGCTGCATGCACTATGAGGATCTCTGGTGGATGTTAAGGATGTCAGGGGTCGAAGGGTGGGTTGAGGGGGTGCTGGGTACATTTATACCCATAACTATCCATGAATGCTGCTCCCTTGATACCCCGATTTCGTCTAAATGACCCGCTGACAGCTAGGAGCCACTGTGACAACATCCTCAGATGTAATAACATTATACAGACATCAGTATTTTCCCACCAACCAGCACCAAAGCCTCGAATAACTGCAACAAAATTGTTTCTCACATTGAACACTGCGCAGTACCAAAATCAAATGACTTAATATATGAAAATTACGGGGGTATTTATCGCCAACCTTTTAATTTAAATTCATGCCAGAGCGTTAAAGAGACACAACAAGCCAGTAATCCTCTCGCTTCACATCGACAAACAGGCTGAGAGAGGATAAACTAGGCCTGACGTTATGGCCACTGTGTATTAATCTTAACAACCTACATTATATGTTACACGAATAAATAAACGACCTACACGTTAGGGTACAGTAAAAGCTGAATAATAACGCTGACATGATGTTATAATACCAATTTCTTCATTTCTTATTCGCCACAACATCACTCCCGATGGCTAATGTGCTTACCGGACAGTTCGTCGGGTTCCAGCCCGCTTTCGGTGTCGAGTCCGCAGATCACAAAATAATCTGCGAAGCGGCAGGAACCGGAGCTGAAGCCGGTGGTCATTTTGAGACTGGTCCGGTGGTACCCTTATCCCCCCACCAGGGAGCATATTAAAGGAACTCGGAGACGTGATTTCTCTCTGCCATCACGGATGCTACGATTCGTTGCTGCGAAGCTCGAAAATCAGCACCGATACTGAGCTAACCCGCTCTGCTAACGCCAACGGCTGTGCTACATCCGACAGCGACCCTTCACAATAAAACGTCCTCTCCGCACACAGGAAATGGCGAAGAAACTGATTTTGCACCAAACAACAAAACTGCTGCGTTTGGCCCACTGTCATTAAATATGTGGTAATTTGTCAATCAATCAAACAGACTGTAACATAAAGTGCTTTACACAGTAAAACTAGAATCCCCACACAACAACACACACAACAACACACGCACATAAACACGTGAATAAAACAAGACTTTTTTGCTTAAGTAAAGCCAAATATAAATGATTTTTTTTAAAAAAAACTACTCATTAAAACCAGAAACTGAGGAAACGCTACCACAAGTGAGGAAACACCAGAGGCAGAGTAAAACCCATGGATGTATTAAAGTAAACTCTAAATACAACCTAGACATAGAAAGATGAAAATAAATAAACAAATAAATATATTGATAAAATGATAATAGTAACAATTAAAAATAAGTAAAATACTCAAACTGTAAATAAGAGGTAAGTGACAAGATAGCAGCACAAAGTAAAATTAATAAAAATGTTAAATATAATAAAATGATGAAGAAGTACAATTGTTTAACAGACTACAATGTAGAAATAAATAGTAAATAGATAAATAAAGATCAATCAATAGTCATGTGTGCAGACCTTTTAAAAAACACAAATTGAAGAAAAGGTTCAAATTAATACAAATATTGTTATGTGTTTCATTTTTCATGGTGCCATGGGTGATAGGAGAATTAAGCTGATGTAAATTTTTAGTGGAGTTTTAGATGTCGACTGGTGGAAGACCACTTGCAGATCCACATGGCCTGATGGTTAGGAGACTGTCCAAACAAGGTTGTGGCTTCAAGGATGATTTGTCATATGTTCAGCTGGGTCTCTCTGCAGTCTCTGTGGCGTGTTTGTTAATTCTTCCACTGATCCCAATTTTTTTTTCTCCTGTAGGTCATTGATCACAGATTCCACCTGAATCAGCTTTTTTGAATCAGGTGTCCGTTAGCCTCTCAGCACTCCCGGTTCCTTCGTCTTAAAGTCTATGGGTTTTTTGAATGGGTTTTTGGTAAAATGCCCTAAACAAGGTCTGAGGTTCACTCGTCCGCCTTTACAGCTTTACAGAGTTGCACACAAACTTGTAGATTTATCTGTTTAGAATATTTTTCTACCATGTTTTAACATGTTTTTACAGTGTTTGTAGTGGTGATGTTTAATACGCCCAACCACAACGTAGTTTGTGTATAGCCTAACAATAGCTTTTTGCTTCTGGCGATTTCATTTACTCTTCAAAACACATAAAAGTGGTGTTCATCTGTGAAGATTATTGTGCTGAACAAAACGTATAAGTCTCAGAAACCTGTGTTCACCACAGAGCTTATTTTTGGCAATTAACAAAAATCCCATTCAAAAATCCCATAAGGTTTTTGAGGAGGAAACCAGTGCGATGCTTACTTCCTGGTTGGCCTACAAAAATACGTCATCCCTTCACCACTCTATTATGAAAGAAATTATGAGGTTTTAAATGTCCCTCAAAGTTTAACATATCTGGCGTTCGATTTTCAAGTGAGTAAAAACCCAGTAATCGGTAATCGTCTGAGCGCCATCTCTGTGTGGGTTCTCTGGGAACGTCCGACACTCCATATTTTAAAACCAATTGTTATTTATAAAAAAAAAAATGAGTTAAAATAAAATAAATTTGCTGTATCTGTGGTAGGTTGTCTGATAACAGTTATTGAGACCTTCAAAGAGATATACACCTTTTCTAAATACCCAGCACTAAGTGGCATACAGTTACTACAGGTTGAGAAAGAGGGGCATGTTTTTTCCTCAGTTAGTAAAGACCTAAAAAGGCTTTTAAAAAAAGAATAAATATTGGAGTTACATAAGATTAAAGGCAAAGGTTTCTGGTCCTTTGCTGACTTTAATCGGCTGCAGAGTGGATTAACAACACTACCTGCTGTGCTGAACAAACAGTCACACCGTTTTTTGCTGAAAACCACCTTAAGATCTGCTTCTCTAAACGTTTTACAGCTGAACAACAGCTGCATGTTTTTTCTGTTGATATTTTGTTTGCTGCTTTTTCTGTGGTCCTACAAAGCAAAAAGAGCACAATCTATTCACAAAGCCTAACACATAATTGCTGGGAAACTCCAAGTTTGAAAGAATCCCAAGCATTGTGTGTTCCTCATGTACAAATCATTTTTGTAGTTTGGCCTTCACAAAAGTCTATAAAGGTTTTTTTTATAGTTTGCTGCTGCAGTGAGGTCATGCATGTTCTTTACAGATAACTCTGAAAACGCAATCACATTCTGTAAAGATAATTTTAATGATTCAATAAATATAAAAAAATTAACTGATTAGATGGGACAGAAACGAGCAATCTGTAAACACCTCATACTGCAATACATCAGTGCTCTGTACAAAATAATACTGTTTTTTTGAAATGTAAACAGAGGGTTACACACATTATCTCACTATATCTAGGACAAAAAACAGCAATAGTATATCTAATTTGAGTATATGCGTGGCATGAAGTTTAAAATAGCCTTAACTATTGTAGCAATCAGGGTGGGATTATCCACCATGTCTTACAATTGCAGCATTATGAAAAATGTCCAGGAAGTTAATCAAGGCTCTGTTTAAATATTAGGACAGACAATAAGATTTTAGGGAGAAATTTATCACTTGATTTAAGCATCTAAATGAAGATGCATTTTCTAAGACAACAATGTACCTCAGTTGATCAAATGCAGCTCTCTCATATGCCAATGAGAACCATAAATATAACCAAACAATCTCTGGAGGAAGGAGAGTCGTGCTGCAAAATGTATGAAAGCAGACATGATTTAAGACACAGGTATCCTCACACAGTAGAACAATTTAAATTTCAAACAAATTGATGCACATGTGATCATTTCAATTCTGTGTTTAAGAGGGTCATAAGATTAAAACAGTTTCCTATAAATCTGCTGAATAAGAAGACCAGAAATCTCAAAACGCACCGAACCAACTGCCTCTATGACTGTGATAGTTAAGACATTGAAGAAAATCGAGTTTAATAAGTTACCTGCATGTACATTCACTGCATCAGTGTCTCTATTAACTGTCCAGAGTGTTTTAGCAGCAGAAATAAATTAGCTTGGTATATAGGCAAAAAAAAAATTAAATAAAAAACTTCTAAAGAAAAAAATCAGTAAAGTTTTATAGTAAAGGACACAAAAAAAAAAATCAGAAAAAATCTATTTTAAGAACACTCAAAACATAGATCAGGCATCATAATACATTTCTCCTGGTGAAGAATGGGAGCAGTAAAAAGCAAGGTAAGGCATGGATACCTCAGTCTGTTGGCAGTCTTTTTCAGGACAGGTGTATCATCTGTGGCATGGACATCTCCCTTTCTAAACTGGCATGGCAAACACTATAATGAGGTGGAGACACACTGTCATCCCAAAATGCAAAACTTGAGAACCCAACTCATATTTTAAAATGATCACACCAATATGATTCAATCTGGCTTTTCACAAACTTCCCTGGGTTGCATACTTCTTACTACACATAAATCAGTTGTATTGACATTATCTAAGCTCACTTTTTGATTACAAATTTGAATTGGGAAATGCTTGGAGTTCAGAATCCTGCAATTGGTACATCTTTTAAGGAAATATTTCAACTACTTTCTCTTTTCTTGACGAGTTACAGTGGCTTCAAATATAAACAGAAATGGGTGAAAATGTGTGCGGCAGTGGGACTAGGCACCTTTCAGGGAATAACAAGGGAACTCACTCACATGTCAACAAAAGCAGCACTTACTAAGATCAGTCATCACATTTTTTTCTACACAGTTTCTTTCTTCCTTCACACTGCACACATTTTGCCAAGGCAAGCACCAGGTATCCAAACTGGGTTATGTAAAACTAAAATCCACTTTAAACAGTAGTGTGACAGTTATTGCTGTGGTGGTTCACTTCATTAGGTCGACATTAGACACAAGCATGTTAAAATAAATTTCAAAAAGGGAGTGGAAGTTAAAGGTGCTACACAGGATGTAGAAACTGATATGCTACTGCCAAAGCAAATGTAATAGTAAAAGTTGTTCCAGTAATTTAAATAAAATTGTACTGATTACTCTGTTTCTAGCAAGAAAAGAGAAACACTTTTCCCAAGAATGGTGAGTTTTACTCCAACATCCTACAAGTAGCACCTTTAAAAAGGTCCAGTGTGTAAGATTTAGGGGGCTCTATAGTGGCAACTACCAGTAAGGAGGGAGTTGAATTATTCATAGAGGACTCTCGGTCTCCAAAACAAACGGACCAGGTGATTTTAAAACAGTTAAAATACTGAATAAAACAGTTTCATGTTACAAATCAGTGTTGCTCCAACCCTGTTTAGCACATCAGAGACAGCCCATTGGGTCGGCACCTACAAATGTGTTCTCTGACTAACTTCATGTGTGCTCATCTCATTTCTGCCCCAGACGTTCAGAAGGTTTTTACTGTGAGCCAAACTACAGAGTTCTCCTTTTCAAAACAAACTGAATTAAACCAGTAAAAACACAGAATAAAGCAGTTTCACGTTTAAAAATCAGTCTATTTCCGACACTGCTCGTAGCAGAGGGGCTGCTTTCTATGGTGGCTGGCTATTGTAGGAACATAGCTGTGCAACATGGCGATTTCTATAGATGAGGAACTGTTCTCCATGTCGATTTAAGCAGCACATTCTAAGGTAACCAAACCACACTTTCTTATTTTCAAGTAATTATACACTTAAGAAAACATACCTATTATGTTATATTCCATTTCTGCCAATATAGCCCCCTAAATCCTACACACTGGACCTTTAATCATAAAATAATAAGCAGTGACTTAAATTAAAAAAAAAAAAACCTCAATTTATCTTATTTACAAAATGTGCCACAATCAACAACATAATTCACAGAAACCAAAAAAACTTGTGCAACCAGTGGCCAGTTTACACTTAACATCAGGAACAACCCACTGCATGCATTTTGTGGTCAGTGAGTGCTTGTTGTGCCGCTGGTCAGAGATTCTCCCTCCAGCAGCTGTGTATGAGACTGAGGCAGAGCAGCTTGAGTGACAGCTGCACGTTCCTGAGCCGAGGGGAAGGGGATGCTGGGATCAGCCAGCAGATGAGGTGCTGAGGTGTTCAAAGTTCTACTCTAGTTTCTTCTGCAGCTTTTTCTGGAAGCAGACGGGCAAGATCGAGAGCACGGCGAGCACACCGAGCACAGCCAGAGAGTTCCAGGACACGGCCTCGCCAGCTGTGGTCAGTTTGTACAGTGTCGTACCAGCATTGATCGCTACAAAGGACGGCGGTGCCACTCCTGTGAATTAGGTTGAATACAGGTGAGCCACTCACAGCAAATTACACCAAAATAACATACAGACAGTCAGAAGGAATAGACAGCCTTACCAAGAAAGGTACCGATGAAGAAAACCCCCAAAGGCACATTGATGACAGGCGAGGTGATGTTGATGAACCAGTTGGGAAGAAAGGGGGTTATCCTCAGGAAGATGATGTAATTGATTAAATGATCTCTGTGTTTGTCAACCTACCAGAAAAAAAGTCATGAGCAGAGTGTTTCATAAGTCATATGCCCTGAATGACCAGTAAATCTAAATCTGTGAAGATTATTAGTTTATATTCACAAAATTAGTACATTTTATGTTAAAGCAATTTAAGTAACTGTGACAGAATATTTTTTACAATACCAGTATGTATTTTTGGTAGGGCTGGGGAGATTTGTCGATTTAATCGGCATTGTTTGACTGCAACCATTCAAAGCAAGCATGGATTCTTGGAGAATAAGCTGCAGCCATAGACTGGATACAAAGATGGACAACATGACCCTGCTTACCCCTGCTGTGCTGAAGTGAGGTTGAAATATTCAAGATACAGATTTTGACATCTTGTGAGGGTGATGTCATTGAGAGCCGGAGTCTGTGCAGCAGCGATATCCGCAGTTGGGGAGTTCTGCAAAAACACCCGCCCGACTAATCACAAGCAGCTCCATTGAATGGGAGCGCACTGATTGGGCTGTCACAGCTATCAAGCTATCATGTAGAATTGTTCTCATTAAAACTGAACCTATAAAAATAAACACTTGAAAAAACATCAGGGTGATGGGAACTACCTTCAGTGACAGAGGCAATCTTTGGGAAAAATTTATTTAGTGTGTACTTTGAGTTTTTAGGTTGGCCTATGTCCCATTCACTAACATGGAGGCATAGGCTGTAGAACCTATACTGCAGCCAGACACCAGAGGGCGATCAAGATGTTTAAGCTTCACTTAGTGGGAACTGTCATGTTGTCCATCTTTACAGTCTACAGCTGCAGCACATGGCTGCTGCTTAAATGTCCTTTCACAGGAGTACTGGGGCGGCTGTGACTCAGAGGTAGTGTGTGTCGTCTTCTAATCGAAAGGTCAGTGTTTTGACCCCCAGCAGTTCAACCCTCCAGTTAATATGTCAAAGTATCCTTGGGCAAGATAGTGAACCCCAAATTGCTCCTGATGTTGCGTCAACAAAGTGTGAGTGCGCATGAACGGTTACTGAGTAACAGGTGGTAGCGTGTACGGTAGCCTCAGCCACCCGTGTGTGTGTGTGTGTGTGTGTGTGTGTGTGTGTCTGTGTGTGCCAGTGTGTCTGTGGGTGTGAGAGGACCAGAGGGTTTCTATCCAAGTCTACTCCCTTACACCATTGCGGCTTCTAGGGAAAGACAGCAGCAAGATAGCAACATCCTGTTTACTTTTTGTCCCCACCCAGGCACAATATATTGGGATGATCAACTTGTCCAACGTGTTTCTGCTGTCACCTAAACCTTCTGCACTGCCTGTAATGTTACACCAAGTATCAGCTAACATTATTATTAGATAATTTTAGATTTTCTGGTTACTTCATCTGCGTTTTTGAGTGAGAAAACCACTTAGACTAACCAACTAACCATTTTGAGTTTAAAGTCAAACACTTCAGACAGTCATTAAATTAATGTACGTTTGAGTGTATTGTTATTATTACTATCATCATTAATAGCCTAACACAGCAGTGACATGGAAATTAGACTAAATTCAAAGGGTGCCACTATTATTATTTCTGTAGAAGAAGTGATTAAATAAAAATACTTAAATATTATCATGACATTTAGTTTTGGAGAAATTAATCAAAAATAGGTAAATTAATTATAAATAATCATCCTAAATTAAATTTTTTAGATTATATTTGAAAAATAAACATTAAATGAATCAAGACAAAAATAATCAGTTGCTGCAGCCGTAATTTTTGGTAAAACCAACTTGACCCCACAAAGTTCCCTTAAAGGAAAACTGCAATACTTTTGAACCTGGATCCTATTTTCCCATGTATTTGTGCATAAATGACTGATCTGGTATTGAGAGAGCTGCAGTGGCAGGTCAAGCTGTACTGTGCACCATCAATATAAATTCACTGAAAGTGCTTGTTTTTGCCACCGACATGCTAAGATTGTTCTTAGAAATATTGTACATTACAAAAGAAATCAGAGAAATGAAACATTTCACCTTTCGCTGATCCTGCTGTTTTTAGTGGGTATAACCAAGTGACGTTCAAAAGAAGTCTCTTTCTAAAATCTTGGACTTTTCCACATTGTCAATAACAGCTAAATATTCAGCCATGACATTGAAAATCTTTTAGATAACACTAAAAAAGTTAAGCCTTCTACACTCCAACCACAGACTGTATGTATTTATATATAGTCTGTGACTCCAACCCAAAACTCTTCTCAGAAGTCCTCCCTCTAACTCTCACCAACATTTCCACAATTGTCTTTTGGGGCTTATCTTCGCAAATTCTGAAACTATCCCAGGCACTTCACTTTTTTGACATCTTGTTAGTGAATCTTTAACCCCTTCACATGTGGTCAAACTGTCCCAGTTTAAGTAGTGCTGGAGGAACAACAAAAAATAATGAATGTTGATGTATATTAAATAATGTTGGATGACTTTTTCTTAATTTATGGGCTATTTGTTTTTTTTGGGGTAGTGCATATCTAAAGACATAAAAACATGGTCAAATAGGGTACAGCTTGAAAAATACAGAAGTTTCCCATTAAAGCTGAATTAAGAGCAACATCTCAACCACAAACAGTGCTAAATATACCTTCAAATCACAGTACAATTTTTATTTAAGAGTTTTACCTGCTGGGACCATTTCTGTGCTCTCTCTGTTAGATATTTGTAGACCATGGGCCTGCCCACCAGATATGACAGCATATAGCAGAAGGAAGCACCAAGGCCAGAGCACTGCAAAAAGATAAAACACACAAAAAAACAATGACTTACACACACACACACACACACACACACACACACACACACACACACACACACACATATACATATATATATATCGACAGTCAACACACGACAGTCAATAGATACTTTGTTATTGCAAAGGCAAAATTAAACTTCAAATAGAAGAACACATTTTGCCTACATCTTCACAGTTTAAAGCATACAAAACACTTGGCCTAACCAATTCAGCAAATAAATTGAACTTTACCCAACTACATTCATCTAACACTATGACAGTTATTATGGGTTGGTTCCGGAAATTAGTCAATCCCAAAAGATCCCAATGCTAAAATGCCTACAGCAGAAATGCATTTAAAGCTTGGGGGTGAATTTTTTGTATAAATTACCAATATACAATTTATTAAGGCCCAAAGTTATGCATATTTTAGGGTGGGTCCACTTGATTGACGGGCTGTCAGCCAGGCATTACTTCCAAGTATGAGTCAGCTCCACTCCTGGCTCCTACATTGTGCTACCATCCCACCCAAAAATGGTCACTTATGGCTCAAAAAATCCAAGATGCCGATGTCCGAAATGCTGCATTTGAGACTTCAAAACAACAGTCCACAAACCATAGACTATATACAAAGACGGACAACAACAGTCCTGTAAAGTGAAGCTTAAACATCTTGATCGCCCCCTGGTGTCTGGCTGAAATATAGGTCAGAAAGCCTTTCCCCTCCATGTTGGTGAATGGGACATAGGCCAAAGAAAAAACTCAAAGTACTCGCCAAATACATTTTTTTCCAAAGATGGTTTTTGTCACAGAAAGTAGCTCTCATGATTCAATTCCATAAAAAGGGGATTTACCACCATGATTGACAGCTGTGTCAGCCAATACGCACACTCTCGTTTAATGGGGCTGTTAGCTATTAGTCAGACGAGTGTTTTGGCATGAACTCCTTCACCGGAGATCACTACTGCACGGCTCCGATTGACATCAGCAGCGCAAGATGGCAGCAGCCATATCAGAGATATTTTGGCACTGCGGGGGTAAAGTCTATACCACAAACCAGCGGTGCTGTCGCAGTGGTTACATCCATTATTTTATGCAATATATGCTCCAAATACACCAAAAGAAAACACCCAACCATCGTCTTTTGTCTTCCATTATGTTCATGACTGGTCCTTTTAACTTTTAGCAGCAGTGGTGTGGAGCTGGGGGCTCGGGTGTTAACAAACATGAACTGTTTTTCATCCTGGATGTCGCAGCAAAAACATCACATTTTAGCGTCACTCGGCATCAAGGAGCAGTTATTTCTTAAGCACTCAGCAAGTTTTTAACCAACACTGAAACAAACAGGAACAAAATGTTACAGAAGAGAAGACACAAACCAACAGTGGCTGCAACTGACTGTGCTGCAATGCTGGCACATGACATATTGTACACACATCTATTGCATGTATCGGTTACTCCTCTTAAGGTTTCTTCCTTTTTTAGGGAGAGATTTTCTTTGTCTGAATTAAGTGTCTAAGGATAGACAGTGTACAAATATAAGCACACCCAATGCTCATTGTTTAAGGTTCTTTACATTGTTTGCTCCAGTGCATGTCAGATTTAAATGTTCATTGTGACATCATAGAAATTAATATTTAAAAAAAAAAAAAAAAAAAAGATTTTTAAGAGGTACAATCCGCTCTTGCAAAAGCGAGCATATGCGTCTAAATCCTTGCTTAGCGAAGTGTGTCTCATGGAAAACATTTCAGTGCACAGTTGCTCATCAACACACAAACAACACATTTGTTTTCAATCACAAGTTTCATACCATCCTTCCTTACTCACCAAGCAGACTAAGAAAAGAGCCAGGGGGAAAGGATAAAGATATCCAGACAGGATGCTGAGGAAGATAGATCCAGGGATTGCAAATGTCTGGAGGCTGATAGAAGTGTCAAGGTAAACAATTTTGTTTAAAACGACAAATAAATAAATAATAACAATAACACAGATATCACTCAGGCATACACACATTCAATCACATAAATGATCAATATTAATGATAGATACATCCAAAGCATATTCCTCTTGTAAGCACTTCATCCTGCAGGTCTTTCTGTATAAATTAAAAAAAACATTAAACAAGAAAGCTTCGGCCTCTCGTGTGACCTATAACGTAAACACTGGCAGCCCTTTCTAAACAGTAACAAAGGCATAACATGGTAATAGTCATTTACCTTTTCTGCTATACAGCAGCTTATCCTGTCCTCTGCTCGAAGGGTAAGGAGCTCCTGTACCTTTTTGTTTTTCCCAATTTGTGGACATTTATAGACGCAGTTCTTTGATTTAGTAAATTCAGTTAGCCACTTACTGCTGCTAGCTGCTTTTTAAATCTCCTGCGGTGGGTCACGCCTGCCTCACGTCTGCCTCCGTCCCTGCTGCCTGTCCCTTTTCCTAAGACCTCCATTCTGTGCTGTTTCTACCTCCACTGCTGACTGAAAAACCAGACAACTTTGCCTCCCCATTCTGTGATCATACCTTTTATATAGAACAATGAGGAAGCATAACAGCGCAATATTACTGCCTTGAACAGGTAGTGTAAGACTGGCTATCATTT
Source organism: Plectropomus leopardus (assembly GCF_008729295.1). Lineage (NCBI taxonomy): Eukaryota > Metazoa > Chordata > Actinopteri > Perciformes > Serranidae > Plectropomus > Plectropomus leopardus. Next base: position 18,425,561 of record NC_056463.1, read on the forward strand.
TGAGTTGTTTCAGCAGATTCAGAGCTTCAGCCTATTCTCTTTCACACTCATGAGAGGAATGACTGCTATTATTTCTATCTGAGGCTGAATGTTTTCAGATGGAGAACATGCTGCTTGATGGGTTTTGTAAGTCCAAACATGGTGATACTTTGTAAGGACTGCTTGGTAAACACTCCATCCGGGAGACAACTCAAAGATGCTGTATCCACAATTTGTCATGGTGGCATCCCAAGATCAAGAACCTGAAGCAGATAATTTATTTTGGGCCTGAAAATGTTTTAAGGCGTTCTCAGGTCATTTTGGTAAACTTCTGACCCCAGCTGACAAGATATTAGGTGAGTTATTGCTACAAACCACCACAGAAACCCACACTGTCTTTGAAGACCTGAATTTGGCTTCGCTAACAACATTCTCAACAGTATGCAAAGTTAAGATTTATTTTTCCAAAAGGTGTAAATGTGTTCTCCAAGGATACAAAACATATGTTGCAAAGTAGGCCACCAACACTTGCGAGTAGTATGTGTCTTTGTATTTGGACAGCACAGTTCCCAAAGCTTTGGCATCATCCATGTCTTTAGGGATCTTGATTTTCTCCATTTCATCACTGGAAAAAAAAATATTATCTTCAGTCATACATGTTTCACACAGATATTTCCTGTTTTTTTTTTAACCATACAATGCAAATACCAAAACTTGTTGCTCAAAATACTAAAGCCACCTTTCGACTTGAGCATCATGTCAAAACGCTCAGTTTTACCTTTTTTGTCATAGAAGTACTATCAAACTCAGGCACCTCATGCAACCTAAAGACAAATTCACTCCTTCATTTTAATGTCTCAGTGTCATGCCTCAGCCAGTCTGCACCAGCTTAACTTAGACTTGTCAAAACATCTGCTGCAAGGCTCCTAACAACAATATTATGCAGATCTAGCACTTGTGCAGTGCTAGGCGCTTTCCTTGGTGATCTGTTAACTTTAGGATTCCCTTAAATCATTTACTTTTTGTACTTGTAGACATTGCTTACATTTAAAATATTGGTGGTTCCCTCCCGCTACCACAAACCTCAGAGTGGAGGACATCAAAACTTAAAAAAAAACCCAATAAAATCAACTGTATTTATTAAGATTGTAAATAAGAACTAACAGTATTATGCAATTTCCCCAGTTAAAGGTTGTTTTTTTTTTTGGGTGGGGGGGGTGTCCTTATCAGCCTTGAAGGTCCAAGGACAGAGGGATGTTGTACGTATTTTAATACTGGGCTGTATAAATAAAATAAAACTGATCTAGAGTGAATAAGTCTTAATTTCCAGGGATAAACATCGACCCCACTCACATTTAACCAAGTTTAATAATCCACAAAACAACTTACTCAGGAAGCTCTGGGAAGTTCCTGTAGACCAGGTACATGACTGAGGCAGAGCAGGCGAAGATAGAGACCAGAATCAGGAGAGACATACGTGCTGAGCCCCCTTCAATAGACTGAGCCTCTGTAAAAGAGAGAGAGAGAGAGAGAGAGAGAGAGAGAAAGTTATTTACCAAATGAATTAAGAGGTTACTATTAAAAAAAACAGAAACTAGTAAACAGGGAACCTTGTGTAATTTGCTTATGAGTTTTGCATCACTTGTTCAAGCCCCTACAGGGAACCAAGTCTCCCCCCATGAGACACACACCTGCTGTCTCTGAGCCGGTCTGATTAATCATGCTTTCATGAAAGGATTTATGCCGAGGGACATCTTTTACGTTGGTTAAATTTCAGGTGTCAACAACACATACATATTCCTCCTAGTGCATATGACATGGGGAACTATTTATTGAAAAAGGACTCTTGGTTAGAGTTGGACCTAAAGCAGTCGAGTCAGACCAAAAGTGACTTTAGTGTCTGAACATATACTCATTTGCCAGTTTTTGGTACACTTAACAAAACCAAAACAATCTAACTTAACCCACATAAAATCAATAAATCCCTACTTCATGACAATTGTAATTCTATGGTCTACATTTACTGATATAAATGAGATGGACAATTAGAATAAACTCCTCTCACAGGTCCCAAATAAAGTAAAAGGACATTTTTTTGTGAAAACAAGTAGTTCTACAACTGACAAAACCAATAACAGGTCAAAACATGCTTATAAAGTGATCGTGATTTTTGTGGATACAAAATTTACTAACATAAGTGTTTCATGTTATTAACAAAAACAAGCATAATTTCAAAATTGTGCAATCTGCTCGGCAAAATAAAGATTTCAGTTTTGAAGTCATGGTTTAGGGTTTAAGGAAAGGTATTTTACTTCACTTTTGAACACTCAAATTTTTAGAATTGTTTTTCTGTGCCTATACTCATGTTTTATGACATTTTAGTTAATCTTACCATGTTTTAACTATGTGCCTTTTGTTTGGCTCTTACTTCATTTTATTCTCTGCTGTGTTATATGTCTTCTGTTTTTATTGTAAAGCACTTGACTGTTTTAAAAGGTGCTATATAAATAAAGCTTTTGTTAATGAGTGCCAGTAAGATACCAAAGAACTACGTGTTGGTCAACAAAAACTAAATTGTGGTATGCAAAATGTGTGCACTGAAAATCACAGATGGAGATGCAACAACTTCCAACAAACTTGTTTTAACAAATACAATTTTTTATAAACATACAGCATTTTTGATAAATATATTCTTTATTTTGCTGTTAAAATGTCATTAAATTGGTTAAAAGACTTGTTTGGGACTTCAAAGTTTAGGATTTAGGACTTAAGACATTAAGTTATTTGTCATTGTAGATGTACAAGGAAATCATGTTTGGTTACTCTCAGGTTGACAGCTGTAGGCAAACGATATAAAATATTAAATGACAGCTAAGTTGGACCATTAAGACAACATAAATACAAAGAAAAACCACAAATAACAACAAGATAAAACTGTGACAAATATCACTAAGCATAAATGATAATAATTATAATGATAATACAAAGTATGCCGGTAATATCAATATACATGGCAGCAGCGAGTATAAAGTACATTGCAGCTCAAGCTATCGCCTGATATCAGTCTTAACTTAGAAATTGAGTGCCAAAAATTTAGTAAACAGAAAATGTACAAAAAAAAAAAAAACAAGGCACATTTTAGGACCTGTTCATCAATTATCTCCTGCCAATTGAGTAAAGAAATATAAAAAACGATACAAATGATAAAAATAGATTTTTTTTAAATATAGAAATTTAATTCGTACAAATAAAACAACAGTAGGACTATCTCAAATAAATACGCATCTAATACTGAAACTGGCTTAAGAGCGTTCTTGCTAAAGGACACTCATTATCCTACTTACACTCATTAACCGGGTTAAATGTGAATATTAGCTATTTAATTACAAGCATTGTGACCCTATAGCTGTCATTTTTTGCGATCAAATTGCTCCACTAAAAACTTGGCACAACCCATTTTCATTTCATACAGATGTTTTTAAATGATGCATTTGATTAAACTGTCATCCCATTCAATTATTTAGTTTTTACATGTTTATTATATGGAGCCACTGTTACTTTGAGATTTATATTTTATTACGCTGACTTTTGAACTTTTTACAATGCATTACACTAGGACAATGTTTTTTTCTTAATAAACTGATGCATGTTGTTCACATATTCTACGGCATATAATGTAGTAAAGTCTTTTTGAACAGGTGAGAGTGTTAACAAACATGACAGCGTTATGTTCGTCATTAGCCACAGCGCTACGAAGCTAACCATGGCTAATTTTACTCGCTAGCTGGTTGTGTTACAACAACCAGCTTACGGCTAACATTAGCTCCTGTACCGCAATCCGCTCCGCTCTCACCGCAGATATGACGCCGTCGTGTCATTATGTTGCCCAATACCTTTGTTACTACCTCGAAATATTTAGTTTCCTCTGTTTTTGTCACGTTAACATTTAGCTAACACAGTCGCTACCAACCTTTCGGTACTAGTGGGTCACTAGCGTTAGCCTTCACCTCCTCTTGAGCTGAGGACACACCGTCGCTCTCTCGGCTTTCTCTCCGCTTTTTTGCCATTTTTCCGAGATCCAGTTGAGGTCAGCTGAGGTACCGATGTGTGTGTAACACCAACAGCCGACGGGTGGAGTGACACCGGTGTGGTGACAGCCTGCTGACACGTTACAGGCTGACCTTTTACCTTCACGTCACAGCACCGCATCCACGACAGCTCCCCCAGTGGCTACACTGCAGTCAAATATTAACCCTGTAATACCTGGATCGACATCAGTTTTCTTGTGCTGCATTCAGAGGCCTTTCGCTACCAATTAAACCTCTGAAACCTCAGAAAGTTGGCGTGTCCCAAAAAACATAATTCTCCTACTTATATATTTAAAATGATGTTCTTTTCCTTGTTTATTTTGTTTGTTTGTTTTTACGTGTATGTGCGTGTGCATGCCTGTACTAATTTCCTGCTAATTTTGGGGCCATTTCTTGTTAAGTTGCTCGTCGCCAAATGCCAATGTTCTTTTTAATCATGATGATTCTCTGGAGCTACAAATATTTGCCCTTGAGCCTCCCTGAGTGACTGAGGCAAAATGAATGACACTCCGTCCACCATAAATAATCATATTTCACAGTTTCTGGATATGATTCCTGCTGATGTCGGGGGCCTAAATGGTGCCGAAATAAACTGTGCACAAACTGAAATACTTTCTGAGACTGAATCAATTATTTTTTGTCTTCAACCACTAAATGTCTTCTATAAATTGCTTTTATGTTGAATTGCCTTGTTTGGCCTGTTTTATGTTCATTCTGTCTATTTCATGTGAAGTACTCAGGGCTTATAATGCCATTATTGTAAAGCACTTTGTATTGCATTTCTTTCATGAGAGGTGTTATATAATAAAGGTTTGTGCCTTTATGCTTTCTATTCTAAAATATATTTTGTATATTTGGACTGTATGAGGGAATGTTACAACACAAATTTTGACGTTACAACAGCTGTCTGTCGAGCTATAGCCTACTTACTGGGACCTCACGATGCATATCAGTCTGCTCCTCTCACTCAATTGTCAAAACTGTGAGATCTCAAATTAACAATGTTGTTATCTGGGGAAACACTGTTTCATTATCTCAAGATCTGGAGAAAATGATCCCCTTGTCTCAGGAAAATGAAGGGGGAAAAAAAATGTATGAATGTATGGCCGCTTAGAGCTTCCATACTGTTATATGAAACAATCATTTTTATTTGTCCGAGATAACTAGTAGAGGCAGAGCAGAGTCCAAAATAAAAAAAATCCCTGTTACAGAACTTGCAAAGTAAGCCATTGGGCATGTTGATTTTCTCAATTTTCGGGGAAAAGAATACCTACTGCATACAAACATACATACATACATACAAACATAATAAGAGTATTTCAACAAAAATGATTGTAAGATGAGGTATTTCACTAAACGTTTGACTTGTAATCAAAATATTTTTACATACACTATACTTTTTCTGGGAAAGAGTTTTGAGTTAGTACTTAATGTTTTCAGGTCCAAATGGGAGAAAAAAAACTGAGCTAAAATGGACATGACATGAAACCAGCATGTTTGAGGCTACCAGATGCCTTAAAATCACAAGTTATGCTATGATGTGCCCTGCTGTAATATTACAGACATTTTTGTATTTTTGTCACTTAAAAAATATAAAAAAATAAATAAAAATAAAAAAATCTAAAAGTAACCCCTAAGGTAGCATATTCTTCAGAGTTTATGTGATTTTCCTGGTATTCTACCAAAAAGTGTCCCATATTACCTGAATTTCCCCTACAGAGATACAAAGGTGCGCATATAAAATGTCATTTATAACCTATCTACAAATTAAGCTGCCTAACAGTATGAAACTAGTTAAAGTGGACTCCACCTTGATGATATTCACATATTGATGCATTTGAAATAAACACGTAATGAAGCCATACAAATGATCGGTCATAAGTTAGAATATGTATGTGTTTAGGTAATATTTTAGTATTTGTATTGCTGCTTTTGCTGATTTAAATACTTCTCCCACCAAAGCCATGTTTACATAGTCTGCAATTTTTGAACATGACAGTATGATGATGGGGCTACAACACTTTCAAAAGAAGCTGAAATTTTGCACTTCGGTCTTATAGTTACTCTTGTCTGTCTGTTTGTCCAAATACTTACAGATTACTGAATGAGCCATCAACCAACAGCAACATTTTACAGAATATCAGGCTTACACAATGTCCGTAAGTGATTATTTACTTTGAATCAGTGAGATTCAGTCATGTCTATGCCTTTTAGTTTCACAGAGGGGTAAAATGAGTCAGCTTCATTTATAATCTGTGATTCACATTATCCTGACCTATGCAACAACTACTGTTTACACTCTTTTGAAGGTTACAAATGCAAATTTAAGGCTGTCTTGCTGACTATGTGGGTGCTCCTAGTAGGCCAACTGTTTAATGTGCTTTATATAGGCTGCAGGATGTAATTTGCATGTAATGCAACATTCTCCTTTCACAGATCAATAATGTACAACCTTAAAGAATCCTGAAATCTGTAAGGCTTTTCCTTACAGTTGACAGGCTTACATTATTTAACTGTTGTATTTCACTCACTGATTATTATTATTTCTACTAATTAAGTTATTTTGTGTGCGCGTACGCACTGGCAGATAAAGTATGCATATGTATATGCATGTCTTTATGTGTATATGTATGTATATGCATGTTTCACTAATAATGCTTTGCGCATTTTCTTGAAAAGTGCTCTACCAATAAAGTTTATTATTATTATTATTATTATTATTATTATTATTATTATTATTATTGTTATTATTATTATTATCATCATTATTATTAGTGGTAGTCAGAAAACAAATTGTAGGGTGGTGACACCTGTCTCTCTGGTTAAAATCAGTCTACTATTCTGTTGTTAAGTTTAAGGGCAGAATTTTTCTTTAAAAAAAAAACAACAACAACAACAACAACAAAAATCTGCAGTATTATAACATTTTCAAAAGGAGAAGGGCAACCAATAGGGGGTGACGCTATCTCTTTGTAGTACCGTTATGCTGGAAACTACAACTCCCATCACTGTGCAGCGCCGCCGGATGTTCGTGTTGCAGAAATTTGGCGCTGATCTATCCGGGTACTTTATTCACTGCTTCCTTTCGCGCCGGGTAACCGGAGAGCTGTGCGTCCATGTGCGCAGTGACTGGGAATTGATAGACGTCTGAAATATTAAAATCCGAGCCGTAAACAGAGTTTTCGTAATGGATCCTGAGGCTTTGGTTGAGGCCCTTCGGGGCACTATGGACCCCAATCTGAGGGAGGCCGCGGAGAGACAGCTGAACGAGGTAAAAGTTGAGATTAGCCGTTTATGGTGGTGGAGGTTGTGGCGCGGTCTCGCATCGGGCCTCGGCCGTTCACAACATCAAGATGGTGCGATCACGCAGACTGTGGGCTCCGCTACCGTTACCTTGACAGATCGAGAGCTAAAATCCGCTACTCGACAAGTATAGCCTACTGCCCCGTACGCACTGTCACCAGTGTATAGCCATTTTCATGAATTTATTGGCATTTTTTATTTCGATGACACTCTCGTGTGCCAGTAACCAACGTCAACGTTAGCTTCATCTTGAGCCAGCTGTGGCGCTAATGCTAACAAGCTTGCCCCGCTGAGAAGATTTTTTAGCTCGTCACACACAGTTTCGATACAGTTTTGACAAATTTAGGGGCTGACACGACACAAGAGTTATATATCTGGCGTGATAAACAAAAAGCAAAGCTGGGAGAAATGTGCAAGTTGGCAAAACGTTATTTAACGGCAGGATATTTATGCCTAGCCGTGTGGCTAACAGCGGCGAGCTAACTTGGCTACTTGTTGGTTGAGCTGCCGTAGCTTCGCTACATAGCTGCTGCTCACGTGTCACCGTGACAAACCCTGAAATGATGACATTATTCACCAACGCCACAAGATTTAGACGAGGCGACTATTTCCTGTTATTACCGTCGCCACATTTAATACGCGATCAGTGGCTTTATAGCTACTTCGTTACAAATATCATAAAATTGAGTTTTGTGCGAGCGGAGGTCCATGTGAGCTAATGTTAACCATGTTAGCCACACTGCCTTGGAAAAGGCTCGAGAGGGACTATTTAAAAAGTTGAATTGTGTCTCCTCATCCGCCAGTTATGTTTTCTTTTTGAAATATCTATATATCTAAAGTCTTCACTGTGCAAAGTCTTAGACCACCACCGAGAAAAATTAACAATGCGTTTAAAAGGATATATATCTATTTGATTATGTCTTTTCTTTTTAAGATACAAACGAGAAAGAGAACATGTGCAATGCATTAAAACATAGAAATAGGCAGGACAATATAACTTATTCAGACTGAAGTCAATATTTAGTGTTAAACATGGAATAGTACAACCACAAGAGGTAGCTCAAACAATCAGTATTAAGCTTTGAACATGTCTTGAATGTAAACAGGTGTAAATACCCCATAAGATCAGCATTGTAAATCTGTTATTGTTTACCTAAGAGAGTTCAAGGCATGCTAAGTGGAAAGGAAGGTCATACTGTATACTTGCAATTTTAGCCTGTTAAAGTAGTTTTATTTTGAAATATTTGCAATTTCATTACTGCATATTTATTTCCTGTATGTTATGGTTGTATTTTAATGAAGAGACAACTGAGATATAAATATGTATGATCATAAGAATCTTGCTAAAATATTAAAGTTTAAAGTGGCCTAAGACTTTTGCAGATAGTTTATCTATCTATCTATCTGTTTGGAGTTCACTGATTATGTTTCATCACCTGTGCTGGCCATGGAAATTTAAACACATGCAGGGCTGAGACCTTAAACCTGAAGCTATGTTATTTTTCTTGTGCTACTTTTAGACACCTCTCACAAATATTTAAACCTTTGAATCCTGACTGAATTGTTGCGTTTCTTTCAAATACGTGGGGGAAAAGGCAATGAGATACTTTGCAAGAAATAAGTAGATTAAGAAAAATATTTTTAGAAAGACGGGGAAAATGTCTTGGGTAAAAAAATTCTAATTAAAATTACATATTTCAAATTATGTTTTAAAATTCTTAGGATTTTAAGACCTTTTTTAAAAAATGTATTTATTGTTTAAATTCTTGCTTATTTTGGAATCATTTCCTTTTTCAATGGTCATTATCTTCATGCTGTTTTTGAAAGAAATCAAGTCAAGGGTTAAATAGTTTTGAAGCCCGGGTTTGTGAGACGCTGCATTGGGCAGCCAAACCACAGTACTATGATTAAGCAGTAAGACACTAACCTTTGATTTGAAATGGATGGCAGTTATCACAGCCTAAGGCCTATTTTATATTCCAGGGGTAGGAATTACCACTAGCCAAATGCTGGTAAAATATGCAAAGGCATGCTAGATTTTCTTCATTTACCTCCCTAACAAATAATCGTAATCTCTTCAGTGGCTTTCAGATTTTGGAATCCACCAGTCACAGTGGCAGGTAGACAAAAAAGTTAATTTCCAACTCTGATCAAGTCATAATGTTTTAGTCATAGCACATGTGTTGTGTGTGTTTTGCCCCTTCCTCCATGTTTATTTTTAGCAATGCAAGGGGCTTGGGTTGTTTTTTTTTTTTACACCCACATGTGTGTTAGTAGTGATGGCTCACTTGAATGACATAGCTTGGAGAGTGTTCTTACACAGCTGGCTGGAGCTATTAGAGTTGTGTTCTGTACAAATAAAAAATCATGTCCTCTGGAGGAGGATGGAGTAAATCTGTTGGAGCGCATAGTTTCTAAATGCAGTGCGTTGCTTAGTCATAAACTCCGACTTTGTTTTTCATGGAAAATGGCCAGATAAAAATTGAACAAGGCTTGACAAAATGTGGGGAAATGCATTACACGATCTTTTAAAAGTATGTTGAGACATTTGAAATGCAATTTGGTTGAAAGAGCATATTAAGGATATATTTAACATCAGATATCAGTTGGTCATTTCATAAATTATTACCATTTACAACTTCACAGGGAACAATCTATTTCAGCTGTAGCTAAGGTTGGAAATCGGCACCAAATGCTGCTAAAATATGCATGCGGCTACTAGATATGCTTTACGCATCAGCCAAAACCCCCCAAAAAACAATGGTTATCTATCGAGTGGTCAGCAGATTTTGCCACCCACCAGCCACATTGGCAAAAAAAGTCAATTTCCAGCCCGAGCTGTAGTTTTGGAGAAGGCAATAACTCAGAAAGGTATTGGTAATAAACCTGACTTCAGTCACTTTGCCAGTTAATTATGTTTTAGAATAGAAAATTGACTTTAATTTGTAATGTCACATCTTTGCCAAAAAGATCTGCGGTGCTCTGGATTACCGCTGGGTAATGTGAGCATCCCTTTTTTGTGACACAGGCTAACTGGAACCACTGTTGTGGTATCAACCACAAGTTTGACATTTTCTTACAGCTGACAGAAGGGTGACATGCTGTTTTACAAAAATGACTGAGCCCACAATGTCTCTGTTTTATAAACATAATGTAAAAATGCTACAAAGCACGAAATTATGAATTGATTTGAAAAGTTAACAATGCCATATTTGTTAGAGCTGTCAGTTACATAGCAATGGTGTTTGTATGACTTATAAGCAACTGTCCGCCAAACACAAAGTGTGTTAGGTGATAAAAATATAACCTTCCAAGTTCCTTTTGATGTCAGTACATTTATCATGTAGTGTAAAGCCACGGTCATCTCCCAGCAGTACAACAGCACATCAGGGTAAAACACTTTTGTAAATGGGAAGTAGGCTTCATGCAAAATAATGTGAAACCTACTTAATACAAAACAGTATGGTAAATGAGATTCTAAATGTTGTTTCTCTGTTTGTAACTGGTTTACATTCATCTATTCTCATTTCTGATTTTCAGGGTCACACCCAGGTAAACTTTGTGTCCACTCTGCTGCGTGTCACCATGTCTGATCAGCTGGATCTGCCCGTCAGGCAAGCAGGTGAGTCTAAACACTGACGTGTGAAAATAGTTCTGCGGTTAGTAAAAGGTGGTCTCCTCAGTCCAGAATAAACAAAAAATCTGTTCTGTGCATGTTAATACACTTACACTTAAGACTCATTTTGACTACCTTAATGTATAAAAATAGATTTGTTTGTTTCAAATGTAAGCATCACTGCCCTTATACTTCTATGCGTCTTATATTTTGTCATGAATGCAGGTAAAATATAAGACGTAGATGGCACGAGTGGGTGGAGTCAGCTGTTTCGCAAAACAAAAAATTAGACTACAATGGTGGAGGTCGTAATAATGTACCCTTGCATGGAGGTGGTGTTGTAGATCGCGCTGGTCTTTGAGGCCAATTAATACATCATGACGTGGATGGAGACTTGTTTTCACAAGGTTGTTGTGATTACTGAGATTGAATGAAAATGATTTGGATTTATGAGTGTAGAGTTTGCAAATATTTGCTGGTGAAGCTGGACTTCACATAGTCTGTCTTGTAAAAATCTAATCTTAAACCATCTTGAGAATACATAAAATAACATGTCATATGTCTTGATAGGTTGTATTATTCTAAAACAATGTCATGTTACACATGCTGTGCCCCCCCCCAATTATATAAGGTTACCGAAAACACTCTGCCACTGTGTGCCTTACCACTTTATCCTGCATCTGACTCCAATTTTGTCAGATTGCATGATATGAATGATGATGAATGATAGAAATATTGCAATAGTCCCATGTTAAATAGGTTACTTATATAATAGTTTCTAAAAAGATAATTTAGGGATGTTACATGATTCACACTTGTGTTTTGTGAGGCTAAAGTGCCACGCTAAAGAGCAGTAGACACTTGGAGTTGGTTAAATATAGCTTGTTTTGCTTTAGTCAAATGCAGCTCTGTGAGGAAGGTGTTAATGGAGGGGGAAAAAAAACAATATTCAAAGTAAAAATCTTGACCAAAGTTGTTGAAAAAAGTCGACAGATAGTATCTGAATCATTGTGTGTCCACCTCCTAAGTATTAATAGCTATACTTACAAATTAAGTTGTTGTAGAGCTGTGCTGTAGTGCTATGAATGACTTCTCCAGCTGTAGGAAAAATGTCTGACAGTGTTTAAAGCAGAATAGAGGAGGAGCAGCTCCCCCAGACTGCACAGAAGCTGTCTGAATAATATCACAAGTGAACTGATTACAGACGTACATTGTCTTAACTTTTTGAATTGGATCTTAGTCGGCACATTTAGGTTGGTCAGGGTTTTGTTCATTTAGCTCCTGTCTGGCTTGTTGGTTGGCAGCTCAACATAAAAAAATGCTGCCACTCTGCTTCTTTTATAATCATTGTGTTTGACAGTTAATACATTTCAATCAGTGGATTGATCAAATGCATTAACTGTAGTTGTTTTTTGACAAACCGCTCAGTTGAATGTGGATTTGAGTTGTTTTCGAATCAGTATTGGCAGCTTGTATACTATGTGGTGAATTTTGGAGATCTTATCGTCTGAGATTTCTTCTCCCGACCGCATACAAATGAGAGAGATCACATTTTGTGTGTGGTGCTTAAAGCGTTGAAAAATGACATTGCTGTCAATTCTGTTTAGTTTTTAAATGTTATTTTTTGTTTTGAGCAGCACAATAAATTTCCATTCATCTCAATTGTATTCATGTGGTCGCAAAAAGAACTTGCACCGTAAACACTCTGCATCCGACTATACATTCTGCTCAGCTATGAGAGGTAATGAGAATTTTTTTTGGACCAGGTAGGACTGACCCTTTAAAGATATACTATGCAGGATTTTCCTAAAACACAAAATGTATACAGAAATAATCTCTCTCGTCATCACTTGGCAGTGTATTTTTCTGCAGAGACTCTGCCCTCTGCCTGTATTTACTTATCTCTGTGCATGGGACTTTTAGGGGTGTGTACTCCCACAGCACTCAGGTTAGGTATATAAAGACGGATAACACATCCCCACTCACCCATCGCTATGCAAAATTGAAGCAAAAAAAAAAAAGACCTGGAGACAGCCACACCCATCTTGAGCTGATGAAGTCATTTGGAGCCAGAGTCTTTGCAGTAGTAAAATCTCTGCGGTGGTGATGTTCCCGCCCAAACAATTGCTTTTCTGGGAAAAATAACAAACAATCAATAGTGAGCACACTGATTGGCACACTCAGCTGTCAATATTAACATATAATCTGTGTTCCATAGCATTAATTAACTATTTAAAGCCAAGATGATGATAAGAACTACCTTAAATGCCAAAAACTATCTTTAGGAAGTATTTATTTTGTGTGTTCTTTTAGTTTTTAGTTTTGCCGATATCCCCTTCACTAACATGGAGGGAGTGGGTTTTATGGCCTGTACCACAGCCAGCCACCAGGGGGCGATTGACATGCTTGCTTTCACTTTTGGGGAGCTGTCATGTTGTCCATCTTTATATAAAGTCTACAGTAGCAACCACAGAATGTATAGCCAGGTTTAATAAAGCATCACCGTTATTATACCTGAGGTGGGTATTTCACCATATTTGTATGCACCATATTTCCATTTATTAAGATAGCAGCAGTTTTATCCCGGTGGACATTTTCAAGAGGTAATTTTCAGTTTCTTGTCACTCCATGAATCTTATTTATATGACAGATTCCTAGTGGCTGTGAAGTGTTGGACGATTGTGTAGTTTGGTGGTCATGGGCAGAAGGGAGGGGGTTTGTGCTCTGTCAGCACTGATAGGCTGGATTATGATTGCCTCGCCAGCGGTGTAGACATTTGTGTCAGCAGTCTGACGTCTGCCTCCCAGCCCTCACTCCTCCACTGCCTCAGATGCCTGTTCCTGGGAGCCGCAGAGTGGGGCCCCACATTGTAGAGGTGGACCCAGCTGACACCCTCGTGCCACATTCAAAACTACTGAACAGCAGATGGAATAATTAATTTGTGCAGCTTCGGCCTTAGGTGGCTTTGAATGTACACTGCTGAGCTGTGCACACGCACAGTCATGATAAATGCAGCCAGTGTGACTGGTGAACATTTGGGAGTTGCATGAGGTTGTACACCAACTGAATTTTAAAACTACGTGGTGGTTCAGTTACTGTGATACTCCTTTGTAAAGCAGCTTGCAGATAAACTACAGTAAAATGCAGATTCTGGTACTTTGCTTGTAGAGATGGAGAGCTAAGTGTTTCCAGGGTGTCCGCAGGTCCTTTCTTAAATTCTTAAAATCTCTTAAAATTCAATTTTAAGAATAATAGGGCTTTTCAAAGTTATAGTTGAAATTTAAATTATTCAAGTCTTAATTACCACAAACATCTGATCTAATTTAATTTATCCATCCGCGAATCTCTTTTTGTCAAAGTGAGTCACACTCTTCTGCATGAAATTCCACATTTCTGAATGAAACTTTTCATAAACCTATCACTGAACCTAATACTGTTCTTTTTCTTTGTACTAGCTCTTACCTGTTGGCAAAATGTAGATTAACCCTAACTAAATATAATTACCATATTCCTACATAAAACCTACCTTGTCATGGAACCACATGTGCTACTTAAAAAACATCCATCATCAGACATTGATTTACAGTGGCTGATATCTGTAGACACCCTGGTCTCTAATGTGCAACAAAGTAAGGTTTTTTTCCCTTCTTCAAATCAGTATTTAAATATAGCAAATAAAAAAGTTCATAAATAATTTCATCTTGAATTGAAAAACAATTTGTATCTTTCAAATAGGACTGCCACTAAGAGTTATTTTCATTGTGTTTTAATAATTATTTTTGTGATAGGTTTATAAAATGTCAGATGTCAAATGGTGAAAAATGCTGATCAAGTTGACGTCTGTAAATGTCTCGTTCTGTCCACGAACCCAAGATATTTAGTTTACTGTCACAGATTTAAGAAGCCAGGAAGTACTTGCATTTAAGAAGCTGGAATCAAAGATTTTTTTCCCCCTAAAACATTACTCATCAAATAATCGATTATCAAATCAAATGGATCTCAGATTTTCTTTCAGGTCAGGAGCACATCACATGGCAGTCCCACAAAGTGCTGCTTGGTTATGTGACTTTCTCCATATCGTATAGCTTGGTGGTTTTAATAATAACTTATTTGATTTAACACTGTGTTGGTTTTATGGGCAAAGAACTGCCTCATAATAATTGAGCTTTCATACATGAAGTGTGCTGTCTTTGCTGTTAAAGGACTGACCCTTGTTTTCTCTCTGTGTTAAGGTGTGATTTACCTTAAGAACATGATTACTCAACACTGGAGCGATGGCGACGGTTCAGGCACAGAGACGCCTGTCAATAACATCCCTGATGAGGACAGGCAGTTCATTCGAGACAACATAGTGGAGGCCATCATCCACTCTCCCGAGCGCATCAGGTAACCCCACACACACACACACACACACACACACACACACACTGCTAGCTGAATGGAAAGAGAGGAGCTCAGGAGATTTTGTCCTCAATCCATGTTCCCTCAGAGTTGCTCTTTTCCATGTCACTGACAGTATTCTGTCACTTTCTAAATCCCTGGATCCAAAACTGTACTTTTAAACTCGTCAGGGTCCAGTTGACAACATGTATCCACCACATGATCAAGCACGACTACCCCGGCAAGTGGACGACCATCGTGGACAAGATTGGCTTCTACCTGCAGTCAGATAACAGCGCAGGATGGCTGGGCATCTTGCTCTGCCTTTACCAGCTTGTCAAAAACTACGAGTAAGTCATGGTTCTCAGTCCTAACTTTATTTGGTATTATAATACATAACATGGGGTTAACATTGTGGTTGTTTGTGAAACAGATATAAGAAACCAGAAGAGCGTCAACCACTGGTGGCTGCCATGCACATCTTCATGCCCATGCTGAAAGAACGCTTTATCCAGCTGCTTCCTGACCACTCCAGTGACTCTGTGCTCATACAGAAACAGATCTTCAAAATCCTCTATGCCCTCTTTCAGGTAACATCATAACACCAGCATCTCCTCTATAGCTGGGGTCAATAAAGAATGGGGTGTTGAGATTGTCTTTACAAACCTTTCATCAATTGTTTCAAGTTTGATTCCTTTATTAAAATGAGTTCTGTGTTTGAAGGAATAGCACAAAATGATTATTTGTATATCAATTATTTACCCCATGTATTTACGCCATGTTAAGCCCAGAGTCCTCACATGCCTCACAACAGCACAACTATGTCAAAACATCTGTTTACAAATTCTCACACAGCTCAAACACTATGATCTAAGTCTTATTTATCCAGTCATGTGCTCAGTATTTCCCAAACACACGCATTTTTGCTAAAATATTACAAATATAACACTTACTTATTAGCATTAACTCAGGTGCTGGTGGAAAGCGTGCCTGGGAAAGCAAATTGTGTTTTACTGAGAAGAGTTCGAATGCAGGTGCTTGCTGAGGCTCGTATGCAGTAAGTGTTTTAAATAGTAATATTTTAGCAAATGTGCTGGTTTTTGGGAAGTACTGTGCATAGGACTGGATTGGACTTGGATCATACAGCATGGGTTGTGAGAGTTTGTAAAGGGATTTTTTGACATAGGTTTGTTGTTAAATGTGGGTGGCATTTGAGAAAAACAAACTTCACAAATTCAAGGTGACATTGGGTCAGTAATTGATGCACAAATGATCATTTTGTGAGTGAAGTATTCCTTTAAATCTGTAATGCCCCTTTTGGTGTGAACACACCTAAATGTCAGGTCAAACTGAAATAAGATTTAGAAAGATAAACAACAAAACCTGACTCTTGTTCATCTCCACAGTACAACCTCCCACTGGAACTCATCAACAGACAGAACCTGACAGAGTGGATGGAGATCCTGAAGACAGTAGTGGACAGAGACGTGCCTCCAGTAAGGACAAATCAACTCGCACCACAATAATATGACAATGCAAGGTTCCTGCATATTCCTAGTCTTAAAAGACATTGAATTTAATTGGTATTAAACTGGCTTACAATAATCTTTCAAAAGTCTTAAAAATGATCATGCGTAGGAGGTTTCTGACGTTGCATTGTAAAATCTTAAAATAACTGGCAACATCAGTTTTTTTGTTAAATAATTTTATGAATTACTTTTCTTAAACTAGAGATGGAGAAACACAATCGCCCAGAAAACTGTCCAGAAATGGCAGATATTTTCCACTTTTGTTGGTAAACCAAATATACTTTTATGAAAACATAATATGTTCATTGTCTTCCATGTATCCCAATCTAAAAAGGGTTGTTTTTTTTCAACATTTGACATAGATAATCAAAAAAAACCCAATAATTTATGTAACCTGAGTGGCATTAAAAAAGTCTTAAATTCTTAATGTAACCTTGCTTTAAGCTGCAGGAACCCTGCAATCACTTTTTTACAATTTGTTCAGTTTCAGAGATGTAAACATTTCGGTTCTACGTGAGCTGACTGTGCCATCGTTGTTTTTGTGCAGGAGACGATGCAGATAGATGAAGATGAGCGGCCTGAGCTGCCGTGGTGGAAGTGTAAGAAGTGGGCTCTTCACATCTTGGCTCGGCTGTTTGAGAGGTAGATATCTGACAGTCGTTTCCCTTACTTCTTTAATAAGTCTTACAAACATGTTTAACACTGACATTCACCATATGAAACTTTATTTGCAGGTATGGAAGCCCAGGCAACACAACCAAAGAGTACGCAGAGTTTGCTGAACTTTTCCTTAAGGAATACGCCGTTCCTGCTCAGCAGGTAAGAACTTGAAACGATGTAATGTAAGCAGCAGCTCTCCATTCAGGCTGAACTGTGTGTCTTTGAAGTGCACCGCACAAATATAAGAGACTTCTTTGTAAATCTATCTACTAGGTGCTGCTGAAAGTCTTATACCAGTACAAGGAAAAGCAATACGTGGCTCCCAGAGTACTCCAACAGACACTCAACTACATCAACCAGGGCATAGCACATGCTCTGACGTGGAGAAACCTCAAACCACACATCCAGGTATGAATACAACATGTTTGAATTTCCAGTAAATATTTCAAAGTACATTATACAGCAAGTCTTAGATGTTTTTTGTACGCTGTGTGAATCTATATTTGTACTTTTGGACTGGTTGTCACTGAAAGAAACACTAAGCTGCCAATCTGCAGTGGTTCAACCATCAAATACAAGAAGCATAATCAGCCTGACATCCTCTCCGTCAGCGTTCCTTTCTGATTCTGACTCTTTATTGTGTTTTTCAGGGCATCATTCAGGATGTGGTCTTCCCCCTCATGTGTTACACAGACAGTGATGAGGAGCTGTGGCAGGAGGACCCATATGAGTACATCCGCATGAAGTTTGGTAGGCAGAGAAAGTTGGTGCCTGTAATTGAAAGGCATTTGTGTGCACCCGTGATGACTAACCGTTTATCTAATCTCCGCTGTCCTCCTTAGATGTTTTTGAAGACTTTATCTCTCCAACAACAGCAGCTCAGACACTCCTCTTCACTGCCTGCAACAAGAGGAAAGAGGCAAGTTGAAATTATTTTATGTTGGTTAATTTCCTTCAAGTTTTTTTGTTGTTGTTGAAGCGCTCCATAATGTAAAAATCTAATTCAGACTCCATCCCGGCAATTCATAATGAGGCCTAATCTTATGTTCTTGTTCTGCTTAGGTCCTGCAAAAGACGATGGGCTTCTGCTACCAGATTCTCACTGATCCCGCCTCCGACCCCAGGAAAAAGGACGGTGCCCTCCACATGATTGGCTCTTTGGCTGAAATCCTGCTGAAGGTAAATGGCTCTCAGTTGGCCTGTTAGCACCACTTCTTTTAAAGGTTCCTCCTTTATACACACAGATTAAGACATTTGATCCATGTTCACCAGCAGAACAGGTGAACATGGACTGCCTTCATGAGCATGCAGTAGTAAATTATTGTTTCTAACTATTGCAAGAGATGATTTTACAGAAGCTTTGAGAAAAGGTGAAAAGTTTTCTTCCTACTTAGTTGAGGCTTGGCAGTCTATTGAAATCAAGTTTAATATTCATGGCTGTGTACCAAATATTCAAGTGCTAATACTGCAGACTTGTCATCATCTGATTTACCCAAATTCAGTCTGTACAGCTAAACTCCAGAAAGTCCTACATGTTTTTTATGAAGGTTGAAATGTAAAATGTACAGGACATGTGTTGTTTGACCGCCTTGTGAAATTTTACAACTTTTGTTTCTTTCTCTACACAGAAAAAGATTTATAAGGACCAGATGGAGTTCATGCTTCAGAATCACGTCTTCCCCCTGTTCCGCAGTGAACTGGGCTACATGAGAGCCAGAGTAAGTGATCATTTCCAAATAGACAAACCTCAAGTGTTGCGTATCGTGTTCAGGGGGTTGTCTTAGTTTCATTTTTTGTTCCTTTGACTTTTTTTTCCTTCTCTCTACTGCAGCTTATTGGGCATGATGGTAGTTATGGTGGGGGGAAGGACGCTAGTTATTGGGAAGGAAAAATTCTGTGATATGCAAACATTTGTCACACTTGAACTGCCTTCTTGAATAGAGTATAGTTAAAGGGGGGAAAAAAGGTCAGTAACTTGTACAAACATATCTAAACCCTTGATCGGTTTAGTATTGCCAGCATAGACGGTACTCTTAAACATAGGCAGGGTTGTTACCAGATCATAATAGCCACATGACTGCTCTCACATCACTCTTAACAGGTGATGCAGAGGGAGGTCTGCACCTCACTGATCATCCAAACAACAGGATTGCAGGGCTAGGCTAAACAGGCTAAAGTGTTTAGAGTCTGTGTTGCAGTCTATGGGATATTTAAAAACAGTGGGTTTGTACACTGAGTCCTTGTAGAGCAAGCATGTAGATTTTGAATTGACCAATCAACAGACTGCAGCATTTCTGCACCTTTTAGCGTTGATCAGTGTGCCAAGGACCTCAACAGGGTTGGCCAAAAAAGTGATTCTGTTGTTACCATCCACAACTTTTGACAATGAAAATGAAAAAAAAAAAAAGATCAGTTTTCATGTGTAACAAACTACCACACTGAACTGAGATGAACTGGACTGCTTGGTGGAAACAAGGCTTTAAACTTGTGTTCACATTATCGTATAAGGTGGCGTCAAACTTACTGAAGCTTGCTCTATTATAGCAGTACTTTGTAATTGTTTAGGTAATAAATATATTTTGTTTATGTCATAAAGCTAGAGTTCAGCCACATTTCCTCAACCTTTTTTTTTTCCACATAGGCCTGCTGGGTGCTGCATTACTTCTGTGAGGTGAAGTTCAAAAGTGACCAGAACCTGCAGACGGCTCTTGAGCTGACGCGCCTTTGTTTAATCAATGACAATGAAATGCCAGTCAAGGTGGAGGCTGCTATTGCCCTGCAGGTTCTTATCAGCAACCAGGAGAAAGGTAAGCGAGTAAACTCATGCAGTCTGTTTTTCTAACTGATTTTGCAAGAATGTGCAAGTTAGTAGTTTTCTTTGAGTGTCTAAACTAACTCGTGTGTCGTATTTTTTAGCCAAAGAGTACATCACCCCCTTCATCCGGCCAGTGATGCAGGCACTCCTGCACATCGTCAGGGAGACGGAGAACGACGACCTCACAAATGTCATACAGAAGATGATCTGTGAATACAGTGAGGAGGTGACTCCAATTGCAGTGGAGATGACACAGCACTTGGTAAGTGCCATGATTAAAAAGGCTACGTCATTTCACACGAGACCATAACTGAGTGGCTTAATAAACTCTTCCTATGACTGCAATTTATGATCTGTAATAAAATGATCATGTAAAATGATCATACTACTTGCAAGAAAAACAGAATTAATTCCAACGAAGTATAGGACGTATGATTTTAGGAAAAACAGCTTTACTTATATATCATATTTCAGCAACAGGGCAATTCAAAGTGCTTTAGATACAAAGTGCAAAAGAAACACATCATAAAAAGACGTCTTCATGCAATTAAAAACCATTAAAAAGCCGAGAGAATAGTAAAGAAAAACGAGCTAAAATACAGCTATATAATTGGAACTTCCAATCTCTGATAATCTTTCCAGCTTTACTGACTTGCATAGAGCTGCGTTCACAAATTCTGACTGCCATTTGCAACGTTAGTAATTGCCAGCTGGCGATGTAAAACTATATTGAAATATGTCATGGTATCCAAAAGTTGACTAAAATGACCTCATCAGCTCACTTTCTCGTTGATAAGGCTGGTGCTGTGTTTCAGCCAAAAACAAGCTGTTCTTTTACACTCTGGCAGTTTTGGCAGCGCCTTTTCTGGTGCAGGATTTTTTTATTTTTTTTTTTTGCCGTGTGGAAATCAAGGAAAGCAGACGCTGAATGTTTGCCCTTCAGAAAGTGAATTTGGCAGGCTCAGTGTACGGTGACATCATATATATATATATATATATATCCTCTAAATTGCTTTTAAGAGAAAGCTATGATCAAATTTGCTAGGTTTGCCCTGTTTCTATTACTTAATAATGTGTCGGGAAGAAATTAGACAGACTACCTGCCTTATAGTGAAATGTATGAATCCTTGGATCCAATCATAGTAGTCTCTCTGTTTTCACTCTTTGTCAGGCGATGACGTTCAACCAGGTGATTCAGACGGGCCCTGATGAGGAGGGAGGAGATGACAAGGCTGTGACGGCTATGGGCATCCTCAACACCATTGACACATTGCTAAGTGTGGTGGAGGACCACAAAGAGGTTAGCAGCATAGCCACTAAGCAGGCTGCCCACACACACACACAAACACACACTCACACACTCTCTCTCTCACTCAAGGCTGTTCACTCATCTTGGTGCCACTTCCTCTGCAGAAGCGGCTCTGGTCTGCTGTAGCGTTCCTGCCAACACACTTCAGCCACCCACCAACTCCTGGGAACACGCTCTGTTCTCACCATGTTCATAATGACTCAGAGGCTGAGGCAGGCGCTAGAAATAGTCGGGGCACGCTGCCACCGTGTCTGCTGAAACATAGGACTGCCGGTGCTCAAAGCCAAGGAGCCATTAAATTTGACCAAGCATTGCTTTACACTGAGGATTTTTGATTGCATAACAGTTCAGCAGTTCAGATTTCAGTGATCGTTGGTTTACGTCACTTTGCTACAAAGAATTGGAATTATTTTTATTTGACCAAGTGTATTAAAGAACATTGCAGGACACTGAGGACAATGATGATGAAGAGGTGCTTATCCTTACTGCTTCTAGTAGATTCAACTGAAAATAATCATTTACATTTACTCATTCTCTAAATGAAAAGGTTGTTCCTTACCACACACTGAGTACGTTTACATCCACACTGATATTCCACTATTAATCCGAATACAACAATATTCTGAATTTAATGACGATCATGTAACAGCATATTCAGTTTTAGATATTCCAAATTCTGCCCTTTTCCAAATGTAGCTTTTTCCAATTAAGACTTGAAGGATATGCAGGTAATATTCAGGTAAGCACTGCATATATATCCTTTATTTAACCAGGAAAAAGACTCATTGAGATTCAAAATCTCTTTTCCAAGAGCGACCTGGTCAAGAGGGCAGCTTAAAACAACAAAAAGATACAACAAAAGTTACAACAATAAATACAGACAGACAAATACAACTATCACACAATACAAAGAGCGAGCACAACCTCCAGTTAAAATGTGAAAAGTGCAATCATCAAATTTCAGTTGTCATTGGAGTAGCAGTCACACTGACCAATAGTGCTATTTTCTCGACCTTTTAAAAGTGACTTAAATTCCCCCACAGTGATCAGCTCAGACAGTTTTATGTTTGTCTGTAAGTTATTCCAAGTGGAGGGGAACGGTAAATTTAAAAGCATGCAAAATATGCGTCTCAACTGGGTTTTTTTGGGATCCTGGAATTTGCCCTTTCATGAAAACTTTCTTTTTTTAATATGACATTAGCTTTTATATAGTTAACAAATTTTGATAACATTCTTTTTTTTCTGGCCCATTCAAGTAGTTTCTGACCAGCCCACTGTGTGTCTATATATTGTTACACTCACTGCCTTGTGTTGGATTATATTTGTCATATAAGGAACATTTTAATGAGGTGAAACTATTGATCATGGCAGCTTTATCTTCTGTTATTGATTTAACCCTTGTGTTGTTTCAGATCACCCAGCAGCTGGAGGGCATCTGTCTGCAGGTGATCGGCACTGTACTGCAGCAGCATGTACTGGGTGAGCAGGTCCCTCCTGTGCTTCCACATTCCTCCTGCATGTTGCACTTAAACTCTGTCTGTCTGTCTGCCTAAGAGATTATCTATTGATAATAGAAACGTCTATATTTACCTCCAGTGACTCACCTTTCTTTCTCTTCTTTTCCCAGAGTTCTACGAGGAGATCTTGTCGTTGGCTCACAGCCTGACCTGCCAGCAGGTGTCGCCACAGATGTGGCAGCTCCTTCCACTGGTGTATGAAGTCTTCCAGCAAGATGGATTTGACTACTTCACAGGTATGTGGTTAACTAAGTATCACTGCTGTTATAATGTCAAGTTGGTTTCTGTAAGGTTTAACTTTTTTAAACTGTAATAGGAAAAGGAGTGCTAGTTGTGGATCTGAAACAGCCGATTTTAAGTTTAAAGAGAAAAGGCGTGTATTTGTTTTGGTGTAAATTCAGCTGTGTTGATTGTTTCTGTTGCAGATATGATGCCTCTTCTCCACAACTATGTCACAGTGGACACAGATACTCTCCTATCTGACACCAAATACCTGGAGATCATCTATAGCATGTGCAAAAAGGTAAAATGTTGCAGTTGATAATTCGTGATGTGGCAGACAGGAATGTGTACGATGAGTTGTAGATCCATGTGAAAAGTATGTTCAAGCCTTCAAACACAAACTCTTGCTGGCTGGATGTCTTCTTGCTAGGCTAAACAAGAGAGGTCCTTTTGGGCACATAAGAGATCCAGAGAGACCCAGATGTATTTGTGTTTTTGTGTTTTTGTGTGTGTGTGTGAGTGTGTGTGTGTGTGTGTGTGTGTGTTTGAATGGAGATGGGTTGCAATGATAAAACATGGTTAATAAATGGTATTAAATAACTTCCATTTAGTGAATTGTTTCATAGATTAATGTGCAACGTTCATAATGCAAAGTACCACACTAAAGCTGCATTTAAAATATGTTATAGTAGCTAAAAAAATTTGATTCAAAGATCAGCATTATTTATGGAATTGTGCTCAATTTTGACTGTTTTCTGAGTGTTTTGACGATAGACTAGTTTACTAGTCTAAATGTAAACTTCTGTTTAGTCCTGAAAATTTCCTAGTAAATGACTGTGCTTTCAAGCCAATTATTTGTGGTGGTTGATGTGTATTTGGAAGTTTACCTGAGCCTGATACTGCACGCAGGTCCTGACAGGTGATCCGGGCGAGGACCCAGAGTGCCATGCAGCCAAGCTGCTGGAGGTGATCATTCTACAGTGCAAAGGTCGTGGCATTGACCAGGTCAGTATCTAACATATTTCCACCTCAAACTGTGAAGCTGAACTATAGCAACGTAAAGCTGGACAGCATGCATTTACTTCTGGCATTAAAATGAACTCCAATATTTGCTGCAGGTTGTGCCCTTGTTTGTGGCTGCTGCATTGGAGCGTTTGACGCGGGAGGTGAAGACCAGCGAGCTGAGAACCATGTGTCTGCAGGTGGCTATCGCTGCGCTTTACTACAGCCCCCCTCTTCTCCTCAACACTTTGGAGAACCTACGCTTTCCAAACAACACTGAGCCCATCACTAACCACTTCATATCCCAGTGGCTCAAAGATGTCGACTGCTTTCTTGGGTAAGCGTTTTATGAGTATGTCAACAACATTGCAAATAAGCACATCAGTTACTCAATTCTAAATCTTACAATAAATATCTTGAGCCTGATATCAACAGCATACATGAGTTACAGTTGAGTTTGAACTATGGCTGTACATTTATCTACTAATCGTTCAATAAGCTGGTAACTGTAACTTCAGAGCTGATATTATCAGATATCAAAATCACTTTTTGTTCCTCTCACTCCTCCTCACAGCCTCCACGACAGGAAGATGTGCATCCTGGGACTTTGTGCACTCATCGACCTGGAGCACCGGCCTCAGGCTGTCAACCAAGTGGCCGGCCAGCTTCTTCCAGCTGCCATCCTTCTGTTCAACGGCCTCAAGAGGGCGTACGCCTGTCGAGCTGAGCATGAGAATGACGAGGATGATGATGATGAAGATGGGGAAGACGAGGAAGAAAACGGTGAGAAAGCAGTGTCTGATGCATAGAAATAGAATGAGAGTAGAACACCTTTTCAAATCAACACAACAGAGTGGTCAGAGGCCATTTTTATGTGTACTGTTGCCATTGATCGTTGTCGCAGGCTAACTTCTGTAAAATACAACTTTCGGCAAGTTATTATCTTACTATGGTGAGGTTTTGCAGAAACGAAAAGTAGTCTTGTGCAGTAACTCTGTTGCCTTATTGCTAAAGACAAATTGAGGATTTCTGGATATAATTGCCTTGTACTTCTATTGGTAAGGCCTCTAATTTCTACTCATTCTACTCAAGCTGCTGCAGGGCTCTGTGGTCAGCTTTGGGCAGCTTCAGCCTCCTGAAGATGAGCCCGGCAGCTCCATGGAGCTCTGTTGCAGGGCGTGGCTGGTTTTCAGGCTTCGGGGCACGTATGCCTTTTGCCTTTTGTCTGAACCTGGAGTTCTCACCCAGATATGCTCTCAGGTACCAACATTTGGCACTGACAGATTTAACCTGAATAGGTACTTGTTAATACCTCTGTAATTCTGTAGGTTCCCTCAAAAGTTCTGAGTTTGGTACCCAATCGAAGTGAGTATAGTAGGCCAAAAAAAGAGTTCTCAGGCTGGTGAATGTTACACTCTTTATAGCCCCACTGACGCATGTTGCCATCTTAAAAACGAATAACAAACGCTGCTTTCTTTTGAATTAGTCATGTGATCACAGCAAACAGTCTAGTAGTTGTTCTACTCTCATTCTATTTCTATGGTTTGGTGTATTCAGTGTTGCATCAGCCACCCGCAGTATTACAAGGTGTATTAAGTGAAAGGTGTCCCCTCAATGCTCTGAATCAATGTAGCTGAGCTGGGCAGTGACGAGGATGATATTGATGAGGAAGGCCAGGAGTACCTGGAGATGCTGGCAAAGCAGGCAGGAGAGGACGGAGACGATGAAGACTGGGAGGAGGACGATGCTGAGGAGACGGCACTTGAGGGCTACACTACAGCTGTAGATGATGAAGACAACTTAGTGGACGAGTATCAGATCTTCAAAGCCATACTACAGAGTAAGACAACAGTCTTTTGGTGGAGAACTCTAAAATGAAATGGTCGAGTGAAATACATGTTAATCACTAATGTAACTTTACTGTGATGCAGATATCCAGACCCGCGACCCAGCATGGTACCAGGCACTAACACAGACCCTCGACGAGGATCAGGGCAAACACCTTCAGGACATTGGCACACTCGCAGACCAGAGACGGGCAGCACATGGTGAGCGCCTGCTGAGACTGCACCCCAATTTTCAAATTAAACTCTGATTGCAGCTCTTCAGTCTGACAATAAAGCAATTTTTTACATGCGACTATTTCCTGCTTTTTTGTTGATTTCCATCGTTTTAAAATCAAAATGCCCTTTCATCTATATATTTACCTGAGATTTTAAAATGTACTCTTGCATGTGTACAGTTGCTTTTTTGCCAAAGTGCACAACACAGGACCCAGGACTTTTGAGCCAAAGTGGCAACCTCGAGGTTTTAGGGGCTGATCAGCAGTGTCCAGAGCTCGTCTGCTGTTCCCCATTTCTCTCTGCTTTCCTCTTACCTCTCTATTCTTGACTAATAATAAAGCCACAATATGCCCCCCAAACTTGTGGGTTCACTGTGTGGCACTTAGTCATGTCTCAAGATTATGTTCTTGTCTTCTTTTGACAACAATGCAGAGAAAAAAAAGCTTTAATGCCAATTCCATATTTTTATCCAGAATTCCCTTATGTTTAAAAATAAATGTGATTACTATTGTGTATTTGCATCAGTCAAAGAGTTGTTTGACCAAGAAGCACAAAGGAAAAAGTGGCACAACCTACACATACATTCGTGACAAAGAGAGAGGAACAGGGCAGAAGTCAGCAGGCGCCAGCAAGAAACGAAGTGGAAAAATATGGAAGCAATTACCTTCTTGAAATCTTCCATAACAAAGTGACTGTTTAAATCTGGTATTAACATGCGTTTTGGTGATCCAAACACAAGTGGTGATCTCTCAAACCGCTTGTTAAGGTGTTCTGAGTCGCACTGGACCACAGATCTTTTCTAATGTAAAAGCTACATTTACAGAAGTGATGCAGGCAGTACTGTAATCTGAACACAAGAGGACAGTTGGGGACACATTGCTGCTCACACCTTTGTCTTCTGTGTCTCTCCAGCTGTCCACTTGTGTTCAGATTACAGTACTGCCTGTGTCACTTTGGTAGATGTAGCATTTACACTTACTACGAAATATCTGCGGTCAAGTGTGTCTCAGACCACTTTGGTAAGGGTTTGATCGTAACTTGTCTCTGTGGCTGTTTCAAATGACATCATGATCTTTGTCTTGGACTTCCTGTCAGTTAAAATGGCCAACTTTTAGAGGCGTTCCAGCACCTGCTGTGCGCTATATGAACAGTGAACGACACTTCTCATGAAACAACTTTTTTTTCCTCTCACTGTTGTGTTTTTTAAGTACTGTTGCTTATTATCTTATTACAGAGTCCAAGATGATCGAGAAACACGGCGGGTACAAGTTCACAGCACCAGTGGTGCCATCTACTTTCAACTTTGGAGGCACTGCTCCAGGAATGAATTGAGTCATCCGTTCTACTTTTTATTACTCTGTGACTGATTGTAGTGAAGTGAAAAAAAGCTTGTGTTGTTCCCTTAAGTAGTGGTTCCAGAACTGGTTCTTCTCAGTCATTCTTCAATCTGTCAAATGGGGATATAGCACCAGAAGATGTGGGAAAGCAACCAAAATGCAACCAGTGGCTGGGGAAAACAAACCAAGAACTTGAGCATGATGTGAGAGAAGAAGCTCTGAACAACAAGTCTTCTGGAGCCCAGTGTGGACGGGATACCATGACGTCAACTCTTCCGTTTATTTTGTTCCCCACTTAAAACAGATTTGCGGGATTAACAGTTAGAAATTGATAATGGGACTTAATATTTCATTATCACTGTTGTGGCCAAACGGCCGTAATAAGATTATACCTCTGGTAGTGGTGATATCTACGTTATTTTCTGCATAAACAAACACTCATGTTTATGTACATACAAGCCAAGGTTATTGATTTTTCAAGTAGCCTTGAAAAACAACCAGAGGCATTTGTAAGGTGTTAACAGCTGTATTCATATGTAGCATATTGGATACTTCATAGCACTATGTGATGCCTGATCTCTGTAAATTAATGACAAGCACTTTCATATTGTTCAGGTCTCCTAGCCTTCTGTATCAGACTGCAAATTTTTTAAATTGAAGACTATTTAAAATGAAAACAGCTGTAACTTTGTTACTTTGCAAGCGACTTCTGTAATGGCTGGTTGTCACGCATCTGGTTACAGAGTGGATCGGTGGGCAACTCGGAAACTTTTGATTTCAGGAAAAAAAGAGAATGCTCTTGGTGTTCAGTATGGCTACAGGACATGTGTTTGTGAGCACTGAAAGTACAATTGAATACATCATTGAAGCATGTACAATTGGACTTATTGCGAAGGTCTCAAGCTTTTGGTTGGTGTATGGATGAACCATCTATATATACAACAACATATTAAAAAAAAAAAGCTAAGGGAATCCATGACCCAGAGTGTTTCCTTGCACAGGTGCATGTTTTTCCTGCTTTATAAATTTGTTTTACAAGTAATTCAGTAATGGGTGTGAGCTTCACTTTTTTATGATTTTATTTTACTTTGTCAGACAAAAATCTGAAATTTGTCATGTGATGCTGGATGTTACCACATACAAAAAATAAAAATACAAAAAAATATGAGCAACACATAATACAGAAATATAAAACAACCAAACCAAACAACAAAACCACACTACAAACGCTACACATCACATCAGACATTACAACAACTGGATGCATTGCAACAAATTAATCTCTGCTATTACAGGGTTCCCACAGTCATGGAAAACCTGGGGAAGTCATGAGGTTTCACAATCACATACTCAAGGCCTGGAAAAGTCATGCAATAAGTAAAAATCCTTGAAAGTTTTGGAAAAGTCATGGAATTTTTTGGATGTAATGAATTTATTACAGTAACCTTCCATGGATAACTTTCTTAGAATATAACATAAATTATCTGTCGCTGCTGATGTGATGAAGCTCTAATGTGTGTTGGTGTATTTACATTTTACCATCACATTTGTTATTTTTTTCCCTTCATGAATGCCAGCTAGCTCAAATAATAATAATGTTTGAATAGAATCTGATATGTTTGACAAAACCAGGCAAGCAGGGAAAAAAAACCTTAATATATTATGGGTCCTTAAAAAGTCATGGATAAGTCTGGAAATTTATTCCATGAGAATGTGTGGGAACCCTGCTGTTATATTCAGTGTTTTGTTCTAAGAAGCTATACTCTGATCCAAACAGCTGACAGATTGAGAGTCCCTGTGATGGCAAAAATCCAAAGTCTTCTGTTATGTGTGAGAGGGATCAGATATGATAATACACTGACAGAAACAATATTCTTGTAGTGTACACAGCTGGGAAACTTGACTCAAACATTTGACCCACAATTTATGCTCAGATGTGTAGCAGTGTAGCTTTAAGATGAACTGACTGTCCACCAGAGTGCACTGCTCTCCTGTGATCACAGATTTTCTGTTTTTGGGTTGTTTTTTATATTGTTGATCACTGTATTTGTACACACAAGGCTGGTCAGATGTTTTAGTCCTGCGAACAGCTCTGAAGCAAAAATCTGTGAAAGAATCCTAACATCGAGTCAACTTGTTGAAGGACATAACAGGTGCAGGACACAAAAACAGCAGCCCCGTGGCATAAAGCAGGCTGATGAAGCTCATAGTCCAGGCTGAATATGCTGTTTGTCAGAGAAGACATTTTAGCACCGCTCAGGAGGAAAGGCAGAGGAGAAGAAAGTATAATCAGCATTGGCTGAATTCCATTCACTTTCTCTGGGTCCTGTGTTGTGCATGTTTGCTCACTGAAAATTTTGCTTATTTAATTGCCATAATCGGCCCAATGATGGCTCTTTGGCTGAAACACGTCTGTGTCTATTTATTTTTGCCCATATTACATAAGTGAAATTTTCTATGAGGGCCGGTTTGCTTTTTGTCTTTTGAGTTTCACCATGACTGTGCACCTTTTTTATATTGTTTGAGCTTTTTGGAGTTGTGCCCAGTGCTGTTTTTCAACATAACTGGCTCACAACAGAGCCATCATTAATTTCATTAGTAACACCTATGCTTTTCCTTTTTTAATTAGTGTTACATAAGTATAGTGTGTGGTTATGGTCACACTGAATTTGTAAAGTGAAACTGTTTTAATCACCTGGTCTGTTTGTTTAGAGGAGGAGGACACCACTGCAGTAAAAACCTCCTGAATAATGAACGCGTAAGAAATTTAAACTGGGAGAACTTTTAGCTGCTCGTAATCTACTTTTCACTAAATCCCCCTAAATCTAACACACCTCACTGTTAATAAATGTTTTATAATTCAGTAGTTAATCCTCTGAAACCTGGAATGACATGACTTTTCTTGTGCTGCACTCAGATGCCTTTCACAAGTATTTAAACCTCTGAACCCTAAGCAAATTGCTTTGATTTCTTAAAAAATCATGGGGAAAAAATGCAATGAGCAACTTGGTAAGAAATATCCTGCAAATTACAAGGAAATAGTAGATTTAGAAAATTATTTATTTAAGGCATCATAGGCAGTTCCCCACGGCACCACGCAGAGGGGGGTGTCGATTTCCCATTAGCTCTTATTCTTGTTAGTAATGAATACAATATAATGGCAATGATGATGACGATGATAAGCTTTGCACTTATGCACTGCTGCACATTTAAAAATGCATTTTCATTAATTTTATTCATTTTATACACTTAATTTTTAGCCTTATTTTTTATCTTACTTTTACTAGTATTATCAAGTGGGGTTTATCCATGTGAAGATGTATTCTGTTTATTCTTTTATGATCTTGTTTTATTTTTACATGCATAATACATGCATAGACATTTTATAATGTCTTTATGTCTATTGTGGCTTTTCATGTGAAGCACTTGGTACATGTCATTTCCTTGTTGTAAAGCACATTGGGGCTTCACTTGTAAGAAAGGTGCTTTAGTAATAATAATAAATAATAATAATCATCATCATTATATTTTTTCAGTGGGGGGGTATGCCCTGGGCACTGAATGTGCTGAAGTTAAAGAAACTGGACTAAACGTAAGGTGGCGCCTTCGTAACACCGTCCTCTGGTGCGCCACCATCACTGCGTTTTGTTTGTTTGAGGCGGACAGTGAAACTGCAGACCTAAGTAAAGTGTCCCTTAGCTGACGGACAGACATACAGACAGACAGACAGAGCTCCTCTGGTGCTGCTGAGGGACAAAATGTGGCTTCGAGACGAGCTTTTGAAATCCATATGGCACGCCTTCACAGCCCTGGACGTGGATCAACGTGGGAAAGTTTCCAAATCTCAGCTAAAGGTGCGTTTCAGTTGTGTTTTTGTCCGACGCCCATCAACACTCAGACTAACTCTGCGCTTCATTGACGTATGTAACATAACTCTTCATCCATCATATCTCCGGAATTTCAGCTGTTTTCCTCACACCGTTACCTTAGAGGCTCTGTACTCACCATACAAAAAGCGACTGGACTACACTGCTGCGCAACCTTCGCCTGGAGTTCAGGTTTGAGGGCAGTGGCACTTAATGTGCTCTGCATGTTGAGCTTTTTTCTGGCCCGTTAAAAATGAGGGAATAAAACAATTTAGTTTCTAATAAAGTGAATGAAAAATACTTAATAAAGGAAATCGAACTGAAAGAAATTGAGTTTAAAAATGAGTGTGGTTAACTGAGAGTTTCATGTGATTTAATCATCAAGAACTTAGGATGTAGGCTAAATAGGGGAGTGGTTCAAATAAATAGTTTTAAATAAAACTAAGCAAATCATGGGTTAAACTGAATAGAAAACATAGATTGCTCCTGTGTATGTCTTTCTTCACCTGTTCACATGTTACAACCTAAAGGTCCTAGTTTGAGAATTCAAAACTATTTTTAATATATTAAGTTAGTTAATTGTATTTTTTTTTTTTTAATGGTCAGTGTCAAAGATAATTAGACACTCCTATTGATAAATTACTTTAAAAATGTTTGGTTTTAAAAAATGAGTACATTTTTTATTAAATAATAGTGTTTTCCTGTCCTTGTTTAAATCAAATCTCCAGATTGAGTCTACTGGTTGCTTTATTTTTTATTTATTTGCTTTGTTTGTTTTTGTTACCATAGCATTTTAACAATTTTAACACATGCACAACACAAATGTAATCACAGATTTCCTAACTTTAGTGAATAATTGTATAAAGCGTAGCTTATAGCTGAGCCTTTACCCATTCATTTGCTGCTGGTGAGTTTAGTCTAACACAAATTATGTCAGATAAAAACAGCATAAATGAAAAAAAATATGCCAACCAATCCCAGCCCAACAATATGCAGACGCCGTGCTTTTAAATACTGCGGGTTTTATTCGGTTTATTTTAAAGGAACTTCACTGGCGTGGGAAAAGTTACATTTACAACGCCAAAGCAAGTGTGGAGTTTAAAACAAAATAATCTATGTACAATAATGAAAGACCTACAAGAGTTT
Source organism: Plectropomus leopardus (assembly GCF_008729295.1). Classification (NCBI taxonomy): domain Eukaryota; kingdom Metazoa; phylum Chordata; class Actinopteri; order Perciformes; family Serranidae; genus Plectropomus; species Plectropomus leopardus. Next base: position 18,458,393 of record NC_056463.1, read on the forward strand.
GTTTTCTATACATGTGCTCCTGATTGGACACATCTCTGACACACTCAGCCAACAGGATAAAACATACTTTAAGCCCGTTGGTTGCACATCTTTTTGAGGAAACGTGTTGGTCAACTTAGAAACCATATTGAAAGAATGCAAAAATGTTTTTAAATTGAACGTGCCCCTATTTGATTGGATTTCTGTGAGCCAATCACAGTGCTCCACATCATCTAAAGTGGCTGACTGTGAAACAAGGAGGAAAGGCAAGGCACAATTAATCTATTACATTGTCAAAGTACATAATTATTGATTCAACAGTTGTTAAAATAAACACGAGTTGATATATTACTTACACATGTCAACATATTCTCTAAAAGATCGACAGACCTACTCAGTAGTGTTTAAAAAATATGTGTCCATTGGAACCGACAGTGAATCTGAGTGTGTCCAGAAATAAAAGGAGAAGTACTCTTCTGACTTGATTTTCTAATGATACTACTATCTACTAATGCATCTTATTGGTTATATTTGATTAGGTTTTCAACACAGTTTCCTGAAGAAAACTTCACAGATTGAGGATATTTTGAGTTGTGATGACAAATACAACACAAAATACATGTTCAATATGTTTTAAAGCATCTCCTTAGTCAGTGATATGAGTTAACCATTCATGAAAAATAAATAAACTCATGTTTTTTGTTGAAAAAGGGGCTATCAAGAAAATTTATTTTCATTTTTTTACTATTAAGTGATTTCTGCATGAAGAGTCTTTTTCCATTAGAGGACAGACAAAAAAAAAAAATTAAACTATCCACTACTAAACAATTAGTTTTTACTAATGATTTAAGAGTGCATTTAGAGGAAAAATCCAACATTACATTGTTTTTTTTTTGTTTGTTTTTGGAACATAATTGATTTCTGAGCGAGTTAAAATACTTCTTAAAACTGCTGCTAATACTTCCTAATATTCAACTAAACTCTAAATGCGAGACTTGTTAAGGAGTATTTTTGTATTAGTACAGCATTACTTCTACTGACGCTAAAGTCTGTAGAGATGCCAATATTGGTGGATTTTCTCATTTATCCACCATGCATTTATCCACTTATGCTGCTTCTTTGTGTTTTCCTGGTATATTAAAACTCATTGCAGGGAGTTTTAAAAAAGGGAGAAGGTTTACTCATGTTTAATTGATCCCTTCCGTTGAAAACAAAATTTCAACTGTGTTACAGGCTGTTTTTGTGAAGCAAAGGCCAGAAAGTGGTGGTGTATGACAGCCTGGGCCAGATTTTGTTTGCCTGCTGAGTCTGATGTCTATGTGCCTAGCCTGACAAAGACACAGTCTGACTTCAGGGATCCTGCTGGCCTCTTCATCTCTCACACATGCTCTCTCAACATTGCAGGGTGGCCAGGAAAACTCCAAATGTCACTATTTTCGGAGATTTATTTATGGTCTTTACATCATAGTGATGGCCAGTTTAAAGCCAGCTATCTCTTATCTATCTTCCACCTGGTTTTGGAGAGAAAAGGGAAAAAGAAGAAAGAAAGAAAACACATTTTACTTTTAAGAACAGAAGTACTGCTTGGCTAGTGAAGCTTGTAAATGTCAGCAAAAGGTTTTTGCATGTGTGATCACTAAATTCTGTGAACTGTTACTCTGATCTTGAGCCTCATCTTTCACTTACCCCATTTTGCAAGAATGTTTTAGCTCAATACTAATGTGTCTTGACTTAATTAAAGTCCTCTCACCTGCAGTACTTGTCCTGTATCTAATTCATATTCAAATTGTGGTCCTTAAGGTGCTGTCCCACAACCTGTGCACAGTGATGAAGATCCCTCATGACCCCGTGGCCCTTGAAGAGCATTTCAAAGATGATGATAAAGGGCCTCTGTCCAACCAGGGCTACATGCCATACCTCAACAGGTTTATTCTCGACAAGGTGGGGACAAAGATGCTGAAATATTTGAAGGAGAATAGGTTTTATTATGATTCAGTCAACACACTGTAATTCACAAAAACGATAACAGGAGCTGGGTTTGGTTTGACGTTTTTATTCTTCTGCGCCTGTGTCAGCTGTGGCCTTTTTTTTTCTGCCTATAAAAACGCCTAAAATAAACACAAAGAGACACAAAATAACCAGCAGTGCATTAGCCTAAATCGATTTGCATAATGGCTTATTTGGTTAGTAAATTGTTGATTTTTTTTTTCCTGCAGTCAGCCACTAAACAGCTATAATAACAAATGTAACAGCAGATCTCCATCGAGGATATTTGGGGAGTAGATAAAAACGTTTGAAAACAGGCAGATGTGCAAAAACTCTGCATAAATAACTTGAAAACAGAAAATGATGTGATCAAAGAATAAGAGAGCAAGATCATGTGACAGCTACTGTCACATGATATTCAGGTTGTTGTGATTGACTCTAAGTACTTCACTCTAGATGTGTTTTATGCAACATACACATGTTCTACATGATATTCAGGTTGTTATTGACTCTAGGTACTGTACACTAAGTTTTTATCTGAAACTAGTGCTATTCACAGAATTTATCCAGTATACTATTTTATTGTACTGTACACTGGAGCTATGTTTATATATTTATATTATCTGTATATGTGTATATACATATTTTTTCAATTTCATCTTTTTTTTCTTGTCATCACGTTAGATCCACATTTTGTTAAGTTGTTATCTATTGATGTTTTTGTCTTTATGTATTTATAAATGGGGGGCCTCCTGGGTACCAGCGGACCTGTTAGGTGATCTGTCAGGTAGGGCTGGGTAAAAAAATCGATTCATCAGTGCTTTGCAGTCTGTTTTTTGCCAATTCAATATCCATTCAAAAAATCCTAAAATCGAGTATTTCCGTTGTAATGACGCCCCGCTCCTGTGGGGGCAGTGTGAGTGCCGCCGGAGTGTGATTGACGTGTTCAGAGGCCCCGCTTGACCCCGAAACAGCTGTTGTTTATTCATTAAAATGGCAACAGTGGCGCGAGGTAGCAGTGGGTTAAAATCAGCGCGACAACATCAAAATCCGACTTTTGGATACACGAGGTCGATAGTAGTTACGTCGTGTGTGAGCCTCGTGAGTCAGTGTTAAAACACTGCAACAATACGACGAACCCACGTAACCATTTGAGCCGACAACACACAGGTGTTTTACAACCTGTTGCTAAGGCTAAAGCTGTGGATCACACACAAATGTAGGTAGATAAATCTGCATAAATGTTTATTACTTTTGTTAACTTCGGCTTAGGCAAAAATGTGCTCTTTTCTGTACTTAAAATTTATTTTAGTTTTAATTTTTATTGAATAAAGATTAATGTAATGGTGAAATAAGTTTTGGTGTCAGTTCTAAGTCTATACAGATAATACATGCTTTATTAATCAAATATCAGAAGGTATTCTAAAGAACTATCAGGGTATTTCTGATGTCAACACCCATAACTGAATCAATATTAAAGCAACTGGGTCAATATTGAATTGAATCGAAATCGAATTGAATCGTGGCCCAAAGAATCGAAATTGAATTGAATTGTGAGGTTCTTGACCATACCCAGCCCTTCTGACTGTCAGCAAAGCGTTTATTTGTACAGAATCGGTAGTGTGTTGAGCACCCTGTTGTGTTACACAGATGCAGTGCCTGTTAATACTGTAGGGTTTATTCAGTTTAATTTAAAGGGGTTTTATTGGCAAGGGAAAAGTTATATCTGCATTAAAAAAGCAAGTGTGGGGTAAAATGAAAAAAAAAAAAAATGTGTGTAAAGATTGATCAGAATTCGGGTTATGTTAACATCCGGCATACAGGAGAAAAGATACCCAAAGCTTGTCTCACACCATTTTGAGGAAATACGGCATTCAACCTGGAAACTGTAGCAAAACGCTGCACATTATTTTGAGATTGAATGTGCCCTTGGTGCAATATTTGAACGTGTGTTCCTGCACTGTTAACTTGTCTGCTAAAGGGCATAGTCTATTGTTCGGACTTCGACTAATCGTGGCCTGTTGTGCTCTGTCTAGAGGAAATGGTTACAACAGTTTCTCCGTGGTGCCCTCAGGAATGATGTGTTTTGTCTAGTATTTATTCGCTGATAGTGTAATAAATGTGTAAATAAAATGTGCTGCGTCCTCATACACTCTTTGCAAAAGGAGAGTTCATGTGACTGATGTTTTTTTCCCTTTAGCTTAGTGAGCACACACATGTTTTGAAGTCTCATGTCAGTCAGTAAACTGCCTGAGTTTCACTCTTTGGACTTGGAAGCTGTTTTCTTGTCTTTCTCTCGTCGGCTCTGACTTGAATAAAAATGAGGCATTTAATTGCATCAGGTTTGTACCTCACATCCTGCAGACTGGAGGTTTTGAAAGAAGACAAACACAAGTCTCCTGCTTAGCATTTGTAAACACACTACCCTTACTGGTGCTGACCAGTTTGACTTTGACTCTGGTGCATTTTTTTGTTCTCAGGTACAAGAGGATTTTGATATACTGGAGTTCAACAAGATGTGCTGGACACTGTGCTACAAGAAAAAAATCTGCACTAAACATCTGCTCATCTCAGATGATGATGCTTTCAAAGTCTGGTGCATTTTCAATTTTCTGTCAGAAGACAAATACCCACTCGTCATCATTGCTGAAGAGGTGAGGAAGATTTTACAGTTGTTGTCTGAGTTTCTTTTATGCCTCTACACTTGTGACATCTGTGACTGTGGGCTTCATGTTTTTGGGTTGTCTGTCTCACTGCCCCATTCTCGTGAATATGATATCTCAAGAACACTTGTTTCTTTCATTTTGGCACAAACTTCCACTTGGACTCAACAATGGACTGAGTTGATTTGGGGGATCTAAGGTCACTATGACCTTGCAACAGTTTCATTCTTGTGAATGCAATATGTCAAGAACACCCTGAGGGAGTTTCCTCTAATTTGGCACAAATGTTCACTTAGACTCAAAGATGCACTGGTTAGAGTTTAGTGGTCACAGGTCACTTTGTGACTTTGTGTACATGTCATTTTCGTGAACATGGTATCTCAAGAAGGCGTTGAATTGATTTCCTCAAATTTGGCGCAAACGTCCACTTGGACTGAAGGATGAATCTATTGGTCAAAGATCTGTGACCTCACAAAACACATTTTTGGCTATAACCCAAAAATTCATAGGCTCATTATGACGAAATTTTACCTAAATGTCAAATAGGATATAATGAAGAAGTGATGACATTTTATATCCAACTTCACTGTGACATTACAATGTTCTGCAATAACACACTTCTGACCATTACTCAACGTCATGACTCAGGAACACAAGGGGAGATATTTGGTCAGATACTGAATTGGTTAACTGATCTTGGGTGAAAATAGAAATTAAGTTCCTGCAAGACCTTACTCCAATAAATATATATCAGAGGTCAGCATCAAATGCAGTGTATGTATCAAAATTAGAATCAGAAATACTGTATTAATCACCAGTGTTGTGATTTGTTGCAGTCACATTGTTAACCATAGAGAATTATAAGAAAATAGAAATAAAAAGTATACATATGTGCATTATGTTAAATGTTTAACACTGATAGGCAAAGTATTAATTATATAAAATATATATAATATGCTAAGTATGTCAAATGTGTAAAAACTATAGAAGTGTGTGCATTATTCTACATTACAATGTATAAAACTTGTAATGTAAAGTATAGTAATAATATAAAAATATGTACGCACAATGAACAACACAATATGTTTATCTATGGAAAAAAAAGTACAAAATGTGCATCGTATGTCAAATATACATTCAGGAATGGTGTTATTGAGAATAATTGTCTGTACTGAAGAATATTGAACAGTTGAATATTGCACATTGTATTGTGGCAGTTGAATAATTGCACCAATTATTGCACAGTTAAGACAGTGTTGCAAGGTATTATTGTATCTTTAAGACCCCGGAAGGACATTTTTAACAATCCCCTCCACCAAACATGATTTTAAAGCTCTCTTGTCCCCATAGATTGAGTACTTCCTGCGAAAGCTGACAGAGGCCATGGGGAGCGGATGGAGTGAGGAGAAGTTTTTAAATTACAAGGTGCAGCTGCATGCAAAGACGAACTGCCTGACGGCCTGGGAGCTCATTGAACTGGTGGGGATGGGTTACTTCAGCAAGGGCATGAACTGCCAGACCCTGTCGATGGGCATCACGGAGGTCTTTCAGGAGCTCATTCTGGATGTGCTCAAGCAGGTTAGACAGTGATCTCATGTGAACTCTGTACACGGTTACCCCGTAATTCATCGTCTAAGTTGCATACCTTGTTGCGTTTAACGAATCACACCGACTTTTGCAGAATGATTAGGCAACTTAGGTGTTTTTGTTTACCTCCACACTGTTTTTCGAAGGGATACATGATGAAAAAGGGCCACAAAAGGAAGAACTGGACCGAGCGCTGGTTTGTCCTTCGGCCCAACTCACTGTCGTACTATGTCTGTGAGGATCTAGTGGAGAAGAAAGGAGTCATCAACCTGGATAAAACCTGCTGTGTGGAGGTGTGTTATTATCTTTTTTATTCTATATAATATATGTGTGATGCTATCAGGCTTTATTGCAGTGTTGACAAAAATATTGTTTTTTTCGATTAATATAATTTCTGAATATTTGAAACAGCCAATTGACTATCAATGCTACTTGCTCTTCAACACCTATAGCCTTTCCTCCTCTCACTCACTCTCTCTTTCTCAGTTTAATTCAGTTCAATTCAAAGGGGGTAAACAAATGTTTCTAACACCATGATAAACATATGTTCACATTGCCAGAACAAATGTTAAATTAAAACACAAAATATAAATTATATAAGTAAATCAGAATAAAGAATGTTTTTTATACCTTTGCAGCAGCAGTAGAGGTGGCTGGAGACACAATGTTCGCAGTTTTCCACCCATTTATCCTATTCTCATGATTGTGATGTCTCAAGAATGCTTTAAACGATCACTTGGTGTCAAGGATGAACTGATTAGATTTGGGAGATTAAAGGTCAAAGGTCAAGGTCACTGTGAGCTTTTGTCCCTCTCATTCTTGTGAATGTGATATCTAAAGATGGCCTTGAGGGAGTTTTCTCAAATTTAACACAAACGTCTACTTGCACTAAAGGATGAACTGATTAGAATTTGGTGTCCAAATGTCAAAGATCAAGGTCCCTGTGACCTCATAAAACATGTTTTTGGTCATAACTCAAAAAATCATGCAATTATGACAAAATTTCAACTGAATGTCTAATAGGATATAATGGTGAAGTGATGACATTTTATTTTATCCAAACGGCTAAAGGTCAACTTCACTGTAACATCATAATGTTCTGCAGAAACATTACTCAACGTTGTTAGTCAGGAGCAGAGGGGGAGATATTTAGTCAGATACTGAATTGGTGACACTGATCTTGAAACTGTGCTGATTGTAGAGATCTCCTCTTCAGGTGGAGATATGTGTGAAGCTTCCATGTTGTCACAGACTGTAAGTTCAGTGTGGCTCACTGTGTGGCGTTAGTCCTATTTGTTTTGTACATTAATTGCACTTAATTGCATTTTGAATGTGTGACAGTCTGAGAGGCTTTTGAATATGTGCACTACTGCATGAAATGTTTTTGTTTATATTAAATGCTATTATTGTTAATGTTTACCACAGTCATTCTGTTGTAGGGATGATAACAATAAATTGACGATCAATTAATTGATTGTTAAGATTTTAATCGAATATGTGAAATTTAACTGTTAATCATTAGGCTATGAAATGCTTGCTTGAAATGCTATGAAATATGTGTAATATGTTGCTGTGAGCTTTGACTGAGGTAAATGCATTTGGTATTGTTTGAAACAAGCAAAGGTTTTATATTGGTTTTTTTTTTTAAAATAACCATTCATTGATTAAACAATTATTAATTTTACAGGTTAATTGATTAAGGAAAGTCCTTACAATTTACAACTCTCCTTTCTTGTTCTCTGCTAAGAAAAGTGAAATCTTTGTTGTTATGCTATAGCGTTGTCATATTTATCTTTTAACAAATATGTACATTTTATGTCCTCAGTGTCAATTTTTCCTCATGGTATCGATTCGGTATTGAAGTTCTTCAAGATATTGTATTGAAATTAGAAATTCCAGTACCAGTAACACTACTGCACTGATTAAATAAGTTGAAGTGACAGTAAATCTGATATTTTTCAAAGGATCTGATTTCATCTGGAAATAGAAATAGTATACTCTAAAGAGCAGCGACTTTTCAATTTTATAAACCCACATGGTTTTATACATTTTAGTATATTGTGACTGAAGTGCCATGATATTTTTCTTGCCCTCAGTCTCTGCCGGATAAAGAAGGGAAGAAATGCTTGTTTATTATCAAGTGCACTGATAAAAGCTTTGAGATCAGCGCATCAGATAAAAAGAAGAAGCAGGAATGGCTCCAAGGTACTGAGGAGTCATTTTCCTCTGCATCATCATCTCTTTATTTCTTTGTCTTTTTCTCTTGAAATGTTAATTTAATAGTCACTGACTCAACAGTTGTATAAATCAATTTGTTTCCGTCTCTCTGCAGCTATTCAAACGTGCATCCAGCTGCTGAGGTTGGGGCTGCCGTCTCCTCACCGTGAGGCCCGGCTGCGGCGCAGGGAGCTCCGGCAGAGGCAGCAGATGGAGGACGACGACCTGGCGGAAAGGATGAAGCAGCTCCAGGCGGCCAATGAGACCAAACAGAGACAGCTGGAGGGTATGAGGAAGGTACTGGTCCGTGCTGAACTCTTCAAACTTAGAAACTGACTTTGACGCAAGGTTATTATAGTTAACATAAACTAAAGTCAAAACTAAAACTAGATGTGAAAAAAAATTTAATTTTACTGAAATAGAAATAAAAACTAGACTTTTGAAAAAAGAAACTAAAATACAACTAAAATATACAGAATAGTTTATAATAAAATAGTTTATGTGGTCAAATTGATCAGCACAACAAGCATGAGGAGATAAAGGTAAAAATGATTATCTAGAATGGGATGTCAACATGACTGTGTAGTGTTGTGTTTGTATTGTAATACCTTTTCTGAACTTACTGAATCTTTCCCCTGACAAATACCTCCCCATATTATAATAAAAAAACTAAATCTAATACTTAAACTGAACTAAAAAATATGAAAATACATACTAAATAGCATATAATTGAAGTTATACTAAAATATAACTATAATACTAAAATAAAATAATACTAAAAACTAAACTGAGATAAACAAACCCTATTTGGAAACTAACCAAACACTAATGTTCCTAAGCAGTAACTAAAATAAAAAGAATTAAAAACAGATTAAACCTTGTTGGGTCCAGTAGCCATTTGCACAGCTCAAATATTTGATGAGTCCTGGTCGAGTTATGGGGAATACATTTGTCATAGACATACAGTAGTTACCAAAAATATCTCTACTGAAGATACTCTTCCTTTTTCTGTTTTCATCTTTATTAAAAAAAGAGCAAGCAGGAAACAATTTGACCCTCACAAAAGGATATAATGCATCCTTATGGGCCAAACCTTTAAATGAAATGATATCTCACAATGTCATGACGAACCCCATTAAACAAAGATAAATAAGAGTAAAATATGCGCTTTGCTGTCGGTACAAATGAGGAGCTTTAGTAGGTTAGTGTGCCTAATTTGTTAAATCTAGATTTTTGAGTCAGTGTTAGAAAGTTTCCCTCCACTTCCCATTGTTTTCACATAATCTGGTTTAAAATAACCCTAACGCCAATTCGATTAAACAGAAAGCAACAACACATGCATGCAGCAGAACATGAACACTGAAAAGGGAAGCAAAACCGGCTATGCAAACATAAGCGTATATCAGTCATGGACACCTGCTTCTAGCGGAGGATGAGATATGAACTCTTGTTTCAGAGCTGCAGTGTCTCACTTCTCTTTTTACCCTGTGCCAGATGGCTTTTTTATTAAATGTCAAACTGTCATTTGTCTTTACAAGCCCAATTACTTGTTATGTGGGAAGTATTATTACATTTATGAATACATAAATTCATCCTGGTGTTCCTAGAATATTATATAAGAGTCTACAAGTAAAGAGAAAAGTTTTTATATTCTTGACCAAGAAATGTCAATCTAATGTAAAAGGTTCTTTATTAAGATTTCCCCTTGCAACCTGGTAGCTGTTCAGAGGTAAAATCTTTTCTCTTTACTCTTATATTGTAAATCTCTAATATGTTTTATATTTTATTGCTCTGTAAAGCCCTTTGAATTGCCCTGTTGTATGAAATGTACTATACAAATAAAGCTGCCCTCTGGGAAAGCAAATAAGTAACAGCTCTTTCCTCTTCTCAGAAAGTGGAAGAGGCCGCAGCTAAAGCAGCAGCAGAGGAGCACAGGAGGAAGCAGACTCAGTTAGACCTGCAGGATCGCTACAGACTGGACCTGGAGAGAGAGAAAATGGTATACATGGCCCTGATCACGAGGGCTGATACTCTGACACTGCATATTTGGTGACTGATGAGCTTTAGAAAGTTCACAGAGAAAACGGATGAGTCTAGTGAACTCAGACTGTGTTGTTATTTTCTGTTTAAGTCACCATGAGCCGTCTGCGGTTCCATCGTTCCAGGAAGCAGGAGCTAAAAAAAGTTTAAATTATGCATCCCATGATGTTGAGTCATCATTTGTCCGAGTGTCACATGCACAGATGCATTAATCATTGTCTTACTTCAGGGACTAAACAGATAAATGCCTTTGTAAAATAAAAAAATGTTATTGCTGCAACACATAAACAGATGTAGATGGAACTAAATACAGCAAATGTCAGAGTGCGGATACAGAGATTAAAATCTGTTTACACAATGGAACACATGACAGTGAGCCTGCAGCTGAACGTGGACATTTTTATGCAAAAATATACTCAAATGACATCTTATCCAGGGTTTTAATCAAGAAGAATGGGTTGTTGTAATAGATTAAATTATGACAAAATATCATTTAAAATGTCATTGCTGTTTTCCACAATCTCTGCTGCCAGTGCCTCCCCTCTTTGTAAATCTCAGTTTCTCATTTGTTTAATTTAACTTATTGAACTATATATTTAAGTATAGTGTTTACTTTTTTTAAAAAATGTTTTTTTGATTATTATTATTATTATTATTATTATTAAAATTGATTTTTATTGATCTTATAACTTAACAGCACAGTGCTCTCCACATTCTCAGATACATTCAAATTAAAAACAAGCATACAAAAAACCAAACAACATTATCATTAGTTATTATTATTATTATTGATGATAATAATAATCACGATAATAATAATAATTATTGTTATTATTAGAAAATTTGACAATTATTAAACTAGTTAAAACAAAGGGAAAAAATAAAATAATCCCCCAAATATTATTATTAATTATTAATTATTATTTATTTTTGTTTAAATATATATATTGGTTATATGTATATATAGTTGTCTCTTTGTCAGACCAGTATATATTGATTTATTTATTTTTATGACATGATTTCACACTGTGTTTGTATTTATTGTGTCTTTTTTTATATGGACGCTGAGTCTGGAATGAAGGATTGATTAATAGATTGATGATTTAAGAAGTCCTATGTCCGGGAATGTTCTGTTATTTGAAAAAAAAAAAAAAACACTGATTTTTTTTTAAAAAACTGATTTTTTTTTTAAAAAACGGATTTTTTTTTTTAAAAGCCAGAATGCAGCATCAGATGTGAAGATTTACAGTTGTTTTGTAGATTATTTCTCGGTTCAAGAGCATGGTTTGTGTGTTGACTCATTCAGGTGCGTCAGCAGATGGAGGAGCAGGTGGCTCAGAAGTCCAGTGAACTGGAGCAGTACCTGCAGCGCGTCCAGGAGCTGGAGGACATGTACCATCGGCTGGAGGAGGCCTTAGAGGACGAGAGGCAGGCGAAGCAGGACGAGGAGGCCATGCACAAGCTGCAGGCTAGGTCTCAGGCACACACACACACACACACACACACACACACACACACACACACACACACACACACACACACACACACACACACGCACACACTCACACACTCTCTCTCTCTCACTGGATAATGTGGTTATATACAGAAAGTAAACAGTAATACTAACTTCTGTATGATATGATACAAAGCGTTTAACAGATCTGCAGTCTTTTTTAAGATGTTAATATTCACTTTTCAACACTGTCAGAGTATGAGCATCAAGAATAGACTTGCTGACTGATAAGTTATGCCAGTTAAAACATAAATGATCAATAACTTAATTAACAGTTACCTAGGTTGTTGTATTAGCAGCAAATAAGCCATAGACAGCGGGTATAATGGGGAGCAGTAAACTGATCGCAGGAAAACTTGAAAAAAAATTCTCAATTAGATGATTAAAAGGTTGCGGACAGATCTTTTTCCACCCATATCCAAATTGCTTTAAAGGACAATTTCCCCTTAATTTGATAGGCTAGATACAGAAACATGGTAAATGCATCGTTTTCAAACAGTTACATCGCAAAACTGCGTACTGCTGTACGCTGTTTGTTTACGCTGTAAAACAATTTTTTTTATAAATTTTTAATCAAATGTTTTTTTTTTTTCGTTTCTTTAAAATAAAATCCTCACAAAGTCTGTGGTGTCCCACATTGGTGTCCCACAGCAACTCATCACTCTCATCAGGGTGGGTGGCAGAGGTTTGAGTTAAGATAAAGTCAACAATGAAGGAATATGCAGCAAGTAAACCTCTGTCTTATCCATAGCTCCATTAAAGATGGCTCGTATAACATGATACAGTGGCTCTATGGGTAAAGCAATTTTTAAAATGGTCAGTTTTTCTGTATTAATTTCTTCCCATATGACTTCAGATTTAAACAATCCCAGAAAATGTGTAATCTCCAACCTAATTACAATCCCTCTGGAGCAAATTTGTTTTACTGCTATCATATTTTGATACATTTATTAATAAAAAATTATGGAAGAATCTTTGATTTTGTCAGTGTGGGATTCCTGCCATAGTCAAAAGACATGCAGATCAGATTTATTGGCAACCGAACATCTAAAGGTGATGTGATGTATGTCCCTGAGTTTTCCACACTTACCTATGTTTTCTGGCTCCTCATTTCAGAATTGGACCTCAGTGGGTAAGATAAACAAATCTGAGCATTGTTTCTGTGTTTTTGATACCAGGCTGCTTGAAGAGGAGGCAGCAAAGAGAGCAGAGCTGGAGCAGATCCACCTGCAGCAGCAGAGGGCGCTGTCTCAGACTGAGGCGGAGAAGCAGGAGCTGGTGGCCGAGCGGCTGGCCAAGGAGAGAGACTTGCAGGCAGCCATGCAGCAGCTGGAGAGGCTGGAGAGGGAGCGGCACGGAGCGCTGGAGCAGTACGAGGTCAGGTCACACATGTGGAGGCTTACATTAATCTGAAAGGTCTGGCAAAAACTGTATGTCACTTGGCATCAGAAATGGTTTTATTATTTTTTCATGAAGCAGAAGAGACTGTTCTTTTATCTGGTTGTAAAACCACTCTTATTATGTTTTACATTTGCGGAATTTTGTTGATTAATGTTTGATGATTCTTACAAGTAATGTTCAGTATGGAAAGTCATGTGAACTGACCTACAGTCAACGAGGAGAAGGTGGGTTAAAATCAGGGTTGGATGATGTTTTAATTTTTGATACTAGTGTGAAATGATACAGACTGCTGGATACTTTTTTAATATCTTATTTTGAAAAGTAAAGGCATGATATTCTTCAGCATCCAGTTTTTTATATAAAAAAATTACTAAATGTTCAAATACCAGCAGGCACTTTGAAACCCAGATCCATGTTTTCTTGTGCTACATTCACATGCGTTTAAACCTCTGAACTCTGAGCAAATTGGTTTCTTATTCTTTTGCTGGCAAAAACGAGCTATTTATCCATTATTTTCATTTTTTTTTTTTTTACTTTATACAAAAAACATTTTTTCTTTTTCTTTTTTGCTAAATGTTAGGTTATTTTCTTGTAAACTGGAGAAACAAGCCAATTTGCTCAGGTTTTTGATGTATATATTATTCATTATTTTGATTTTTTTTTTTTTTACTTTATACAAAAAACATTTTTTCTTTTTCTTTTTTGCTAAATGTTAGGTTATTTTCTTGTAAACTGGAGAAATCAAGCCAATTTGCTCAGGTTTCAAACTTTTAGAGCACAACTTCATTTTGCAAGATTTTTTTTACATCGTATTATGTATTTTTTATTAGATAGAGATAGTAGAGCACTGGACAGGCTACATGGCGAGCGTGATAAAAAAAAATAAGATCACTACTCAAAGTTTATATGATCCGTTTATCTTACTTTCTCTTCATCTCTTACAGAAGTTGACAAGGAAGCTCGAACGTGCAGCTAACAAGACCAAGACATGGAAGGACAAGGTGGCCCATCATGAGGGCCTGGTGCGTCTCATTCAGCCAGGTAGGGATGGTGATTGTTGTTCATCATTAATTGCATCATTAATTGTCATTCTTAGCACTAAGAATAATGATGAACTTGCACAGAGCAAAAGAACTTGGATGGTTTCTAAAGGTTACTACACTGAGGAACAGTACTCGAGTAAATGCATCGACTCGCTTTTGCTTTCGTTCAAACTAAGAAGTATTTTGGCTCTTTATCACATATCTTTAAAGTGGACAGTGAAAAGCAATTTGATACAGTCAACAGTAAAACACGTGAGCGGACACTCAGACTCCTTATTCATTGAGATAAATGTAAATAATGGCAAAAACCTCATTGTAGGTGCGATATATCGACCCCCAGACTCTGACACTGATGGATTGGAACTTTTATATCGTATAGATAAAACAAACAAAAATTGCCTTATCCATGGGGACATTTACATTGATAAAACCAAAGAGGATAATGCAAAATAATTACTTCATTAACACCCTTTACTCTTTAACCTTTTTCTCCACTATAAATTCATATACTAGAGAACAGGATCCAGTAAGTCAGTCTTTGAAAATATTATCACAAACATTCACAATGCTCATATTGACTCAGGAGTAATTCTCTCAGACATCACACACCACTTTTCTGTTTTACTCTTCATTTATCTTGCAAAGAAGTTTGGTGTCACAAACTCAAAAACAAAAGTAAAAGTTCTGAATGTAAAAACCTTGTCAAAATTATCTGAAAACCTTTGAGCCAAAACATGGGACTCTATGGCTGCGATGACCCAGACACCGCAAATAATGCTCTAATTTATGAATTAACTGAAACCATAAACTCCACCATACCTGCAAAGATCATAACTGGGATCAGAAACTGTGGCTTACAAAAGGTATATTAAAATCTATTTAAAAAAATAACAAACTTTATAAACACTTTATCAAAAAAAAGTGTTGAAAATAAAGAAATAAGCTGACACATGTACTACGACTAAGCAAGTGAAAACACTACACTGAAATTATTAAAGCTTCTCGGGGTGACCCAAATCAAGCCTGGAAGATGCTTAGTGAAGTCCTTAGCCGGTGTCATAAAACCACTGCGCTTCCTGACACAGTACTCATGCAAAATGCCATAACTACTTCCAACAATAGTGACCTTTAGAACAGTTTCAATAATCATTTCATCTCTATTGGAGAAAATCTCTCTAAAACTATCAGCCCACCAGAGGGTGCCACTTACAAACAAAATCTTCAAGGTGATTATTTAAATTCTCACTTTCTGACACCAACAGATAAAGTTAAGTCTTGAAAATCATTATGAGTATGAAAAGCTTCCATACAGCAGGCGTGGATGGTGTATGTAGTAAAAGTTTAAGAGCCTCTAAAACTTACTGAATACAACATTTTTCATAATGCCAGTGTAATGTACAATGTAGTATTTAGGCTCAATGACAGACTATGTGAACTTATCCCGATTTACCTTTCCTCTCATGCACATAATACAAGGAAAAAGCATTTTTTAATGAGTAAGAAATGCAAGCTCAAGTGTACAAGTTTTAGTGTGACCTGCAGAGGTCCAGAGATATGGAACAAACTTGAAAGCTCAATAAAAATGTCCATGTCTTTGACGGTATTTAAAAGCTACTACTAAAATATTTGCATTGATGAAATTAATGACGAACTACTTGGTGTTTCAGGTCATAAAGGACCTCAGAGAATGACTAACTGGGGTCCGGCATCATTCACTGATGGTGAGCTGGAGCTGAGGAAGAAGTTGTGGCAGGACAGTAAGAACCACGGGGCTCAGCCTCAGTGAACACTCAAATTATCAGACGGATCACACACTGACGAGAGAGACTCACATTCAAGGTCTGAAGAGGTTTGATAACATGGACTTGCACCAGCTGCAGAGAAAACAGTTTTACTGATTTAATTCGGGGTACATTTAAAAGGGCAGCTGGGACTAACTGCATTTCAGTTTCTTTTGTAACAAATATTCATATTCATGCATAAAAAAATCATTTTTGAACTTTGAGGAAGTAGTTTGACTAAAAAAAAAAATCTTAGTCCACTTTCAGCTTTTTCTGGAGCATCTCAGTAGATGCGTTTGTCTCATTATCGTTAGGATAGCAATGATGGGTCGTCTCTGAAGAAGATGTAATTGAAAGCGCTAGGAAAAAAAAATAAGTGGGCAGTGAGTTGACATTATGTTATTAAAAAAATGCATTCTCATTCAGATTTTATTTTGTATGTTAGTTCTGTGTTTAACTATTTTGCAGTTTTTTCATGTTTTTGTGTTTTGACATGTTGCGAGTATAACAGTAGATTAGTTTTCCACTTAGGCTCGGTTTCTTAGCTTAAATTGAGTGAGTCGCATCTGTTACAGCCTAAACCAAGATGATAAAAAAAAAAAGCGCCACCTATTTTTTATGAAAATGGATAATATTTTCTTTCCAGAATTGCCATCATTTGATAGTTTTAGGAGAAGTTGTTTATAAATAAAGATGCTTAAATATGTTAGAGCTCAGCGAGCTTCCTCTTTTCTTTCTTTTATTGGGTTGTATTAGTCTTGGCTTTTATCATGACTCATCTATATTTTTATCATGACGGAGAGCGTCCACCGGGTGTCGCTATATAAACAGGCTTGTTATTAAGTTATACCCCAAAACACTGACTAACAGTCTCCTGTTGTTTGAGTTCAGGACCACACTGCAAGGTCATTTTTAAGATGTTTTAGGAGCCTCAGTGTGCCTCCATCACTGGGTCATGAAGCTGTCTTCAGCCACGTTGTCCAGATGCTACACTCACATTTTTCACTCTTAAAAGATAAGTCTGGTATTATGCTGACCAAATCCAACAGTATATTAGTTCAGCACCTTCAGACCTCTCGACCATTTAGGTAGCACTCAACCCCAAACCTGATTGTACCTACTGAAGAGAAAAAGTTTGAAAAACAGGTCAGCTGACTGACTCAAGTCAGACGCAATCACAAATTTTATGCCTGAAGAATTGACAAAATCAAAGATTTGTAGCTCAACAAGACTTTAACACCAATGACTTGTGAATTTTACCTGGACTTGAGCCTTTTAAAAGGTAAAAAATCTGCTTGTTTTATCCAATCCGACAGCATCAAGTACCATGAAGAACTAATGTTACGTTACTGAGCACCAGCTGGAAAAAGTGATGCCAAAGATAATTTGGTTTGTGAAAAAAAACCCCAACTATGTAGTGGTAAAAAATAAAAATAAAACTTGCATTTTGCAAACTGTGCATAATGAAAATTACAAAGACGCAGCAACTTCCAACAAGATTGTTTCAACAAATAATTACAAAAACACTTTTCTCTTTCTTTTTTTTTAAATTGACATATTGTTTTACTGTTGTAAAAATAGCATTGCATTTGGTGAAGACTGGGTTAATGGTAGAAATTGAAACTGAAAGTGTAGAACTTGGGACTTAAGTGCAAAGACTAGAGACCTACTTAAGACTTGCAAAACAATGACTTGACCCCACTTCTGGCAGCTGGACGTAATTGTTTTTGCATGTTTTGTTGGGGACTATTTTCATCCAGTGACCGAGGTCTGCGGCACAGACGACTTTGTCTAACACAAGCAACACTTGTTTGCTGATTCAGTTAATTCTTGCTTTGTTCTTTTCTGTTTTTGGAAATATTAAATATTGACAGCCTTTATTCAGGAAAGTTGATAGTTAATTTAATATTAATCATTTGCAGAAAGCTGTAGAGATGCACTCATTTGATTCTCCAGATGGGTATGAGCCACGTCCTGACAATCCACATTAACAATGTTTGTTTGTCAGTGTCTTTATAGAAATTCTGTGTCCATTATTAGTTACTATCAATCAGTCAGAGTCGACTGCCGACTAAGCCACAGCCCTCCCTGATCTCATGTTGCTTTACATAAATATTTCATTAACTTCCACACAGTGAGGTACACAGATTCAAAATTTGGAGAGAAGAATCACTGGCAGAAGAGTGTTGGCAATTGCTCAGTCGAGGTATCAAAATCCGTATTGTGAGAGAAAAAGTTGGATAGGTGCCTCCCTAGTTACCTGCCTGTTTGTATGGCAGCTCTGTATGTGTTGTTCAATATGACTTCACTGTTCCAGTTATCACAAAACAAGGTGCATCACACTTGACGCACGAGACTCGCAGCAGCGAGGGCTCCGTTTTGCTGTGTGTGTGTCAAAACAAATCAGTTAGTGCAACAAAGGACCACTGTTCTCACAGGTACACACACCTTTGTCTCCCCCACCCTCTGTGAAAAAAGAGGCGGACATTACAGGAACATTGTAACAGGGTCAGCTGTGGGTACTTGTTTGTCTCGTGTCTGCGAGCCAGCCCGCACAATGAGCGCCTTTACTTTTCGATGTAAAAACTCTCAATGTTAACTTGTTGGAAGGGAAGAGATGGTTCATGTTGAGTTCAGAGTTGTCAGAGCAGGAGATGAGATAAGAAGCTGCATTCATTCACTGATCTGACAGTCGCAGATCTCTCTATGCCGATGGGTCACTGATAAGATCGGCTATGGAGACAGATTGCATGAATCTTTGAGCTAATACTGTTTCACCACCATAGAAGTTGTAATCCACATGGCCTCTCCTTACGTGGATGCTTTGTCCGTATGTTTGATAGGTCTTTCAGATTTAACAAATCCAGGTCCAGTGAGTAGAATTTAATGGCATCTTGCTGTGAGGTTGCAGAACTGAAACTTCTCCTGTGTGCCAAGCATGTGAAAAACTATGGTAACTGACATAAATATACTAAGGGCTTATATTACTAAGATTAAGATGACTCATTTTAAGGAAGAGAAAACAAAATGATTCTTATTTTTAGGTGTTTATGAACTAAACAAAACACAGTTGTTAAGATATAATCCATTTCTGCCAGTATATCCCCCTACATCCTACACAGTGGACCTTTAAACTCCTTTAAACTGTGATCCTGTGTCCTCATTTGAGGAAATAACATTGTTTGCTGCACCTTATATTTCATTCTGCTTAGCTAAGACCTGTTGTCCTCATTTAAGGACACTTTAATATGCTATCTAGTGGTAGCAAAGGCACAGTACACTAATCACATAAAAACAAGACGGCTACCATCTCTGCCGAGTCAGACTACAACGGATTCTGACACAGTGGCGAGTTACCAAACCTGATCAGATTTTATGTTTGAAACTTGATTATTTATACTAAATAACGTTTATTGTTTAATAAGACATAAATTTGACCAATTTAGCAAAAGTAATGAGCTAAAACGCTGTTTGTGACTCTTAAAAATTAAGCAATTTTCCCCATATGAGGATATCAATAAAAATAAGTAACATACTGTTGAAAGTAGGGATGTCCCGATCACGTTATTTGCCCCTGATCCTGATCAGAGTCATTTAGTATTGAGAATCTCCTCAATGATCTGATACTTTTGTTTTCATATTTTAGTTTTTATACTTCAATCCTTTTCAGAAGGAAAAAATGTACTTTTTACCTTTTTTTCACTAAATTTATCTGACTATGTTTTGCTACATTCTGCAAAACCCCACCAATCCCCAGCTCACTTTTTCAGAGTCCCGTAAATATTACCAGTCCTGATCCGTCAGGAAATGCCTTGATCGGCCCCCAATCCGATTGTTGAAATCAGATCAGGACATCCCTAGTTTAAAGTGAATGCCTAGTTTTTTATACTTACCAAGTCGTACTTTTCCCAAAGAGCTAGGAGAACTTCTAAATGCACTCCAAACAAAAGCAGGTTAAGAAACAGAAGTATTCAAAGAGACTGGAATAAACAGCTGATGTTTGGCAGATTCCAGGATCATTGGTTCAGTTTTTCTCTTAAATTGTTTATCTAGTGTATGATAAATAGATTTGTTGTTCACATTCCTGCAATAACAGATATTTATATCCCAGAATCGGAGGAAAATGTGGCACCATTTTTTTGCAAAGACTATTCTCAGAATTGGGAGTTTCTAATCTCCTTAGCTAAATTGCACAAGCCCCTTCGGCATTCCAATTATAAGGACATCTCTAGCTGTCTCACCCTCGCCCCATGTGTCCGAAAAGCACCCTAATGCCCATATCCAATGCATCTGATTCCCGTCCAGAATGTCCTCATCGAAACTGATTTGAAACAGGAACATTTTTTCGGGGGGATTGTCTGCTGGTGAAAAAATGTCTGGCAGAGGCCTGTTTTCTGGGTTAGATGACTTCCCACAGTGACCTCACAGCCCCGAGCATTTCACATGGCTGAACGGACTCTGGGTTCAGCTGCACTGGAAAGTGAAAAACATCAGGGCCTCACACAAGTAACTCCAAGAGGGGCAAAGAAACAGATATTATCGCAAACTTAAACTCCCTTAAAGCTATAAATCAGATGTGCAATTGTGCTTTTCTGCTCATGGATGAGCGGGCGGCGTCCGGATAAGATCATCTGCTGTTGATTTGTGTATTTGATCATCTTCCAACTAGACCCCCCATGTGCTGCAGGCAGCTGACATCATCCTGATTTCTAGGGTGGGACTCGATGATGTGTGTCGAGCCAGTGAGATCAGGGTTTGGAGTTGTTGCGATGAATTTTGGAGCAGGTTCACTCTCAGGGGCCGCAGGGCAGTGAGGCAGAGGGGCCCCCCCAGCATGCAGTGAATCAGCTCTTGCCTTGCCCATATTGCAGAGGCACCCAGGAAATGGAAACATAGCTGCATAGTTCATTGCAACCACAGGGATACATGGATAATAGGATTTGGAGGACCAGTAAAATAAATCAGTATCATCTGTCACTGGAGTATTTTTGGGGCCTGCCGAAAGGCCAATCAGCTTATTTTTCAAGCTGTTTTCTTGGACATTTTCTGCAGCTGTGACTCTACATGAAGTTTAGGGAATTCAAAAACCACCAGATCCTGTATTTCTAGACTGCTTTGATTTGTCCTTTTATGTGGGAACCTCACTGAACTCAGGAAACATTTACACACAAGTTACACAAGATCACAATTACACACTGAATCTTCGAGCACTGCTGTTGAATAACAGATGCTTTCATCAGTAATTTGTCCTAAACTTAAGCGGAGAAATCACTTACTTAGGCAGTCATGCAGCCTAACTTACATCATGCTTATGTAACAGCAAGGATCTTTCATCTACTAAAGTTTTAAACAACTAATTTGCATGAATCTGGCTTGTTTCAGTTGGAGGAATGCAGCTATGTTGAATCAGTGATTTAATAAAATGGCTGCTGAGTATTTCTGGCCCGAGAGGAAATAATTCCTATCATTCCACTCCGCAAAAAGCTCCTGGATAACTTCCGCTGCTCCCTCTGTTTTTATATAGGTCCTAATCTCCGTGCCCAAAGCAGGAGGCTAAATATGGGGAGCACTGCCAGAGGCTCTGCCCAGATGTTGGCCTGCCGCAGCTCTGCACCTGCTGCCAGTGCAAGCCAGCTGGGGGGATTGTATCGAGGGAAAAACACCCACAATCCCTCCCACAGAAAAGCCCCGTCTGCTCTTCTTCTGACCTCCAGCTTCCTCTCTGAGTCAAACCCATTTTGGACCGCAGGACTCCTGTTCAGGGCCGCCAACCAGGCGCCATAGAGCCTGAGCTGGGGCTCCTGCCCAGTCCCTTATTCATTGCTGGCAAGTGAGACACCCATCATCATCCTCTCCAGACCCTGTGTTGGCTCTGAGCAAGAAAAAAAAAAAAGAGATGCAGTGGTGTTTGATTACCTTTCATTGAGAGAAAATCTTTTATAAGGATGAGGTGTTCATAAGAGGCCAGGAAACACATGGCAATTACAAACGGTCTAGGTTTTCTTCCAGTATCCTATGACCCACCGCAAGACTAAGAGTCTACAGCCATGCTAGCAGCTCTGTGAGGCACTGTGGCGCTCAGTATCAGCGTGCTCACATACCCAGACTAATAGGAATGCCTAATGTTGCATGTGGGCATGCTAACATTTGATGCAATTACTTTTTTATGACATGTTTTTTCTTTGTTTTTGCAATGACATACTACATCATGACATAGAAAAGTCATAGTAAAACATGTCATACCCTCTGGAAGGGGCTGTGTAAACTCAGAGAATAATTTTGTAATTACTCGCACTAACCTGCCTCCCCTGAGCTATTGGGACTTTAAAGTTTTGCTGTTTTTTAAACATTTAGTTAACACCTTTTTGGAATTTTTTTTCTTTCTTTTTGTTAATTAACCATGGTTTTCATGAAGAGTCATTTTCATTTTGAGGAGTATTTTATACTCAAACCTTGCCTGCAACCCTTGTAAAAGGCATTTTTACTGTTGCACTTTTAACTAAACACCATGACAGTATGACATTTTGGGGCACAATATACTGTAACTTTTTTTTTTATAGCATACTAGACTATGACTTTTCTAAACTTTACTAACACTAGTTGGCTTATTCTATGTATCATGAAAACACGTGAACTACACAACTGTCTCCAGAAAAATGATTTTTTAAATAAAATTATTTGAACTATGCTTAACATATTTATTTGGGACTGTCATTTTAACTTAAACAGTATATTTTTGTTAGTATACACTCTTAATGAAGGGCTGTGTAAACTCAGGAAATATTTAATAATAACTTGCACTCCTCTGCCTCCCCCTTGACCCAACACACACACACACACACATATTCACTGTGTAGTTTGCCATATACAATCATTAAAAAAGTTATTGTATAGTATGTCATTTAAAATAGTGGAGAAAAAAAGGTGCAAGAATAGTATGGAGTGAGAAATCCTTTTAAAAAGTCATTGTATAATATGTCGTAAAAAAAAAATCTGAAAAAAAGGACATTGTATAGCATGGCATCAAATATCATGAAAAAATTTCACAGTAATGTATGTCCTTAAAATTCATGAAAAGGTATAGTATAGTATAATAGGTAGGAACAAACTGTTCTAAAAAATCATAGTTTACTATATGTAACATAATCAAAAAAATTAGAATTATACTATGATGTCAAAAATCATGAAAAAATGTCAAAGAATAGTATTATGTCAAAAATCATGAAAAAACATTGTAGTATAGTAGATCTTAAAAAATAGTGAATCATAGTCACAGTATAGTATGACTAATTTCAAAGGACAATATGGTGTCAAACGTCATGAAAAATTGTCGTGTAGGATGTCGTCCAAAAAGCCTGAAAAAAAAGTCATATTTTAATATGTTGTGAAAATATAATGAAAAAGGTAACAGTGAAGTATTCCATTATAAATTATGGAAAGACTTATTGTATAGCACATCATTAAAAATCATGAAAAAGTCACAGGGTAGTACATAATGTATAATAATGAAAGAGATATAGGGGTGGGGTTTTTCAATTATTTTTTCAAGATGCTATATAATGACATTTTGGCCTTTACTTTGACATTGTACATTATGAATTGTCTCTATGAGCGATACAATATACAATATACAAAAAATGATTTTTTTTTGACATGTCAAATTTTTTAATGTGGTGGTGTTTCTCAGCATGCAATTTTATGCTATTTTTAGCTGTTTAAAGCTGTGTATGTGGCATGTCATTTTTTGACATTTTTGCTGTACTATAGCCTTGCTTCTGGTAATTTTTTTGAATTGCAATATTATGGTGTTTTTGGCTGTTTTTGCAGGTTTTAATGTATTGGTGTTTCTCAGCACACAATTTTATGCTGTCTTGATGTGTTTAAGGCTGTGTTGTGGACATGTCACTTTGTGACATTTTTACCAGACTATAGCTTTGCATTTTCAGTCATTTTTTTGACATGCGATATTATGGTGTTTGGGGCCGTTTTTGCACGTTTTAATGCTATGGCGTTTCTCAACAGGCTATTTTATGCTGTTTTGATGTGTTAAAAATTGTTTTTGGGACATGTCATTTTTTGACATTTTTGCCATACTATAGCCTTGCTTTTTTTTGGTCGTTTTTTTGACATGTCATATTTTGTTGTTTTTGACTGTTTTTGCATATTGTAATGCTATGGCGTTTCTCAGCAGGCTATTTTATGCTGTTTTGAGGTGTTTGAAATTGTTTTTGGGACATGTAATTTTTTGACATTTTTGCCATACTATAGCCTTGCTTTTTTGGTCCTTTTTGAACATGCTATGATACGATGTTTTTAGGTCGTTGTTGCTGGTTTTAATGTTATGGCGAGTTCCCGCATGTTATTTTTTGCTGTTTTGAGGTGTTTAAAATTGTTTTTGGGACATGTCATTTTCTGACATTTTTGCCATACTATAGCCTTGCTTTTTTGGTCATTTTTTGACATGCATTATTATGATGTTTTTGGACGTTTTTGCAGGTTTTAATTCTATGGCGTGTCCTAGCAGGCTATGTTATGCTGTTTTGAGGTGTTTAAAGCTCTTTTTTGGACATGTCATTTTTTAACTTTTTTCCATACTATAACCTTGCTTTTTCTGTCAATTTTTTGACATTCGATATTATGGTGTTTTTGGCCGTTTTTGCACGGTTTAATACTATGGCTTGTCCCAGCAGGCTATTTTATGCTGTTTTGAGGTGTTTAAACCTGTATTTGGGACATGTCTTTAATTGACATTTTAAGCTTACTTTTTTGGTCATTTTTTGACATGCGATATTATGGGGTTTTTGGCCATATTTGCACGTTTTAATGCCATAGTGTTACCCAACAGACAATTTTATACTGTTTTGCGGTGTCTAAAGCTGTTTTTTGGTAATGTAAGGTTTCTCAGCAGGCTAGCTTATGCTGTTGTTGCTAATGTCATTGTGTGACATTTTTGCCATACAAAAAAGGAACAAAAAAACAAGGCTATAGTATGGCAAAAAAATCAAAAAATGACATGACCCAAAAACAATTTTTAACACCTCAAAACAGCATAAAATAGCATGCTGAGAAACGCCATAGCATTAAAACGTGCAAAAACAGTCAAAAACACCAAAATATGACACGTCAAAAAAACGACCAAAAAAAAAAAAAGCAAGGCTATAGTATGGCAAAAATGTCCAAAAATGACATGACCCAAAAACAATTTTTAACACCTCAAAACAGCATAAAATAGCCTGCTGAGAAACGCCATAGCATTTAAACGTTTAAAAAATGTCAAAAACACCATAATATTGAATGTCAAAAAAAACGACCAAAAAAAAAAGCAAGGCTATAGTATGGCAAAAATTTCCAAAAATGACATGTCCCAAAAAACAATTTTTAACACCTCAAAACAGCATAAAATAGCCGCTGAGAAACGCCATAGCATTAAAACGTGCAAAAACAGTCAAAAACACCAAAATATGACATGTCAAAAAAACGACCAAAAAAAAAAAAAAAAAGCAAGGCTATAGTATGGCAAAAATTTCCAAAAATGACATGTCCCAAAAACAATTTTTAACACCTCAAAAAAGCATAAAATAGCCCTGCTGAGAAACGCCATAGCATTAAAACGTGCAAAAACAGTCAAAAACACACCAAAATATGACATGTCAAAAAAAAACAACAAAAAAAAAAAAGCAAGGCTATAGTATGGCAAAAATTTCCAAAAATGACATGACCCAAAAACAATTTTTAACACCTCAAAACAGCATAAAATACCCTGCTGAGAAACGCCATAGCATTAAAACGTGCAAAAACAGTCAAAAAAAACACCAAAATATGACATGTCAAAAAAACGACCAAAAAAAAAAAAGCAAGGCTATAGTATGGCAAAAATTCCAAAAATGACATGACCCAAAAACAATTTTTAAACACCTCAAAACAGCATAAAATAGCCCTGCTGAGAGAAACGCCATAGCATTAAAACGTGCAAAAACAGTCAAAAACACCAAAATATGACATGTCAAAAAAACGAACAAAAAAAAAAAAAAAAAAGCAAGGCTATAGTATGGCAAAAATTTCCAAAAATGACATGACCCAAAAACAATTTTAAAACCTCAAAACAGCATAAAATACCCTGCTGAGAAACGCCATAGCATTAAAACGTGCAAAAACAGTCAAAAACACCAAAATATGACATGTCAAAAAAACGACCAAAAAAAAAAAAAGCAAGGCTATAGTATGGCAAAAATTTCCAAAAATGACATGTCCCAAAAACAATTTTAAACACCTCAAAACAGCATAAAATAGCCTGCTGAGAAACGCCATAGCATTAAAACGTGCAAAAAACAGTCAAAAACACCAAAATATGACATGTCAAAAAAAAAACCAAAAAAAAAAAGCAAGGCTATAGTATGGCAAAAATTTCCAAAAATGACATGTCCCAAAAACAATTTTTAAACACCTCAAAACAGCATAAAATAGCCTGCTGAGAAACGCCATAGCATTAAAACGTGCAAAAAAAAAACAGTCAAAAACACCAAAATATGACATGTCAAAAAAAACGACAAAAAAAAAAAGCAAGGCTATAGTATGGCAAAAATGTCCAAAAATGACATGACCCAAAAACAATTTTTAACACCTCAAAACAGCATAAAATAGCCTGCTGAGAAACGCCATAGCATTAAAACGTGCAAAAAACAGTCAAAAAAACACCAAATATGACATGTCAAAAAAACGACCAAAAAAAAAAAAGCAAGGCTATAGTATGGCAAAAATTTCCAAAAATGACATGACCCAAAAACAATTTTTAACACCTCAAAACAGCATAAAATAGCCTGCTGAGAAACGCCATAGCATTAAAACGTGCAAAAACAGTCAAAAACACCAAAATATGACATGTCAAAAAAAAACGACCAAAAAAAAAAAAAGCAAGGCTATAGTATGGCAAAAATTTCCAAAAATGACATGACCCAAAAACAATTTTTAAACCTCAAAACAGCATAAAATACCCTGCTGAGAAACGCCATAGCATTAAAACGTGCAAAAACAGTCAAAAACACCAAAATATGACATGTCAAAAAAAAACCAAAAAAAAAAAAAGCAAGGCTATAGTATGGCAAAAATTTCCAAAAATGACATGTCCCAAAAACAATTTTAAACACCTCAAAACAGCATAAAATAGCCTGCTGAGAAACGCCATAGCATTAAAACGTGCAAAAACAGTCAAAAACACCAAAATATGACATGTCAAAAAAACGAAAAAAAAAAAAAAAAGCAAGGCTATAGTATGGCAAAAATTTCCAAAAATGACATGACCCAAAAACAATTTTTAACACCTCAAAACAGCATAAAATAGCCTGCTGAGAAACGCCATAGCATTAAAACGTGCAAAAACAGTCAAAAAACACCAAATATGACATGTCAAAAAAACGACCAAAAAAAAAAAAAGCAAGGCTATAGTATGGCAAAAATTTCCAAAAATGACATGACCCCAAAAACAATTTTTAACACCTCAAAACAGCATAAAATAGCCTGCTGAGAAACGCCATAGCATTAAAACGTGCAAAAAAAGTCAAAAACACCATAATATGAATGTCAAAAAAACAACCAAAAAAAAAAAAAAGCAAGGCTATAGTATGGCAAAAATTTCCAAAAATGACATGTCCCAAAAACAATTTTTAAACACCTCAAAACAGCATAAAATACCCTGCTGAGAAACGCCATAGCATTAAAACGTGCAAAAACAGTCAAAAACACCAAAATATGACATGTCAAAAAAACGACCCAAAAAAAAAAAAAGCAAGGCTATAGAAAATATTTTGCCCGAAATGGCTTAAAAAATAGTACACTACATTATGTCCTCCAAAATTGTGAAAAAAGTTATAGTGTAGTATGTTATCAATATTTTTTTTTTTAAAAAGTGACAGTATAGCATTAGTCAAAAAACATCACAAAAATCATAGTATACTATTAATTCAATAGTCCTTTTAAATGTAGTATTATAGTATGTCCTCAAAAGTCATGGAAACAAATGACAAAAATGTTGAAAAAAGTCATCGTAGAGTATGTCGTAAAAATCAACAGATGTCACAATATTGTCAAAATGTAGTATATAGTATAATGTGTCAACAACAATCACGAAATAACATCATATACATCATCATCATACATCATATACTGAATAAAGTTCAGTATGGCAGGTTGACAACACTGGACAATGTCTTCATAGTATGATGGACACATTCATTGTACAATGAGTCAAAATGTCCTAATATAGCATGTCAAAGAAAATGTCAAGTTGTTGTAAAGTATGTTGTAAAAACTTTATCCCGGTGTTAAATGCTCAAAAGAGCCGCTCTTTTATCGTTCTTTTACTTTTTGCTTTCACCTTAATTCATTTTGATGATAAATCTTATGGTCTTCCACTTAAATAAAACTTTGTACGCAGGGCTAACAGATTATTTTAGCATTGTGGTATTTTTTTTTACACAATACATGAGCAAACCCGATAATAGTCACTCAGTTAAACCAGAATGCAAACAATGGTTAGTTTCAAGTATGTCTGGTTTATTTCAAAAACAAATTAGTGTCACCACAAAACATTGTATGAAGATACACTAACAAAAAAAGTCTTTGACATCTTTGAGTAGTTCAATTTGCAATTTTTTTTTAATGACCCTGTATCGGTTGCACAAATGGAACAGACGAGACAAGGATCTATCATGAAGGACCACAGTGTCCTACATGATATATTCATTTACTTCTTTAAAAGCCCTTAAAAGACACAGAGCCTATTTGGACAATCCGAACAGACAAAAATTCATTTCATTTTTAAGAACAATGTTTCATCACAAATGAACAGGGAACAGGCCACTTAGGTTGACACATTAAAAAAAGATTTGTTGGTCACATCAGAATTAAGGTTAGAAAAGTATACTTTCGTACTTATGTTCAGTACATCATACAGTATATAAAATGAAATGTCACACAGGTATTTACAAAAAACATGAAGCCATTACACTTACACACTTTTAATAAAAAATAATAATTTACATTACATGAGACACGTGTTATCCGGAAGTCAATAAAGCATTCAACAAAACAGAGAAAACACCACGTATTTAAATAGAAAAAATGTCAGGTTACTCTTTTGAACTCACTGTGCAAATTCTTTCAATTTTCTCTGTCTTGATGAATCGTATGTACAATGTAGAGTAATGCCTTTAGCCTCGCTGTCTGCATCTGTTAGAAAATCTTTATTTGATAAGGAGTGCATACTTAAGAGCTAAGTGCAAACAAATTGCTTTTCATGTGTGCATTAAAATCTCTGAGTTTTTGGCGGTTCATACGTATTTTTTAAGCAGCAATAACCGTTTTCCTCATAGTAAAATATCTGATAGAAATGATTTTAATAGGCTATATTCTACATTTTTTAAGTCTAAAATTTAACCCACAGTTTGAATGGCCAGTGATATTGCTTTGATCTATATACAGCTTAAGTAGGATAGCATTTCCTTGGTAGTGCAGTCCCTCTAAAATGTCAGCTTATCGTCATATCGTTGCTGTTGGAGGTGTGGACGAGGAAGCTGACAACACAGACGTATGTGTTCAACCGACTCTAACTGAAGCGGGGTGATGACAGCCTGACCAGCTGCTAAGTAACAGGCAGAAGGGTGTATGATCATCCGCCAAAACCAGGCACTTTGTTCATTGTGGTCCCCAAATTCAAGACATCTGAAAGCCGAGTCGAGCGGCTGTCACATCTCTGCTCTCAACCATTTGATGCCGCCCCTTAAACGACGTTAACGTTGGCGTTCAGGTTTTTGAGGTTTTCTGCTCAGGCATCAGAGATGCAGTTCTGGATCTTGTCCATCCACAGCTGAGCGCTGGGCGCATCTGAAGCGCAGAAGTTATAGACTCGCTTGCTGGTCTTCAGCTAGAGATGTATCATACAGCAAGGGTTAGATGCGGACCAAAGGGACAGAACAGACTTGAATGTGTTACAAATGACACATCAGATGACCTTCTCGTTCTCCACACTGACAGAAAAGTTAATATCTAAAGCTACAAGAGACTACAGGAGTTTTCAAATCCTTCCTGATTTTGAAATTGGGTTAAACCATGGGGTTGCCTCTGTGTACCAGTCAAGTTGAGTTGAGTCTACCCGAATGTTTGTGCCAAATTTGAAGAAATTCCCTCAAGGTATATTGCTCACAAGAGTGAGACAAATGCAAGGTCACTGTGACCTTGACCTTCGACTTACAAAATTTAAAGAGTTCATCCTTGAGTCCAAGTGAAAGTTTGAGCCAAATTTGAAAAAAAAAAAAAACTCCCTTGAGGATTTCTAGAGACATTGCATTCACAAGAGCTCATAACTGAGTTCAATTGAAAGTTTGTGTCAAATTTGAAGAAACTCCATGGAGGCAATCTTGAGAAAAGGAGTTCACAAGAATGTGCCGAACGCATGGACAGCACGAAAACATCCGCCCTCCAGACATCAGAATGGCGCATCACATAGTCCATCCATGCATTCATTATTATCTGCATTACTGGAGCAGGACTACAGGCCAGCAGGCTGAGCAGGGTTTTTCAGATATGCCTCTCCCTTGCAAGGTTTTGCAACTCCTCTTGGAGGATCCTGAGGCGTTCCCAGGCCAGATGATATGTAACCCTTCAGCGACTTCCGAGGTCTACCCCATGGTCTCCTACCACTTTGACATGCCCGCAAAACTAACAGGCATGACTCACTACATGATATTATTAGGACTATATTGTGAAAGAGGGAGCATGAATGCACCACCTCATGTGACCTCATGAAGAAGAAGATGTAAGCAAAATGGAGACTAGGGATGTCCCGATCATGTTTTTTTTGCCCCTGATCCCGATGAGAGTAATTTCATATTTAGTATCTGTCAATACCAAGTCCCGATACAGTACTTTTATTTTCCTAGACAATACAGCTGCACAGTGCATACATTAAGTAGACTTGTTTTTAAACTTATGGCTTTAGGACACATCATTATATACTGTATGGGAAAAGATGGTTTGCAGTCACTGGCAGCAAGAAGAGACCAGCACTGTATTCTTTTTATTTACAAAGCACTACTTGGTAAATTTCTGGTATCTTGCCCCACACAAGTGTTGTTAAAATTAGACACACTAATCCCTTTCAATGTGTTGTCTTTGAATTGATTTTGTCCTCTGTGTTGATGTTTTGGAGTATTTGTTGATGTATGCAGTGCCTATTGTGTGTTTTTAATGTGCACTTTGGTATTGGCCATACTTCTCACGTTTTGTTGATGAACATTGTAGTGTGTTTTTGTTGTTTTAATTTGTAATTTAATCAGGGCGTCCTTGTCAAAGACAGCTTGTGCTCAATGGCCTTCACTGTTTAAATAAAGGTTATAATAATGAACTGTAAGTGTTTCCAATATACGTTTAAAACACTGAAATACCAGCAAAACAACTCTCAACAACATTACTATTATTGACTATTATACACAACGGCTACATCTAGTGGATATTTGAATGGAAATTGTACTCACGTCAAAGAAAGCTTTTTCACTGATGTGTTTGGGAGCTCCTATGGTTGGCGCGGCGATCATCACAGACTCAACCTCCGCCAGATCGATGTGGCCTCTGCAGTTTGTGTCCTCCCCAGTGTCGTAGTACCTCATCTGTGAACACATGAAAGTTAACCTGCAGCCCGTCACTCAGGTGAGGGTTTGGTGTTTTCTTTTAAGCGTGAATGTGGTGCAGCTCGGCTTACCTGGTGTTTCGTAATGTCCAACACAAACCAGCGAGGTTTCCAGCCTTTCAGCAGCGCGCCACGTTTGTACAGGATCCCCTCATAAGACCTGAACAAGAACACAAGGTGAAATCCTGGATGTTATGTTTCAACGTTTTGAATTGCAAAGGTTAATCCACATTTTTATTTCACTTGTTATCCCTGCTTATAATCACAGCTGAGTTGTTGCATATAAAACAGAAGGAACAGAAAGCCCTGCTGGCATGTTTTGCCATATACACAAGAACAACTCCAGCACTGTTTGTACATTATGTTCCAGCTGAATAAAGAGGCCAGAGATGGGTGTTGTGTTACCCCATACTAGGAGAGACCAGATTATTTAATGTATCTTCTTTCCAGATATTCTCATGAAGATTTCAATTCTCACATTTCAACTTTTTAAAATCCATGAAACCCATTTACATATAAAATACAGTATTTGATAATTTACTCAAAAGAATTTCTGTGTTTAGAGGTTAATTTCTCTGCAGAGACTCTGCCCTCTGCCTGTATTTTCTTTCTTTTTTGTTGTTGTGTGTTTATGGGCATGTACCCCTAAAGCTCTCAGGTGAGGTCGGGACTTTATAAAAAGGTAGTGTCCAGGTGCCAGACTGTATGCAGCAGGCATCCAAAAGACACAACGCCAACATAGCTCACATATAGTGAGGCAAACACCAAAGTGAATATGGGGTTTACTTTCATTTTCACTGACAAGTGTGCTTACAAAACTGACAACTGTCAACGGTGCATACAAATGATCAACTACATGTCAAGAAGTTTCAACATAGACATTTCTTTTATGTGCACAAAAACAAAAATAGAGCAAGATATCAAAGGTATCAGTGTCAATAATATGGCTCCCCCACAGGAGAGTAAACAGGGTGGCTCTGGCTTAAGAGTTAGAACTAATTGGAAAATCTGCCCTGTATATAATAGAAGCTACTTAAAACAGTTTTTTCACATTTTTCAAAGAACAAATTATCTTTTAAATGCCACTGACATACATGGCATTTTGCACTGTGCCTTATTGCACATTATCCTACAAAACATGACAACAACTTAATAAATAAAAAGCTATCAATTAAAATGATTGAAAAAAAATATATATATATTACTGTTAAAAATAATAAAATAATAATGGCCTGCCCGATCAGAACCCGAGTGGAGCGATGTTCATAAGTTTACTTGGTACCAGAGCTCCCTAGGCCAAAGATCGATGATCGACATTGTGGTTGTGTCATCCGATCTGCGGCCGTATGTCTTGGACACTCTGGTGAAGAGAGGAGCAGAGCTGTTAACTGATCACCACCTCGTGGTCAGTTGAATCAAGTTGCCAGGGAGGCTCCTGGACAGACCCGGTTAACCTAAATGTGTAGTGAGGGTGAACTGGGAACGCCTGGCGGAAGCCCCAGTCCGTCAGGTCAACTCACACCTTCGGAGGAAATTCTCGCGCATCCCCGGAGAGGTTGAGGACATGGAAACCAAGTGGCCTGTGTTCAAAACCTCCATTGTGGAAATGGCTGCTAGAATGTGAGGTCAGAAGATCGTTGGTGCTTGTTGTGGCGGCAACCTGAAGACCAGCTGGTGGACACCAGCAGTGAGGGAGGCCGTCAGGCTGAAGAAGGAGGCCTTTCGAGCTTTCTTGGCCTGGAGGGCTGTAGCTGAGGCATGTCGCCAAAGCAAAAACTCGAATGTGGGAGGAATTCGGGGAAGCCATGGAGGAGGACTTTGGGTTGGCCTCAAGGAAGATCTGGCAAACCATGAGACGTCTCTAGAGGGGAAAGCAGGGTTTGTCTCAGGCTGTCGTCAGCAGGAGAGGAGAACTGCTGACCCGGACTGGGGATATTGTCGAGCGGTGGAAGGAACACTTTGAGGAACTCCTGATTCCAGCCATCAGGTTCTCTGTGGAGGAGGCAGAGTCTGAGGGCTTGAGGGAACCTTCATCCATATCCCTGGCAGAGGTTGCTGAGGTAGTCAAAATCTCCTCAGTGGCAAGGCGCCTGGTGTGGATGAGATTCGCCCTGAGATGCTGAAGGCTCTGGACATTGTAGGGCTGACTGGGGTGGTGGTTCCCATGTTTAAAAAAGGAGACCAGAAGGTGTGCTCCAACTATCAGGGAATTACACTACTCAGCCTCCCCAGAAAAGTTTACTCCAAGGTGCTGAAAAGGGGGCTCAGACCGATTGTCGAACCTCGGATTCATTCACCAATGCGGATTCCGTCCTGGTTGTTGAACCGTGGACCAGCTCTTTATCCTTACGAGGCTCCTGGAGGGGACGTGGGAGTTTGCCCATCCGATCTACATGTGTTTTGTGGACTGGGGGAAGGCCTAAGACAGCATTCCTCGTGGTTCTTGTGGGGGGTACTGTGGGAATACGGGAATACGGGATGCCGGGGTCGCTTCTACGAGCCATCTGGTCCCTGAATATGACCAAAGTGAGAGCTGTGTCCACATATGCAGCATAAAGTCAAACATGTTCCTTTGCCAGGGTTGTCCCTTGTCTCCAATTCTGTTCGTTGTTTTCATGGACAGGATCTCAAGGCACAGCCAGGGGGAGGAAGGGGTTCGGTTTGGGGACCTCAGAATTGCATCTCTGCCGTTTGCAGATGATATGGTTCTGTTGTCATCACACTGTGACCTCCAGCATGCACTGGGGTTGTTGCAGTCAGGATGAGAGTCAGCACCTCCAAATCTGAGGCCATGGTTCTCTGTTGGAAAACAGTGGACTGTCCCCTCTGGGTGGGGGGTAAGTTGCTGCTCCAAGCGAAGAAGTTCAAGTATCTTGCGGTCTTGTTCATGAGTGAGGGTAGAAAGGAGCATGAGATGGATAGCCGGTTTGGTGTGGCATCTGCAGTTATGCAGGAATTGCATCGGACTGTCGTGGTAAAGAAAGAGCTGAGCCGGAAGGCAATGCTCTCGATTTACCAGCCCATCTACTCCTCAACCCTCACCTATGGTTATGAGCTCTGGGTAGTGACCGAAAGGATGAGATCGCGGATACAAATGGCTGAAATGAGTTTCCTACGCAGGGTGACTGGGCTCAGCCTTAGAAATAGGGTGAGAAGCTTGGACATCTGGAAGGAGCTCGGAGTAGAGCCGCTGCTCCTTCACGTCGAAAGTGGCCAGTTAAGGTGGTTTGGGCATCTGATCAGGATGCCTCCTGGGTGCCTCCCGCTGGAGGTTTTCAGGGCAGACCCAGAACGCGCTGGAGGGATTACATATCTCATCTGGCCTGGGAACACCTTGAGGTCCCCCAAGAGGAGCTGGAAAGCGTTGTTGGGCAGAGGGACATCTAGAATGCTCTGCTCCATCTGTTGCCCCCAAGACCCGGCCTTGGATAAGTGGACAACAATGAATGAATGGATGGATGAAAATAATATTTTATAGGAATGTTATTACATGCCTGATTATTACAACGGCATTTTAAATGGATGAACACAATCGTATAATACAATAATTAATTTAAGAATGAGTTCAACTGATTTGGGGTTTGTTTTAGCCGTGGTAGCAGCATTTAATGGTTTAGTCGACTAATCATGCACATCCCTATGGGTGAGTGCATGTGAATGTTTAAGTGAGTGGCAGGTGGCACCTTGTATGGTAGCCTTGACCACCCAGTGTATTGATGTGTATGTAAATGGGTGATTTTGGCAAGCAGACTAAAGACCATGTTGAGTGGTCAGAAAACTAAAAAGGTTCTATACTACTGCAAGTCCATTGACAGGAAATTAGAATAATGTAAAGGATTTCAGGAGTTCTGGATGAATTATATGAGTTACGGATAATATTGTTTCTAAGCTTCAAAATATTTATTAAATGTTAAGTGTTTCTGATTCACTTCATCTGTTGAAACTTTTGTCTGTCAAAACATTACTTGGAACGTGAAACATGAAATTTTTCTGTCCAACTCAGACGGAAAGATCCAGATATTAGAGCCAAGAGACTGTACTTTAACCTCGCAGTAATTGTAAAATTACACACCCAGAGTTTAACAGAGTACAGAAAATCCTCACAAACATGACACACACACACACACACACACACACATACACACACACACACACACATACACACACACACACACACACACACACACACACACACACACACACACACACACACACACAAACACATTCCACAGCACTGATTCATCTTCCAAAACTGGACTGGCCCCTCGGCAGCAGTTTTAAGGGAATCAAATGTGAACTTCTTATTTGTTCCGGCACTCAGGAAGTTCACGACCCACCTGTTCTCCTCACTCTTGGGGGTGAACTGGTTGTAAAGTGTTGCAGCGCGGCGGTTGATACCGTTGGCCGCGGAGGTGCTGCGGTCTTCACCCAGCCCACTGTCTGGCAGGTGCAGCATGGAGCGCCGCTGGAAGGCCTGCAGGCTGGACGTGGGAATGAGGCCTGAGATGGACACTGAGGACTGTTTACGGAGCTGCAGACACACGGGATACCAAAAATATACGTGGGAAAAGAACAGTTTTACACAATTTAACAACTAGGATTTGAAGTATATGGAAATTCCTGATATATGTCATCATTCATCTTCTAACACGCACATTTCCTTCTTGTGCAAGGTCCTCCTGAACACTGATTCGAACTCTCTCTAGAGTTGTCTGCCATTTCTCAGAGGCCTGGTTCAGCTCACCCTCCAGCCTCCCAACATCCTGCAGCATCAGCACCAAACATGAAAGATAAAAAAAAAAAGTGACATGTAATATATGAACGAACAAAATCAAACGAAGATCAAAGTTTTGGTGACAAATTCTTACAGTGAGGAGTTTGGTGATGGCGTCAGGCTGGGCGCGGTTCACACTGCTGTAACACGGCCAGACGATCCTCCTCTTACTGTTAGACAGTGTGTCCACTTCTTCAGAGCTGTCCGACCTTGCAGCCATCATCCCCCAGTCGTAACATGGCCCCGTGGACAGAGACTCGTCTGTGAAGTAATCCCATTTATTCAGGCTGGGGATGCTGATCGAAGGCTTCAGGATCACCTACAGAATAGACGTTTGAATAAATCTGCTGAACTGGTGAACTATGGTGTATAATGTTAAGAAAAAAAGGGTAAAATATTATGCAGCACAATGTCTTGATGAGGATAATCAAAAAGTTTATG
Organism: Plectropomus leopardus; assembly: GCF_008729295.1. Taxonomy (NCBI): domain Eukaryota; kingdom Metazoa; phylum Chordata; class Actinopteri; order Perciformes; family Serranidae; genus Plectropomus; species Plectropomus leopardus. The sequence goes on from NC_056463.1 coordinate 18,495,497, forward strand.
ATTTGTAAAGGCAGAATGCTGTGAAATAACAGTGAGTAAGGTGCATTAATCTGCTTTGTGAATCTTGTGGGGAGCATCTTGTCAAGTCTCTGTTATGTTTTCTGCAATGTGTAATTAATGTGTAATCATGATTTTGCAGCTGGTAAATTTTAACTACCTTACTAACCACCCCCCCCCCCCCATAAAATGCTACTTCAAAAGTTAAGTACCTTAACGTACAGTACTTTTACAAATGTACTTAATTTTTTTCCACCACTGAAATTGTCAGTAATATCTAATGTGAAAAATGTAAGTACACATCATAATTTAATATATTTACGTTTGCAGTGGACTTTTGTTGTAAAGGCTATGGTATACCAATTGTGTTTTTTTATATAATTCTTAGTAAAAATTAAAAATGTAATTATGTTCAGAAAATAAAAGAGTGCACAGCAGTTTCTAAGCCAGCTGAATTTTCTCTGGCTGACAAGCTTTTTACAATAGGAGTTAAGATTTTGTTTTTAATATATATGATAACACAAGAGAGTTCAACCACATCATCGCTCTTTAGTGTGGGAGCTGTAGCTGTCAGATGCATGGAAAGCTCTGCAACATTAAGGACAGAGAGGCAGACAGAGAAACTTACATTGCTCTCTGAAGGGCTGTACAGATAGTTGAAGAAGATGGGACTCCTCCTGTGCATCCTGTTGATGCACTCCCAGATACAGATGCCTCTGCGGGCCTGTTTATCACCTTTGTCCTCAAACAATGTGCCTGCGAAAAAACATAAAGGAGAGGCTGTTGAGCACATGGGCCAATTAATCTCACAGATCGTTTTGGCTGATGCAACACTCTGGTCATAAATGTGGTTTAAATAAAAGCAGTTTATGTTCTATATTATAGGACATGTGAGAAGGTTTTGGCAAGCTACCATCATCAGTGGAGATTTAAACACATTTGATCTTCAAGCAAATCTCACGTCATAATTAAGTTAAATTAAATTACAACAGAAAACTGGGCATTCTGTCATTTACACGCAAACCTCTGCATTTATCAATGTGGATGTGAGGAGAGGTTTTGGTCAAATCTCGTGTCTGGTTTTAACCCATGTCTGCAGGTTTGAGTCTGTATGGACTTGCGGTGCAGCAAATTAAATTTTGCTGTGTTGGATTCATAAGATCATATTTTGACTGTCATCTACATGTTTGCACCCCCATATTAATCACTTAAAAATGTATAGCAAATGTGAGAAAATATCATATTTTATAACAGCGTACATCTGTGCGCTCTCCATCACAGCTTGACTTACTGCAGGCTGACTGAAGGCTGAAAACCACCACTGCCGGCTCTAAATTATCTGAAACTTCTATTTTTCAACACCGACAGCCAAAGCATGTTTATATCATTCGTCATTAAAACATTATTAAAAGAAATTATTCAAACCCTGCAAATACTTTTATTAATTCTATTTATCATTATCATTTTAATACTTTTATTTAAATATTGGTAGCCTAAGCAATTTAATTTTTACCGGTTTTCATTTCAGACACAGTTGGTGCGCCTATCTGTCCCCAGCCACCTGTCATGCCTGACACAAAAACAGCCCCAATAGATTTTTAGAATTAGAAGCTTTTGTGTAATTTTATAACAATATCAATATTATATAATATAGAGGCAAATATTATTAATACTGTAAATGTAAGCTATAGATTGGTACATATCACTGATGTCTATATTAAGTATTCAAACCTTAAGTTCAATTGTCCACTGCAATGCAAGCAGTGATTTATTTTCAGACTGCACTCGTAAGTCACACTTTTCAGGCTGCCAGATAGAACTAGTTGGTTAAACTGGATCTGAAACATCAGCCTGTCTATTCCTCGCTCAGAGGAGTTTCTCTCTTTGGCCATATTAAGCCTCTCCATGTCATAAACTCTAGGAGCGAGGACTCTGAACCGAGGATATATTGGGGCTGCATATTTAAATAACGATTATTTTGAGTGGCTGTATTTATCAATGCATAATCATTCCTATGCTGTGATTAGCGACATAAGAACATTTTTTGGATGACACACGAAACCTATCGTAAAATGATTTCAGTTCTCAGATATGCGCTGGTTGGTACATTAGACAGTTAAAATAAGGGCCATTGCATTTTACCAAATACCAACAATTTACTAATATTTTAAACACATGTAATATATATTGGGGGAGATTTCACAGCTGCTGTATATTTTAAAATCTAGTCATGGTGCAACTACCAGGAACATTTCAGGCTCTTGATTCAATTTCAGTGAAGGAACTTACAGTATGTGTTGTATTTAGTTCTGGGAACTCTTGTGTTTATTAATTTTGTTCCCCTGCATGGAAATTTTATGGTGAAATATTAATTTTGGTTGAGTAATCTTTGTTAAAATGTGACCGGTTATATAAAAGTAACATACAGCCATCTGTAATGCAGCATTTCCTTGGTCCAAAAAGAGATAATATTAAGAAAGCACCCCCCCGGTTTAAGTTGTAAAGGACACTGACCATGTTCCAAGCGCTCATAGTCTGAGTCCAACAGGAAGTTCTTGAAGCGGTTAGAGATGTGATGATAGGCCAGGAACTTCAGATAATACTGATTAAACTCAAACTCCAGAGGATGTTGCTCCAAAATCTGCAAAGATGTGAAAATATGGATAAAGATTACGAGACAGAGAGAGGAGGTCAGAGTGTGTGTGACAGCTGGATTGTGTCCTCCTGTTGTGGCTTCACATCCCTGCAGCACATAAATGACCAATTAGAAACAGGAAAGAGAGTCTCCTGTCCTGGTGCGGGGGGCAAAGGTCAGTGATATCATCACCACCAGACACAATCCACACTGAGCCAGCAGGACTGCGGCTCCATTGTTCCCATCCAGTGCTGTGAGGTGGCCAACGAGAGAGAAGTGTTGAATATTTGAGGCCACCTGGGTCTATTGGCAAAAACAACAGCTGTTTTGGAGATGAGGCACTTCTATTTTCAGCTCTTGTCCGAATCCCCTCTCCCCCCCATGTTTACAGCTCTCCAGACCCCAGGACCCCTGCCAAACTGTCTTAGCTGCCAGGCCTACGGTTTCAAAAGACAAATGCAGAAACTATGTGTTGATGTAAGTGTATGGGAGTGGGTCTGTGCCCCAAGAGACAGAAAAAAAAACCCAACGACATTCTCTTAAGTTAGCATTTCAGTGCGGACGCAGCTCTCTGGACCTCAGCTGAATGAGATGCATTCCTACCCCCCCTGAAATCCTGGAGCAGACCCGACCCTTCCTTGAGACTCTCAATCTGCAAAACTGCAATTTCCACATGCAGCTCTAAACACGCAATGCAATGTGAAGGGATGCTGAAACACGCAAGAGCAGACAGCTCAGCGCTGATCACTGGGTTCACGGACCATCTGGGCAGCAGCCTCCTGCACACTCCCTGGTGCAATACAGTGTTAAGATTACACATCCAGGGCTGGGAATGCAAAGTGCAAAACTAAACCAAATGTATAGATAATGACTGAATTTCTCATCGCCCCCTCGCCTGTATGCTTTTGGGGAATGTGATGAGCTCATGAACACAGTATGAATGGTATTAAGTCATGGGGGGGAACAGTGAGAGAAGTCACGTAGCAGGAGCGGGGGATGTTTGACTGTATAGAGAACTGTATGGGTTGTGAAGGTAAACGTCACCTGGTGCACACAGTCCAGGAACTGCAGGAAGATTGGTGTAAAGCCACCGCCCTGGCTGCTGGGACTCAGGTTGCTGCGCTGGCTGAACTTGTGACCAAAAGACAGCCACTCTTTCTCCAGCAGCACCTGGAAACCCTCCAGAGTCCGGTAGAAAGGATCGCTCAGCAGCTGCACCAAAGACACCACCTGCAGGTTAAAAGTAAAGGTGACAGTGATGTATGAGAAAAAAACGGGTCAAATTAAATACTTATTTGTATTAACAAGCATCCATCAACAAGAAAAAAATAATTCTGTTCTGTTTTGTTTCTGTTTCTCTATTGTGGCATGTTTAATCCTCTTGCGAAAAAACAAAACAAAATAACACATTTTGAAGGTACACTTATAAAGTTTGGTTGATACTGTTCCTCCAGGAAAAGGCTTTTGTTCAGAGAACAGATTTGATGGAAAAGCTGACCTATGTTTTAAGAATTGAACAAGACATTTTTGACAGAAGCAGGGACAACATCGAACAAGACAGTGAACAAGTGACGCTGTGGCTACAATGAAGTCGTAACGGATACGGACAGTTTGTGGAGCACCTGCTACAACACTTCATTTCCAATATAGTCAATAAAGAAGACTGGACCAGGCTGGTGGTTATTCATTAACTTTATCTTATAGTGTGCTGTGGTCTGGAGATCCGAACTTAACCATATTACACAAACTCTGTAGAAACGTTGAAGTTTCACAGCAGTGAGCTGGGGTTCAGAAACTGAGGAAACAGTCCTACACTTCCAAAAACACAAAAATCACTATCTTGTTTGCCTTACATAACCCCATGTCGTGTGTGCTGTTGGTGTAGCAGTAAAAAGATACATTCTGTGACACATCCGCTCTGCAAATGGTCTGTATCTGTTACATCTTCATTGTAGCCAAAGTATAACCAGTTTAAATACGAAAACCAAGAATGTGTGTGCCTATCTGAGGCTTGTAACAACATGTAGTTTGGTATTGTATTGTTTGCACTAATTTGCTGATGACTTAATGAAAACATTTTTAATGAATCTTGAATGAATTTTTGAAGCAAGAATAAAAACTAATATTATTTTAGGAAAAACATTGATGTATTTATATTATTTTATATAACATAATCATTTGTCAGTGGTTATTAGAATATTAACTAAGATGTTAAATGAGCAGGAGATATTACAGTTGAAAATAAACTTCTTTTTATGGACAAACCAATGGTATTGCCATTTCTAAATAACCAAAGACATGTTCTGTTTCTTGTTATGGTATCTGACATGATGATGATTATGATCTAACATTTATTTTGATACTAGCATTTGTGCAATTAGAGGAAAACATCAGCTCATGAGACCTACTGAATAAGATACTTCTCATTATGTTAAATGAAGAGGGTAAAAGTCCCTGATATTCTGATAAATAAGTTTGATCATTTTACCACTAAAGGAATATGGCAGTTGTGTCTCCTCAACCGTGCAGGAATCGTTTTTTCCCAGTTTGTCATGCATTATTATAATTCAGTATACGTTCTTTCTTTCTTGGATGGGGTGACTTTACTTTGCATCCCTTTAAAAGCTGAACACATCTTCTGACAAAATGACATTAAACCGTTCATCTGCTATCAATTACATTTATATAACATTGTAGCAAAGTCTTCGGGCGGACTTGAGTTCGCTCCACTAAACACCAGTTGAGAACCACTTGTCTACACATGCAGTGTGCTTGGCCTGCTTCCCTACCCGTGTCTCCTTCAACACAACTAATGAGCCCTGACGCGTGTGGAATGAGCGAGAAAAACAGTTCATAGCTTCCTCGTGAGGTTAAAAGAACATGCAGCCCTGAGTGGTCGGGATAGTTTCCCCGCGATCCCGGAACTGAAAGGAGCCCCTCAGATTATTGTGAGATTATAACGGACTGAAGATTTAAGAGAGGAGCAAGACATGAGAGAGGAGAGCGAATGAGGGTTATATGGTAAAAATGAAAGCAGGGTTTTAGAAGGAAAGCAAAGACGGTTCTGCATCCTGTCTGCTGGGTGTCTATGGTCCGTGGACGGAGGCGGGAGGGCCAGAGCATATGGAGGCCATTTGCCTGTACGGGCTGAACAGGACCGGGCATGATGGAGCCAGTGGCCCGTGGAGAGAGATGCTCCGGGCTGAACACGTGCCTGGCATGATGGATCCACAAAGTGTGCTTTTAAACAGCAGCCCTGGGCTTCGCAAACCCCGTAAACACATTTCGAAGGACACACGCTTGCAACACAAACATGTGTGCTTTAACAGATCAGCACGGAAAATATGATCTCAGAAAGAAAACATGAGATCGATCAGATCGAAAGTGACTTTTTGTTTACATGCCGTAAAGTCAGAACCGTGAACTTAAGAAATCAGCACAAATCAGTGAGACCTTTTCATTATCTGTTTCTGCATAGTTGGGTCACCAGTGACTGAGCTGATTAGAAAATGAGCACAAAAAGCAGGTGTGCCAGATTTATGATTCACACATGGCCCATTAAAAAGCGCAGTCTGACTCTGTGGAGAATCCCTCAAAGAGTTGTTGACAACATTGAGGGCAGAGTACTGTTTAATAAACTACAACACCAGTACCAATACCAGTGCCCTTTGAGTGATACCAATCCCAGCAGAGTACCTCTTTTGATACCTTTTCTTCCTACTTCATTTGATATCCCAGGGCTAAACAATAAAGGCTGCCCAATTCAAGTAAAAAGCCATGAAGACTAATAAATCTTGCCTGTTTGGGCAGAAATGTTTTTTTGGTTTTGTTTTTTACCAAAAAGCTTATTTTTTCAAATCTGACAGTGGAAATGCTAAGGAGGAGCCATCTTGCTTCCTTCTCATCTTTTTTGAGAGATGCACATGCGCAGTATTGATCCGCACTTGCAATAAAATAGTATTGGGTAAAGACCAAGTATTCTGAAGTGAAGCCAAGTGAGTATTTCAGCTTTTCAGAAAAATAAAGGTTTAATTGTGTGGCATCAGAGTATGTGGGCAAAATAAAGATGAAACATAACAATCAACTGTACTCTTTGTTGTAATTTGATAACTGCTTATAAATAATAATTTGTACAGCTACAAGTAAAAACTTTGGGCAAGTAGAATTTTGGCTGACTTAATCAAATACACCGCGCTCGACTTCACCGCATCACAGACTGTATGAGCTATAGCTGCTGCCGTGGTGGGCCAATCACACGGTTACAGTGATTGGCTCAAGCAAAACCATACAAATAGCAATTCTTTAAAATCTGGGTACAAAAAGGATCAAATGCATGTAAAGTTTGACTTGAGAAGTTTTGCTACTACTTGACAACTATACAACTACATCGAGTACTGATTACCAGCCCAATCAACATAAAAACATTTAAACTATTATTACAGCTGCATGATATCACGCCCCCCAAAAAAAGAAAAGAAAAGAAAAGCTAACAATTTGTTTATTTTGACAGGTTTTGCGATATGAGTCACAATTTTAGAGGGAATGATAATTTCTGTATTTCATTTTCGGTGGTAAAAAATCATAATAATGATAATGTCATTTTTGCAAGGGGTATACCAAAAATGCTTCATTTATTATGGTATGTTGTGACACATTTTACCTTAACATAAAAAAAAATTGCAGCTCCTACAATTTGGATATCACACTTGACCATATTTTAATTAACTGTGCAGCCCTAACGATAATTATTATTTGAGTTACTTTTTTCTGCTTTAAACCTAAATAATGATAATGAAAGGTGACGGGACAGTTCTCGCAACAGCTTGAGTACAGTTGCACCAAAACAGTTTGGCTTTTGTCTGAACAGCTGTCTATATATATATATATATATATATATATATATATATATATAAATATGGCACTCTTTATCTAAGGTATTCTTGGATTAAATGGTTGTATGGCTGCACCTGGATCCTTTAACATCTTTTATATTTGTTGGTTTGTTTTATATCAAAACCAATAAGAAACTGTGATAAAAGTTACTCATTATGTAAACAAGCATTTTATAAACAGTCAGCAATGAAAAGTAATTACTTCATCTTTAACAAGTGATATTTTTTTTTTACATTTTACAATTACTGCCTGCACCCACATGCAAGTTATGCTTTCATTAAAACGTCACAAAATCTACTTATGCCTGGCCATTCTATTTGTTTGGGCCGCTAGAACTTTTCCATTGGCCAGCGTGCCTCTCGTTATTGTTTCAATTAATATTCTTAACTATGGAATTAGTATTTAGTTGAAACAGTTTTCAGGAACTTAAGCTTAAGTTAAGCTACTTACGGGACTGGTATAGGAGTAGATTATAAAAACTGAGTGCTCATGGAGCGTAATTTCATTTGTTGGAGACACAAGGTTCAGGGTTGCAGTTTTATCTGTTTCCACTAAGAAAATGTAGGATAGTTAGATTTTTATTTTCGCTTTTGATTATGTTTAGGTATGATTAGTAGCTCTTATTATTATTATTTTTTTTTTGAGCACCATCAAACCCTTTTTTCTTTGTGACTTGCTTCGCATTTTTGTTTGTGCCAGTTATCCAAACCCCTTAATTTAGTTAATAAATAATTTTACTTCACCAAAACATCTGGTTCTAGGTTGCTCCCCTCCCTTTATGAGCTTGGTCGTAACACTTACTTCAAATTTTGGCAAAATATGGTGTGAATCAGTATGTGTTCTATCAACTTAATGTTTGCAAATATATTCAAGGAGGTCGAGACAGAATTACATAACTAACTGAGTGCCAGTAACTCCGACACATCTCGGCGTTTTATTGCCGCTTCCCACTCAGGGTGGTGCTGGTACTTTTGTTTAAATGATTTAATGTGTTTCTTTTGATTCATGTGTTCCCTGTGGTGTTTTTTATCAACTGCAATGTTAACAGTGAGGGGAGGGAAACGTAAATAGGACCCCCACTGGGGAAGTTTTGGTTACATACACTTAACAACCTCCGTCTTCTTACGCCGTTGTTCATGGGCTTTATGGTGCAGCGAAGGCATGTAATCATGAGTGGCGGCATGATGTCAATGTTTTGTCTCCATCAGCATTTGCAGGAACCAAAATTATTTTTTTCATTTTGACAGCATTCCTACCTCAACTAAGTGTAAAGGCTTTAGTATTTCGTAATATTTCCTTTATGTTCTAATCTCCCATATTTCCCCAGTTTTATACCCCAAATGAAATGAAAGATGAACAGGTTAATGGACACATACCTACAGACAAACTGCCCCATGCTTAACTTCCCCATTTCTCTGACCAACATATTGTCTTACTTGTGCGTTTATTCACAAAAGTATAAGAGCACTTTTCTCACTTGTGGAGTAATGTCCCAGCCGTCCTCCAGGCTGAGGAGAACAGATGAGCCGCTGTCCAGAAGCTCCACCAGAATCAGAGCCAGCTGCAGGATCTTGTGAAGCTGTAGGAGATCAAAATATGCGCATGTGAACATGTACAGCGTACACACACGCACACGCACACACGCACACACGCACACACGCACACACACACACACACACACACAACACACACAGAATTAATCCTCATTATACAAATGTTACCATGTTTGGTCTACTGGTAAATTGCTTGCTGATAGCTGCTTGTTGCCTGTGAAGGGTTTCCCACAGATAATATTTTTCTATGATATGTTCGATGTACGGATGAAGGCTGCAGGGGGTCAATCAGATAACCAGCATGATAGGAGCTTTCCCTTGGGAAAATGGCTTCAGAGTGGATTTATTCATTATGTGAATCTGATACACAGGATGAGCAGTATGAGTGGACTGCTGGGTCGTTCTCACACAATTGCTAGACTCTGACTCGCTGTATTACTGTTAATGTGAATCCTTGTAAACTGGGGGAAAAAACGGTGTGGTTTGTGTGTTTGTTCACCTGCAGAATCCATTCAGAGTCCTCCAAGGCTTTGAGGAAGGAGTCCTCCGAGTCAGACGAGGTTGCACTGGGAGCGCAAGCTCTCAACAGCTTTTTAAAAGAGGCCTTCACCTGCCGTGTGTCTGCAAAGTCCACCGGCACCAGTTCACAGTTTAGAGAGGAGTCCATTCTGAGGCCCTGTTAAAAAAGAGAGAGAAAATAAAGTATATTTCACTTCATTATTAAAACTGCTTACTTACACACACACACACACACACACACACACACACACACACACAAATACACAAATATAATATATATATATATATATATATATATAATATATATATATATATATATATACACACAGGATAAAATGAAACTATGATGATTTACCACAAAATACAACATATGCATGCACAATGTTATGTATTTCACAGAATTATTTTAGTGTTTTTCATACAAATTAAACTGTCAAAGTTTGGGTTAGCTTGGTTAAGTTGACCTCAATAATGATAATGAAAGAAAACAAACAAAAAAATGTACATTATAGGCATCGTAAAGTAGACTTTTTTGAATAATTGCATTGTAATTAGACTGACTGAAGATTTACCACAATTTAAATAAAAATTACCTCTTGGCTCCCAGAAAGTGGCTTTTTAAAAAATTCTCACCCTTAAATGAGACTTTTCCCCAAAGACGTAGAGGGCAGCTTGCTGTTTCAGGAGCTGCGCCTGCAGACTGCTGCTACCTGCAGGAGGCGCCAGATCCTTCCCTGCTAGTCTGGCACCCACGTCTGCTGTCAATGGATGATGGCTGAGTCTGCTGCTGGAGCGCAGGCTAGCCCACACGCCTGCAAACACACAGATACAAACAAAAGTTATTAAAATTGCTTACACACACACACACACACACACACACACACACAGGAGCTGGACTGTTCAAATGCAATTGATGTACACATGCTGTCAAACAAACTAAGACTGAGTGATGAACAACACAGGACATGTGGACAACATTCACATGCAGAGCAGTACAACAGGGATTATGTAAAGGCTTTCATTCTTTCAGTCCACCAACAAAGCAGTTGCCTCTGCAAGTCGGGTATGTTGAGATATTAGAAGCAGAAGTTGCTGGAATTTCTTTGCAAGTCAACAAGTCTAGGAGAACATTTCTCCGAAAACCAGCATGCAATACCTTCCAAACAGCTTGAATCACTATCAGGAGGGACATGATTTTTCAAAGTAATCACTTTCAGCCCTTCTGAGCTGCATTTGTTCGGCTGTCAAACTGCTGCTAATGTCGGCTTCGGCAATCAGGGCACTTATACAAGAGCCTCATTAAAGTCAGACAGAAATCTAACTGGAGTGTTTAATGATATACTTGACATGGCATGTCTTTCAATGCGACTATTTCCGAAGTCGACACATATTAGAGCTACGTAATGTCTTACTAACTTACAGAAAATAAAGTTGCTGTTGTGTTACCTTATGTGAAAGGTTATCCCTGAAATATTACTGTAACTATCAATTTCATGGCCACAACAAAATTTGTTGACTTTTTCAAAACTTTCAATTATTTTTTACTAATGTCATGACTTTTCCAGCCCTGGAAAATGATACTGTTAAATTCCATGACTTTTCCAGGTTTTCCATGACCATGGGAACCCTGTTTGTACGACTTCTTAGGACTTTTTTAATGCCACTTGTAACCAAAATGGAAGGGAAAAAAACACTTATGGTTAGGGAAAACTTTACATAAAACATGACTTTTTTGTTGCATGGAAGATACAGGGGAAGAAAAGAGCAAGGTAAAACCAAGTGTGTGTTGGTGGTTTCTCTTGGCGATTCTGTGTTTCCCACTTTGCATGTGAAATTAAGCTGCCTTAATAACCATGGTGCAGAGTTTGAAAAACTTTTTGCATTAAATGCACAAAGCCTCTTATGTTTTGCATTGTACCGTTTTCAGCCATGGTGTGAAATCTAGTTTAAATAGCCAATTTTTGTTGAATCTCCACTTCCTCATGTCACCCGGGGTACAATTACAGCAAGCTAGCAACTAGCGGATCCTCTGCTCTAAGCATAACGGAGGGAAACAAAAATATTTTGTCACCCTGATATGCGTGAGTTTAATGAGAGATGCATTTGGTAAATTATCTTTAAAAAATAGATGCTACCAATTATTATAAGATTTTACAATACAATGTCAGAAAAAAAACTAATCATAGAATCCTGTATCCCATGTCTTATTTTTTTAACACTTTTGAAAGAACAACTTAAGACATTTCAACACAAATGAAGCGCCTATTTTTAGATTCATGAATTTCATGCTTTTTGGCATCCACGGGAACCTACAGCATTAATTTTCATTTAGGTTTTCCTAATCAAAGAAAAAAATCCGCAGTGCTTGCCAATGTGGTGCTAATGTTATCATAACAGGATATTTACCTTTCAGTAACAGATGTGCTCCTTTGTTGGGAAGCGTTGGCACTTGTGTGTAATGTCAAACACATGGCATTATTGAAATTTAAGCTTATGTTGTGCAGAAAGATGTTTCAGTATATCACTCCTGTTTCTATCCTTTTTTTTTTTTTTTTTTAACAGATATTACAAGCAGCCTTACTTTATCTAGTAAAAACAGGCTGGCAAAGCTGGTCAAAGTGGCAGGCCAGGTGACTGGGGTGGAGCAGTCAGCTGCAGGATATCTATAATACACGGGTCATAAGTAAAGCCCAACAAATCCTGACCTGTCCCAACCTTCGCTGAGTTTAATCTCCTTCTTCGAACCAAAACAAAACATGCCAGAGCTTCTTTTATTCCTGTTGCCATTGAAAAACTTAATTTGCTCATCTAATCTGGCAGTCTGTGTACTTTCTGTGGGGTAGATAGATTTCTACATTACGTCCTGGCTTAATACCCTAACCTTTAATTATTTATTTTTCTGTGATCTATCTTAGCCTGAGTATTCATTATTATTTATTTTACCAACTGAATTGCACTTTATTTGACTTGATGCGCTTTATGTGCAATGTCTGAAATGATCCAGCCTCTGACTCTGTTGAAGTGGTTGAAGTATCCTGTGTTTCACTTGAAATGTGGATTTTCTACATGTTTGTGTATCTGATGTTGTTTTGCGTACTTGTTGTGTCTTGATGGTTGGTGCTGATCTAATCTCCCTTGAACTTGACCAGCACTAGTGTCATCTTTTTCGTGAAATGATGCCCCACTTTGGACAGTTTCTCTGTCTCCACCATAACTCCTTGCTGCAAGTTTCCAGCAGCGTAGGTGTATGAGTTTGACATAGCTGTTTTGCAACACGCAACTGTCAGAAAAACATGCTGACATCGATAAGAGGAACCAATGAGCTCAGTCATACGATCCCCATAGATCAGACAATTTGGAACCAGTTCTCGACTTGAAATGGTTCTTGATTCCCATCCCTAGTTTACACCTGATACTACACGTACTACCAAGACTAACACAACTGCAGTTTAGACCTGATATGACAAAGAGATAAACAGGCAACAAAAACAGCATTTATGTGATTTCTGAATCCTTCTTTTTTTTTTGAGTCACATTTACAGAATTTTCAAGACTGGCTTCATTATGCTGCAGGATCACAGGGGGCTCATTTTGTGTGATTCATGACTGGTCTGCCATGACAAACAATTTCCTTTCCTCCTAAGTCTGGACCCGGCTCGTAACTGACCACAGTTAGCCTGCTGAGCCAACACATTAACAATAGAACAGGCCACATTAGAGCAGCCACACTGGTTTGAGAGAGACCACAGCTCCCAGAGGAGCAGCCACAAAGTCAGCCATGATTAGTACTATGTCCAAGAAGGTCTTTGTAAGGGGTTTGCAGCAACGTGCAGTGACCTGGTTAGTGAGCATATGTAGGTTAGAGAGAGGAAAAAGGATGAGGCTTGGAGGATGCGTTAGAAATATAAGAAGCGCTTTAGAAGGACTGGCGGGGAAAGAGACAGTTTGACTATACCTTGATGTTGGATTCGCTCCTTACTGGCAGGTTTTTGGTTTGAATGAGTGAATAGTTTATCTCTGTACTCAAGCACTGGTTGTTTGTACAGTTGGGAGAGAGATAGAGAAGATGAGGGCAGGGAGAAGGGCATGGAAAAAATAAATCATGTCAACATCATATTGATAACACCACCTGCTCTGCTAACCACAAAAACGTGCAAATGAAAAGTTACTGTTGAGGGCCAAAGATTGGACTGGTCCACATAAAGTGACGGAGTAAGAAAGTCTTTGTTCTTTCATGATCAAGAGAATGATTGTCATAGCATGCATGAATATGTTTGTTCATGGTTATGATTGATGGTGTGAAGACAAAGTCGTTGGTGCTAGTTTATTTGGAACAGATGTGACACGTTCTGGTCCAGAAACGTCTGTATCTGTAACAGGTGCACCAGACTGGACTCACAGTTTGCATGTAGGTGGAAACATGTTAACAGAGGCTGACTGTGTATTTCATTGGATTCACTACAGTTATCGCAATTTGCAGACACTTGTTTTGCATAGAAAACTTGGTGGAGTATACATAGAAATATCGCAAACAGGATTTACATAAACCATAACTAGGACTGTGATGGGGAAAATCAAATGTAAATTTAATTTTATTTTACAGAAATCTCAGTGAGAAAGACTCAGCACTGAACTAGAGAGCTACACTGAATTACCTGAACTTCTGAAAACAGATGGAGTGACTAAAAATCAATTCTTGAACCCTATTCGCATGGGACTAGTACGCTAGAGGACATCATGTACAAAGTAATTTAGACATGAACCCCCGTCGTCTGTGCTTTGTACGGTGTATTTGTTTGGGATAAGCAAAGTCCACGTTTTGCTTGTATTTACTGACATTATTCTCCAGATATGTTGTGTACATTTCATTTGTAACTCCACTTTGCATATCACAGAAACACTACACAGCATCACTGTCTTTTTTTAAAAATGTGGGTTAAACAAACAGAATTATACTGCCTCATGTTGTCACCTGTCATGCATCTTATCATTTTTCAAAATAACGGGTCTTCATGCTGTGTAGCAACATGACCCTCCAGACCCAAAATGCTGTCAAAACTGTCATTTATAAATGCCAACACAGTCTATGCAATTCTCGATTCAAAGAAGCACAAAGAAAACAAAAAACAAAATATGACCCCAAATCCCAGAGATGTAGATTCACAATGAACTACTATTATCACATAACCCCTGTGTTTAACATAATACGGCAGGTACTTTGCGGTCAAATCAAGATCATAGATGCAATTATTAGAAATTACTAGATGTCCCCCAGGAATAATAGCCCCATGTTAATAGGGCTTTAGAAAGAATACTAACGAACTAAGAATACTTCACTAATTTCTATATTGTCATTTTCTATATATCATTATATGATTAAGAAGTGTTTAGTAGTTGTGCTTTATTGTTTATTGATTGTTTATAAAGATCCCCATTGGCTGAAGCCTAAGCGACAAGCTAGTCTTCCTGGGGTCCAAAACAGCATAAAATTAAATTTGTGTTACAGTAAACTGCACTCCCCGACATTTTTATGATTTCTTAGTAAATTTATCACATCAGCCACATGATCCTCACATCATCATCATCATCATCCCTGCCTGCTGCACCCCTTTCTGTGGAGATCTTATTATGTCACTACATCTCTTTTCATTTCCAATAGAGTTTGTTTAATGCCTCCCCCAGCATTAAAAATATGATCGAATAAGGACATTACAATGTCCTCAGTAACAGACAGTCTATCGAAGAGCTGTTATCATCAGATAAAAAAATGTTTTGAAAAAAAAAAAAGATCTCTACAGTGTGACATATTTTCTGACCCTGGCAATCCCAGAAAAAACAGATGACTACAGCTGCTCCACTTTCTTAGGAAATCTGAATCAAAATATAATGTAACTCCTGCTTCCAAGAAGGCAAAGAATATGTGAGTGTTAATCCTGCACCTTAATCCAGGAATAATCACTAGATAGTGAGTGGATCAAACATCGGACGGAAACTCTGGTCTTATAAACAATCAGAAGTGATGTGTCATCCTTATTAGTGCTGAGTCAGATTAAGAACTCTGTTTTCCTTTGGCATGCATCTGACTAACACCTCAGACATGCGCTGACACCAAGCACAACGTTTGGCTGAGACAAAACACTCCGTACGGTTTCCTCAGAAGAGTTCAGATTCCAGTTTACACACTCATCATGATGTGTCACTTTAATGGCAAATTAAGTTTTAATCTGTGAGATTACATTTACAGTAATAGTAATTTGCCAGAAACACTACAGGTCATGGTAACTAAAAGGTTCACGTGGCAGTGAGTTCCTGTTATGAGAATTCAATCCTTGAACTTCACAAAATGAACTGATATTTTTAACAAAGTGTATTTGTACATATTTCTACCTAATATCTTCACTTTGAGGACTAAAATTAAAATTATTTTCAGTTTCTGTTTATAGTGTTCTTTGCCTCTGAGAAAATGACTGAGAATACTTGACCACTGACTGTTTTTAGTAAATTCAGAGTGTATTATTTTATCATACTTTATATTACTCCCGAAGGCCTTAAAGTTCTTCTACTGTATGATTCCAATATTTTCACAAATACTTTAAGTCAGCATTTATTGTAGATCAAGCTAATTATAGATACATTGAAATATATATGGCACTGTTATGATTCACAATTTATTTTGAACATTAAAGGGACAGTTCACACTACAATCAAAAATACGTATGTTTCTTTTATATGTAGTGCTTTTCATCAGTCTACATTGTTGAGTTTTCAAATGTATTTTTACACCTCTATGGTCGATATCTCCAACACTCAGCAAGTCACAATCTACACTGATAAATAACACTACAAGTACGAGGGAAAAGACGAACTTTTGATTTGGGAGTGAACTGTATCTTACAAGATTGTTTGCCTCTTGGATATGGCTCATAAATGTATGGTGCTTTCTAAAATTACATTAATCATCTTTTAAAATACGAATGCTGCCTCAATACTATCTGAATGAGAAACAAATTCCTCTTTATCTGTAATGAAGCTGCAGAATTTTGTCTTCCAGAGTGTGATTTTGGCTCATTACCACATGGTGACACATTCTCTCATATTTCTTAAATGTGAGATCAAATGTGTTTAACAAGAGAAACATGAGAGAACATGTGCTCCACGTGGACAAAAGAGAGAGCATCAGAACATCTGGAAAAAACAAAAGCGCTGGCAAAACAACCCCCATAAACTACTGTTATCCTCCAAAATATGAGCAAAAGATGAGACTCTGGTGTTTCATATTTCAGCTGAGAGTGGGAGGACACATGCGGATGTGTTGAGTAGGAAACAACACTCACCTCCTCTGGTAAAGCTGTTTGAGAATGGGAGGTCTAGATGGACAGGAGCCATCTTTGGTATCCTGGACGTCCTCCTGTCACTGCCTGAAGACAAAACATTCACACAAAAGGACATTCAAACAAGTAGCAGATGAGGTGACAGATTCAGGAAGGGTTTTTTTGTAGTACAGTGTACACACCAAATCGTAAACAAGACAAGATGAAAAATGTGCTCTCCCTTCATCTAAATAAGAAATTGAAGCTGATTGCAGTGATTAGTTTTGCCTTTTGGCTCAGCTTGAACTCATCGTGACACAGAACAATTGAGCTAAATCCAGTTTTCCTATTTAGAGTCCATAATCTGATCGGAGAATTTTAAACAAGAGAAACATGATGGTGGAGTGAGCAAATGTGTGTGTGCATGTATGTGAACATGCTGGACACAGCCTCAGTCCAGCACAGTGTACTGTATGTGGTGAAGTATGTTGAGGACGAGAGGGGGTGGGGGGGTGAGGGGGGGTAGAAGTCAAAGGAGATGAATGGGCTGGGCAGTGACCCCAGGTTGTCCTGTGATTCTTACATAACCTTTTATTGTACAAATTTCCTTCCAAATGTTGCCAAATATCAGATACAGTATTTCTCCCACACAGTCTTTTTCTCTCTGTGTCATAAACACACACACACACACACACACACACACACACACACACACACACACACACACACACACACACACACACAGAAAGATAAGTAGGTGAAAAATAGCTGCGGAGCAGAACAAACACAAAAGGGAAGACAGTGATTGCCTGATGGCGGAGAAAAAACAGAGCTCCAGTTAACAAAAATAACGAGTGCAACTCTGCAGTTTTTCTCTTTATCAGAAGAAATGAACTCTGTGTGGCCTCTTGTCCCTTGCAAACAAACTCAGTTTTTTCCCACGGCAGAGCGGAGGCCATTGCACAGCGAATTCAGGTCAGGTAGCAGCATCAGGTGACGTAGCTTTGGTTCGAGGGAACTAATGATCCCAAAGTTAAGCCTCACATGCACTTACTGCCTGTGGACTCCATCAGTTAGTTAGGCTTAATTCTGGCCAGGGTAAAGCTGTGTGTGAGTCATATGGAAGTCACTGGTGCAGCTGGTGATTGGTCAGATAGGTGTAGTGTGGAGATCACTGATGCGAAGACTCTGGCTCAAATGACCTCACTAGTGTATGATGGCAGTGGCCCTATTCAGGATAATTTGGCTTCATCCTTGTACACTGGGGGGAAGTGGACAAGTGTCATCCATCTTTATAAACAATCATTGATCCTGGTGAAGAAGGCAATGCATGTGTGTAGCCTGAGAAGCTCTGCTCAGGGCAACAGAGTATTCTGCCCTGTTTGGTTGAACAGACCTCTCTCATGCCCAACACTTTGACTTGTCAAATACAGGACTAATTCATAACACTAATGGCTGCAGTCCATTCAGGTGTTCTGGTTTCAGAGTTACGCTACTGTGCATGCATGTTTTATGCCTTTACACAGCCAGGGTGTAATGAATAACTGACTAAAAAATGCAAATCACTCGCCTATAAATATATTCATTAAAACTATTCATACCAGCAGCGATGCAAATTTACAACAGTTGCAACAGGTCGGCCGCTGTGCAGACGTCTGTTCTGCAAATTGTGATCGGTTGATTTTTTTTTTAACTCACGTTGCTTTATGAAAATGTAATATTTGCATTCTGTGTGAAACCGCTCATAACAAACACAAAAGTTAAAAAATAAAAAATAAAAAAACATCTACATCAAAAAACATGGTAAAGGCCTTTAAAAGGACACCTAAATGTGGAAGTGAGCCATAATTAATGTTTCACTTAAACTTGAGCTTTTCACAGAAGTTAAACTGTCTTGTTTCAGAACAATACAACACATCAATGTGTGTGGTTTTACATAAGAAGGGTCTATAATCTATAAATGTCCAAACTTTGCCTGATGCATATCAAAACAGTTGACTAGCAAAGAGAACTGAGGTATTTAGCATAACCAAACTGAACATTCAAAACACAATCTCGACAATTTGATCCGTGTACCTGGTGAGAGACCGATGAGGGAGCGGTTGGACAGGGTGTTGTTTCCGTTCATTTTAAAGTAGACAGGGATGGAGTCGAGGATGGCTTGCAGGTACTTCTCTTGTTCGAGACTACTGGACGAATCTGAGGATGAGGCAGGAGCTAAAGGCAGAACACAACACTTGATTTAGACACTTGACTAACTACTCTGAATGAGTCAAGTGTTTTATAAACTAACCATCAAAAGGTTTTTTTTTTTAATTGAGTTTGAGTTTTTTTTTCTCAGAGGCAAAGCCAAACAAGTGCCATAAATCCTTCAAAGAGTTAATATTAGCGCCAATTTCACAAACAAAAAAATGCTCAAATGTTATTCCTGCCCATCAGTTAACTGAAGTAAACTCTTTTAAAACTACAAAAAGTAAAATAATTGTGCCTATTAAATGAGCACTCAAAGCTGCTGTGAATTCACACCTGTTGAAGAGGGGTTCTGCGACTTGAACAGTCCCACCACACTTTTGCCGTGGAAGCCTCCTGAGCGGAGCAGCACAGCTTTAGTGCGCGGATGTTTCCAACACACGACAGGCAGGCGGTTGTGTCTGTAGCAGCGGGCCACTTTGTGCAAACTGCTGTCCTGTACTGCCTGAGGAACCACCAACAGCCCCGGGTAACTAAAGGAGAGAAATGGAGTAGAAATCTTAAAACATACAAGAGTTAAGAAAAAGATTGCCTACCTGTAACAAACAACTGCAAAGCAATTTGTTCATACACCGAGTTCATACACTGAATAAATGGTCTGTCACTGAATTTACAGCAATGATCTGAGTGGAATGATGACTGTCGTAGTCACAGCACATGTGATTTTGTATAATGGTCTGAATTAAGATCTTGTTGTCTCTATATATGAATTAAATATTTGTCCGTTGGTTAAGTACAACTCCCCAGTGGCCTTTTGAGATATCAAGGCTTACAAACCTTCCTGTGGGGCAACAAATCCTTAAAACTAATATGTTTGGTTTTTTTTTTAAAGAAATGGCAATATAGAAATAAAAATAAAAAATGATTGTAAATCTTATTATGAGTATCTACGTAGGTCCATAATTTATCCATGACAGGTAAAGTCTCACAAGCTGTATTACAGCATTTCAACAGCTTAAGTCAGGTTTGATTTAAGGCTTTTTTAGACTTGTTTGATGCCAGTCAGCAGCAGCAGCAGCAGCAGCAGCAGCAGCAGCAGCAGCAGCAGCAGCAGCAGCAGCAAGTTAAGACCAAATTTACTATAAGAAAAATTAAAGAAGAAAAATCAGGAATTGATAACAACTATTAAAGTTTAGAGACAGTTTTGCCCAAAATTTAAATTGAAACATTAAACATGACTTTTTTGGGAATTACCTGATGTTTTTGGTGGATTTTCTGGACAAATTTGTGTTTTTTATTCTGCAAGTGGGGTTCCACTCCCTTGATTCCCATCTTACCATGTTTGAAAAACCTTTTTGCATAAACTACATTGAGCCTCATATGCAATGCCTTTGATCAGTTTCAGCAATGCTGTGAAATGTAGGTTAAATGGCCAATTTTCATTAAAAATGCACTTTCTCTATGTCGTCCACAATACAATGACAAATAGCCAGCAGACAGTGGATCCTCTGCGCTGAGCATCCCAGTCACAAACAAAATATGAGCATTGATTGCTCCATTACCCCCATCTGTGTGACCTCAATGTGAGAGGCAATCAGTATATTGTTTATAAGAAATAGATGTTACCAATTATTTTGAGATTTTAACAGGGCAATATCAAAAAAATGATTTTTTAGTTACAAATAACAACAGGCGGGCATCCAGGTGGTGAGGCGTGTACCTGCGGCAGAGGGAGTAAAGTCTGTTCACTGCTGTGATCCTGAATTGCTCGCCTGACTTGGAGCGAGACGAGCTGGCGGTGATGGTGCCCAGGCCCAGACGCTGGTAGTCGCGGAAACAGGACTGCTCCACCAGCTGCTCCATGGTGGACTTCTCTGATGCTCGCAAAGTGCTGCTGGGTGGTGGCTCGCCGTCATCTGATACTAAAACAAACACAGGCAAAGGTGAATTACTTTGTTTTTCCCCCTTCTCTCAACACACCATCACATGCACATTTCATTCCTCTCACTTGAAATGTCGTCATCTTCATGCCAAGTCATCCTGCTGCCTCTATCATTCTTCTTTAGTGTGGACTGGCTGCCACGGCCCATGGTGATCTTTCCGGCCCTCTTTGCCCCTTTGACTATAGTTTTGGACAGCGTTCTGTGAGGCATGCAGGGCAGACAACATCATTGACTGTGTGCAATTTCAGCATAAAAACAGGAGACTTTTAAAAAAATGTCCAGGGCAGAAACAAACTGCTATCTCTCTATTTATACTAATTTACACAGTTTGGCAAATTTGTTTACATGAACTTTACAACACTTGTTTGTTCCTCCAAGGCTGCACCACAAACCTGAAACCAGTGTTCCTCTCCTTTTGTTTTGGAAGGATTAGCTGAGGTGTTGTTTGTCCTGCTGCAAAAGCAAAAGAGCTGAAGATGGATTGTGGGTAGCGGATCCTCTGGAGGTGCTTTCTGAAGATCTCCACCATCTCTGAGCTGACCTCCTCATCAAAAGCCACCTTTATCAGCTGAAAGAGATGTTAGTAAAACTGATTATTTAACAACTCAAGCTACATGAGTTGAAACAAACTTTAAATGTAGGGAGCATCTCAGTGAGTCAGAGCTGTCTCTTTATCAGTGCTAAGATTCCTCTGTTTTACCGCCAAACATTTGCTAAAGCATGCAGAACTACAGCTTGCACATCTAAACGCAACACTGGCTAAGCAACCCAAGTATGGTTTCCACAACAAACACTCACACTCAGAGATTTTATTTCAACTCTTAAGAGATGTCCACATGGGCCAAGTAACCTACAATCCAAGAACACGGCCACTTTCATAGCAATGTTAGTCAAAGACAGCAATGAACCATAAAAACTTTTATAGCAGTGCATCCAAAGACTAAAAACACATGCTTGGCTGAAAATAACTTTTCTCTTTGATTGTAAGAATCAAGGTTATGCTATGAAACACAAGACAGTAGGGTTTTTAAAAGATCTACTACATTGAGAATTGTAATTTAACACAAGTGTTACTGCTTGTAATAGTAGTCTGTGAATCCTCTAGGAGGCCCCGTGAATTAATAAAAGACATTTAGTTAATATAATATTGTTTTAGAAACTAAACCACAGAAGATGCTACATCAACACTGCGATGCAACAAGATATTTTTGTCTTAAGT
This sequence comes from Plectropomus leopardus, assembly GCF_008729295.1. Lineage (NCBI taxonomy): Eukaryota > Metazoa > Chordata > Actinopteri > Perciformes > Serranidae > Plectropomus > Plectropomus leopardus. The sequence goes on from NC_056463.1 coordinate 18,517,756, forward strand.
CAAAAATCTCATTTATCGCATCACATTAATTACAACCCTGCAACATAGCCACCCATTCCTTTAAGATCTTTGTTAACTTGTTTCCAACTAACATGAGTGTGTTTCAGTGATTACCTGAAACGATGCAGAGCGGAGCTGCAGGCCTTCCTGCATGTTCTGCTGCAGCTGGTTCTGGATGCTGATCTTCTTCTCTTTGGTCAGCGTGGACACTGGGAAACCTCTGATCACAGCCTGCTCCCCCACTGGACACACACGGTAACAGACATCAGCATCATGTCACTCAGATCCTTGGTGTCTTACAGACACAAGACACCGGATCACCTTATAACTTTCGTTTTTTTGTGTTTTTTTGGTTGTCATTTTTATGCATTTGTTGGATAGTTTACATTTCAGAGATGACAGAAAAGGAAGGAAGAGGACAGGAACAACATGAAACGAAGGTCCCCAGCCAGATGTCAACCGGGGTTTTCATAACGGTGCCACCCGCCTACCAATAACTTTAATGGTTTCAAACAGTGGTTGTCAAAATTTTTACACTGTGTATCACTATGAAAAAATGAGGTTCTCACATTACACACTATACACTATGTCAAGCAGAGTGGGACTCATAAAATCTGGAAACCAGTCGTTAGCTGTTAAATTAAAAGTTAAAAATTTAAGTGAATTAAAGTGAATGGTTAGTGGTCTAACAGGTAACTGTGGCACTGTGTCACATGTCAATACCCTTTAACTTATGTAGTAAATAATGTGTAATTTCTTTCCCTGTTTGTGTTACCGCCATTGTTCTGTTTTGCTTTCTTTTCTTTCATTTTTTAAAATATTTTGGACATTCCTACGAGTACCACTAGAGGGAGCTTAAATACTACCAGAGGTGCACTTAGCATAGTTTGGGAATCAGTGGTTTAGAAAGATCATTACAGTGACGATGAGTGTGGTTTACTATAATAAAGTCGGCTGTTATTTGAGCAGAAAATATGGAATGGTTTCAATATGTGAGACCCCTTTATAAGTGGATAATTATTATATTATGTGATGACAAAATGACTAAAAATGCTGTGAAAGAAAAAAATGTCATTTTATGTAAATTGAAAATATATTGCTATTCATATAAAAGCATGTTTACTATAGAAACACTGAAAATTACCATGAATAGTAAAATATAAAGCCATATTTGAATTTAGTCAAGGCTTAAAAGCTAGTGTTGCTGTGGCGCAGTATTTACCGAGTGGATCATGGGGGGTGCCTTTAAAAATTATGCGGTATGTGGTGAGGAAGAGGGCTCCCTCTGCTGGCAGGATGTGTGGACCCCCTAGGAGGCCCCCGGTGGCCTCCTCCCTGCCGTCAGGATCCAGAAGCACCCGCAACCCCTCTGATACCAACTCTTCTCCAGGAAGCAGCGCTGGACGTAGAATCTTAGGCTGTTAGAAAAACAAGAAATAAGACATTAGACACAAGGATGGACAGAAACATCTGGAAATAATTTTTTTTATTGATTGTAAAGTGCTCTAAAAGAGGGATTCAGCAAAAGAATTTACGTCAGAGAATCACATTCTAAAAAGCCAGGAAATCAATTGATCATTATAATGTTCAATCACAGCACCACATGACAGCGTTGGGCATATTTAGCTTCACATGCACGTCATCATCAAACGAACACACACACAAAACACACACTAAGCATTAGATAATGATCTAATAAACAAACTTGCAAACAAGAACAAATTCATACACTCCAATTTTATAACCCTCCAAGCTAAACTCATGATCTGATTTTCGAGTTAAAACTGTTCCGTTTATCCAATTTATTGAAATGAGGACTCGCTAGAAGTTGACCGATTGTAAATCTTTGAGACCAATATTATAAAAGTAGTTTAGAGTGGGAAAAGCCTATAACTGATGAACTCTGTGTTTTTAAAATACTCAAAATACTTTTCCTATGATTCACAAAATACAAAAAACAAAATTGTCACACTCTGTTATATAGCTAGACTGTGATGAAACGCTTATTATTGGAAATTAGGACTTTTAATTGGACTTCAGAGTTTTGCCCTCATAGGGCTGGCCCCCCTGCTGCAGACAAGGCAAAAAAAAACATGAAAATACATATTAAAACAAAGAACAATACACTGAGACACAGTCACACAAAAAAAGAGACCTCTTTGCTCCACTTAGCACAACTGTCCACTCTTCAGCTACAGTTGGTGATGTAAATTCTCGAATGACTGCTGGAGGCTGCATATCCATCAACTACAATCAGAGCCAATTTCCGCCAATACTGATAGTTCATAAAATGCCTTCTGCAAACCAACTGATCGGTCGGCCTTTAGGACCTACTGTTTTTTCTTATATGCCTTTTAAATTTAATTACACAGGACACACTAGGGTAATACGTTCTTATTTGTACAATAAGACTTATTACCCTGATCAGTTTCCTAATTCTTATTATTTTTTCCCAGAGGGGAAGAATTTACAGTGCAACTCTGTGCATCAAACTCAAATGTATGAAAGAAACAACAACAAAACAATGACATAAAAAATAGAATGCTACAAAGCTTTAATTCAAAAGGGTGCATATGTACACTTACTAACTATATTCTACTTAGTTTAATCATTTCAAGAGAAAAAGTTTGTGTAACTAATAGAAGAAGTTAAACATTAGTCATTTGCTTACATTATCGACACTAATCGGGTTAAGAAGTTGCATTTTAGACAGGAAGTATCTCTTTTAGTACTTTTCATTTTCTGCGTGGGTTTGGAGTTGGCTTCTGTTAACAGAAGAAGTTAACAGCACTTCTTAAAAAAAGAAAATAGGAAATAAGAACCAAGAATTGAGAAATCGGAAATGTATTATGACACACTTCATATAACACGAAATACTAGGGTGTTGACCGCATTTCAGCGTTTTGCTAACAGAAGTAATTATTAACCAAATGCAAACCCCTTATGAGCAACTTTTTGCACTGTATGAACTGTAACTAACAACAGTCAAGTGTTGTTTCAGCTCCCTCAGGCCTAAAGCCAGTAGAGAAACACTCAGTTGTTCCACTATCACAAATATGAAGGAGGAGGGACATTAGATCATTCACAGCATTTCCCATTAACGTCCCAGCCAACATGGGGGAGTTGAGGTCTGGCCTGGACATAATGAGAAGTTCTTGAATCCGTCCTTGAGTGGACAGCGAGACAGAGAAGAGTCCCTCTGCACCTCATTAACGCTGCGAGCTCTGCGTCTTATTATTTTGTTTTTGTTCTTAGTGTCATTGCTACCATTACTACTACTATTGCAACCTGTTCTGAATCCAGAGTCAGTGCTGTTTACACACTTTTTAGTATTTTTTGGCATGCTGCTTGCACCTAGCAGGCCAGGGATGAAGCTTTGTCCAACACATAAATGTGTGAGAGGTTAGCCACAAAGTACAGCAGACGATCTGCCCAGACTGCTCACCACGGTCTCCAGGTTGCTCCCAAGGCAGTACTGGCATGATGTTTGTCTGTGTGTGTGAGCGTTTGTGAGAGGAATTACTGAGAGCTGGCGGACATATAGCTCAGTGGAGCCCAAAACACCAACTGGTGAAATCTGAAAGTGCAATGATGATTGGAACATTAGATGTGATCTGCACTCTGCATACTCTGAAGCTGGTGACATTTAACTTGTAACAGTTTGAGGCTCATTGGTCTAGATCAGGGGTGTCAGACACACAGCCTGCCAGCCAGAGCCAGCCCACCAAAGGGTCCAGTTCGGCCCACTGGATGACTTTGCGCACCTAAACGCCCAGACACACTAAACCGATATCAAACTAGTTGTAGCCAAGGCAGAATGGTGCATCATCTCACGCCTCCTGTGTGTTCACCAAAATGTTGCACTTGTACACATCACAAAGTCTACAACCAATGCCAACCAGCACACATATTCTGCACCTCCATGAGAGGAAAAAACCCTCCACACCAGCAAACGGCGTCCGTCTGTAATCATTATCCAAAAGGGAAAAAAAAGAAGACTGACAGGACGGATTCAGCCAGTTAGCACACTAACAACACAACCCGATGTTGAAAAAGCAAAGAACATTTATTGTGTGCTAGCGACTCACACTCTCTTGACTTATGTGGTTTGTTTGATTCTTCATCTCTTCTCATACACAGAGCTGAACTGCCAATCAGGGTGATTTTTTCTCACTGATGGGCTTTGCTGGGTCAGCCGCTGATTCATCACGCAGAAAAAACAGCCCACAAGGGCCGTATAGTGCCAACAGTGCTGGACACACCGCAAAACAAGATCAACAGACATTTGCCAACGGCCTGACATTGAATGATGACCAACTGTCGACTTGGTGTGTCAGGGCTTTATCTCTGTACTGAAGCACTTGTGAAGGCTAAGAGGTACCAGGTTTCAGGAGCAAGTTAAAAGGTAACTTCATGTAAAATGCTGCTTCAGAGGCTTTCCATCCTGACCAAACTACATTTCTCTGAAAAACAATAAATACTTATTGTCATATTTACATATATTGAACGTTGTAAAAATATTGTCAATCAGCAGTGTTAGTACAAAAGAATCTGCATCAGACTTCTTTATTAAAACTCTATTGATAAGGCACTGCCAAAACTTTTGATGTGTAAATTCATTTTAAGGCAGGGGAATACTTATCCTGCTTCCTCAATAGCTTTCACTTTATTATGGTGCTGTGATGCCAGCATTAGCACACAGGAATGGGAATGAATGGAAAATTGCACATGTGATAACAGTGAGTAGTAGACTGAGTGAATGTGGAAAAACCATGTGGAGACATTATGAAAATTGCACTTTTTTTCAGGACATCTCAGGCTGTTTATCATCTATATTGTAAATAGATGACAAACATTTTCACAATGTACTTGCATTTCTCCATACTACAAGAAAGGGAAACATTCAGAGGTATTGTTATATCTCTGTTAATAATGGGATGTACAGATTGTGAAATTTTGTCAGTATGGTGACTGATGTTTCAAATGGCCAACAGTTGACACAGATGATTTTGTTTTGTTTTTTGTTGTTATCTATCTCCCCTTTGTGTCAGGGAAACAAAGAAATCTTTATTATTTAAAAAAAAACCAAACTGAACTGTATTCAAGCCATTCAGCCCTTCATTATGCTATATTCGAATGAGCACATTCAGTCATACATGTAATAGGGTAAAACCAAGCTGTATGTGGCCCAGGAACTACAATGAGTTTGACACCCCTGGTCTAGGTGATAAAAAGTCGAAACCTGCTATATAATTGTATACACACTGTACATACAGCTGAAGTCCCAGCAGCCAAGAATAGAACAACACTCACCTTCTGAATGGGAGGTAACCTCCTGCTCTCTCTGTGAACCGCCTCCAGAGCTTCCATCTGCATAGCTACGATGCCTGTGGGTCACAAGTTCAGGGTCAGCCACCATATGTACACACACAAGTGCACACTCAGAGCTGGTACAGAGAAACACATGTACTTCCACACAGTCTTACAACCAGTGTGTGTATTTACAGATTTAAGGCCATTGAATATGTCAGGAGTTAATCAGCTCAGAGGCCTCTGTTGGAGTTAAGAACACACACATGTAAAGGTTACTCTGTGTAATGCTGAGGGAATTAGGACAGTGGCAGAGTGTGAATGGACACCGTGAGCACTGTACCTGGAATCATGCTGTGAAGGCTCTTGATGTGTTCCTGGGTTACTCCGCTCTCTGTGCACACCTTGTCGATGAAGCGAGCAACGAACCTGACCACAGAGTTGGCCACATCGCTGTTCTCCGAGTCTTCAAACCCACTTTCTGTGTCAAAGCTCTCTGCAACGCTGCCGGCAATGCTGTAAAACACACATGATGAGACAGTAAGAATGAGAGGGGTCACGCCAGCATGTCCCAGGGGAGATATGATCTGAGAGCTGAGAGCAGTGTGCTGACAGAAATGGATTTGAGGATGCACTGTGATAAAGAGCAGTGAAAGGGAGAGTGATTTGTAGCCTGGCATGAGCCAAGTGTTGATGCCTGGATCCATTGCTCGGACTCTATTAGCCAAAATGACTGTTTCACATGAGACGCTGATGCAACATTCCCTCTAGATTCACATTTAGTGATGAAATCCAAATGTCCTCTGTGAGAAACAAACAAGTCCGGGCAAAAATGGAAGAAAAAAAATGAGAAAATTTCCACACAAACAAATTCTTGGCTGCGGTCTTTCTGTTTCAGAAATAACAACAAAATAAGGGCCAACAAGCCAATGTGGGTGCGCCATATCATTTCACAATAATACCGCTATAATCTTTAATATGATAAATAAAAAATGTTTTATCGTGATAATGGCATTATTACAACTTGCTCACATAATAACGTCATACCGTTACGCACAGTAACAACAAGCACAGCTGACAGCAAAATTGCTGGCGGCTCCGTGGTGGAGGTGGGAAACAACTTCAGCGTGGAATCAGTGGCGTTGTTAGGTGTTGGCATCCCAAATGTTTTATTTTAGCCCTGGGCTTTTCAGACTCTTTTAGTAACTCGCTGCTCAGTGCAAAGTCAGTCAGCGGCTCCTCTGGCAGCAGCACAGCGTCTCTCTCTCTCTGTCTTAACTTGTAGTGAGCATGCCAAAATCAACGTCGCCAGGTAATTTTGTCATAAGACTGAAGTAAGGTAAGCCCACTGGAAGCTCAACAAAAAAACAATATATATGTGAAGGTGCAATAGTTATTGTAACTGCATGCCAAAATAAATGGAGGCCTGTTTTTGTGTGTGAGTGTGTAGAAGAAGAAATGGTGGAGCATCCCAGTCCAGGTGTTCCTCACTCCAGCTTTGACATTTTGTTTTTCCGACAATTTGGTAACAAAGCCTGAGATTCGAAAGAATATGTTTTTGGCTCCATGCCCTCTACTTCTAAGAAAAGACATACATGGGGGATCTTCCTGGATTTATTTCACTCCACAGTTGCTGCAGAGCACGGGAAATCACTTCCACTGCTACTTTGTTTTGTTTGGGTGAGTACAGTGTAGCCCCATTAAAGATGCCCTGAGGGTTTTAAACTTCCCAACAGAATGGGCCTCACTGTATTTTGTTCAGTAGCTATCTAAGCCCACAGGATGGATGTGGGCTGGAAACAGGAGAGGTACTGTGTTCCATTTGGCTAAGCAGGAAGGTATCATGTAGGCTGTGTGTTACGCCACATCCGCCCACAAACTTATCATCACCTTATTAAGAGAGGTACACATACTCCCAAATCATAAAACCTTACTTCGGGGTTTCCTCCAGATAAGATTGCTCTACCTGACAAATACTGAACAAGCCAAAGATATGTTCTTGTCTGGTCAGTGTTTGATCCTAGTGGGCAGTAAATATGTGTTAAACAACAGTTCATTACTCTCCTCTCATCATTCTGTTGTTCTGCTGACCTGTTTGTGACGATGCTGTTGCTGCCGCTCTCCCAGTCGGCGACAGGGGCATTGCGAAGCAGCTTGATCTTGCTGGTGTCCAAAGGAACTAGCAGGTAAACCATGAGGCTGGCGTAGTGGATGGCCTGGCTGAACACAGTGCTCTCCTCATTCTTCACCAGCTCATGCTGCTTCTCCTTGCTCAGGCCGGGCCACAAACGTAACTGCTCTGCCGCCAGGTCCATTGCTGTCTGCTCCTCATCTCTGGCTGCTGCAGGTTCGCGGCCCACATCCTGGAGAGGTCAGAGCAAACGGTTTGAGTTTGACAGAATTTCCTTTAGGCATCAACCCTTAAAACTCTGCAAAGTGGCAAACAATTCAAACAGAGGAGTATTTTACCTTTCACGCTTTTTATATCTGGAAAACTAATCTATATTTCACAAGTAAATAATAATATTAATTTATTAAAGCCTAAGCTTAAGTTTTTAAAAAATCTTGTTTTGTCCAAAACCCAAAGATATTCAGTTTTCAATCACATAATACAAACAACAGCAGCAATTAAAAAGCTGAATTAGGTAATTTTGGCACACCTGCTTGAAACAGTGCCTATTTTTATTAATGCACTATTGGTTGATCATTTCAGTTCTAATGGGGGATAAAAATGATGGCGTTAAACAGATTTTATATGAGTTCTCACACAATATTTACCCTTATTAGTCATATTTCTGGTCTTACCTTTAGCCTGGCAGTGATGGTGTCTTTCACCTCGGGAGTGTGAAGATAAAGGGCTCGGATCTGACCCTGGACCTCGCTGTAGAAAGTGGCTTCCCAGAACTGCTGGTTGGTCCAAATGGGATGGTCCTGAATACAGGTGTAGGCAAACTGGTTTACCCCGGCAGCCAATTTCTGCAAGACAAAATCATAGTCAGGATGATGTAAAGACGTTAAACGTTAAACCAAGGGCTACATCTTTGAGTAGAAGTGTGTGTGTGTGTGTGTGTGTGTGTGTGTGTGTGTGTGTGTGTGTGTGCGTGTTTGCGTGTGTGTTTGCGTGTGTGTTGCAGGATATCAACCCACTGCATACCTGTTCAAATGTGCCAACTCGCCACTGCCCACAACAATGATACATGATGCCCTTATGGATGCTTTATCTGGAGAAATCTACTGTTTAATGAGCTACTGTTTCTCTGAAAGTTTATGTTGTTTCCCATAGCAACATAAACTATCAGGCTCAACAATGTTATTGTTTACTGTTCAAATTTAAATTAAAATGTCAATTTTCTTTCACATAACGCACGTTCGACTAAAATTTGTTTATTGGCTAATTCTAAGTAGACAGATCATGTCAACGATTCAGTATCTGAACAAATGTCTCCCCTTCTGTTCCTGAGATATGGCATTGAGTAATGGCCAGAAAAACGTTTTTGCAGGACATTATGATGTCACAGTGAAGTTGTCCTTTGGCCTTTTAGATATAAAATGTTATCTCTTCATCATTTTGTCGGACACTTCCGTAAACATTTGTCATAACTAGCTGATGAATTCTTCAGTTATGGCCATACACCTTTTCTGAGGTCACAGTGACTTTTGACTACCACAATCTAATCAGTTCATTAATTTATCCAAGTGGACGAATAATAAAACTAAACATCAGCAAACATGCTAAACAGAGAAAGGTGTAGGACAGCAAAACGGCCAGAACAAAATGTGTATACAAAAAAGGTCAATAAGAATAAAACAAAGTTTTAGTTTTAGAAAATATAAAAATAAATGCAATAAAAGATGCTAAAAATAATATAAGATGTTCTGTTTTTTCATCCTAAAGCAGACTACCAATGTCTTTAGTTGTGCATGAATTACCTCTCTCTCTATTTGGAGACTGATTATTGTTTATTATATACTTTTACTCTTGTTTTTTGTTGGATTGTTGTTTGTTTGTTTTTGCATTGTTCTGTCATATAATACTGTGTTCTTGTATTGTTTTTTTTTTCTTCATTTATTTAGTGAATGTTCCAGAGCCCCTCTAAAATGAGATCCGATATAATAAATAATAATATAAATATACAGAGCATCCATAAGGGCATCATGTATCATTGTTGTGGGCAGTGGCGTGTTGGCACATTTGAACAGGTATGCAGTGGGTTGATATCCTGCAACACACACGCAAACACACACGATATATCACAGTTATATATGCGGAAATATCTATAGTATAAATCTCTCTCATTGCATCAAGAAGGAATTTAGGCCACTGTGAGTGCCCCCTTAAAAAAGAGTTTGGCAAAAAGCTGGGGGGAAATGGAAAAACAAAACAAGAAAAGTCAGCCGTGTATGCTAAATCCATGTGATAACTAGTAGATCACAGTTTTTGCGGCCCTCTACTTGTGGGCAATCAGTTATTGTAAGTTTCTCTCTCATTGCATCAAGAAGGAATTTAGGCCACTGTGAGTGCCCCCTTAAAAAAGAGTTTGGCAAAAAGCTGGGGGGAAATGGAAAAACAAAACAAGAAAAGTCAGCCGTGGGATTTAAAGTGAAATAAATCATTCTATGTAAGTCGTAACTTTTTAACAGATAACAACCCTAATGGAGCAACAGACCACCCCTCTTTCCTTCTGTGTCTGGATCTATTTGGAAGCAGTGCGGTTGTTTTTCATTAGTGCAGCCTGAAGAGTAAAGCACCTGCTGCTTGCAGAAACAGCTACTGAAGGGAATGTAGCTAAAGGCATTAACCTTGGTTGATACTGTACAGTATATACAAAAACACTGCAGAGCAGAAGCAATGTCACACCACATATAGCATGGTGTCAACAGAAGCACAGGGTACCAAAAAATGACCAACATTCACCAAGGGTCCATCTCCCTGCAGTCTAAAGGCCACATGTTAGTCTCATGCCTGTTATTTGATCAGCTTCTGATTTCTCTCCCCTGAGCCTGACACAGAACAGTACTTCCCATTATCACTTCACAGTTGGCCTTTGAAGGATGAGAACTAGAGAGGTTATTATAATTACAACAGACAGAAGAAAAACAGCTCTATTCTCAGTGTGATGGGCTGGAAGCCAAGAGAGAGGAGAGCTGGGACGACAGAAGGGGTAGGAAACATAAAAGGATACTATGTAGATATGTTGCCCACATTAACTATGGTATAACAATACAATGATTCTGCAAGACTTGATATAATGTAGGAAAATCATGAACGATACATCACGAAATCTGTGTAACTGAAAAGAAAAAAATAACTCTGAAAAACAGATTTTTTTTACTGCATTGTGGTGTCAGTTTTCCAGAATTCAACAACCAAGACAAAAGAATGTACGAAAAAGTGCATAAAGTCTTAGCTTCATGCATAATTAATACACACACATTGTAGGCTGACTGACAGTGGTTGGTAGTTTTTGCCTTTTTCTCCATAACGATAACGATCATGGGGTATCACGTAGCTATGGATGTTTGTTGTGTTGCCCGTGAACTTCACTTTTATGACACAGTTCTTGCATATCATGTAGTCTTTATGGACTGTTTGTCCGATCCAAGATGTGAAAGCTGAAGTGAGCTCAGACTTTTGACTTGGCAGATGGCGTTGCCCCTCTCATTTGTTTCCCCGTTATCTGACTCTGCATTGTCCGATAATCTAAAAAGTAAAAATCTCGGAGGAAAACAGAAAATTTAACAGTGCATGGATGGATTTGTTTGCTCTCACTGTCACACTGCAAAGTTAAAGTACTCAGTAATCACAGACAGTCTATTGTAGAGAAGCCAAATTGTGGTAAAGCATATTCATGAATGCTCATTTAGACCTATTAGTATTGTTGAAAGGCAAATTTAGACTTTATAGGCTGTGTTACCATAAGGCTCAAATATGTTTTGCAGCTCCAGGCAGATTTTTAAAAATTATTCCTGGTCAATAATGGCTCTGTTAATAGTAAAGTTTGGAAGGAATCAGGATTTCTGCTTTAAATTGAGTATGGGGATGAGGCCAGAGAAATGCTGAATAAAACGAAAAATATCCTGTGTCTAGAAATGCTTTGAAGAGAGGCTGTAATGTGACAAACCCTGGCACTGGACTGTGGAATACATGATCTTCAGATCGACTGCAAAGAGGTCAGATTTTAAGGACGGAGCTGAACAATAAGATAAGAAGTGAAACCCTCTGGGTGGTTTGGTAATATCTTTCTATCACAGGAGTGTGTTATGTGTCTTGCAGCAGATGTTGTGTGGGTGTGTGTTGGGGGAGGGGAGGTTTCTGTGTGTGATTTGTCTATACTCAGACTGGCTGTTCTTTTTTTGGACTTGTCAGATATGTGCAGGTCATTTTGACCCAGGTCATCTCTTTCCAATATGATAATACACAGAGCCTAAAGAGACATCCACAAGACAGATGGACAAGGAGGGGGAAAGGGAAATGGAGGAGAAAGAAGAGGAAAGGGAGGAGGAAAGGAGAGTAGGAAGTGGAGATGAAAAAGGAAGGAGGGAGTTCGACACTATTAGACACATCTGGCTAAATGACCGGTGAAGAGGAGGAATGCAGGGTTGAGGGAGAAAGGGTGAAAAACAAGCAGAGAAACCACAAGAGGAGACAGAAAGGAAAAAAAAATGCTGTGTACAGGTCAAAGGAATGAGGCTATCAGGATCTGGGATCTTGTTTTGAACTCTGGGACATGATCCCAAGGTTCATGCTATGATTGACTGCGGCCTCCAAAAATCAGCTGGACAGCCATACGGCATCACACATGTTAACTGTGTCTCGCAGAGACTGAGCATCGGTGCATGTTGTCACTGAGGAGAGTGTATACTTGCATGTAGACGCTGAGTGAAAAAAGCTGTACCTGATATGTCACCAGCCTTGGGGCAGCAACATTATTTACAAATGTTTTGGAAGAATTTGTTGCATTCCTGAATTGTAGATACAAAAACAGTCATTATTTCTGAACAAGTCCTCTGTGGGAACGCATGCCTGACCTGTACACAATCAATCTCCTCATTTTTGCAATTCTACACGAGTCAGTGTATTGTGAGGAAAACTACTCACATCCTGAAACCATGAAAAAAAAACCTCTCTATTCTAACAATGTATTTACAGTCTTCAGTCACGTCAAACAAACATAGAAAAACATGCTGAACTTCAGATTAATAAACAAAGCCACCATGGCATCCATAGGCCAGAACTGAGAAGAAACATGATGTACAAGTAACATAAATGTTCCAAAACAAAGTAAACAGAGACATGGTAAATTGAGGGCTGGACATTTCTGAGATATACAAGGGTCACGCAGTACGTCATTTTCCTCGTGAGGACATGGTGGACAGCGGTTTGACAAAGCGAGCTGCCAAATCCCCCCATGAATAAACTATGGCTGAAAGAATGATAACAGTCAAGTGTTCTTGCTGTGGAAGTCATCCAGATTTGTGTTTGGGTGTTTCACTTGCTGCTGTGTTTTTTTTTCTCAGCACAAGGGCATTTAGTCTGGTGACACATCCAAATTGGAGATGCAATATCATGTGGGACCACAAAGGGCAGAATAACAACAGACCCAATGACACCTGTTCATCTTCTGATAAACCCACCCCAGCACTAGATAATGACTGCCAGAGGAACTGTCCCTGCAGATTACTGAATCACAGCAAAATGTAAAACCTCACCTCTAACAAACAGCCATTGTACAAAGGTTATGTGGCATTTAGATAAACTTTACCTACACGGGCCAAAAGACACCATGATCTAGGCCGAAAGATATTTTGCAAATCAGTTTCACCTTCCTTCTATCTGAAATATTAACAAACATCTACCAAATATTTTTCCATAGTGGTTTAGCTTGTGCAAAACATCCAAGAAGCTGAGAGGAAACCAAAGAAATGCCAAAGAAAAATAACTAAACATAGAATGTGGGTCAATTGCATAAACTGTTTAGTGTTAACATATGGCCAGATACTAAATACTGTCTGTCTCCATCAAGAGATTCTGGAGCAGACAGTTGCAGCGCGGGGGGGAGGGTTCCCACGTTCCCCGACCTGGAGACTTTAAGGCCATGGGGACACGACCACTGTGAGCATGACCACAGTGTGAGCTCGCCAAAGTCTGGCCAAGAATATTAAACAGGGATTTGACCAATGTCTGACTCCTGAACTTGAACTAACAGGGCCTGGATGTTTGGCATGCAAAACCAGTAAAAATACAACAACAACATTTGTTATGACTACTCTCACATTATGTGAAAACTATGCACTTCTGAATAAAATGTGTAGCTACTTTAACACTGATATTCTGATTTAAATCATAAATATCAAGAACAATTTTACTCTCGAATGAGTTTATACTGAAAACTCTTGCAGAGCATGTGCAGGAAATCAAAGGATGAGCCCCTGCTCCTGCTTATGGAGACGGGTTCAAGATTAATGTCAACATGCAGTTAAGTGGGTCAGTGCAGGAAACAGTTTTGGGTGGGTCAATGATTTGATTCTCAGCGCAAATGTGCTGACTTGAAAAAAGAAATAGTTTCATAGTGGCATTTACAAGAAGCAGAGCTTTCCTTCAAACAATGTAACAGTGGCAACACAGGACCGCCAAACATTCTCTTAAGTGGAGCAGACTTACATGATTTTATACATATAAATCTAATAAAAATAAGACCAGCTATCTGATATTAGGTTTAATAAAGATTTTCTAATCTATCTTGATTACACGACCCACTACAGACAACAGTTATCTGTGAATAAAAAATATTGATGTCATGTTAATGACACACGTACAATAATATAGTGTAAATAATACAGGGTCTCTTAAAATTTTTTACTTTTTTTCCTGTCTGACTTTGTCTTCCAAAACACCATCTGATTGCCTTTTCTCTATCCACTAAGAATAACGGTTTGTCCGGTATTATTTTGTATAGTTACCAAGCCTGTTTAGACCTGGTATGAACATGGGTTTTGGTGATCTGAACACAAGTGTACAGCCGAGACAGCGCCATTCACACCTGTGGTTATCATGCGTCTCCAGCTGAACACTTGTGTTTGGATTTGTGAATGCGCTTTCACAAAGAAAAAAAACAAAAACACGTCCTGTGCTGATGACGCAATCCTCGTCCAGACCACTTTGGCAAGTGATCAGATCACAATGTATCTCGGCGGTCATTTACACTTGTATATAGCACTGTCCTATTGTGACTACTAGACCCAAGATGCATGTTAATCCCAGGTCACCGACTCTCCCTCCACCTCCCTGCACTACTATTTTCTGTGTAACTCCTTTTCCAAAAAAGAGACAAATGCGAAATGTGTACTGTTTGCACTGGGAACTTCGTCACTTTAAAATGTGTTTAAAAAGTGTTTAAAAATTTAAAAATTGTGAATACTACTATACTGTATTTTATGCTATCCAGTGGGGCATTTGTTCTGTGTTCTATACTGTAATTATATGAATTGCATCAGCCTGTTAAGTGTAGATGGAAACTAGCATCTTGCTAAATCTGGTGCAACCATGTCTCAACTTCTTGTAAATAATCAAAGTCACTGCATGCTGTCCTTTAGATTAATTAAATAAACTAAACTAAATTAACAAAATTAAATATGAATTTAATTGATTTCATTATTTTTTATTTTAAGATTTCAATAGGTATCCTTATATAACTTATCGTGAAGTCTTTTGACCATTATAATTGTGCAGTGAAAATCTAATATCGTGTTAGTCCTAGTCAGAAAGGACTAGGACTAACAACAACAACTCTCACATTTAAGTGTTCATGTTCAACTACTCTCACATTCTTTCCAGTGACTTTCGTGGTCTTGTCCGGTCAGATTCAAGGGCAGGTTGATCATTAACAGTTTGTAGAACACATAGCTACTGTAATGTTTTAGCAACGGCTGAGAGACCATGCGAGCAGATGTTATATAAGTTCCATGTTAGGATCAAGATGGATGGGTGGTGAGGGGCCTATGAAAAATGCGATGGTTAAGTATGTTGCAATGGCATGGTACATATTGTTCTTTGAAAAATGAAGGCATCCCATTCATGTTGCCCGATATATAGGCTGAATTTTGTAACACTTAAACTAGGAACGGTACAGTAGTGAGATCCACCATCACCAACCTTTGTTTTTCTCACATTTTGACTGCATGATCCTTGTTCCACTAAAGCAAAGATTACAGCGTCACAGAGTCATTTTGGCAGATCCCCCCTGACCTCACTTTACTTTTCACCCTTTGGGTGAGGCAGAGCTTGAGCTTGTCTCCAGTTCAAATCATGTGTAAATAACAAAGAGAAATCTGTTGCATTCTCAGAATATTCTTCCCTTATGAAACAGAAATTGCTTTGTTGTGGTATACTGGATGTGCACTTAGGTTAGAAACACTGACATAATGGATGAATTTTTAACATTGGTGGTGCTGAAGAGAAACAAGAAAAACAACACTAGGTTTATCTAAGAGACTTACATCAGTCTTGGACATGTGAGCTGGATGAGTCATGTAGTGCCGGCCAGGTCCCAATCCAGCCCATCAGGGCATGGCACTGGTACCCAACAAAAACCCAGTGTGGACAGTTGTGTCTGTCCCCATAGCAACAAGCTAGCTCTGGGTACACAGTTGTGGTGACTGATGCAGCCACCCTGTGTTGATAATGTGGTTTGGAAAGGCCAAAGCTCGTTCCCTACATGTTGCTATAGAGGTTTCAACATGCTTTTCTGTGTATGTACATGCCGAAGGATCAGGAAAGATTGATTGGGCTCCTTCCTCTATTATCTGCCTACAGCTCCCTCTATACATAAGGCTGGGTGTCATTTACAAATTTAAAACACCAATACCTTTAAAGATACCAATAGAGTACTTAGTATTCTATTCAGTCTATACCCTTTTGCCAATTTATTCAATATCCATCATGTGAATGGAAGCATCAGTTAAGAGAGATCAGATGTCACAGGCATGTAGACCGTCAGTGAGCGTCTGTGTCCAGCACTGTTGGCAGTAGTTGGCCCTTTAACAACATTTTTTGGCATCAGAAACGTACAGCCTGTTGGTGAATGCAGTCACTCTGACTGGCAGTTTAGCTCAAAGCACGAGTAGAGAAACAGAAGTGAAGAAAGCAAGCAAATATTGAATTCATGAGGGTTTGAGATCAATACAAACTTGTGTTGTTAGGTAAGATTATGTTTTTAGATATCAAGCTCTTTAGCAAAAACAGTAGGTAATAGTTTATGTTATTCTTTTCTAGAGGACACTAAATATTTTTTTTATTTTAACATCAGGTTGTGTTGTCTTGACCCCATCCTAA
This sequence comes from Plectropomus leopardus, assembly GCF_008729295.1. NCBI lineage: Eukaryota > Metazoa > Chordata > Actinopteri > Perciformes > Serranidae > Plectropomus > Plectropomus leopardus. The sequence goes on from NC_056463.1 coordinate 18,534,398, forward strand.
CGGTCTTTTGGTTTCCGTTTTGGAATGACAAATACAAACTACTGCTGGCAGCTGCAATAGTGAGTTATTTCCTCTTAGCAGGTGCAGAACGTGCCAGTTGGCTGCTGTCTGTAGTCTTTGCTGTGTGTTCATGTGCAACTTTTTGGCCAACACAGGCGACATGAGGTGACAAAACAGTCGGCCTTTGATGTCAGTTTGGTGTGTCTGGGTCTTTAGATACTACATCACGCTTTACACTTAACCAAGCAGAGGCTTCATTAAATTAAACTCACATATATTCTTATTTCTAACTAATTTCCTTACCCTGTAAAAGGCTGTTGACAGGGGCAGCAGTGCAGCAGCCACGGTGTACTCCTCCGAGCTGGAGCAGTCCTGTGGGTCAAAAAACAGGAGAGAAGTGAGAGCAGAGCATGACACAGCAGGAGACCTGTTACACAGCTATGCAAACACCTTTTCTCACTTGAGCCCCAAAAACAAGGAGCACAAGTTTCCAATAGAGAGGTCATACACTCCAGGACCAGAGGGCAAACTCCGCTGAAGACATCTTCATCAGTGTCACTTAGTTGTCTGCAACACTGTATCTATTCTAAAATGGTTTATGTAATGCACAAACCTTTGCATCTTTCAACATATGACATCATCACACACACCACTGAAGACCTGAGCTTGAGATGTGACCTCTGGAGAACACTGGGGGCAAAGAATCCATCTTCAGCAAATGTAACTTCCTGTTACGTAAAGACACTCCTGTCCTGTTTAATGTCAGGGTGATGCTAAAAAAAAAGGTCTGCCAAAACCACTCACTCGGTTCTGCTCCAATATTCTGACATATGCTTTCAATAGCCTTATATAATCCCTGCCTTGACACAAATGTTGGAGAGCTTCAGCATTCAATTTACTGCTAATGTTTGTTTAACATAACTAGGCTGCCATACAAGTCTCATTAAACAGAACCACAAGGCATTACACAAATTCCAGTTGTTTTGGCCACAACAAGCTGTGTCAATTTATCAAAAAGCCACAAATAGCCAGAAAGCTAATTTGATTTTTTTAAATATAATTTATTGATTTATTTTAAAAATCAGGAAACAGTTAAAAAATATTCCCTCTCTGACATTTATACATTGTGCCAAAAAGTCTTTGTATTTCAGATTATTTCAGGTCAAAGAGGTGGTGCTTAGTGGTCCTTTCGAGAGACCAGTATTACGATGAATAGCACATTAAGAGGCTTAAAGCACAGGACTTTGGGGCCCCAACAAAACTTTTCTTGCACTGATCACAGAGAATGATGAGAACAGGAGAATGAGAGAAAAGGATGAGAGTTGGACTCAAAAGTACTTCATTGGCAGGAAATTGGTACTTATCTGTGGTAAGCTTTGTTGGGATTTAGTTGTTGAACTCTGTGTAGGAGAGTGGCCAGAGGAAACTTGATTTAAGACCACGTACCGACAACAGCACTGATTCTGACCTGGTGCTGCACCTCATAACCCCCAGTGGGTCCTCATATGCAGAAAATGTGTACGCATGTGTATAACAAAGTCTCTCTTTTTTAGTCACATGAAAATGCAAACACACACATATACAGAAATCCTTAAGGTCCAGTGTGTAGGATTTAGGGTGATATATCGGCAGAAATGGAATATAATTTAATAAGTATGCTTTCTTCAGTTTTTATGGGGATTAAGTCATCATCAACGGTGATCACCATGTTGCACCGCCATATTTCTACAGTAGCTCAGAATGGACAAACCAAACACTGGCTCTAGATAGGGCCATTCATGTTTCCTCTGCAGCAAGCAGTGTTGAAAAAACACTTATTTTTTTCAGCTCCAGGTAAAAAACTACCTAAACATCTAAATCATGAGTTATCCGCGAAAAAGGTGAGCACACATTAGCAGGTGCAAGACAAGTGGCCTGTCTATCACCAGCCGAACTACGTCAGAGAAACACTCATTTCTTAACATGAAACTTAAATCACCTAGTCCATGTGCCTTGGAGAGGAAGACACCTCTGCGGATAATTCAGCTCCTGGTAAAAACCTCCTGAACAATGAACACTAAAGAAATTCTAACCGGAAAAGTTTCAGCTGTTTAAAATCCACAATCCTCGCTGTTAGATGCCACTTAATCCCCCTAAAGCTTACACACTACTCCTTTAAGTTCATGACTGAGTTTTTCTAAAACTATGCAACATTTTATCAGTCTTATCAGAGTCCTAATTTTGGCGAGAGAGATAGGGGGAAGAATGCTGTGATGGGGGGCCTCTGTTACCGCCATTCCTCCCATAAAAAAAAATCCCCCCCACACAAGAATGCACGGAGGGGTGAAAATGCGAAACACAAGTTCCACAGCGACACATAAAAGGCTGAACCCCCGTTGATTAAGCAACATAGTTTCTGTTTTATTTTTCTTGTTGCTTTTGTTTTTCTTTGCAGTTATTTGGGCTGCGGTGAAATGTTCCCGCTTGGAGCAGCACCAAAGCATTGTTTACTAGCATCCTTAACAATGTGGCAGGTCACAGGAGTTCATGGACCCCAGTCAATATCGAACAAGTGGAAAGGCACAGGCAGAAAGGTGTGAATAATTAACAAACCAGAATTATTCTTACAAAAAAAAGAAGTGTAAAGTTCAGTCAGGAAAGTCTCTGGCTATTTGGAAAAGAGAAGGCGACAGTCAAGCTTCACATGAAGAAAAGCTTCATCCAGAGGCTGCATCAACACATCATATCTAATATTAAGGTAGACTTGATCAGCTTTACTTAAACCACAATTATTGTTACCTGCAAACCTCCACCATAATCTCCTGTTAGTAGACAGAGAGGCTAAGTGACGGCTCAAAAGTTGGGAGGTCACCTAACAAAGCAAACAGATAAGCAGTGAAATCTACAGCAGGTCTGACATTAGACTGAATGAAAAGTGAAATCTGAGAAGTTGAGCTCTTTCTAGTCTGTCAGCATCTCATGAGGAACTTGACAAAAGGCAAAGGTGTTATTTTATTTAGGACTCAATCATTGTCACAGAGCTGAATAGATCCACATGGTGCAGGGTGGAGGAAATATGTTAAATGCTTATTTGGGTTTTCAAGAATGGAGGGAGAGGAGGGTGTTGTGTATCCCCTGCAGGCTTCCTTTCCTCCTATTATTTACCGAAAGTCTCAATATTTTTCCCCTCATTCTTGAAGCGGCAGGCGCTATGATGGCTCAGATGACTAACACAGCAACTCTGTCTCCGACACGTATACAGTGAGCAAAAACAAGAAGCATGAACACATGACAGAAAAACTGCAGGATGTGAACACACAGCAGCTTCCTGTGTATTCCTGAGAAGTTCCAGGAAAGTTGTGATGAACTGACAGACTATTGTGACACGTTTTTATGACACTTTTCGTCGCTACCGGCAAAAATGTCAACTCTTATTAATGGTAATTGTGGCTTGAATCACTATCGGGGATAGCAATAAGCCACATAGGTCAAATCTTTGCTGTCTGGATTAGTAATAAACAGATTCCATAGCGAAAACATGAAATGTGATTAACGGAGATGTTTACCTGGTCATACTGGTAGACGTCAGAGAGGAACAGTGGGAATGATACCCAGTTCAGATTCCCAGTGGCCATGTTACATAAGGCAGTCCATCAAGACCACTAAGGCAGACAGAGGTCATGTTCTCACAGCAAGAGACAAATTTATGATCTAAATAATGTAAAAATGTAATAAAGTCGTCTATTCACGATTATAGAAGTATTTCATCAAAGAGGGTCCTCACATAAAATGAGGCCATCTATGCAGCAGAAAGACACAAATACTTTTCAAACCAGAGGAAACAAAAAAAAGAAAGGGCTGTGGCATCCACTTTGCTGAAGAGGTAGAAAACCTACAACTACCACAATGCACTGCACTGCAGCAGACCAATAAATGTTCCTGGTGGTGGGTGACATAATGCAAATGCGTCTGTTTGACACGATGGCGGCTGGCTGGTAACAAACGTTCCCATATTACAGTTTAACGGTAAGCTAAAACAAGTTGCTGAAAACATTTGATTGCACTAACATTATCTTGGTTTCAATCAGCGCTGCCTGGTTTTATCATTTGATCGGATTTATGTCCGAGTTTTAGAGAGAGACGCGGGTCTGTCTTTTGATCTGCTTCTAGGCTCTTTGTGTCTGCAGTGGCATCATGGGAGGTCAGCAATACAAAAACGCTGAAATACAGCCTGTAGTTTGAGCAACAGCCCCAGAGCAAGTGAAAATTTTGCTGGGCAGAAGGGAGATCTAGGCAATGGTTAGATTGAAGGAAGTGTACCGAAATCTAAGTTTTAGTGGCCTAAAACTTCTAAAGCTCAGATTTTTCAGAACTCTGGTTACTATCATGAAGGTTGTGTGGACGCAACTATTTTTTTTAGATGGAGGGAAAAAAATATTCAAAAATATCTGCATAAGTGTCGACAGAGCCTGAGACATGTCAGTGTCTGAGGCCCTGATGCCTCAAGCTCTGCAGCAACATCTGCGTGTAACGTGCGTTCTTGCACACTGTTCCACATCAGACAGTCAAGCTCATGCGGAACTCATGGACTCATTGCCGTTGCAGTCGCTTCCCATGGACCTCCTACCCTAATCCCCTCCCACAGTAAACTGCCGCTCAGAGTGTGTTTGTGAGCACCATCATGAGGCCCTCGGCCATGAGAGAGCAGAGCGCAGAGGGCTCATAATCCTATCTGACAGGAAATGGTTGGGATGCCAGGATACATCCACAGCAGGACTCATTCCCCCACATGGACTTGCGCAACCTTAACTTCTAAAAGCTGGAACAGTGACCAGTACACACACACACACACACACATACCCACACACCCACACAAAATAAATGTGCAATTAATTGAAATACCTTAATGAGGGTTGTTACTGTGCGTGATTCATGGCAGAAAAATTGATAAGGATTACAACAGATGTTTTTACAGGAAAAAATGCGTCACTGTAAATGTTTTCCGAACATATCAACTCATTCAAGAGAAAGTATCAACATTTTTTCATGTTGTTACAAAAAAAGGAAGTAAACTGACAAAAAAAAGAAAACTGACAAGTCGTGACAAGGTACAGCACCACCTGATTCTAATGTCCAACTCTTTGACTTATTGTACATTTTTGTATTACATACCACTTCCTGCGGCTGTGCTCCCCTGCAAACACTGATTGCAACCAGACAGCAGAACTGTCACTTAGCCTGAAGTTGACAGTTAAACGATAAATATTGTAATTGGCCTCATAAAAATGATGTCATTGAAAATCAATGTGACCCATCAACATGGACGCCAGAAATCCTAATGAGGCATCATGCTGTCATTGCATAAAGACCAAGCAACATTTTTTACACAATAGGTCACTTTGGCTTTTGTTAGGCATAGAAGGATCTCTTACACACGTACGCACACAGGCGCGGGCACGCACACACACACACACACACACACACACACACACACACACACACATACACACATGCACATGCACGCTAGCTGTAATATAATTTGGGGGTTCTTACATGGCTGGGCGTCAAAAGAAAGGGCAGAGCACAGAATATGAAAGTAATTACTGGCCCTGCAATTTACTATTTATATTTCTTTCACAGCTCATCGGAGACAAATCCCTCACAACTGAGCTGAGACCAAGAAATGAAAGCCAGGAACAAATGCCTGGCTTCCATCCTGAAGTATGAGAAGAGATGACAAACAATACACAGTAAAATTAAAAAAACAAACAAAAAGCCATCAGAAAATGGCTGACTGTATCTTATCCCATGTTTCTGTTAACGCACATCAAATCTCTTCTCCATGTGTAAAATGATCACATCTTTCCTCATGTGTGGCTGTGGATCATTGGCTTTTCAGCAGCATGCCAGAGGAACTCAAGGGAGTCAAACTGGTCTTTAAAACTCACTCTAGGACTTTTATTCTGAAATATTAATACATAGTGATGACATATAGATTTAATTCTATAATAAAGGTTAAGTAAGACAGACCTCTCTCATTTTGCATTGTATACGTGTTTAGAGTAAAGTTCTCTTAATATGAACCTTCATTCAAATCCAATTAATCAACTGTCATCATTAGGCCTCTCACAATAATTACGTTATTGACTTATTGTACAATATTTTAACATTACCTTGATCATTTTGCTGACCTCGATACTGCCTGCCTGTTGTGTTTACATGCGTGTTTATTTTCAGAATGACACCAATATTTCAGCTAATATAATGCCTGAATAAACAGCAGGGTTTATTATTATGCTATAATTGTTATATCAGTGGCATAAAAAAAAAGACTCAAAATTACACTAATATCATGTCATGTAACACGATTATTTCTGGGACACTATATCATGGGCTGCATGGTGGTACAGATGTTAGCACTGTTGCCTTACAGCAAAAGCAGGTGTGAAGCCATCAGTCGGCCGAGGCCGTCCGTGTCATTGTGGGTTTTCTCCGAGCTCTCTGGCTCCCTCCCAAAGTCCAAAGACATCTACATTACGTTAACTTTTGACCCAAAATTGAATGTGAGCCTGAATGGTTGAGTCTATCTGGTGTGTCAGCTGGAAAAGTCTCAAGCCCCCTTATAAGCCTGATTAGGATAAGCAGTTAGTGATAATGAATAAATGAATGCACAATATATAGTCTAACAAAAAGTTCATCAGCATTTTTTGCACATTTTTCCAGATTAATTACCTGTTTTACAGAATTTGTCCTTGACCAAATAACAACTGCAGAACTGTGAAAAGGCTAATGCAATTCTGAATTATCTCCTTATGAAATCCTTCATGGAGGTTTGCTGCATTGTTCATCATTTCATGTTGAAGCTTATTTCGTGTCCAACTTTGGAACAATTGTAAAAAAATGTATCACTCATATCTTCCAACAAAAGCTAATACATCAGGATCTCGTTTCAGCACACAAAATGACCCACTGTCTGCTATCAACTATGTGTCCATAACATGGCACAGTAAGCAGCTTTGCAATAATTTAGACTTAAAAATATTATTCAAGTCTCGCCTTAAGAGGACACGCTAAAGAGATGGTGGTTTGATCAAGACATCTTGCCATTTCTTGGCATTTCAACAAATGCACATCTCAGACAAACCCCTGTCACGCAGCAGCACAGAGCTCATTTCTCTTCCTGGAAATGAAGACAGTCAGACATTACGCGGCATAAAGTGGATGATGCAACACTGCATAGTTTTTCTTTTCACATCTCTCTGCATGCATGGAATAGCACACATAATTAAATTTGGAAATCAGTAGCGTTGCCAGGTAGACATTATATTAGCCAAAGACATCAATGCTGCACTTAGCCTCATTTTCCCCGCTGTGGAGCAAAATGGAGCACGTCAAATGACCTTGCATGTCCCTGGCCTGGGCAGATGGAGGGATTAATTGGCTTTCAATCATTTGGGGGGGAAAAGAGAATGACTGGAATCTAAAGTCACTCCATAAAAGCTGCACTCTGTGAGGAAGACTGCTTAAAATTATTAAAATCCCTGGAAAGGGCCGATTTGAGGCAGTAAAACATGAGGAACCACCAATAAAAACCCGGCTGCTCTGGTTGAGTGAAGCCTCACTGACTCTTTACAAGCTGCACAAAAACACATTACTTACTCCCTCTGACAAGTAGCCGAGGCATGAAGGCACCAGATAGAGACAAACATATTTGATAAACAAGAGCAGTATCGTGAGGGCTCAGTCTGACGACATGCTGCTGATTGTTGTCAACAAAGACAAAAATAAATAATAAAGAAGCTGAAGGGGAAGAACAGCTTTGTACTATAAAAGTCAACTATGGTCCCACTTACACATTTAGCAAAACTAGAACTAATTACAACTCATAAAGTATTGCATCTGCTGGTAATTTGGGGTACAGCACTAAAACTTGTACAACTTTAACCAGACGTGTAAACATTTGGCATCAGTTTTAGATGTTGCTTTGGTCAGAATCTGGGTCACAAGTTTTGGGGTCAGATCTGTTAAGCAGTCATAACAGAAAGACATCTGATAACCTTTACTGTGATCTGTTGGTTATGAAATGTTATTGAATTAGTCTTTTACCAATATTCACAGTAATAATTTCATAACAAATATCATATTTTATTATCTTCTATTGTTACAGTTTGGGTAAACACACTGCACCACAACAGTTAATTTCCTGTTTGGAGCAGAATATATTTTTTTTAAGTATATACAAAGTAGGGCAGCACAGTGGTGTAGTAGATAGCACTGTTGCCTCTCAGATGGAGGGTCCCTGGTTTGAATCTGGGGTGGGGTGGGGTTGGACCATGAAAGGGAGGGCCCCTATGACAACTGGGATAGACTTCAGCCCCCTGCGACCCTTAAGCACATGAACAGTTACAGATAATGAATGACTGATAGATACAAAGTTCCAGGTCACTGAAAACTGACATTTTGTAAAACTACTTCCAGGGTGCAGAAATTTAGAGTTTTTTTGGTACAGTTTTTGGTATAAAAACAAGTTCAGGCTTGTGATGTCAGAGTGTACCGTCTATAAAATTTACTGATGTATTGATTAATTAATGATGCTATATCACTGAATGTTGCATCATGTGTGGGGTTAAATACAGATTTTGTATTTTTTTAGTTTCTTGTTATCATTTAATTGAATTACTTCGTCCACACCAAATGTCAGAAATGAACACCACAGTTTTCTAGAGCCCAATGCATCATTTTCATATGAATTGTTTTGTTATATTAATATCAAACAAATAAGAGCAGGAAATACTCACATTGAAGACATAGGAAAAAAAAGTTGATTATCAAAGTTATTGTTAATATATTTTTAGTTTGAAAAAAGTCTAGACTTTTCCAAAGAACAGCAATATACCTCCATGGCTGTTTGGAATACTGTACATGTGTCCCATCTGTTTGCAGTATTGATGCAGTAGAATGGCCTATGATTCATGTCAGCATGAATTTCTGTTGCGTGACGTACCTGCAGAGCACAGTTCATCATACGAATGATGTAATCAAACTGCTGGTGGTCCAGTATGGCGCGGTTCTGCTGAACATGAAGACTCAGTTCCTCAGTCAAACACTGGCGAGCGGCTTTGCCTTTCAGTGCTCGCAGTGCAGCCGGCAGCGTCTTTCAAGAGAAAGGTGGACAAAGAGAGTTTTAGAAATGAATAAATTACCTCTAAAAATTGACTGACCTGACAAGAGAGTTTGATTTGAGACAGGGAGAAGGCAAGCAACGTTTTGTGATTGTTGAAAAAATGGGATATAATTATGCCTCTTAAGGTTTTCAAGTTTTTAAGAAACCAAGTAACTGCTTTATGAAACATTATTTAAAGAGGAGTGACTTCATTTTGTTATCCATCCACTACTCAAAGCAACACAATGTACCAACACAGTGCTCCCAGCTACTTCGAACTGCTGTGATTAACGACCATTTGGCAGTGAAGGATTTATGGCTTCATGGGGCTTCAGAGGATTCATGCTATGCATTCTTACATTAGCACAGAGATGCAGGCAAGTATTATATAACTTCTATATGAAGCCAGAGGGATACATAAAGTAACTGGCAACAATCCCATTTTAAACACATTGGATGCATGTTGGGTAAAAAACATGAGGCCATGATGAAGGGCATGTTTTTGTGTAGATGTTTGTAGAGACAAACATGGGTGAACAGATTAACCTCCATGTGAAAACTAAAATTATTGCTTGACAAAGTTTGCAAGATCTCGACATGGATTGAGTGTTTGATTGTGTGTCCTATCTATCTGTGTGGCAGCTGGAAGACATGAGGATGACGAAGGTGAGGAGAGATCTGTAGCTCTGTTACGGCCTGTTGGATGAGCACAACACAAAGATCTTGCAAATTAATGAACTTGATTAAAGGTTGATGAGCTCCCCTGATGAAAGACATTGTGCGTCACCTTTTCAGTCTCTAGGGTCTTGTTGTCAAAGATGAAGGAAATGCAGCTCCGCACCACCTCCAGCCTGCGAGCGCTGTTGAACACGGAGCCCGTCTTACCCATAATGGACACTGGAATACAGGAAGACAGAACCACTGCAGGTTGAAACTACAGCTGCTGCAAACATCAGAGCTTTTCACAAATCAAAGACATATTTTGCAGACCTCAGTTATGCTAAAGCTATGACTGTGAAAATGATTTAACATAAACAAAACACTGCAGGTATGCAGCAGTATGCACTGCATGTTGTAGCTTTAGCCCATACCGACTGCTGGTCCAGCAGGTACGACACACTTCCTCTCAGGTCGAGTAGAAGGAGGTGCACTGCTGTGTTTCGCTATGCCCTCTAGCGCGACCTTCTCCACCTTTTCGTCATCCAGCAGGGGGAAAGGCACCTGGTGCACCCGCAGGTGGGATCCCTCTGATGGCCGAGGCACCTTCTGGAATGCCATGTGGGGGTTTGGGTTCTCCTGTAGCACACCCCAAGGGAACCACACATGATAATAGTGTACACAGCTGTATATACAGTGGATATACAGCAGAACATGTGCAGAGCATGCTAAAATCTGCCCTTGGTGTTTTCCCTAATATTTTTCCCAGCAGACGTGCTCAAGTGCAGGTTTTATTTTACGCCATGGGAAGATATTTAGTGGATCCAATTACACAAGAGGGGCTTAATACACATATTTATACACAGCTACAGATGTCGAAATACATTCAATCAAATGCCTCCCATACTGCATATGTTACTAGACAGCGGAGTGTATCACAGCCTCTACATCAGTGCAGTGTCTGCACTTGGGACAGGCAGATGGGCCATCAGGTTAGTAGTAAATCATGAATATAAGAGTGAATGTTGAGTGTGAGCTTAAGTTTTTCAGAACCGTCAGACCGGTGAAGCTGTTTGCACATTGTCTCAGATGTTTTGTGTCATCTGATGGGCATTTCTGATGGGCCATCACACCTTTTGGAAGAGGGATGCCCAAAGTGGAGCCTACCGTAAGGTTTGATTTGGTACGCCAGATGTGTCTGGTAAAAATCAAAGTGTTATAGTTTTTTTTAAAATTACAATATATATCACTGTTTATGCTGTTTTATGCTCTATAAATATATAGGACCCCTTATTGTTAATTATTTTTCATAATCTGAGCACAGCAGGCAGAGTGACAAGTAAGTTTGGCACGAACAATGTAAGAAAAAATGTAAAGGAAGATACACATGAGTGGCACATGAACAAAAGGCCTTTCACCTATGATTTAGAACAAAGATCCACCGAAAATGGTCAATGGTTGATTGGAGCCCCCTAATCTGGGGTTGTTTGATAAATTATCCTGGCTTGTCCCTGACTCTGGCTGCTTAAGGTATTGGTGGTGGGTTGATTGTTTATGGGGAAAGTTTTATATAGAAGTGGCACACAGGGAAACACTAATCCTATATGGTAAAACCCAAATACAACAGAGGGAAGGTAGTTATTTGAAAGAAGCCTTACATTTTTGTACAGCTGCTCAGAGATTGTCCTGATGTGCTTCTGCAGCTTGGCAGGGTTGACCTCTTCGTCCTTAAAGCTGTCAGTGTCTAAGGCCACCAGCTACAAAACACACACAAAAAAAAGTCATGTACGACATTAATGGGATGGATCATCTGGTACAACACATTCAAAGCATCACAGCACATCACATAGCTATATCACTATAATAACAGATGTCTATATGTCACTAGTTATTGTTTTAAAACTCTGTCATAGTCACATAAGTATAAAAACATGGATGTGTAGAAACGTTTTCAGTGCTAAGCAAGTGAGGTTTCTTAAGTTCAACTTTAAGTGGGACATCATGATACAATACCTCATCAAAGAGATCGCAGGCTCGGTAGGGCGGACCTCTCTCTGAGACAAAGCCAGCGAAGGCCATGCCATCCAAAACCTTGGTCAGAAAATCGTTCTCAATGAGGCCTCGCTGGCCCAGGAAGGCAGTCTGGATAATGTCAGAATCAAATCGGTTACAATCCCACACAGATGGGAGCAATGTAATCTTGTTCAAACTGATATGTTGCAGACTGAAAAACAAGCATAGTGATCCCAGCCATTTTTAGAAGATTACAAAATCTTCAGAAAATATCTCCGTAAAGGGTTCTGAGACAGGCAACTTCTATTGTTAAAATCATGGATAAATTCTTCAGCATTTCCAAAAGTGGAATAAATCTTGTTATAAATGACTACATGCAAATGAATTTAATTTACTTTACGCATAATTATTTGTGCTTGTGGGGAGAAAAGATAAAACACAGTTCACTCAAGCGTTCCCCCACTCAGCAATTCCAGGCGAATAGGCTGAGCGTTTGTTTATAATGTGATCCATGTGGGGTACTTTGAGGATGATGTGCTGTGGGGTTACCACGGAGACACCACAGACATGAACAAACAAAAATCCCCGGCACAAAACAAAAATGTAAACCTAATACGTTTCATATGGCTCATTGCCGGGCTTTGCCCAAGGTTACGGGACGGTGTCCGAAGCTTGCATAAACAAAAGGATAACATCACGGAAGAGTCACGGAGCCTTAACAACACATTTTAACTACTTACACACATCCTCACACAAACACGCACTTTATACACCCCTGACAGGTTTACGTGTCAGGGGTCTGCACATAATTTCATCCTTACTGCTGAACTCCAAAAACATTCTTGGCAGATAAAAAAGAACAATGTGCTTGCAGTGGAACGACGGCTAAAGGAGTTTAATCAAAGGTCACATATTGGAAAGTTAAGTTTTTGCAAAATTTGAATTTCAGCTCTGGGGATTCCACTATTTCATTATCTTACCTTGTGAAAGTGAATAACTGGTTCAGAATGGATGCGGATGAGCTGCAGGCAAGACCTGTAGCCCTGGAAGAGTTGTGCAAACAGCCTGAGAAAAACGGCCCTCACCTCCTTGTCCTGGAGCACGTGCATGCACGCACACGCACGCACGCACGCACACAAACACACACACACAGACACAGACACAGACACACACACACACACACACACACACACACACACACACACACTCATCAAAAAACTATGCTACAAATGCAGTCTGATAAGTGATTCATGCAACAAACATGTTACTTGTCAAAGGGGGTAATGGGTTACCTTCAGCTAGTGCCCTCACTCCAACGCTAACCTTTTGTCGATAAGACATTTTTCCTGACAAAGGCTATCATGACCTCCTTATGTGGGAGGATCATGATTGAAACAAGGGTTTGTGATAGTGATGCTGACTTACCAACAACTTGAGGTTGGAGGGTGCAGTGCGAGGTGGAGGGAACGCATTGTCTGCTATCTCCAGATCAGGGTGCAAAACCTACAAATAATAAATGCATCTCCAGATCATTTACTTCTCTTTGTTGAATGCATGCTTTAATTTAGAGAAACTTGCAATGACTGCAACAACTTAATGATGACCAGATAATACAGCATACCATTAAATGTGTCACACAATTTAATTAAAACAGAAACATAAGAACATTAATTTTACCAGCAGTCACCTAACATGTTTGAGTACAAGAATCCAAGAATTACTTTATGTGTTCATGTGTTTGCATACGGGCCGACAGCTGCGTATAAAGATGCTAAACATGATCAAACTAGGAATTGTGAACTTGATGTTCAAAGTTGAATGAGTTCAGGAATTAATTATTTTTTGCTTGCTTGTTTCAAATGTCAATCACATTAACATAATTTAAATAAAAGATCCAAAAAATTTAAAAATGAGTGCTGCCGACATTGAGTCCCAATCTGATACTTTTATTTTCCAAGATAAAACAGCAGCACAGTGCACACTTCAAGTACATAATTGTATGTGCATGACAATTAAATTTCTCTGCAATGCACTAAGAAAAAACTGTCTGCATCTAAGCTACTTCTTAATATTCTTTTCTTTTACAAAATAATGTAAAAACAAAAAACCCTCTGTTTTATCTTTTTGGCCTTGTCGCTGTCTCAAGGGAATGTCTCTGTCCTTTTAACAGAATATCCTTCAATGTTTGTTGCAACGGCCTTTGCCTGAGTTAAGTGAATAACTGGCATTCCATTGAGTATTTATTTTTGTTGTCTGTAATCTTTTGCATGGATTACAATAATAAATTACGCCCTTGGGCCATTTTCCTGTGGGCCTTTTGTTGCACTTACAGTGGTGTGGTGTGTGTCAGCCATGACACACCATGCACCTTAGATGATAAACAAGCAAAACACAAGACACATACTCTCTCAAAAATGGAGCTGTGATGAAACAAATCTGCATAAATTAAGTAAGTGGCATAAATAAGATGTGTCAAATTGTGTTTTGCTGTCGTTTATGGGTTGTGGTGTTTCTCCGCTGGAGGAGCTCTTGCACATACACACACTGAGTGGTGAGACGGACAGACAGCAGAGACTTTGAGAGTTGTTAATGCTTGCACTCAGTGTTGCTATGCTTGAAAGCTTTGCAAGTAAAAACACTTGTGTGAAAGCTGACGTGAAACAAAGGATGGGATCAGGCTCATATTGCTCAGTGTAGCCAATCCGGATTGGTTAGAAAATGCCTCGATCAGACCTGATACCTAACTTGGTATGGCTGCGTGTGTGTGTGTGTGTGTGTGTGTGTTTGTGTTTGTGCTTACCAGGGACAGGGAAGTCTGTGTTTGGTGTAACAGAGGTTCAGGGAGTGGGGACAAGTGGATGCACTCAGGGATCTTTATTGTTCCTCCATCCAGATCAGCAATAATAACATCCAACTGGTACACACATAAAACACAGACACGTCAGGTGGTTTGATTGCAGCTGGAGGAGTACTGTGGAGATCTACACATAAGCCTGACGAAGTTCAGCCGAAACCAGTTTAAATAAACATCTTGTTGAAGGGCAGATTACTTCATCTTTGCGTGTAAGAGCTTCCTGAAACCAAGGGGCTTTTAAGATTGAAACTGTCCTCAGCAGTAGAAAGCCCTAAAATACCCCAATGCATCCTCACGTTTTTGGATATGAAAACAAACTAAAAGACTGCAATATTTGTTAATGATTCACAGGTGTCTGACAGCATTTAACAATTTATGATCTTCAAGTTTCGCATGCAAGTAAGACACATTGCTGGAGGCCTGAGACACATCTGCACTCACCAGATCCTGGATTTCAGTCTGAAACATGGAGTGTACCCCGATGATGAAGGGAGTGGGCGAGCTCAACACCTCCAGCAGCCGTGAAGGCAGAATAGGGATGTACGGGTAACTGAACACATAAGACGGCATTACAGTGATTACACATAGTATGTACAATAAGACAAGGAAGACAGATGGGGAGGAACTGAGAAATGAGTGGGCAGCCGAGAACCCAAAATATACTTCTCTATGACAGCACATTATGATAAAAGTGAAACTCAGAACTTAGATAAAGATAAAATTGCAGTAAAGATAAGAACTTCACGTTGCACTCACATGACATTCATAAATTTTGCAATGACATAATTTACAAGCTTTGTAAATTTTACATCATCATCTACCAGAAACTAGAGCTACGCAACACAGACAAAATTAGAATTACTTTCAGGGATTTTCCTAACTCAAAATGAGGCAGAGGTGGTACCATCCTGATCATGTGCACACAAGTGCATATATGCAATGCCTTCAACTGATTCAAGCAAACATGTTTTAAAAGGCAACATGTTTAAGTAGTTCTAATAATTATGTGTGTTAAGTGACTTTGGTGACTTTTCTCTGTATAATGGTGAAGTTATGAAATATTTTTTCAATAAAAATGACAGAAAAAGCCATATCGTATTTTTCCAAATTAAGTGAAGTATAACCTGTAGATAACCATTGATGTGTGCAGTCATTTTAGGGACACTAGATTTAAATAAAAAAATTAAGTTATTGAATATTTTTTTATCATCTCTTCTTGATGTTGCACTTTGATAGTTCTGAGCACTAATCTTGCAGCTGGTTGCACACAGAAGGCAACATTACTTGTCAGACTCAGAGTATGGCTCGCTTTAATGAAAATTAGGTTGTAGCTTGTTGTCTAACTTTTCTAGGATTAGAAAAAGAGGCATTGTCTGTGTTTCAACAACGGTTTACTCATAAGTTGTTAAGTTCTTATAAGTATTGATCCATGAAGTTTGAATCTGTGAATTTCTTTTCAACTCAACCGAACTGCTGCTTTTACAAGTAAACTAAATAAACTATATTAAAACCTAAAACTGCAGGGAAATAAGACTAATATTGACCTCATTTGCTTTTTATGCCATTACAGGGCTAGTAACAGCTTTGTTGCAGTTCAGCCAAAAGCAGATGGCTCTTTTCATCCTCTTTGGCAGGTTTGGCAGCACTTTTCCCGGTGCACTGTGCTGATTATCAATGCCACTACATAAGCGTAATACTGAAATTGCAATTACAAATGACAGAAATTGATTAAGAGCAACAATGCAGCATGTTTTTTTAAAATACTTTTTTGGACAGATTTTATTATCTTAATACAGTCTCTGGAATATGTCAGTGATAAGTGTTTATTTACAATACAACATTACAACAAATTATTTAGCTATTAATCTTTTAGATAATTCAAATGCTGTCTTTTTTCCATCTCCTGGATGATTATTTTCATTCTGTCATTTGTTTTTATCTTTTGTACAATACATGTCTTTTTTATATGTCTTTGAATGTTATATTTTATTAATAATATTTATGTGCTTTAGGGGGTAGAGTGGATTGTCTCTTAATTGCAGGGTTAATGGTTCAGTCACCAGCTCCTGGTCACATATTTTAGTGTCTTTGGGCAAAATATTGAACATTAGAAGACATAACCAGTGTTTGATGTGTGTAAATGGGTGACTGAGAAGCACTGTGAACTTCATCCAGCTTAGTAACAAACTCTGCTATCACGAAACGTCTAATTGTTTTCTTTCTGTTTCTTCTCATATTAACACATAAATGCTGTCATTCATATTTTAATAGGCTAGAAATGCAGGGTCTGTGTAACGTGCATAGCTTACTCAGGCACTTAAAACAGAGCCACAATTAAAGTTATTGGTAAGGCCTTTGCTTTTACCACGAGAAAAAGTCAAAATGTGTTTCAATAAATGAATCATCAATTTAAATTTAATGCAATCATGCTGTAATGTGCAGTAATTTGTTAAAAAAGTTATTTCTCGTAAAATTTCACATTTCAAACGTATTTCACAAGATAGACAGTAACATGTGCATTTGTTCTAAAAAGAGAAGGAAATTAATCACTGCACAAGTGAAAGGCCCTTCTAGGAAAAGTGAAGTCTGAAAAGTGAGTAGAAAAATCCTTTGACGTTACCAGATATATACGGTTAAACAGAGTCAAATTTTGTGATCTTAGAGGGTAATCTCATCCAGGAGATACAGCTCTTTGTATAACTGAATACAGTGATGAACAAAGTTAATCATCAGTCAAATCACAAGCCATGGGAGTCATATCACGAGCTGAGTTGTTAGAGGAGAGTCACATGAGAATCTGTCCTGCCGCCGGGGTCAAACAAACACTTACCTGTATTTAAGGGGAAACATGAGGGCTTCCAGGGCGCGACATGCCTCTCCGAGCCTCTGGTAGCTGGTGGAGTGGAACAAAACCTTGTGTTCTGTCAGGACCGCACAAAACAGGCTTAGAACATTTTGGATTCCTGAAACAAAAAAAGCAACAGAGAACAAAACTAGTGAGGTATTTGTCAGAATGTGACTGCCACACTGTCGCAGATCATTCATCAAACATTCGTGGCTATTTTTGGAGGATTTCAAACTTCAAACAGATCAGCTCACACAATATTCACGTGGGAGTTTTGTTTGTATCAATAACAGCTGCAAGATTGATTAATGCAATTCAGAACATACAACATTCAGTGGAATTTTTCTTGTAATTTTTCAGTACTATGCAGTCCAACCACAACAGTCTGAGTATAGAAGACCTGCTACTTGTGGATTGGATAGCATTGTTTGTGTATTCATCTCATTTTGAAAACAGGTCTGCTGAGGAAAGTGCTGCATGACTCCAAATGTTTGAGAACTCTGCCTGTGCAAGACCAAAAAGGCTGAGCTTTGGTGAAGAAGAAGACTGACACTGCAGCAGCGATTCTTCCATTTTTCAGATCACCTTGTCTGCACAGGTCCCTGCAGCCTTAACGATTTATTGAATAAACTGCTTGTATCTTTAATGTCTATTGTAAAAAACAATATTTAGATTCACACAAACGTAATCTCCCTTGATCACCTCTTATGTCTTATGACTCACTATAAGTGTGTTGCCTTGTATTTATCTGCACAGCACCTTCCCTTTTTTTTTTTTTTTTTAACTTGCTGTGCTAAAGATTTGTTTACGGGCTTGTACCTTTGAGTAGTGGTGTGTAGCTTCAAGCTACTAACAGCTTGCAGGTGAGGTCGTGACTTTATAAAAAGCTAGCAGTTAGGTCAATACGCATCCAAGGGAAAGCTACGAAAATTGCAGACACAGTGTGAAGAAAGGCATATAGTGAGGCAGCACACCATGTGGACAGAGGTCATTCTGGCTTTCACTTTCATTTCAACTGATGCGCACTGAATTAAAGGACGGGGATGAAGAGGCATGCAAATTTAGCTTGTTTTCTGTTGGATAAGTAGGTGACGTTAGATCGGTAGGCATGCTAAAGTACTAAAGTATCGGCTTTCCATTACAACCAATGTAGCGTTTACACAATAGTAAAGTAGCTTGCAGTTTACAGCTTGCAGTAGATGTACAAACGATGTAGCGGTGTCAATACTCAACAATTCCTTCATATAGTATAGTATTCCCCTTTTGTTTTCTAAATATTATATCTGGGTTTTTACCTTTATTGGAAAGGCCAGATACTGCAGATATAAAGGGGAGAGAGAGGGACGGGATGACATGCAGCAAAGGGCCGTAGGTCAGACTTCTTTGGCAGCTGCAACATTGTTCAGATTACTTAATTTGCATTAAACCATTTAAGTGTATTCCTAAATTGAACACAACAAGTGCAAAAATAAGGTTGGGATCAATGCAAATCATCTGCAATTTGTCCAACACTTTTTTAATGCCATGAAACCTGCAGGCTTATGATGCCAAAAAACAATAATTTTCCATGACCAAGTATGTCAGTTTATGTTAAACATTGACAATAAAGCTAGAGGAAAAGTCTCCTCTGAAAAACAAAGGAAATTACACACTCATACAGTATAAATAATATTTCAAATGCCGATGTGACAATCAGGAAGAATTCTAAGTTTACAGTTCCTGTTATTGTTTCCTATCAAGCAACTGACAGACCAATTCATCACACATTGAAGTGATAAAGAGAGGAACACTGGCAGACATATCAGCGCCACTGGGGGCGCTGGGTCTGGAAGTTTGGCTGCCTGAGCGAAGCCATTCAGTGATAAACAGGAAACTCTACATGAGCTTTAACAAAATCAGAGACTTCAAGGTGAACTTGTCAAACTAAATGAGTTGTTTCATCTTTTATGGACATGGTGGGTCAAAATTCTGTAAAACACTCTGTAAAAGAGTCTGTCGCTCATTTCACTATCTAGGCCCCTGTTTTATAATCACACCTCAAGTTCAGGTGTATACTTATCTCATGGCAACAGCAACGCATTTCCGAGCCCGAAATAAAAAGCGACAGCAACATCCCTAAACAACAGAAGAGACAAAGGCAACAAACAACAAACATGAGCACTGTTGATGGCCGGTTTTATCTTGCCTCGGGGGGGTGTACTTCCTTTGCAGTGTGACATGTTTAACACACATTCCTCTCTGGTGACTCTGTTGACCTGTGTACACAAAACGATGTGCCGACCTGCCGGCCTACATCGTTACTAGCCAATCCTTATTTGAAAATTAGGATATGACCTAATCCAAACACTAAATGGAAATGTTGCACTTGTTCTCTCTGCTTTCGTGTAGCTGATCACGACTTATGATATTTACCGAACTGTCAGCATGCAAAGACATTGGTTTTAAGTGCGGAGGAATGATTTACTGCAAACATCTAACTCTGTCAGTCACTCTGACATGCCATGATGACTCGACTCTCAATCAGAGATTCCTGCATACATTTGTCCTGCCACACAGTCCAAAACAAATATTATATGAATAGTTAATCAAAGTGGGATTAGGGACAAAGCCAACAACACATTTAAACAATCTGCTGCATGTTGCTATGACAGCAGGAGGACTAACAACGGATGACTGCACACATTTTTCTTGGTAATGATCTGAAGATATACTGAGCTATTTCATGTCTATGATCCTGATTAAACCCACTGCAGTATGCACTGAGCATACAAAGATGAAAGACTAAACTCACTGTTAGAGTTGTTACAACATTGTGAGAAATACGAATCTTTGTTTGTCGAGAGTTAGATTAAAGAATAATGCCTCCGTCATGATTTTACACTTGAAGGAATATCCCCTCACCCCATATGATTATGTCAGATATCATTTACCTCCCCTGTCCTATTTTAAATTCATGAAGAAAAACATTTTTCTTGCATGCCTCCGTGGTGAACAAAGAATTTAAAACAACTGAGAAAATACTTGATGAATTAAAGTCATAGTGGACAACTTTTTAAAACTGCTAAACTATATGAAACCATCTGTTTACATTTTTTTGACTTGTTGTATGCTCAGTACTTCTCCAACAGACAGCCCTTTCTGATTGGGAACTGAACAGAAAGTAAAACTTATCTATGCTGTCTTCAGATCCAGGCTCCATTGATAAAAACAGTTATTTTACCTAACAGAACACAGAACCTGATGGTCTACGGCTGCATCAATCAGTTAGATTTTTTGCGTTATTGCATGACTTTGGTGAATCGAAACTTAAACTTTAAAACACCAAAGTCAGAAAAAACACAAATTTGCTAAATGACTGAAGCCCCCCCTGTGTTCAGTGAGGTAAAATAACCGTTTTTGTCAGTGGAGTCTGGCTTTGAAGACAGCATAGATAATTTTCAATTTCAGTTCAGGACATCGTCGGACAAAGCTGTCTGTTTGGGAGGCACTGATCATACGACTGGATAAATGAGACTTGGCTTATACTATATAATTTTGGTGTTAAACATGGACCTCTTTTGCCTTAATTTATCAAGAATTTTCCTCATTTCTGGATTCTTCGTTCACCATGAGGGCATGCGGGAAAACATTTCCGTCAAGAATTCATCATAACACAGGGTGAGTAATTGATGTCGCATATTGAGCATTAATTCAGGTCTTGTAGCCGCTTTAAGGACAAACAGTGCTGCATACTGCACTGAACTGATTAATGGAAACAGGCTCATGAGGACTGACAGACCACGGCCGGGTATTGTGTCAAGATTGCTTTGTTTTGTGTATCCAGAATGGCTACTAATGACTTCCACATAACCCTGACCACACGTGTATCGTGCAAGTACCCCCCATGTGCATGTTCACCACTTTGTCCAAACAAACAGGGGATGGTGTTAATACACTCAGGAAATAAAATCCACTCTGTTTTGAATCACATTCTTCTAATCAAATGAGGATAAATAAGGGCGAACTTTCCATTACAAATCAAATTTCAGGTGAATTATATTTAATTTCAGACTCAGTTCTAACAGATGAACGCCTGCAAAAGCGAACTAAACCCAATTCTTCTAAAATGACTTAAAAATCTAAAAATACAGCGAACAATAGCTCAGCTCATGACTTATGCCAAACTGTCATTTTTAAAAGACTGAAGAAAGTGATAGACACACACTCCAAACACCATGAGTCATGGTCAATCAACCATGTTACATCTGTAACAAAGCACGTTTTGCCTGTGCAAATCGTTTACAGTCTGAACATGTTGTGCAAACATGGCAATGTGAAACCAGCAAACTGAATCAAATCTTTATCATGTGCTCATTCTAGCCCAGACAAAATTACAGAAACACTGATGGGACAAAGCAAAAACCACATAATCTTGCCTCAGACACATTTAGTTGTAGCATTAGTCCAAGTTCTTAATGGCTCATTGCTACAGTCTCCTGACTGTAAAAGTCCTACAGTGCTGCAGTTCAGCACCACGTGATTAGCAAAGCAGAACAGAGCCTCTAAAAATCTGGAAGGATCAAGACTGAATGAATGTGAAACATTTCACACACATTAAGCAGCTTAACTAAATCAGCTAAGACAGTAATATGATTAAGACGACTGTTCTTTGAGTGTCAGAACTGTCAGATAATGACAACCAACAACACAAAACATCTTAAAACCTAATTGGGATATAATGTGGACGTGACAACCTGCAGCAGGAAATGACTTTTCATTCAATAAACTCATCAGCAAGATTCAGTTACGTACAAATGACAGGGCAGAGATACAGTTACACACATGTCTGACTCAATAAGTTAACGCTTTTCTGATGACTGCTAGTTAGCAGTTATCAAAGTTCCTGGACCTACCCAGCTGCTGGAAGAGCAGAGCAACACTCTTGCATGTGACAGGCAATGTGTCGTTTAGGGGCGTCTGGATGAGCTGCCGGTCTCCTGCTCCCAGGCTAAACAGCTTCTGTAAAGACAAAAAAGGGCATCAAAGGTCAGAAAACAGTCATGGAAAATCTCTACGGCCATAACGGCTAAAGGGACAAGCAATACTGCGCCTGAGAGTCATCCATGAAGATTTATAGCCCAGTGTATGGTGGTTGTATCAAATAAAGAAGACACATGCTATTCAGTGCTGCACAGACTCTGCAGCTGCAGGACTGAATTAGCCAGTTGAATGAGTTTGCTTGTCACTGAGGAAAGAAAACCTCAATTACATGCTAACCCAAATATAACTGGTGCAGTGCACAGCTGCATATAGATCACAGAAGCCCTTAATAGATACTTGTAAGAAAAATATTTTAATTTCTTTATTTGAATTTTTTGTTAAAATGTGCAACATTTACTGACTAATGGAGTTAAATGAGTCACACTAGAGTGTTTTGGTGTAAGTTGCAGGGTGTTGTGGAGATATCAGCCATACAGATGTCGGCCTTCTCTCAAATATAATGGAACTAGATGGTACTCGAGTTGCTGTGCTCAAAGCGCCAAAAAAATACATCTGAAAAACTCAACAGCAATGTCTATTTACAGAAATGATGACCCACTTACTCAAGATAATCCAGAAGACCTTGTGAGCAGTTTCATGTAGGAACTATTTTCTCTCTATTTAACTACACCAACTGCACAAACTATTTTCTCTCTACTGAACTACACCAACTGCACAAAAAGAAGCGTGCATTTACTGCTATTTCACCCAGCACCACTGCACTAGCTACCATTACAACTCAGGCCACGGTGTGTTTACATCATGCTCTGTCATGAGCACAGACTTTCATCCATGATCAGATGCACGCTTTCTTTTGCAAGGTGATGCAATTGGTGGGTGTAGTTTGGCAGAAAGAAAATAGTTCCTACACGAAACTGCTCACAACAAGACCAAAACAATATAAATAAGATAGGTAAATAGAACCATGAGGGAAAATATGTTTTTAGTGAGTGAAAAATGGAAGGTATCTCAGGGTCGCCATTCATATGATTCTTGACATACCTAGAAGTTAAACTAGGTGCCGTTTTGACAAATGAGTGTTCCACTGCTGAGTTTCTGCCTGAAGGCAGACTCAAGGACTCAGGATTTTAAGTGTCTTCTTGCTGGGGAACAGGCCAAATTCTTCCTGCTTACAAAATATTAACCATTGTTCAAAACAAAGTCCGAAATTCACCTGAGTAATGAAGACTTCTCCCAGTGGCAGCTGTAAATGCACAGTAATTTTCCAAAATGACTGAGACACATTTTGGCTGAAGGGTGTTTTTCAGTGGTGTGAGTAAATAATCTATTGCCTGGCTCAGTGCATTTATAGCCTCACCCTCTAACACTTGGCAACCAAACTGCAGCAAACAAAATGCTTTTTTAAACCCTCAGTAATGAATTTTAAATATATATTCCTCAAAACTGTCATAAACACAATTTAAGAGCTCTGCTGTCTGCTGTCCTACTCTGGGCTGAGGCATTTTGCTCCACATAACACGATGGAAAAAATTATGAATATGTATCAGAAAATTACTGCCTGTGGCTGGACAACAATCTCTGGCACCATCTGAACACGACATTCCTGATTGGCTGCACAGCAAACATAAATCATTTGAGTAGCTGCACCATCAAGCCTCAGCCATCACCTCCAAAAACAATCACTGTCTGACAGCTGAGCAGGCAGACGTTGACCTTTTCAGGGCCCTGATCTGAGCTGATCTGTGGCCTCTGAACAGGCCAGGAGCAGTAAGATGTGTTACAAACTATGGTCATAACTTTGGACATGCTTTGCCTCATTGAAGACATACCTGGGATCCACCAGCAACAGGAACCTGGAATGTAAAGAGGTTGGCCACCAGACCCTCTAAAGGGAAACTCAAGCTGTCGATGTGCACTGTGTAGATCAGACCCAAGCACCCCTGGAAGGACAAAATGTGAAATAGAACAAAGGCATTACAAACTGACTCATGCAATGGACAGCGACTCTATATGGTCAAAGATAATGCAAATTATGGTAAAACATTGTCTCTATTTATGTTAAAATCCTAAACGATGGTGCTTCTGATTAGGCCGTGTCATTAACTTTGATCTAACTAATGGCAACTTCAAACATGTCGGAACAGAACAACATATTAACTTGAATAGCCGATCGTGAGTCTGAAAAACCTGTGATCACCTCATCTGTGTTGAAAAGATTAGAGGCGCTTATGCGTCTCATTTACTTTACTGAATTGCATGCTTAAGCAAACTTGGTCCTATTTTGCAGACGGTGCAAAGTAGATAAGCGTCATCTCAGAGCTGCGGGATGAAAGCACTGATTTGACAAACATTCCGAGTATTCCTTCGGAACAACACAGAAAAACATTTTTTAAATCAAGATTTAATCATATGGTGTTTTATTACCCGGAATATTTCGGGATAATCCAGCCTGGACACGAGAATGAGACTTTTTGGTGCAAACACTTGAGCTGGCTGGATCAAGCCATCCTCCTCTTCCTCATCATCATCTTCATCTCCATCAGCCTCAATACTCTTTGATCCCTGAAACATTAAAAAACAGTTGAAGAGTTCAACACACTGCCTTGGACTATACAGACCATGAAATTTAGTGTTGAGCATGCCAGCACTGTTGAGCTCCTGGTTTAACTTGTGAATACATCATGTGCCTCAAACCCATCACATTGTCCAGTGCCTGCCGGGCATGTCCTTTACTGTACACGGCACGTGTTGTTAGCATATTCTTCAGTAAAAAATAATTTGTGTGCTTCACCATAAGGAGTGGTCAGTGGTAATGTAATGCATGCTGATATTTAGTGTGATGAACAAACCTGTTAATGGATGGACACCTAATTTTTAAATAATGTGGTCATGATACCAAAATTATGAATTTAAAACGATACCAGCCTAAAAATATCAATCCCGATACTGACATAACACCATGGCAAGTCTTAAACATCTGGAAAAGTAATGGAACTTAAAATACCTTGCTTTTTCACTGAAAAACGTCAAAACAAAACACAACAAATCCTCCTAAAATAAACAAACAAACAAAAAACTGAAAAAAGTCAGAAACACTCTGATAGGTCAACTAACTCAACCCAAGGCATTATGGGCTGCTAACAGCAACAGTAACAAGTTTAGTTCAACTAGTAAAAAGGATAAATAGACTTTCAGTGTTGGATTTATCATTATGGGTTTATATCCCAAAGACTTCAAAAAGACATAGTAGTTCAAGGCTGGATTATAGAGCTTCAGAAAAGGACACTATCGCACCGGAGCCACTGCTGTAATGGCAATTTAGTTAGCTTCGGACCAAAAAACAAAAATGTTCCATGCAATGTTCCAAAGACATTCAACACTCCTGATGTTTTGTTGTATGTGGTTATATTTGTTATATTGGCAGTTATATTGGTGTTTATATCGTCGACCCCAGCCTTCACTTCTGTAGTGTCCAGTATGTCTGATTTTTGTCATCAGTCCTCTTCAAAGCTTGGTGGTGACTTAGATGCACGCAGCGCAGCTGGAACAGCTTTGCTTCAGCGATACAGTTTCCTATTTTTTTTTTTTTTTAGATATTGGTCACATGTGACATTACATTTATTTTTTACTTTCCAGATAGGACAACTGCAAGAAGCATTCCATAGGCTGAACACAGAGTGTACTTGCCCCTGGCAAGCAGCGAACCCTGCAGAGCGCTGCACGCACACACTGTTCCACTGCTGCACATTAACCCAATTTATAGGAACTCACAAGAAATACAGCTCTTCTTCAAACACTCCTAACTTTTCATATTGTTTTTAATGGCAGGGTATTGCTATAGCTTTCTAGTATCAGTATACCATACAATATTACTTCTAACGATCTATTTTCCATTTTCACTTGAGGAATGAGTCATACAACATGCTTGAAAGTAGGAGTAGTGGAAACTTAATTATATTCTTCCTACAAAACAAAAATAGCCAGGATAAAACTCTTGCATCAGACAAAGTCATAGCATCAACCCCCAAAAATCTTACAACTCCTCCTTTGTCTCCTGAGAGGAGACACACTTTTATGAAAGTTTAGACTATTAATTATCTCCTTGCCCAATCTGTCCCCATTCAGCAAAGCTGCTCATCCCACTGGAGCCAGTGAATGTACACAACATATTTTATAAAATTAGGATGAGGTTAATAAAATATCTTGCCTACAAAGAGACAAAATCATGTGAGTGGATTTCCTTAGAAAGACAAATCTGGTTTAGGAGATTAATGTTTCTTCCCTTCTCAGGGACAGCAGACACCACAGACGTCACAGATTTCAGAGGCAACACAGAGGCTTGACTGACAACTTGACACCAACATGCATCGACCAGTTTAAAAAAGGCTTCCAGGCAAGTTAGAAAATATCATTACTGGTATGGTCGCTCCTCTGAAGATTAAAGAGATAAATTACATAAGCCACAATTCCTGGAAGGAGACTGCCAGAGCATGAGGCTTCTCAGAGACAAGTCCATTATAAGAATAAAATATAAAAAGCTAGTGTATGGCAGCAGGAGTGCAGGGGGGACAGGATACCAGCCTTTTGTACAAGGCTATCCTGGCTTCTCCTTTTCATCATGTCATTTAAATTCTAGCTGTCAAATGTAGGCCGCTGCTGCTGTGTTAGCTTGTGCTAACTGGGCAGATGTTGAATTGACCGTTCGCCAGGAGCAAACCAGCTCCATAGGCGGTCCATCAGTACTGGGTCTAACAGCAGCAGCAGCAGCAGCAGCAGCAGCAGAAAGTTTGCTGATCCGGCAGTGAGTGGAGCTGTTCGGGAAGAGACCCCCCCCAGTGCTGGAAAGTGCCTCCCCCCATGAATGACCACCACAAATAGAAACTAATTCTTTAGGACACACTGGATACTCATAATACTAGGCTCCAAATCCAAGACAACGCCTGACAAAGCGCTGTGAAATGTAAGCACAGAAACAGCACAATAGCTCCAACAAATTTAAGAACTGAAAAAAAACAACAACCCCAAAACAAAACGAAAAATGATTATCCAAATCCCAAAGTAGATAACTGAATACCTACTCAGTGAAGAAATATCTGAATAATTGAATATTTGGGTCCAGTCCCTCTATCAATTCAAATCAAATTTAAACTATAAAGTCATTTTGCTGTGATCAAACATGTTATATACCTCTCAAAAACAGGACAAGCTTGTTGTACAAGCAACAGCTTCAATCTGGTTCTAATTGTCTGTATCGTGAATCCAGGAGCCCTATCAGAGTGCTGATACTCCAACCTCTTCGTGCTCATTCCTAAGTAAAGCCCTTATCACAATCTGGTATATTTCTCCAGACAGTGAAAACATGCCATAAGTGCTTCAGTATCTCAGGACGAAGCAGTACAGGATCAAAATAACCCATTCAGACGAGGGTCACATTTCACCATTATTCTTAGGATTTGGTTCAATTATTAGACAAAATACATTCCTCTGCCGCCTGTCTGGGCTCTCCCTGGAATCCAACTGAGGAGATAAGGATGAGAGTAAAGATTGTTAAAACACCCTCACGTTTCAAGAAGATCCCCAGTGCCGTATATTGAATCCAGGGAGGTGTGTTTATTTTGCAGAAACATGATGTCTGGATGAGGCCAAATATAGCCTCATCTAATTACTAACACAAGGCTGTCTAAAAAGGTAGTCTATCACATTTGAAGGTCTTCATATTTCTTCAGTATTTAATAAACACAAAGTATCCACGTGTCTGGGTCAAGTGTTTTTTCAGCACACAAATATCTCAGTTACTGTGAGCTGTTAAGTGCTACAAATTAACACAAAGAGTGTGTATTTTCTAAATGGAATTAATATTCTCCAAATGTACTCTGGTCAGTATTCATGTTTTTTACATCAATATGCAGAGAAAAAACCCCACTGACAGCCTCAGTATTGAGAGGCTTACAATTCTGCTGCAACTTCTTACTTTATAAAACTAGCTTTGTACCTCCTTTCTGAAAATGGAAAGCTAACAGGACAGTATAGTCAGATACATCTATCAATGCTTAAATTACAAATATGGGCCCATTGGCTTGATAGCTCACATACTAAAGACAGGCCAGGTTATGCTCGCAGCAGAGCCACTTGTAACAGGCTATCCCAACAAGGCGGCTTAAAATTTAGGATCCGATTGTCTGATAATTAAAACCTTTATGTTAAAACATATTTAAAACATTAATAGAAAAAAGAACTATTCATATTTTACAATTTGTAAATCATGTTAACATGTGCATCAACGTAGAGAGGGGTCTCCAGAAAATAAGTAAATACCATAAAATTAAAATACAAAAAAAGAAAAAAACATATAAATTTTGGACAAATTCACAATAAAATCAGTACAGAACCTCATCACTTTGGTCATCTAAAATCGATAATTACAGAAGCTCAAAGATTAAAATGTTTGCCTATCTATACATGGAGTTTTGCTTTTATTTTTCCATTGAGTACACTTAATTAACCTGTCTTGCCACTGTGGCAGGTTGGGAGACAGTGGTTTTAGCCAACATAAAGTTATCATTTTTTCTTAACCAATAAAAGGGCATGTAACAAGTAAACATTTCTCTTATCCATAGCTCCCACTTTAGTGTGTGATGTGAGCCATGCCACACAACAATGACAGCAATAATTTTCTATCCATACAGTGTACAGCTGTTACATGTTTTTTGTTGTTGTCGTTGTTGTGTTTGTTTTACCACAATAGTATTGGATTGGAATCGGCTGCTTTGCAAGTTCAGGTATTAGAATTTCTATTGGGAAGGCAAAGTGGTGTTGGTACATCTCTAATACTTGATTAGACTGAAGGTAAAATACAAGAAATGTTTGTACATAAATCAGTACATTTACCTTTCTACGTGGAAGTCCTTTTCTCTCATTCCTGGTAAATATATGGTACAGTTTGAAATTAAACTGATTCAACAACCGCACTAAACTTGTACACAAACACAGTTTCTCTAGCTTCTTAATGCTCTGCAGGCCTAAAGTAAACATTAAACGTGGAGCGGGTGTTAAAAACAAACTTTATAGCCCTCACTAACAGCCTTTCCAGTTCCTAGATAACAGTAAACAAAGACACAATTACCATAACATCAGGCCTCATAATCAAGTCTGAATCTGTTGTTAATGAAAACTCATATTCCCTCCACTGAGCCAGTGTGTGAGGACAGAAAACAGACCAAGCAAGATTAAGGATTGAATACAGCTGAGGGACACAACCAGAGTCGGGCAATGAGAATGCTACTTGTGCGCTCCTCCAAAAAAATCCTAAACAACTGAGCTATTTTTTTCTCCATCTGATGTGATGTGAAAATTTTTCCTAAATTCTTCCTCCTCTGACTCTTTGTGGAAAAATGTGTCCAGTTGTGCAAACAGAATAATGTTTGTGTAATTATTGTCTGATTCACACAACAAGCTGAGATGGTAAAGTAATGAGGAAAGGATGAACCACACCAGTATTGATTCGTAATGTTCCACGGAAGTGACTCCACATTTTTTGAAAGCTGACATGTTTCTCGTACATGGTCACATTTCCAATGTTAGTTGAAAAACGTTTTGTATCTAACTAACTGGAATGTGATTGACGACTGCCTTCCACATGTGAAAGGATGTGAAGTCACAGCTGGCAAAGCGACAGGAGTCATTTAAGGCCTCTAACAAAGGAAAACACAGTGAAACAATTAGCCTGGTATTCTGTGGGCTTTTGGCAGGGAGAGACATTAACGAGATCATTCATATAAGTATAAAAATGATCCCATACAAACGAATGTGTTGTAATAAATAATTAATGGGGGGTTTGAACATTTGTGTCGTGACCAGTAATGTGCAATCAAACACAATCTTGTGTGCCTGAGTAAATCAAATGAAAAGAGCTGGAGGGGAGTGCAGGTCCATCCTCTCCTTTACAACAGCATCCCACCCCCACCCCCACCCCCCCAACAGCTCATAATTTATTAGTCTCTATTGAGCAGCCTTTTGTTTTCATGCCTAAAACTCTGAAAGACTTCTCACATGCGACAAGAACTCTTACAAGTAAAAAGAAAAGTGCCAAGGACTGTTAAAAAAACAACAACAAAACAAAAAGCCTAAAATGGAAACAGAAAATGAGAACCATCACATTGCTCAACCGAGATATCCTGATTTTTTCTAAGAGACACAAAAAGCTGAACCACATGCTCATCATAAGAGTCCACGAAACGCAAGATTATCTGTTTAACAGTGGGACAATGGGAAATATTTCTGCAACATCAGGATTAATGAGTGCAGCATGGTGGCTCAGTGGTTAGCACTGTACCCTCAAAGGCTTCTGTCCTGTGTACAGTTTACATGTTGTTAGTATGTTATGGTGGGTTCTCACATGGTGTTCCTGTTTACTCCACCAGTCCTGAAACAGCTGTACAGCAAGGAGGACTGGAGACTCTATGATTGTCTGTGTTAGTCCTCTGACTGAAAACATTCACCCAAATTAATTCTGGGGAGGTCTACCTCTTAAACCTGTGACCCAGAAAAAGGCCGAGCCAGTAAATAATGAACAAATGAATCAATGCATGAATGGAAACGGGGCAAAAGAGCTCAAAATTCACTAATATAAAAATGTTAAAGGACATGCCTAAAGAGTAGTCATCTTTTTGTTTGTTTGTGTGTTTGTGTGTGTGTGTGTGTGTGTGTGTGTGTGTGTGTGTGTTGCAGTCCTACCTGCAGATTGACCTCAGCCTCATAAAAAGTGAGGCAGGAACAGTAGTGACGGTCTGAATCGATGTCTGTCAGCACAACAGTGAAGAAGGTGGGTGCTTTCCTCTCTCTGGACAACCTCCACCCTCCAGGCTGGCAGAACTGAAAAATATTCAACAAAATACCATCTCAGGAGAATATCATAGAAGGCAATTCACACAACATGGTTAGAATAGAAACAGTGTTACAATCTGTTTTTTTTCTTCTCTCTGTGTGTGTGTGTGTGTGTGTGTGTGTGAGTCCGCTTTCCTAATATTTCTGTGGCCTCTCTGTAAATTTTGACATTTTTGCGGGTCAGTAAATGCAGCATGGGTGAAACTCTTCAGGAGATCTTTTTTATCTCAGCAAAACTGTGTGGCATTTGAGTCATGGGATGGATACTTGATTTGTCAATCCGATCATAGCTAATCACATGAGGTAGATGGATAAGAGGAGCAGCTGCTATGCAGGTGAGTGATTGCAAACTTTTAGACCCAGTGCAATTAACATTCAAGTTTCATTTGTACTGCGCTTGGCAGTCTGCCCATCTGTTTGTGACCAGAGTGCATATATAGATATATATATATATATATATAAAAAAAAAAAAAAAAAAAAAAAAAAAAAAAAAAAAAAAAAACATGTATATATATATATTTGTGTATCAATATAGTAGTCAACGGTCCAGCTCCAGAAATATAACATCAATATGTGGCCGCAGATGTTCTGATCGTTTTGATCAACGCCACAAATAAACAAATGTGTGGGAAACCCTGAGATGTACAAATTGATACTGTGATTTCAACTTCATCATTTCAGACACAAAATTGTTCTTGGGATTGTCAAAATCACAATCAAAGTTAAATTGAAACTGTTAAAAACTCAGTGGTTATAATGTCCCTTTAGACTTTCTGCTGGTAAACCACTCAACCCTTAAATGGATGGGGCATCATTGTATTACTGTAAAAAGTCTAATCCCAGTGCCCCCACAGAGAGCACAGACAGGATGTCCTGTTTCAGTGCAGCAATTACATCTGCTCATCAGAGCAGGAAGTGGCATGTTCAGTATTTATGTTCCTTGAAAGTCATCAGTGAAGGTGCCAGGCCAAACTGCCTGAGCTCATTAACTGCCGGATCATAAAAGGAATCATTCTAAATAGGATGGAAGACTTATGGTGCATTCCTTTCGAAACTGGAATTCAAAGCTTCTGAGTTCCTAGTAGGAGATTTTCAACAGAACCCCTCCTTAAGTCAGACTCTGGCTTATTTGTCATTTCATTAGTCGCACACACTGCTAACAATAACTAACAATGGCAAGAACTGCGTATGGCTGAAGCCAACATTGCTTATACGACTTGTTGTACCGGAACACAGTCAGCTCGGGTGAGACGTCATTTTCAGCTCTGACTTCCGAGGTAAAAGGAACACAGCATAAAGTGAAATACAAGCTGATTATAGTACAGAAAATTCAATTGTGGCTAAAACTCTAACAGAAAACATTTATTTATCCTGCTGTCAGCGTTGGATTACATTCATCACTAATTAACTTCTGATTGTCTGGATTCTGTCTCAAACTTATTGGAAGAGTTCTGGATACAAGTGAGAAAAGCAGACTTTCACTCTGTGGTATTATCATTCTTAACAAGTTAGTCAAGGTCTTCCAAAATCTTCCTGGAATAGCCTATTCTTCATATTTCCTAGCATTCTGTTTATTGAGAAGCACACAAATCAACAATTTTCGATGCATGACAAACCAGAGA
Source organism: Plectropomus leopardus (assembly GCF_008729295.1). Classification (NCBI taxonomy): domain Eukaryota; kingdom Metazoa; phylum Chordata; class Actinopteri; order Perciformes; family Serranidae; genus Plectropomus; species Plectropomus leopardus. Next base: position 18,567,394 of record NC_056463.1, read on the forward strand.
CATTTTTAGGAAACTGTGGGCACAAACTCAGAAAGACTGTTACTATAATAAAAAGCATGTTAAAAATGTTTTAAGTCTAAAAGAACCAATGTGAGTCATAACTAATCATGACACAAAACATCTGCAATGTGTGGGAAAAACAAGCTTCTTCCTGATGTAGTGTTCCATTAGACACATACAGTTTATATGTGAACTGATTTTATGGACAGTTTCACAGATATGTTCTCGTTTCTTGACAAAAGTGTTGTTCTCACATAAACACTTGATTGCAAATAATTGAACAACCACTGTAGGGTGGGTTCATAAATTGTAACAAACAGAACAAGAAAAAAAAGGTGCTGACAGTGGGTGTGGCAAAACAGATAATGTGAGAGACACAAAGGAGAGAAGAGGGACAAAATATGGGAGGCACGTGGGCACGTGGTCAAAGATTAGTATTTGTGTCTTGTCCTGCTCTGTTTTTGCTGGAGGTCCAACTGGCTCTAAAAACAGTGTTTAGACTGCTCCTCAGGTTATGCAGTGGATGACTGGACACACGGAGGAAGAGAGGGGACTGGGTAACAGAGGGGACGGGTGAGGGCAAAAACAGATGAACTGATGAACAGATGAATTTGTGTACAGCATAGGACAAATACACTGGTGAGGTAGCATCTCTGGCAGAAAAAGAAGAGGAGTAGAGAGAAGTAGAAGAAGAGTCGCAGAGTGGGATGAATGGAGATTAGGAGAGGAAGAGAGGAGAAGAAGGGGGGGGGGTTTGGCTTGTTCAGGATGCCACCATCTTCCAGTACATACAATAGCCTGCAGGAAATCTGTTAAACCTGCTTTGTGGTGAGGTGTGTGTGTGTGTGTGTGGACGGGACAGGACTCAAGGACAAGTGCAGATAACTGTGATCCTGTCCAAAACTATTCCAACTATGCCATTCATTGTTGTCAAAAAACACACCTTTGGGACTGCATAGCTGTGAAGATCACAGGAGATATAACATCCTGTGTGTGTGTGTGTGTGTATGTATGTAAGGGGGGAATAACTATAGGGAGAGCGACATCCAGAGAGCTTGTGGAGGCACGATTAACTGACTTCCCTGATATGAAATCGGTGTTTCCTTTAAGCCGTTATCTCTCCTGTAGGTCTGCAGAGGAACACTTGAGGGCTGGCACACGTTCAAAAACACTTTAGGGAGTTCAGTGTTTCGTAAACTTCATTTTATTCGAGGACCCTGCATCCAGACAGACTGCTGACATCATTGTACATACAGCTTATGGCTGTTCAACTAAGAGATGAATGATTGTCTGTTGCTGGATCCAATACAGACTTTACAAATATGGAACAACTAACTTCCCTCACATTTAAAGGGGGGGGGGGGAGACTTTTTGTTCTGTACATACGACACCTATTGCACGTCTGTCCATCTTGGAGGAGGGATCCCTTTGCTCTTGCTGAGGTTTCTTACATTTTTTTTCCCTTTTTCTTTCTTTATTGCTTTATCCACTCTGAGGGTCCACGGGTAGAGGGATGTCATATGTAGTAAAGCCCTCTGAGGCACATTGTGATTTGCGATATTGGGTTTTATAAATAAAATGTAATTGAACTGAACTTTTAAATAACCAAATTGTATTTTAAATTTTACCTAAATGTTAAAAAGTTGACAAATAACATTTATTGAAACAATGTTCTTTAAGAAACGTGTAAGAAACGTTATTACAATGGCATTTTTAGTGGATGAACACAATAGCATAAAATAATAGTTATTATAATACTAAATTTAATCAGCTAGTATTTCTGGTGCCAACCAGCATTGGTAATGACATTTAATCAACCAGTCAACTAATTGCAGACATCCCGATTTACAAACGATGCAGTTCAATAAAATGAATGATAACACATTTTTTCATGAAACATAATCTGCTTATGACTCTCATAATTAGTTCTAGTGTGTGAGAGTGCATTTTACACAAAAATGTTCACATATGGTGTTTGTTGTTGCGCTTGTGAATAAACTGTTTGAAACTGTCTGAGTGTCTTCTTGATGATTCAAGAATCCGCTCTGCTTTTCTGCAACTTTTGTAAAAGCAGAGAAACCTCTGGAGCTTCCTGCATATGTTGTTCATCATTTTAAATTTAACTGTGCACAACTCTGCGTAAACAGAGAAAATATGCTTATACTTTTTGTTTAAACATCCAACTTGAAAAATTATGTCAATTACAATTCAAACACAGAAAGCAGTGTGGATATAAACATGTACCTCATGCTAGAAGGAGCAGATAAATATGTGATGTTTAAGATTTAGAAGAATAATACAGAGGGGAGGCAAAAGCAATAGCTTGTTTGCAATCACATGACTATGATCATGCTTGGACTGTCAAAAGTTATAAATCCATACACTGTGTGAACTGGAAACAGAGGAACAAGGCTACATGAAGGAATTAGGTGAACCTGCAGGCAGCAGGTATTGCCAGAAAATCTAAATAATTTTTCCCTCCACTTGAATGATTTGCTTGGTGTGGACACCTCCAAACCTCCTAATATCATCACGCTACAAAGGGAGCCAATGAAAGTGTACAAGAATCAAGTAGACTGTAATTATTTTGTGTGATGATGGGTCACGACTAAAATGACTGCCGTCTCGTTTTTGGCCAGATGAGTAAATGTGCCTAAGTATAACTGTCTTTTGTATTTTAATTCTGTAACGTTACATTGATGCACCGCTATCAATCCAATATTGTTAGCTAATGATAGATAACTTTAACTATTATTTTCTACATTCTAGGTCAAGTTCCCACAGGTCTTGTTGGGGGGTGTGGCTAGAAACATGGACAAATTGTCAGAACACATTGTAATGGCATCCAACTTGAGACACGTTTATACAACGCTTTTATGTTAACGTCTGACATGAGCTGACCTTGCTGACTGAAGACTGAAGATGGAGATTTTTGATCCACATCTGCAGCTGCTGTTTTTTTTTTGTTGTTTTTTTTTTTAACTTCTCCCTCTTAAGTCGTACTGCTTTCCGGAAATAAAGTGGCCTTTTTTTTTTTTTTTTTTTACCAAATCGCTCCATAGGAACTTTTCATAGGACCTACTTTTCTTCCTGTAAGCATATTTATGTCCTACTGTGATAAATTGTGCAATAAGAAACGGTAAATGGCGCTTGACACATTTCCAGGAAGCAGCAGAGCTGAACAAACAAGCGAAACCACTGTATGACACAAGCTGTATTATACATTTAACTATAGCATGATAGAAATCCACTTGAGTGCAACATATGCAAAGGTCATCAGATAGGAAACGGTCTTCACACACACACACACACACACACACACACACACACACACACACACACACACACACACTCTCACTCACTCACTCACTCACTCACTCACTCACCCACACACAGCAGAGAGAAAGGACATCTCCTCTTCCCAAATTAGACTGAGTCAAGTGACAAAGGAACACTTGCTGTATTAATGTCAGAGCTGAGTAAGCTGCTGCCCTTCAGCTAAACCCTCTGCATCACATCATGTGCTGTGGCCTGGTATGATTGACTCCCACCCAACTGCACTATTCACCTTGTCCAGTGACACTGGATCTGCAGTCTGACCTGCTAAGCATCGTCACAGCCCAGAGCTCCAAGAGCAGCATCAATAAAAAGGAAAAAAATCAACACATGGAGGCTTTACTGTATGTGGACATGGCTGCATTCTTACAATGTGACGAGACATTACTGCCTGCTCTGGCACGGACCAGATATAACTAGGACAGCAGCCATTACGAAAGATGACTCAGGACAAAGAGACAGACAGTGTGGTATCTTGCTTTATCTTTCCCTCGTATGATACAACAAAAACATGATGGGAGACAGATTTGCTGTGTTTTCATTATGACCCACAGAGTTGTGTTCTTAGGGAAATACAAACAGACTTTGAAGGGTCATAAAACCTTTTAAGAGTTCCCGTTACCACAAATGAGCTTAATCCCGCAAATCCTTTTCGAGAAGGGCCTAATTTCATAATTTGGTTGATCTACAAATCCCAATTAAATCAGGCTCCAAAGTTGTCCCATGTTTTCTCTCCACAGAAATAAAATGTGCTTAGACTGAGCCGTTTCCTCTGATCTGACCATCACTAGGAATGAATGACCTAAACTGAAGGACATAAAATAAGAAAACCTTTTCCATACACCCCTGACTATTATGTACATCATGTTGCTGCATGGAACAAAGAGGAATTTTGGAAAACGATTGTGTCCTGGGGAAATGTAGGACAAAGTTCATGCAATTAAAAAAGATATTGAATACATAAACAATTACAAACCTGACAATGCATTGAATTGCAATCTCAACTCTTATAGCAGGTATTACTGAAAGGAAAATATGTGAAATTCTAAATCCTCCCTAAATTATCCAAATTTCTGGTTCTACTGAACTTTAGGCTGAATCTAAAGTTACTACCAAGACAATGTAGTAAGGAAAACTGAGCAACAAATGTGCACTACACTGTGCACTTTAATCATCCTCTTCCTTGTTCTTTCCCCATTAATGTGGAAGAGTCGCATGCCAGGAAGACAACACAATGACGGAAAGTGAGGTGTGAGGTGTCAGGGAACAGGGAGACTGGCCGGGGGTGAGAAGGTCAATGGCGTGCTGCCTGCACAGAACTACTCCTTTATCAGGTTTACAGGATGAGAGGCGGACAAACAACCAAAGACGGCTGCTCAAGACGAGTCGTTTGGCGCACAAACACCCATTCCCCCGCCTCAACCATCATTGCTCAAGGTCAACGTGACGAATCCAAAACTGTCAACAAAATGACTAATAGCACTGTTATTCAACTAATATTTAGTGGTTGCTGTGAGTTTATTTACTGCGCCAAAACGTGCGCTGAGGTGGCATCTCCCCTTCAATTCCATTCCATGACCCTGCTTCCCCACTGTCACTAACACTTCTGGTTTCCCTTTGCTGATCTGTTATGCAATAACCGGCGCATATGGTTCATTTTAGAGATAGATATTTTTAGATGGCTATGATTAAACACAGTAATTCAAAAAAAATGTCTCGTCAAGCAGGACAGGAAGAGTCATCGAGCAAATATTGCCAACTTGACTGTACACAAAATTTCAAGCTTCATAGATGCCATATGTGCAGGAAATGTAACACCTGAAAAAGGACCTACTACAAGATGTATTTTTAGTTCAAACGTGGAATATTTTTAAAGTCACGCATAGTCCAATGACAAGCAGCTGAACCCCAAACATCCCTCAGGAACATTTGTTCACTTCAGGGCAAATACTTGGGTATATTTCAAAACACAGCATAAATTAAAAACATGCAGCCAATTCACCACATGAAACTTGAAAACACAAATGCATAAAGAGGCAAATAAAAAGGACCCTTTAGAGGTTCAGACATTCCTGTGCTTAAATCAATCCCCTGTTGGATAAATTCTCTCGAAACCTATTCCTTGAGCTAAATCTGGAGCGTCTCTGTGATGTTCACGGCTGGTCCCAAACATTATGGACTTTATTATGTCTCAGTTCTGTCAAAACTAGGTTAATAAACACCACATCATCCAAGCATAAATAAGTTGAATAATAGTTCAGGGAAGAATCAGTTGTGAAATTGAGAGCACAAAATTTCCCTTTCAGGATCCAAGGATAAATCCATGGATTTTCCCGGCACACTATGATAACAGGTTCTCATGGTAAACTAATATTAAAACCACTTGAATGATATAAAAACAAGCATAATTCCATAATTTCTCTCATTGTTGTGACAGAATCCCTCAAAACCGAGGCAAGTAGAGCAGTCAGATCAAAGCTTACAGCGTTATCGCAAAAACAATCAATGATGTCTGCTCAAGAAGGACTTGGTGTGCCATGTATGCCTTTTTATATAACTGTGTTAGTCATAGCCTGAGAACTCGTCAGCATACTGTACTTTTTATCAAATGGGACATATTACATATTATTCTGTCCCTATCTTCTGTCATATATATATATATGACATGTATATATATATATATATATATAATCGAGATCAATGTATCTTTACATCCATAATAGAGGGTGAATACAGGTGCTCCAGCACAGACAGTGTGAGGAAAATTAAATGTTTTTTTGAATATCATAGCATGTAAACTTGTTTTGGTACAAACCTGAAAATGAGTATGATAGGTCCTCTTTACAGTTATGTCAAAGTCAGGTTATAACTCCAGAGTTTACAATTCAAGTTTGGTGTCTTACATCAAACAGAAATCTGGCAAGAATGGGCAGCTGGCTTTGCACAGTAAGCCATTATGAACTGAGCTAAAGTATTGGTAAATAAGTGACAATGACTTCTTAGTGCAACATGCTGCACATGGATCAGCAGACTTTATAAGATCCAGTTTGAGGTACATGAAAAAAAAAAAAAAAAAAACGGTCAGTGAGCTGTAAAAGAATTACAGACTGTGTCCCATTTCTCCTGCAAACCACAACAGCTATCAACAGACTATAACAACCATTTTTGATTCTGGCATTTGTGACAGCCATGAAGAAAAACACTAACATAACTGTCCTATATAGGTTATACCTGGCCTCAACCTCAAACATTCAAAGGATGTAGAAGTGCAGGATGGAGACTTTGAACAGAACCTTTGGCTCTTCCGAATATTTACAACAACAGTTTACAACAGTTTGCTTGACATATCCGTAAATATTTGTGAAACTAACGATTAGGCTTTATCAGATTTCAAAGTGGTGATGTCAAGAAGAGTAGTGAGCCAGGTTTTACAAGAAAACACACCTAAATAACCCTCATGCACTATTACATAAGTGACTCCCACTAGTATACAGTCAGACATTTTTATAAGAAATACAAAAAGCAGATGGAGTCGGCAGCGAATCAAATGGTACATTGACTATTTTTTCAACACTGCAACTTTAAAATCAGACTGTGATATTATCTTATCATGCATTATATTTGTCCTGAGCCTCCCCTAACAGCAAAGTTTTTGACAAGGCGATGAACTTTGTCTAATTTAAGTATGCCCTTTCGCCTTACAAAGTACCATGATGCCCGCAGGCTGAAGGGTCACATCTGGCCTCCAAACCTCGACTGCCTGCAGCTGTGCACTATGCTTTCTAGTACTACACATGCTTCTGCATGTCTATCACCAGGCTGTGGATCTGTGCTATGCAGTATAGAGAATAATGAGAGGCACAAAATGCTGCGTCAGACTTAATGCAGTGACGCCAGTTAGACAAGAGTGCCAAAGTTTGAAATTTTCAAATCCTGTGGAGTGGCTTTGAAGTCTAGGTAAAATGACATTTCTTGAGTATGTAGCTTCAGTATCGTGTCATATTTCCGGGTAAAATGGGATAGGCAGGTGGGATATAACATTGGGACAAATTTGACTCAATCATTGAAAAGTCTGCTTGCATAACAGTGAGGCCCCACCTGACGTTAGGCCGATGGGACAGTAGTATGTGTCAGAGGGAGAGAGACGAAGTCCATCATATGCTTAATATTATATCAGTTGCTGAAGCAGGTCACTGTCCCATTATTAGTTCAAAGTATTTGCTTTGCGAGAAAAAAAATGAATATAAGAATATGAAGCTAAAGATTTTTTGGCATAAAATATGAAACAGCTACACAAGCTGTCCGGGGATGTACTCTAAAAGGTTAAAAAGGGTATTTCCTATTTCATCTCATGTTCAAGTTCAGCTAAAAATGGAGAGACATTAAAAAGAACGGACACAACTTCCTACTCCAAAAATTCAGTAAATGCAAAGTTAAAAGTTTCATACCTTAGACATGTTACGTATACATTCTTGGGACTGTTATTTTTTTAAGCTGTATTTTTGTTATATGTCCACTATAATTTTCTATTATCAGTTCTGATCTGTACCAGATTGCTATTTTTTTTGCGATAATCAGCTGACGGTAGATAAGTATGGTTGTTTGTTTTGTTTTTTTTTAGTCTTTTATTTCATGTGTAAAAAGTAAACATAAAACATCAAAACACATATCTAAGCACATGGAGTGATGAATGAAAGTGCAAGGTAAACAGCTTTGTCCTGAGGTTGTAGATCAGTACAATGGCTGTCCTGCGTCAGACGGCTGAGCCCCGGCCTTTAGAGTACAGTACAGTCAGATAATGGACGATAATGACCTGGCTGTGGAACAGGTGCTTCCTCCACTGCGTTGTGGGGGAGGCCAACCAGTTACAGTATTCAACACAGTACTCAGTCTCACTTCTGCTGTTAGTAAGCTCGGGTCAAACCACAACAAGTTTTGTTCCTCTCTTGAATACACAGTAATGTAGTGTGAGCAGTAAATGTCAATCGTGCAGTATGTGTCCGTTTGTTGAGTGGGTGGTTACGCTATTTCTCAAAAATAAACACTTATGCATGGTGTCATAATGCGTTGCTTCTGCAGCTGGTTGGTTAACTGTGTTTTAGCAATGTTTTAGCTACAAAAGGAAAGCATCATCAGGTTTAGGACAAACACACAAACAATCCGAGTGAAAGACTTGGAAAATATTGCCATTTTTTTGGTTTTATACTGTATGAACTGATGGTATGACTCTAAAGCCCTGTTCAGACCAAAGATTCATAAGACAAAACTGATTTAAAACACTTTAGAGTTGCATGTCTTTAGACTGTGGGAGGAAGCCGGAAACCCCAGAGAGAACCCACGCAGACACAGGGAGAACATGAAAACTCTGCACAGAGGGGCCCCCGGCGATGGACCGAACCCCGGTCCAACTGGGTTTTGAACCCGGGACCCTCTTGCTGTAAGGAAACAGTGCTAACCACGATGCCACCATGCCGCCCTCCTGCAGCACAGAGTGGGTGAATTTTAATATTTTCCATAATGAGGACACTAACCATTTCAGATGCACAACGAAATTTAATAGACTAATAAAGAACACTGGTCACATATTGTTGTACCGATGACTGTCAGAGTTTTTTCACTTTAAAACTGAAAAAATTTAAAAATGTCACAATGCTATGAAGCAGTCAGAGGCACCATGGGCTCTCTCTCACTTAACACTGAAGCTTCATGGTGCACAGTCTCTCTCTCACCTGACTCACAGTCTCTCCCCATCTGTCAGCAAAGCCATGAAGCACACTGTCTCTCTTGAGAGCTCTGGGATGCAAGGTGTGGGCATTTCATTGGCTGTTGATAAATGCCAATGTTCCGGAGCCAAAAAGATGGCATTCAGGACAGCCATTAGGACAGCCACAGTTATTAAACTGTCATTTGCTAAGGGCCTGTGTCCACCTAGCATTTTTTTCTCCTTGGGCCGGCATCTTTTTCACTTGTTCCCTATGAGGAGTAGGCCACTGTGTCTGCATGCAGCCGTCTGGAGAAAAAGTGCCGTGCCCAGCATCTTTTTTCAGAGTGCTCCGCCATTTTTGTGTGGCTACACCCGAGGCTTCTGGTTGAAAATCCCTGAACTTTTCAGAAAGGTGCAGGTGATATCACTCCCAGTTTTTAATTAGGCTACTAACACAACAAAGAGAGAAAATCCTGTCTTTGGGAGCAGATCGGCCAGCAGACACCGGATGATGCTGGTGAGTGTGACTGTAAGCTTGTGGTTTAATGAGTAATCAACCCCATGTTAACGTAGCGTTATGTTAGCTTACTAACTAATGTTAATGTCAATATAGCGTCATAGAAACAAAACCCACACACAATGCATCATTAAAAAATAAGGCACTAGGAGTACATTTTTATGAAACACTGGGATGAAGAGCTCCCCAGCACCCAGCCACCATTTTACTGCTAAAGAAAAACGCTATGTGGACACAGGCCCTAAAACTGCTCAAAAGAATATTTCTCACTTAGAATTTCAAACATCCCGCTCATGTCAATAAGCAGACATCTTCTCAGGTGATACTCAGTAGCATGCAGCAGTTTGGACTATATTTAATGTCTACAATAGCAGCACAAATGGAAACCACTGAAACTGAAAAGTTGTTGGCAGCTCCTGCTGAAGAAGCGCAACACTGGGGACAACCTGAAACTTGGCATTTACGTCATCTGCCTACATCAGACAGTATTGGGAGTTTTAAAGCAAACAGACTGATAATATAAGGAGTTTAAAAATCCCTACACATTCGCTGCTGTTAAGAAGCCAACTTACCTGTTACAAGCCAGTGGCTCTGCAGCAGCAATAAGCACATTTTTCGTTGCACCAGTGGCATTAACCAGAAGCCAGTCACTATAGAGCTCTTTAGATGGAAGGGAGGAAATGTACAGGATAGCAGGGGTATCCTAAAATTTTGCTCTTGGACCTGTTCACCTAACTACTGGCACCAGCTCAACACTACATGTTTTGCACAGCTCCTGGCTGACCAGAGTTGGTCACTTGTCATCATCCCTTTGGTGTTTTTGTTTGTTTGGACTGCCAGACTTGGGTCTACCAGGAAATAACAACTTTCTTGTAACTATATATGACAAAATAACAAGGGAGGAGAAGGTTAATTCCCCAAACAACTACATATCTAAACAATAAACTATTAAGACAGAAAGCTTCTACTGTATTTCATTTAAAAGTTTGACTATGTTGCTAGCCAGCATTCCGTGGCTTCATTTCATCCTGTGTATTCCCATTTCCTGATGAGCTCACAGTGCTTTTCAGCATGGAAAGTCCTGTCTGCTTGACAGCTCCAGCTTTGTTTCCTGATGTGTTTAGCCTCACTGGCACACGAAGCATTGATTACTCATGTGTGGATCTTCCTGACAAACACATGATCCCATTCTCCCCCTCTAGCTGGAACAGCATCCTGCTATCTGGAATGCACTGTTTAGTTTTTCTCTCATAGTTTTACAAACATCATAAGAAAGACGTGCAGCACGACATGTCAAGTTATGGTCACTTGAGTCAGTCCATCAAGTGACACATTTGGGCTGCATTCTTTCATCTGACTGTGGTTTGGCACAGAGCCTAAAACTGACTAACAGAAGCTGCTGATTATGAACAAAAGCTTTGTCATGATTTGCTTATCCAACCTGCAGTAAGGGTGAATTGAACAGACCTTAATCCAGAGTCACAGGTCATAGTGAAGCACCGAAGTATTCTTATTCTGAGTCGATACATATTAAAAAGTTTCTATTTAAATTTCCAGCTGTCATATCATCTTCCCACATAACAGCAGCAGTTTACACACAGTTTCTGAATAACTCGAGCATCCTTCCCGGAAGTGTGAAGCCACATTCCACATTACAGCAGGAATTTGGGGGAAAATGAGGAGTTCAAGAAGTCAAAGCGCTAGACAAGAGAAATGGCACAAATGTTTACAGTCTGGGCAAGTCAGGTCAAATTCCTTGATCAGAGGAAGTTGGGCCCCAAGAGTACATTGTTTTGTAAAATTTCATGTCTACACATTTTTAACTGATGACAACAAGCAGGAATGTAAGGTGGCATTACATATACAGTGTCTGTGTTGTTGTGAGTGTAGCGAGCTTTTGCAATAACAGTATGTTTAATTGTATGTCTTTACAAAATGTACTGTTGGGAAACAATGCCTGCTACTAACTGACCAATCTTTGCAATAACAGAACACAAAGTGCAGTAACATTAACCTTAAAAGTGTATGTGCTTCATTTCTAATGGACTGTTATTGTATTGGAGGGTTGAGTGACTCATCATTGCTGTTCAATGGCAAAAAGCAATTAACAAATAAGTGGATAAACTGTCATAATAAACACAGCCTTCACACAGACATCATACCAATGCTGCTGCATTCATCTACTGACTTCTTTAATGTACATCATGGACTAATAGAGTACTGCAGGGATGACATTTTTTTGGAGGCAAGCCCAGTAGTTAGTGTCACACTGGTTCCCTCAAGAAAAAGCTAAGTTGATTCTTTTATCCATTATATTTTGAATTACTGTAGAAAATAAGCTTTGCGCAAAGAAAATAAGAGTTCAGGATACTTTTTGTTCAGCAACATAATTTTCACAAATGAATGCCATGCTTTATGATATTTAAAGCCTATCTGCAGAGTAATAAGCTAATGTTAGATTATAAACAAAGTACACCACAGTCGCATGACTTAAATATCATCACCACCACAAGGCTGTGAAGGCGGTGTTTGGCACTTAATGTCCCTGACGTGTTTATATAAATAACCTGTTTACATTTTATCAAGGCTTAAAATTATGCATTACTGAGGGCATGCTGCTTTAAGTGACTGGCTCTTTGCAAGACGTCACCACGGTCTGTAAATCAGGTCCAGCCCTTACTCCTCCACAGCTCCACCCTCTCGTCCAAGTTTGGTCATGAACGGGAGTCCACAAACAAATTGCTGATGTTAGGGTAGCTACATACATTATTTTATTCAGTCTACTGTTGTCACTCTCTTTTGGGAAAATTGTTTTGAAGACTGGATTTGGGTTTACCACTGACCACCATCCTGGCAATTTTGTGGGCCAGTCAATTCAAATTTGGGCAAAGACAGGAGAAGTCTCAGCGGAGCTGGAGGGACAAAAACCACCACTTTTTAGTATGATAGACTGACCGTCTTGTCTATCAAAAAAACACAGTGAAAAACATCCACCCAACAGATTACCAAGACACACACTGCAAATGTAATTAGCTATTGAGAATGTAATATTGTGTGGAAAACACACTGATATTTCAATTTAAGAGAAATGCTCATCTCTTGATCAAAAGGGGAGACTGAAGAATGTACAATAGTAACTGCATCTTAAGGCACATCTGTATTGGCTTCAGTTTTGGTCACTGTGATGACAACTTGTATAAATGTCTTTCTCTCCGTTACAATTATGGCTACCAGTATATATATCTGAGCAAGCAGTGGGTCAAAAAAGCAATGACCGGCACGGTATGCGGTTAGAGAAACAACTCTGTTTGCCTAGCTGACTGAGTGGAACAAAAACCCACACCGCATACTGTGTGTTGGACTGGAGCAGTACAGGATTACTATTGTTCAGTGCAGCGGCATCTCGCCCACTGCCACAACATGCGAGACTAGAGATAGAGCAGTCTGAATATTGGCCCCCACTGTTTTCACTGCCAGACACCTGATGGTAAACGCTACAAGCCTTTAAAGGTGAGGTCAGGTCGCCTTCAAACTCTGAAAACAAAGAAATACGTCAATGAGAGACCAGGTGCGACAAATGGAAAGTTGTGTTGACAAAGGTCAATTCAAACTGCTGACCATGGTGTTACTACAAAATTTTGTGATGTGCAGAATCAAATTTATTTATTCATTATGTATTTGGTAGCTAATTGAGGCTGACTGTACTGCAGCACTTTAAATCCAATTTTTCCAAAATGTAAAGACTGTTCTGAGGCAATGTTATCAAAGGAGACATTTTGTTTACCTGCTGCAGACCGTGTCTATAGAGATCAGGAATGAGTCTGTTGACAGAATGTTGTGTGCAGGCTACATGTAATGGACTCACCCTCATGTTCAACACTGAACTCTGTGGTGCTTTGGAATTTATTTGACCTCTCAGGTATCAGCGTCAAGACATCTCTTCACCCAACACACACACATGTATATATACATACAGCCTGAAGGCCAAGTCAAGCATAAACATAAACAGCTGTCCATTTCAATGTTGTCATTTCCAGTGTGTTATTGTCTATTATTTATGCACTTTTGCGGGCCTAAAAATAATTTCATACAACCAATCTAATAGGCAAAAACGTTTCCAGTCAACTCTCCGAAAGCTCTGGCAAAATGTGCGTGAAATTTCTGTTCTTACTATGTGTCTATTGTGCAAGTGGTGGCGGCGCTTTCTGTGGCTGGCATTGGGTGGTGGTATGTGGCTACAAGTCACTCATCAGGCTGAAATTCAACTCACCGGTCTAAACTCTCCTCCTGCAGACTTTTGATAGCTGGCCAGGTTGAGGTTTTCGAAAGTGAACATCAGTAAACAAAGATTGGCACCAGCCAAATTAGCATCCTGCTAGCCATTGCACGGGCATTCGATAATAAACTGGTTGACCCCCATGCCGCATCAGTTTCAAAACACGATACCAGGAACTATAAAATCCTTTGTTTCACTGAAACTTGTCAAGATCCTAGCATACAGGACAGCACTGAACCTGGTGACTATTTTCTGACCTGACAGGGCAGATGACTGTGGTGAGAGGAGTGGAGGAGGCATGTGCTTTATGGTGAATAAGGCTAGTGTGACAGTTGGAAAATGAGGCGCACGATTGTGCTCACCTTACGCCACAAGGGGAATAACAACTGGAACCAAGATGGTACACATGCTTTTTCAAAATGTAACTTAACTGTAGCTTAACTACTCTTTGAATTTTAACAATCAGTTTAACAATCAATCATTATAACAATCAGTAATGATAGTATTACTAAATTCAGTTACATAAGTACTTCACACTTAATAAAACATTAGAAAATGTTAAGAATGATCAAGTTATTAATGCCAACATTAATATTGCAACATGTCAACATCTGGGTGTTTAATGGGTGTTTTACAAAGTTTCTGAAGGGATAAAGCCAGTTTAAAAAGGATCTGCTTTGAAGCACTGACTCAATTTGTTTTATGTACCTTGGTTATTACATGCAACAAACAGCATTAAACCAAAACCTTCCTGTCATAAATGGAAGGCATATTGCTCCCACTTTGTTAAAATACAAAGCATGAAGGTTTCATTAAGGTGAAGTTAGAGGTAAAAGTTACAGCTTGCTGGCAAGCACTTCGTCCTGAAAAAGCAGGCTTGGACATGTTTTGGTGTTTGTTGCTCCAAACACTCACCAATACTTGGACTGGATTTAAAAAGTTTAATGTCCATCTGGTTGTCTTACAATGTGGACTTTATATCTGCAATTAACACAGGCCATTAAACATGAAGGAAAATAGTGTCTCAAAGAAACAAGAGACAAAGACAGAGAAAGAAGTAAAGGATGAACTCACAAATCTATATTTGACATCATTACCTAGTGAACATTCAATTAACCAAGCTTTAAAGAAATGGTGCTTGTAATTAAACGAGCAAGCTCAGCAATCACAGTGGCAATTGTTTGGCATATATCACTTCTTTGCTACAAACCTTGCTGCAGTAAATCTAGATAACAAAATACAGGCTGTCACTGTCCAACTTTAAAAAGCTGAGTGTCTCTCTAGATTAAACTGAGTGAGATGAGCACACTGGGTCACTTGACCCAGAGATAACTGAAGACATTGGTAGGCACGTTGCAGTTTGGATGCAATGCTAGATGCACAACCTACTGAATTAAACGTGCTGTCTAAGGCAAAGCAGGCACACACAACTTTCCTTGAAATTTGAAAATAATTAAAACTCTGCAAGGGAGCAAATAGGGTTAAGAAATGTCTACTGAATTGGCATTACTGCCAACTTAATGCATTTTAGTAGTATTACTGTCAAAACTGAGACAAAGATGGAGCATTGCATGCGTGTGTTTAGGTGGGTTTCTATTAACCCTCAGATTGTGCAAATTGAAACTGTGAATACAAAATATGCCTAATGGGAACACGCCAATTTCGAGAAAACTCCCGTTTATTGCAAAAAACTTTCTACGTTCACATAAAGTGGTGTTTCGCAAAACTGCAATGAAAACCCTTTTTTTCGCTTTTATAGCTCCGATGATGCATAACAATGGGTGACGGTAATGCGACTTTATGGATGCCAACCGCCACTAAACCCAAAGTAGAAGAAAAAGTAAAACAAAGTCAAAAAGTACAACAAAGTCATGACATTCTATCAAACATGACTCAATATGTGTGGACGAAGGAAAAGACCAAGATCTTCTTAAATCTTATATAAGAGAAAGAAATTACAGTGATATTAGATTGGCTTTATTGAGTGGGTGCAATAGAAATAAACCTGTCAATGTTTTGGACATCCATCACAATGGTTATTGGAATGTTATTGTGAAGGAAAGTTGCACGCAGAGAAAAGGTTAGAGAAAGTAGAAGGTGGACTACTGCATGCAATTTTTTTGTAAGTTACTAATACTTACTTCGAAGAGCACTTACCTCACTCTTTGACCCATATTTATATACCGAACACATTTAGGAATAAACAAAACAAACTGAAAAAAAAAACATCAATCAGGCCAGCAGATGTGAGTATATATTGATGAGTGAGGGTTGCAAATATTCTTGAGGGCAGTGAAAAAGTGAACTTAACTTTGCTCATCTGGCAGTCTACAATTCATCAAGAACATAAATCAGACATTTACTTTCTAAGCATGCAATAAATGCCATTAGCACCACTGCAAACCCCCACCCGCATGTTGATGTGGAGACTGGGGACCAAAACCAAGAGAAAAGCATGGTGATCACCACAGCAAGGGAGATCACCTTTATAGAATAAACTTATATTACAATAAAATAGAAACAGCACCAATTTGACTTTCATGTAATCATTAGATCGAGTAATCAAGTTCAAGTAACCGTACTGTCATTGTGTTATTTATTTAAGAAAACCACAGCTCAGCTACTTTTGTCTATAAAGTGATCCACTTCCTGCTCATCACTGTAGCTCTTCAGAGTTAAAATAGAAAAGACATAGTCAGATTCAAGGGCACTTTCTTTTACTGGTTGTGGAGTGAATCCTTTCCTGAATTGTGCTTACATAGCAAATGTTTTTTACTTAGTTTAGTTGGAAATAACGTACATTTTGAGGTAGCCGTTACTGTTTCAGAAATTTGTTGGAGTTTACACAATAAAAACCTCCAACGTGACTACTAACTTAAGTCCCTTTGTCCGTTTACAGTACATCACAAGGACTGCGTCATCACATTGGAGGCAGAGGTGATGGAAATGTACTAGGTGCACAACTTGCTGACCTCCATCTACAGACATGGCTCATCCATAACAGATGAGGATTTGAGCTGGTTTCTATCATCATCACTTGCCTGAAAAGATTAGAAACACATTTTTCTTTGGACAAGTTGTAAACGCTTTTTCTCTGTGCATTCCTCATCTGTGGTTATTTAGTTTGCTGGGGGCCTGTTGTGACCGCAAAATGCTTTTCGTGCTCTGCTTCATCCACTGTTTTCTACAGATGTGTTCCGTGGTGTTTGTAAACGAGTCATTTTCTTTTTCATGGAGTAGAGAAAATCTGCAAATAATAATGGTTTACATACCAGGCCAAAACAGAGCCAAAATGCAAATTGCTTAGTGGGTCTGTTAAACACTATGGTGTATCTTCATTAAAGCTTCAAAGCTGGAATTTCAGTCATTTGGCTCTAGACCAAAGTTTGTCGCACACCACATAGTGGAAAAGCAAATTTCTGGAACAACCCCATTTTTCCTGTCCTCACTCAGTCCTGAGGGAGCTTATTCATAGAAAACTGAAGACGTAAACATATGAATCTTATTCAGCATGTTATCCAATATTCTACACTATAATTGCACAGTACATATAGTCATGTCTCAGTTGAACAGTTTCAGAAATATGCAGAGTATTTGCCAAGAAAGACTTAATAAAAAGACCTAGCATTGAATGCATCCTCTTGTTTCAGCTCGGCTTTCCTGTCTTCAATGAGAAACATCATGCCGTGTGCTTTCTATGCACTCTGGGGATTGCAGTATGTCTCAATTTCAGTCGAGGCTGACACATAATGAAGAAGCATTGGGGGGATCACTTCAGCAAGATGGAATACAAAAAATTCACACACACCCACACAGACACAAAAAAGTGGTATGCAGGTCCTCAATGACATCTGGAAACACTAAGCTAACAGATTTAGCTAAACTTGTGGCTGTGTTTCTATATTTAAACTCTATGAAACCGTGACAGGATATTTGAGGGATGATGCTGAGAGTAGCGCCATCCTGGCTCATCTCTCAGAGTCACTGTAAGGTTAAAGACTAGTGCTAGGGTTTCCGCCTCATATCAACAACAATTCAACCTCCAAAGACACTTTGTCTGGACAAGACGTACTCTAATTTTTAATTTTTGAAAGCTTCATCAGTCAAAATTACCATTTGTTGGCTTTGAGGAGCACTACGCTTTGCAGTTTGACACATCACTGCTCGTCTCTTAGCAATAACTCACAACAAGAGACTCTCGATGGCCACCAACAGACTCAGTGAGTTACACAGGAAGACAACCCACCCACTCACAATATGTCTATTTCTGCAGGAATAACAGCCTCACATGTCCTCAATTGCCTTATAAATGCTATTACATAAACAAGGGTCATGGTGTTACAGTGACCGTGTCCATACATAGAGTTCAGTTATAGCTATAATAACTCTTGACCATCATTTATCAATCATCAAAAAGCATACAAAATCTTTATTCATTGATCATATATTTCCAACCCAAGTTTAAACCGAGAAGTCTGCAAATAGTGCATAAAAACAGAATATATTTGCCTTTGTACAAAAAGATCCTGTCAAAGTGAAAAAAATGACCTCATCTAAACAGGAGATGATGAGGAATGTTGTTTAGATTAGCTCTCTCCATTTATTTTGGCTTAGATATGTGACCCATATTATGCAACGTGTTGGCCTCTGCACCTGCTGCTGCTTTGCTCTGCATCACTTTGCCCCTAAATTAAATATACAGATATGTACACCACACATAAAATATACCTTCAACTGCAAAGTAGTTTAGTTTTTGCACAGCATTTACAATCATCTACAGCTATGATGAATTTTTGTAAATCTTCCCTACATCTGGACTTTAACTAATGCTTTATTCAAGACATCAGCAAAAAAATGGATTGTTACAAGAGTATGTGCTAAATAGTACGTTACAAAAGAATCAAGTTCTGCGTTGGGATCTAGAGTCATTTTGCTTGTCACCCTTCTTCTTGTCTGCCAAATTCTCTCTGCTTAGTCATTAAAAGCTTATCTGCAGCAGCTAATATAAATGAACAAAAACAGATATAACACAGGCGCAAATGTCCTGTGCAGTATGATACTGTTAACTACTAATGTTGCCCCAGAGATTGACAGCATTTCCCAGTCCTGATAAGCGAATATTTGTTCATCCATTCCATTGTCCATATAAGGACAACAAACCCCCTGTCACAGACTGGACAGAAAGAAGCAACTATCCCCTTAATGTTTCTGAGGAGGAAGATGGAGAGACAGACAGAAGTGGGAAGCAGATAGTAGACTGGGCATAAAGTAAAACAGGATTCTGTAGAAGGACGTTACCCAATTAGGGAGTGTGTGATTTAAAACCAACATTTGAGTAAACACTCATTATGAATTTATCTGAAACAGGAAATGCCAATATCTGCTGCACAAGCTCTAAAGGGAAAATGTTTTTTCAAAACATTCCTGGGGGCACAATCTGTCATTTTGTGACACTTACGACACAAATATTTCCGATTTTATGTGGAAAACATTCTTAACTATCACATCAGGAAGCTGGTAATGGGCAGGGGGCAAAATGACAAGGACACTCACTAACTAGAAAAACACTGTACAACCTGCACACATCACACATTAACTTGTTCCTTAGATGCCGCCTGCTCTCCTGTTATGAACTATGAAATTATGATGATGGTCTACACTGCAGACAGCAAAGGCCACAGTCACTGTCAGTTACACTTGGTGCTTCGGAAATGATTTCTACACATCATCAAATCGAGAGGTGAATTTTTACAATTGTCTTAATAACATTTGTGTGTAAAAGCAAAAAGTGGGAACTTTTTTCCACAAGGTGTGTTCACATGGACCCTAGTATTCTACTAATAATCACAATAACAGACCAATGAGAACAAAAACTCCTCATGTAACCACCTTAATAGGAAAAGACTGACTTGATTGTGAGGACTTATAATCGATCGTGAGACAATGATCGTGAGACAATAATAATCCTTTCAATAGGAAAAGCAGCACCAGTTGACCATGTAAATGCATAGTATGATTGTTTCTCTCTAATTTGAAGAAACATATAGTGGGAAATATTAGATGACATGGCTGGTGCATCTGCCACACAAAACATTCAGCAACAGCAGTTTGTACACGCCTCCCTCTGGTGAATTTGACAGAGAATTATTCATAATTTTTTTTTTAAAAAAGGTGCTCTGTTAGTGCTACGTTCTGATGTGTGTGCTCTGATACATATGCAATCATTGATAATTAAACAATAGCCTTATGTGATGTTATTGCTACATACTTATATAAAACATTAGGCAACATCTGTAAATTTTAACATCTACTGATAGTCTGGATGTGAGGTGTTCAGGAAACATCTGTAATTTGTAGCTACAGAAAATAACCTGGGTTACACTCATATTACTTGCTATTAAACTGCACTAACAGGCGGAGCCACCTGTTGCCCTTCTGCACAATGTAATGAATTGACTGAATTTGAAGATCATTTTATTTAGCATCCATGTAAACAGTTAAGTTAGAATCTCTCATCAGAATTATGTTGATAATAAAGTTTTTTGGGGTGGGGCAAATATGCCAATATTTGACAGATGACAGAGTAGACTAAAGACAGGGGGAGAGAAAAGGTTATGACATGCAACAATGGCTGGCATAGCAATGTGGCATGTCCTCTAAATAGATAGCAGGATGCTCTGATCATCAACTTTTCTAAACAGGAAATAATGTTAAAATGATATTTGTGTTTCTCTATTGATAAAAAGGCTCTGGCAGTCAAGAATAAACAGAGTTTTTTGTTCAGTGTGAATCATAAACACCCAAAATATCACCTGAGCAGCCGCAGTGATTGTTCTTTAACCTATGTGCTGCTTTAAGTCCCTGTGTTTCACTTTGGAAGTGCATTTTAAATACCCAGGTAACATAGCTTTGTTCAGTAAAGTTATTTTGAGTTATATGAGGTTGTTATCACTCACCATCTCCACTCCTTGAGGAAACGCTGTTCCCTCCCAGTCTGTCTTGGGATAACGCTGAATGATCTTTCCACATCCCTCCCCTGAACCTGCAGATAAAAAGACATGAAGATCTGTTACTCAGCGCAGGGGACAGCAACATGTCATGTAGAACAGCTTTTTTAATTAGAGAAATATCCCCAACCCACTTAGGCTAGTCAATTAACGTACATCATCAAACTGATGCACTTTTGCATAAATAATGTACAGGTCAGCCCATTTTTTTTCCCCTCATAGGCTTGCACCTCAGAGTCAATGTTTCTGACTTACATTTAATTTTTCTTTCATATTCATCCTGATTAACAGTAACGTAATGAACAAAGACATGAGGAAACAAAGAATTGTCTGAACAGATTTCCACACTTTCCTGCTGCCAAAGTCGATTTAACTGAATGTTAAGTCAAATCAATTCATGACGTTTAAATCCACAAGACTAAATCAAAAAACAAGGCAAAAAGAGGAATCAGCAGAAGAGGATAAAGACTGACAGACAAAATGTAAAGAGATAATATAAAAAGTTCAGCTCCTCAGAAAGAGTCTAACTGTGTTTTATCTCCTTGTTAAACACATGAGTAAGTAAACAGGAGAGCATGCAGGAGCAGCCAGGGGTTTCTCAACAGTACACAAGTTTCCTACTTCTCCTTCCTTTGAAAAAGTCATCCATATTCATAGAAGACAGTGTTTAAGAAATTTGGAAGTGAAGCTGATTGACTTGGCCTGAATCTTCTTTTAAAAAAGCAACTCGGAAGCGAGAAAGTCCCAAGAAAACTGATTTGGTTAGTCTTTAATTGTAAAGAGGAATTGTGTAAAAGCCTAAACTGAAACAAGAGAGACAGAAATCTGCTGACAGAGCAAAATCAAATAAAATGTGACACTCAAATAAACAGTGAAAAGGATTTCAAAATGGAGATGAATGCATGAGTGAATCAGAGAGAAGTTACTGCAATCAATAAAAAGAAACAGGTTGGATAGTGTAAAGCCCCTCAAGAATTTACTCTGTTGTTTTTGGAATATTTAATGCAAAGTAAACCAACCACTGCTTTATTTGGGCAATCTTGCAATTCTGTCTATATACCACATAGTTTATGCAAAAATATAGTAAAAACATGAACAACGCTTCCAAATTCTTCCAATCACTGCAGTTTATTTATTCCTGTAATAATCAAACACCCACCTCAACAAACCAATTTCATTAAACAACCGAAACTTTTTCATCCAAAAGTCATCTTCTCTTCGTAGGCACTTACTCTCAGACTGCATTATTTCATACACTGTCATAGTTGGTAAACTTGGAAGGAGTTGAGTTAAAACAGGTTACTCTTTAAGTTTCCTCAGCAGCACTTTGTGAGTCAGATCTGTTCAAAGATGATCAGATTAGATGGATGGAGTGTCAGCTGCTGCTAGGCGAGTTAGAAACTACTTCTGTGAATCTTCTGTGCTATAGATCATTTTAGTCAGGAAAAAAACAAAACTTTTGAGTAGGCCTACTTCTCCTATAGCTGCAAACAGCTTGCCAACATTCCCAGTTAGAGAAAGTGTGAAAATAAGGTCATGAGCTTGTGGCCCCTGGCCCCCAAAACATTACATCTGCCCCTGGTAATAATAACGAGAGCTCAGTGTTAATGGCTGGATGAGACACAGAGCGATGCGTCCTGGTGTTTCTAAATAATTCCATCCAAAGTCTGATTAAGCCTGAAACTAACACAAAGTAGCTGGTAGATTTCTAAAGAAGTCACTTTCCACCTCTGCAAATGTGGCTCTTTCAGACACTTGGGTGTTGTGAGGAGAAGCTCCCCTCTGTTTGTCTCTTTCACTTCGCTGCTGTGGGACCTTTAGCTGTTTGATCCACGATAATGAAACGCTGTGGAAGCACATACAACTCGGTTGTCAAACACTCAGCTGTATTTTAGAGTCAAAGTTGTTCACGGCATTTGGTTATTATCATTGGCTGTTGGTGTTGTCTGTCAAAACATGGCTGGAATGCGTTCTATCGTTATTCATTATATCGTCTACGTCTCATATTTCAATCGAGGAAAGAAGTTATTTCACGATTGATATAGTTATTGTTTTACCGCCCAGCCCTAATTACTAGTCTCACTAGTAGTTTCTGTGTCCGGTGTGATGACGTCTAACGTCCCCGACAAACACTGTAGTTTTAAAATGCGTAAAACCTTAAAAGTTCAAAAACTGGGTTAACATATTTTATGTTGCAGAACAAAACGGAACAGCTGGATACTGATCTATAGCAGGTGTAGTGAACACAGATTTTTGAGGGTGACCATCGAAACCTTTATCAGTAAAATAACTCCCTTACAGATTTTCCTTAGGCTCCCATATGACTGGACCTTGCAAAACTCTGAAACCTAAATTGGATGTAATAATTCATGTCAACATGAGTGCAAAAACATGAGTACACAATATGTATTTAGGAGTTGATATATATGACTGCATCATTCTTATTTAGCAATCTGGAAAGCTAATAAATTAAAATTTTATCTAATTTAAGAAACAGTTCCTTCGTTTAGCATGCCAAAAACAGCACTTTAAGATCTGTTTCACAATATGCTCTTTGTCACACTGAGTTGTCTGACCCCATGACTTCATTTCAACGTTATTTTAAACTCTTAGTCACTTTTTGACAGCTAGGACACACTTTCTATTTATCAGCCAAGGGAAAGTTTTCTGCTATCAAGAGTAAGAGACAGAAAATTAATACATGTAGTCCATTTCTTGGAATTCATTTAAGTAATTTGGATATATGTGGTTTGTTTGTGCAATCACTAAAATCACAAATCCCAATTCAAAGCACTCCTACTAAATAGTACCTTTGTTGAAGAGTCACATACGCTGCAGATAGTGTCAACTTTTGAGACCCTTGATTATCTCAAAATCTCAACACAAAAATATTTACCATTTGCAAAAAAGCAAACCAGTTAGCGTCGAACTAATCAGCACTTTGGAGTTTTCTCTCTTTCTAAAAGTAAAAACCTAGAAGGACACGAGTTGACGTAAGCTCTGGCTTGCACTATAACCATGTCAAATTGCTATGTTGGTCAGAGAAATCATAACCAACAAACCCATATCCTGCTGCATGTTCCTTTTAAACATCATTTGTAAACTACAACTTTGGCTCAAAATATCAAAACCTCTCCAATCAAAAAAGGCATACAGTACAGACAGAGACACCACAAGACTTGTAAGAATATTCTATATGAGGGCAGACTGTGAGGACACAGAAAAGTGCACTGTGTAGCACGAATAGCAGCGTGCATTGCGGCGGTGCTGGTAGTCAAAGCTAACAAAACATCAGAAACAGTTACATCAAGACAGGGAAACCAGCGGGCCTTTGACAGTCTTACCAACCACATTATGGCTCTTTGAGAGAGTTTGTGACTGCACAATTTTTGAATATTAATAATGATTTTGGCTTCCCACAATTAAATGAACATGATCGATTGTGATACTGACCTTTAAAACACATGCTCTGCTACCAGAAATCTAGAGACCTTAACTAATATCCACCTTCCACTTTTGGAGAGCTGTCATGCCTCTGCCTATGCACCCTCCAGAGAGAGCTGTGATAAACTTTCTTAAATGTTGTGACTGCAGACGGGCAAAACAAAAATGATCAGTCACCATCAAGAATCATTTGTTTTTGCAAATTTTTCAGATTTGAGAGAATAAATTATATGCAAAGAGTATGTGAGATGTGTCTGCACTGAAACACAACACAACTAACTTCTTCAACTTAAAAAAACATCAATCAGCAGTATGATAAACACACAAAGGCTGAGAAGAATAATATTGCTGACATTACCTCACTGAATACCTGCTCTTGTCTAGCATCAGGTTAAATATCCATGACAGCCCTACAGCAGCGCATCACGGTACTGTGACCGCTCAAATAAATAAATAAATAAATCTGAATAGATAGTATGTATCCGTAGACAAACAAAGATTTGTAAATTAGGAATGTAAGACAAGGTAAAAGTGAAAGCAGTGCTCTGTTTATGTAATTTTGGATGAAACATTTTGGTGCAATTCCATTTATATATTGCTTCTAGGATATAAACTGAATTCAGTGAAAGAAGAACTTATTTCCTAAGTCTTATTTTGATGCAAAGATTTAATTTATAAAAATGTAGGACAACATAGAAGTGAAAGCAGCGCTGTTTATTTAAATGCCAAAGTGCAAGAAAAATCTTTTTTATCCTCAAATCGGTGAAAAATTGTGATCAATAATTGTGATCTTAACATAGATTTAAAAAAAATATGATTATCATTTTGGCAATAATCTCACAGCCCTACCTCTAGTGCAATATTGTACAACTGTTTATAGATATAATAAAAATAAAGAAAGAAAGAAAAGTTTAAGCAAGGAGTCTGTCTCCTTTCTTTGAATAGATCTATGCACTCCACCAAACTGACTGCTCCATGGTGTGTGTGTTTGAGACAGTGACAGATAGAAGGAAAGTGAAAGTGAAAGTTGCACTACTGCATGCAATGTTTCTGTAAGTAAGCCTGTTAATGACTTACTCTGAATGCTGCTTTGTCACTTTTTGATGCATTTTGACTATCCGCTAATAATAAGCTGACAAACACATTTATGACATTGTTAGCACCCTTAGGTGAAACGCATATAAATGGGATTGGAAACGCAGTCAGAATTAAAATATTCCCATCACAATTGTTTTGGGGGCTGCTTTGATATAGGAAAAAAAAGCCAAATATCCTGAATACTAGAGCGCAGTTTTGAATCATTAATATTCTGCGGTTTGGATGGAAAGCCAGTTGATGAGAACCGCTGTACAATGTCGTCTCTTTCCACTTGTAAAGGCTAGCTAAAACTAACATTTGGGGATCTTCCCTTTGGGCAATTACAGTTCAAATCACTTCTTACAACACTTTGGCAGTTGCTAACCCCTCAACTGTCATATTCTGTGGAAAAATAGTGGTGTTATTACATCCTATGACAGCACTGGCAAATGCCATGATTCAGCAAACAACTGAGCAGTTTTCTTATGAAGCCCCTATGTCATAGTTTGGCCAATAGGTGCTTCAAAAAACAGGAGAATAAAGTGCTACACATAATCATAATGACATGAGGTCCTCAGCGGTCAGCTGCAGCCTTCCTACACCAAGTGCCTCAAGCCAGCTGTCAACAACTCCTTGAAACCCAGACCTCTGTCAAAGAGAGAGACAAATGAATCATGATGAGGCTCTCGGGCTAGTGAGGATTGGTCTTGGTTTTGGAGTGTATGTGTTTCACCGTTTAAACAGAAGGGAGCTGCTTGATGCTTATTCCTCTGCCTTTGTTCACCTGTAGAGGCAAGTAAAGCATGTCCAGACACTGCAGGGAGACTGGTGCCGGTAGACCACCAGTCTGTCTGACCATTACGTGTCTTCGGGTCTTTACAGCTCCTCTAATTGAAATCACATGCTCCGAGTGCTCCAAGTTCAAATTTTTGACCACAGATGAAAATAAATGACAGAATTCCTCACATTCCACAAGGCTGCACTCTTGTATTAAAACAAGCCGTGCTTCCAAATACTGCCCCCCTGATAACTATAAAGAACCCCATCAGCGAGGATAATAGAACCCAGGCCTGAAAAGGAACATGCTAATTTAGACATCCGCTCACAAACTGTGGAGGGAGGGGGCGGTGAAATCCAAAATCAAGTTTATTTATTTATTTATTTTTGGCAAAAGCTATCTAAACTATAAGAATAAAACCTGTCCAAGCACACAGCACGCGTGTGCATGTTTAAGAGCATGGCTCATTTCCAGCTCGATACAGCACAATCTGTGTGTGGTACAGCTGGACAATGTAACCATAATGTTTTTCAGCTTTCTGATGAAAGAAGATATACAGTATATATACATTTTTCCCTGAAATAGCTTTAGGGACATATTTAATAGGAACAATAACTACAAGCTAACCTGCCTTTAACAAGTTTCATTAAAGATTTGTACAGTCCAGTACAAACATTTGGTCTCTTTTATGAGACATTCGTATGCACATGCATCTTTATTTTAATTAGTGTTGACACAGTTTTTCTGAACTGTTGTGGGATTCATAAATGTTTTCTTATAGCCAAAATAAAAAAAAAAATATCAGTGGTTTGGGACTCAGGACAACTCATAAACTAATACCATGACACTTGCAAATTCTTACTGTGGCCAGTTCTAGGTCAAGAGACAGCTTATAAAACACAACCGGTGGGAAATATTAGTCACATATAAAATATTCCAACTGTATTAGAAGTCTTTAACACTTTTTATCCAGTTTCCTAGCAGTTGCTTTCGGCGTAAAAAAAACGCTTGATGTAAGATGAGGGCACATGGCATAAAGCATGCCAATCTTTCACACACACATTTCAATAGTTTATTGTGGTATGGCCAATAATTTGGATATTTCTGATGGTAATGCTGTCCTGGTTGCAGGATGGAAATGCTGTGGAAACATGGTGGCCATCCCCTCAGGTCCCCCCAATGAGTAAGTGGCCTCATTTTGAGCCACAAAACCCTTCTAAAGGTGGCGACACACCAAGCCCACATCCAAAAATTAGCAGAAACAAAAGCCCCTTGCTGTGTCATCTAACGTGCATGTGTCTTGGCCAAAAAGTTGCACAGGAACACACCAAGCCAATGACCAACAAGCATGTGCATTCTCATGTGCATGAGAGGAGATACCCCTCCATACCAGTAGACCATGGTTGTCTGTTATTGCCATTCAAAACAGGAAACCGTAAGACTGCCAGGATGCCAGTTAGCCAGTTTGCTGTGACCTCACTACTTCTTAACTTTAGCTGTTTACATTTTTCACTCTCGTTTCCCCTCTTGTTCGCTGAGCTGAACGACCAATCAGAGTGATTTCATTCATCGATGGGCTCCACGGCAGCCACGGTGCAGGAAACACCACAGCAACGAGGGCCACGGGCGCTCACCGTTGGCCTAACATAGGCTAACTTAGAAGGCCAGCCTGGGGGGAGACTGGAGGGTGGACCCTGTGTGTCCAAAACCCATTTGCATGCACTTATACAAAGTACATGGTGCAGCAGAGCAAAGTCTCTCTGACAAAGTGACCACACAGTTGTGCCCCTCACTCATACTGGTAATTTTAAGTCTAAATCTAAATAACAAACTGCCCATTTGGCACTTGCTGATACAAACACAATAATGACCTATATGTGTATCTCAACAAAAGCAAATTTCATAAGTTGATAACATAATTAAAATTTTGATATTTAATGAATTGGACAGGTTTTTGAGAAAAATTGCAAAGGCATCCGAGTTTAATATTCTGTGTTGAAACAAGTCTTTTTGGAGTTGAGCCATTACTGCAAGTCAGCGCGCGCACGCACGCACACACACAAATATCTGACTTTAGCTACTTCGAGAGATTGAATGAACCTAATAATTTATTACAGAGTTGTGTGATTTAGCATAGTCTCAACAAAAAGTGAAAAACCACAGAGGAAAAGTTGTTAGTCTTTCTTGATTAGAGCAGATGTTTCTCCTCTTGGAAGAAAAAAGCTCCATTCATCTTCCTGATTTATCTCCTGCTGTTTCTGTTGATTAAATCGGCCAAATGCTTATTTTACCATGTATGGAGAGGCCACCAGTGGAGCTGACGTAACATTCACGTCAGTCTCTAACCTGATTTTGGCCCATTTAAGGACACAGGTGGGTTGTTCTGGACACAAGTTCACAGATATCACTTATTCACTTTCCTCCAAGCCACTGCCAAAACTAAAGTTTAAAGGGTAAATCCACCATAAAAAAATGCACTTAAGTCCCCCTCCACTCAAAAATGTGTTTTTCTTCTTTTTATGTCTCCTAAAACATTGGACCTTTACTATAATGACTTGTATCTGTGCAAAGTTTGTCACTAGAGAGGTATTTTAAATATACCGCTATTGCTCTTCCCTAAAATCTCAGATTCCCCTGCAGATTAGGTCAAGTCACAAATACAAAAGCCATCTGCTGTCTTATACAGAACACACCGATCAAAGAGGAACAGACTCTGACACAATAATGGAAAAGAAACACAAAATCTTCAATGCAGAGCTAACGGTAGCCATCTTGATGTGCACTGCTCTTTCACCTGTCAACTTTGTGCTAGTTTGACATAATTAGGCCTAATTTCACGCTTCATTTTAGGACTGTGCCAGCACTGGAGAAAGCAGAAGGCAAAAGCCTAATGCAAGCAGTGGTAGTGACCTGGGCAAATTTCTTAATGACAAAGAAAGAGAGCATCGGTGCCATGCTCCTTTTCAGTTTTTTTTTTTTTTTTGTTTTGTTTTTTACTTTTTATTTGGAAAAATCATGTTTAACAAAAAAATAATGGGCTAGTCTTTCTATGTACTTTAAAACATGTCCCATGAAAGGGGACTTAAAGCTATTTTGGCCATTAAGCGATCAAGGACGTCTGTGCATCAGCTGATACTGAAACAGTGATCGCACTTTGTTAACATATAAATTCATCTTATACAAATGTTGAATGTAGAGCTTCCCATTGTGCATTGGAAAATGTGACTACTTTTCAGTAATATCACCACAGACACTGACATATTGCCTTATCTTTTATTCCAATATATGCAGCATACTCCAGTGTGCGGAATAGCTCCATTGTATAATTGTTATCATCACTTCTTAAAACTAGATACAGCATGTAAATTCTATATCAGAGCTGCCATCATCAGGAAACTAAGCTGCTCTGGCTGTTCTGTACAGATGATATGCAAAGAAATAGGCTACGTTGCTGTTTGCATGGCAAAAGGGTATCGGAGATTAGCAAACTAATGATGTCATAAATATCAAATTCAGGAAGCTTTCCAGTCTCCAAAGACAGCTGCAGGGCAGGAAAATTATGTAAATAGATAGACATTTCCTTAAGGTCATGCAGGTCAAAATGTTTGGAGAAAAGAAAAACATGTCAGCTTGGAGAGGAGCTTCAAAAAAATTAAATACTACACACAGCACACAGCTTTCTCAGCCTCCCTTTTTCTGATGGGCATAAATATGCAGAACTGTTTTCCATGAAGAACAATAAATTGTGCTTCTCAAATCGATTTCCAGCGGGACATCACGATCAACTTTAATATCTTTAATTCATCTTTTCACCACTTGCTCTTTCACTCTGCTCAAGAATAATAAAAATAGCGCTGCTCACTCGTATCAATGCCATGATCATTTTGACTCCATCAGTCATCAGGTCCAAACCTTCTGCCTTCTGCACATGAACCTCAGATGCAACCCTGCATATAGTGGCTAACAGTTCATCCAAAAACGACTCTGCCTTTTCCAGATTTCAGCAAATAAATCATTTTACAGCCCCAGTTCCATCTGTTGATATATTTATATTAATCCTACTCTCTATGAGTTCAGAACAATGTTTGTGTTCAACACATCCAGGCTGAGTTCATTTTAGTTCAACTCTTTATCTTGTTTTAAGATACATATATATGTATTGCAGTCAATAAATCACATCAGATTAGGGACATGGTTAACCTGCTTTGGAGAAAGGAATGACCTAATGTTTTACAACAGTTTTTTTCTACCAGGCTATTTCATCTGTCAACTTCTATTTCCTCTTAAAATGTTACGACTAAAATGTTTCCTGACATGAACTTTAGCATAATTTGCATAACCACAGAAATCACGGAGCTCTGATAGCACAGCACCTTATCAGGGGACTGAGACTAGTGTTGACGGTAGCCAGTGGAGTTTCTCTATGCATCAGTGTTAAACTCTACAACAGAGAGGAAGGAACTAGTCCATTGTGGTCAGGATGCCTCTCACCACAAAGTCTGAACCCAAATGAAAAGCTGCCAAATGTGGAGTTCAAAAGAAAACAATCAATGGAGGCAGAAAACACCTCTCATGTGATACCTTTGTTAACTGCAAGCAGTTCCTTGGTGCTGAAATATTACAAGGGCTGATGTTTGACATCGACGGCTGACTGAAGGATGCATGACAGACTTTTTTCCTGATAAATCCCTTTTAGTCATCTTAGGATCAAAAGGACAGAGTAGAGTTACAGTAAGTAAGTAAATTACAGTAGAGTGAATGTTTTTCAAAAGAAAACCTCTGGATAATTTAAACAAGCTAATGGTCATGCAGAGGCTGTCAATGTGTCATGATCAGCCTATTGCAGTAGTGACAACACTTATACGTAGATTATGCATGTGAAAACTGAAAAAAACCCACATAAAACCATTACTTTTAGAAAAATAGTTTCACCTCTTTGTGCTTAAAATCATAATTTATTTCGACTATAATTTCAAAGTACACGGTAAAAAATGGCCACTAGACATGTGTGGATTAGTGTTGACACAAGTTTGGAGTTTCTAATTTTAATACAGTACCTTGGAAAAATATAATACATATAAATAAATATATTCAATACCACGGGAATAAATTGACTTTTTTTTTTTCTAAGACAGGGCAGTGCCCAACTTATGTCAGTCAAATCAGGTCCTGCTATTCAATACCAATATTACATCATCGGTTTCTTTTACTCCATAAAGAGTTTGAACAGGGTTCCATGGGACGTTCACGGTGACAGTGATATTTAGTAATTTTGTAAACAAGCCAAGCTGGCCCTGCAAGCTAATGCATACCAACTACGCTAATGATGGATCAACAAAACATGCAACAACATTGTTGCCAACACTAGAACAGTCAAACAAAGCCAGAGACTGTATTGTATTAAGGTGCTGTGAGCTGTTAATTCACCACTTCTAAGCAGAAGGCAGACGATGACGATATCTCGGAGCCTGAGCAGGCAAAGCAAAGACTCACCCTGGGTCTGAGTCCGTAGCTGCCTGCATCAGTGAGTACCGTGAAAGCAAGTATACTGCACACTGAGTGACAAAAAATACAACAACAAGGCTATAGCATAAAGACAACTTTTCTTTTCTTGTTTAGCAGAAGAGACCTGCAGAATGACTATAACGAACATTAACAATAAGAGTGAGCGAGAAAGTGCAGCTGGTACCGATGTATCAACACTGTGGAAATGAGTACTGAAATATCAGGAAAGGATAAGTATCGATCGATAAAACAATATTTTTGACAACGCTAGAGGAGATTTCTGTACTTCAAGATAATCCCATACATTTCAATTGCCAGCAACTTTGAACTGAAATCTTAATCACATTACAGTATTTGTAAACAATAAATGCAAGATTAAATATATAAAACATGATAAAAACATATTGCTATGTGAATTGTGGATTTCAAGGTTCAGATAGTAATCTTATTTCAAAAGCACTGACGAAACCAACATTTCAACATGTGTTTATGTTACCACCAATAAAACAAAACAGACTACACAACGTGAATAACTAATGATTTAGAGAACCGAGTACAACACATGGCAGCACTTCAAGATCTGGCATCTACAAACATGAAATCAACATCTCCAGCTGTTGGAAGAGCCAACCTCTAAAGCCAGTGAATGCAAACAATATTTATTTTATAGCAGTACTTTGCCAAATTTAGTACTTACTGGGTTAACAGATGGCCTTGAGCCATCAGTTTCGCAAAAATAAACAGCTGTTAAATAAAATCTTGGATTTGGGACTTAATGCTTTGTTGAACCTTGTTTATGCAACATATTTTTAGACAAAGGCTCGGAGAGTTTATAAATACAAAAGTGCAGCCTCCTGATACAGGTCCCAGGGAACTTCCTAAACAACATTCTGATCTTGTTGAGTCTTTCTGTCTTATAAATCAAGTTCTAGCTATGAGAAATAATTTACTCAAACTGAACGAGTTAAAAAGCATTCACTTTACAGCCAGTTAAAAACTTTTGTTGCAATCTGAAAAATGCTGCAAGAAAAACCTCAATATTTTTTGCAGCCAATAACACAGAGCAAAACTGTGCAGGCATTCCCTGAAATGAAGAGACCATCAGTGAGCTCAGCAGCCAGCGCACTACCAACATGTGTGACTGTAGGTCAAACAGCACTTGAAGCTAATTAAAAGGATTCGGTAAACAAAACTAAGGACCCCACATGGTGCAGATTAACACAAGCTTCAAAAACCACTTTATGGCTAAGAATGACAGAAATTGACTATGATGGAGTTACTGTGAGCGTATAAGTTTCGGGAAACAACCATCAAAACAAACCACTGAAACACCAACATACCCTATTTCCATAGCACTTACAACAAGACGCAATAAGAAAGCAAAAATAGTTAGAACATGAACCCTTGTGGAGGTTCAAATGTCGGTTTTGTTGTTAAAGAAGAAGATGTTATTTTGCCAAAGCATTTTCCTTGTGGGTGTGCCAAGAGAGCCAGCACAAAAACAAACACTCTTTGAGAAGTTGTAACAGAAAGTCAATTCATGAAGGTTTCGGGGAATAAAACCTAGCACGGAGACTTTCTTGGTACGACTATTACAATCATTCTTGAAAGGCATGAGTGCTTTCGATCTGCTGAAGAAATTACTCCACATCTGCAAAGTTTGCATGTCCATCAATACAAATCTTATGACAATATCACGCGGCCTGAAGATATCTGCAGATGGAAATATTTTGCTCTTGATCATTTGCAAGTATTATTTTGGTTATTTTGCTGGACTGTGCTTTGTTACGTAAGACCTTCCCCAAATCCAGACCAGATACCCAGACCAGAAAGTCACACAAAGTAGCGATTAGGCACTGTGTCTGTGAAACACATTCCAAAAGCAGTTTGATTCAATAAAAGTGATGATATCCATCCAATAAACTGTTTGAAAAAAGCAGCTGGGCAAATTCCTCCTTTTCACTTGGCAAAGTATAATTTATGGCAAACAACACGCCAGACAGTATATAACCCCCCCATGCCAATACAGAGAAACAGTGTCCTACTGCACAAGGAAAACACAGGACAGAGTGCAGGTTTAACACAGACTGCATCCATCTAAACCTGCGTCCTCACATTCCAAAATTATTCATGAAAACAATTCCAGGGTTTGTGGCTCATAACATTAGTCCCCATGGAGGTCAGATTTCTAATGGAGGAATCAGCCTCTCAGGTCGTGTTCTCTTTTATCATACTCACTGCTGCCTATTAATATTTACGTGTGTGGAGCGTTAAAATGACAAACAGCGTCCCTCTGATGGATTTTAAGGTCAGTGATAAACTATAGAATTAGAGGTTGCCCTACTTTCAGGGTTTTTTTTTTTTTTTTGTTTTACGTCACCTCAGTCCTCAAAACCATGCACAATGATTTGACCATTAGTTACGAGCAGTTCAATAAATTTTCTAAATAGGTCACCAGTCTCACAATGAAAATATCACAAGTTTTCTTGCTGGAGACAAAAACTCAGGAATTATTCTCATGGGGCAAAAGTATTTGGAAAGAAAAGACAAACACAAGCAGGTCAATGAAACTGGGTCGTGCAATTAAGGCATAAATAAAATTTAGAGAGGAACTTTACCACGTAGTACTTCATAATGTTTCTTTGCTATACTTTATAGCTTTTAGTGACCATCTTTATTGGTGCAACTACAAGTCAAATGTTCTGTCTGCACACCACTCAGCGTCACCTACAGAGAAGCTCCATCACTACTTCTACTACTGTACACTGTTACCTCTGACTGCAGCTACACACCTGGTTTGTGCTACTTTAAGGGTCCAGTGAGTAGCATTTAGGGGGATATATTGGCAGAAATTGAATATAACAAAAATGTTTTATTTAGCGTAATCACCTGAAAATAATAATCAGTGTGTTTTCATTTATATCGACAAAGAGAGAGGGTCCTCATCTACGGACATCACAAAGTGATGCCATGTTTCTTCTGTCAAAGAACAGACAAACCAAACACTGGCTCCACAGAGGGCCTTTCACTTTTTCACACAAGACACCATAGTCAGCAGCCCCTCCATGACAAGCAGCATTGAAGAAACACTGGATTTTTTAAAATCAGGCGGTCTGTTTGTTTTGGAGAGGAGAAGACCTCTGCAGATCATTTGGCTCCCTAGTAAAAACCTCTTGAACAATGAAGACTAAGGGAATCTTACCCTGGATAAGTTTCAGCTGGTTGCAATCCTCACCAGAAAGACAACACTAAATCAACCTGAATCTTACACACTGCTCCTTCAACAACACTGACTCCATATTCTGTGTTAACAACTAAAATTAGAGTTTATGAAATGATGCAGAATTTACAAGTACTGATTCACTTTTTTCAGTGTAAGTCTGATTCACTGTAATTTGGAACCGGGCCTATTCCTCAACAGATTGCATGCTGAGCGTTATTTCCAACTGATCCATGCATAGTAATCTAACAATGAGAATTGGGTCAGGCCAGTGGAGCAAAAAACAGTGCATGCAGCGCAGGCGGCTTGGTGATGACCCAGGTAGGGATCCTGGTTTGCATTAATGAGTGAGGTGCACAGGAAAAATCTGTCGTCTAGACGACCTCCTGCATGTTACTGTAAGCAGACTGGTCCCTACAAGCCAACTACACTGGGCACGGGCTCTGAATAGTTGGAGAAACACACAGTCGTCATTATATTTTCCTCTGTATTTCAATTTAAAAGTCATTTTTATTTTCCCGTTTTGAGAAAATCATTCCCACTTACAAACAAGGGCCTCTCTACGGGGCTCTAACCAAAACCAATGACTGCTACGCTACATTACACTCAGCAAAACATAATAAAAGTAGACAAATACAATTCAATAAAGAGCGGTGTCCTCCAGAGAGGCTTACATGTGGATGAGACATAAGCCTGTCGCAGCGCCCTAATCAACCACAATCTGAGATGGCAGACTTTTATTGCTTACTCTCTCTCTGCAATCAACTTCATCATCATCAGTGGGTCAGCGGAGAATAAACTAAACTTGTGGTCCCTGTGTCTTGTTGTGGCAAGACTGCCTGAATGTGAATCCATTCAGACTCTTCTGGTGACGCCAGGAACATTTTGTCCCTGGAGCACAAAAAAATTCATTTGTCAGTTGGCGCTGGGATGCACAGAGCTGATGAAAGACAATTTTTAACCTATTGTGCATTGCTAGCTATGGTGACTAAGAGGATTCAGCTGCTCTGGCCCCTCTTTGACACACATGGCGCTGGATGTATGCCACTGAAAGAGGAACTTTAATTTGTTCTCTTATGGCAGATTAACTGAATATTTTTACTTTTTGCAGCAGTATCCTAACAAGTGCATGAATGGCAATACATTGTGGTATTTACAAAGTGACATTCATCATTTGGGAAAATGGGAAAATTATAAATGCAAGGATTCAACATGTGTGCCAAGCCAAAATGTTTTTAACTACTTATCTATTAATGCTTAAAAATGTGTGTGAAGCTGTTTCCTTGGATAAGAAGAATGTGAGGCTGGACCTGAGGCACAACATGTGAGAGGAAGCATGGGGAGCTCCCGGTGCAGGACAACAGTGGAGAGGGGAGAAGAGGGAAGAGGATCTGGCTGAGCACAAGGAGGACTGCCTTTCCTCGCAGCTGTGTAACGTTACGCCCATCGTGAAAAAAGCTGAGCACTCTTCCGGCAAAAACAACTATAACACAACAAATCACTGACAAGTGTGTCCAGGATGCAGCGAGGTAAAAACAGACCCCAAAACAGAGCGCACAGGACGGGGAAATGGCAACAAGATCACCGCTACCAGCGAAACAAAAACGCAAAACATGGATGCAAAGAGTGGCTAGCTATAACAATCCTCACCTCGCTTCTTGGCAAGATACATATGATCAAGGCGGTGCAAAATTTGCTTTAACGGGATCATTTGTGAGCATTATTTATCCACTGTGTCCCACTTTTGGGAAATGAAGCAGCCCCGAGCCCTGACAGGGGCACAATCAACAGGGACAGGATGTGACAGATTTTGAATCCATGAAAACTTTCGATTGATCAAAGTCAAATATTGCAACCTGTCGTCGTAAACTTAAACTGGTGACTTGCAATCAGATGTGTGCTTGATCTGTTAACACATACTCGCCGCGTGATATTCACCATCTGGTGGGGTTATTAGGGGAAAAAAGGAAAGTGTTCTCAGTCTCGCCTAGTAGCTGTGCGGCTAAGCTAAGCGCAAAGCTATGTAGCATCAACATCATCACACACTGACTGACGGCCTGGACACAAACCTCAGCCCCCTGCGAGCCGCCCCGCCGCCACAACTTACCGGCTTTCTCCTGATCGTATCCCACGACAATAAAATAGTCAGCAAATCTAGCCATGTCTGCCGATTTTCCCGAAATATACCAACACAATTCAGCATTTTTCCTGCTTCCAAAGCACAGCCATGTTTGACAGAAGGAGTGCCACTGCGCTTGCGTGAAGGAGCGGGAGACATCCATGGGCGTGGGCCCTGGAGTTTACAAATACAGCTCTGTGTCCCGATAGAGCCCTTTTTTGGCTCTGAGCAGGGGGTCCAGACCTTTTTGTGTCCAAGAAAGCCTCCACACCAGAATAATATTCTATTTTTTTTTTACTGGAAATGTGGGAAATATATTGATAATAAAGCAGAGTGGGAGGCATGTAATCATAACAGTGAAGTTTGATGCAAGAGGAGGGGATTTACAGAGGTCAGATAAAGCCATTGTTTTGCAAGTCCCAACTCAAGTCCAAAGTAGGTTTGCAATGGTATGAGTTTCACAGTCTGATAACTGTCTCAGAAAATATCAGAAATATCTTACAAGTCAGAATAACCCTTAAAGGAATGAAAAAAGAAGGGAAAGTTTTGGTTGAACAAATGTTTTCTCACTATAATTAAGACTTTATGAAAAAAAATCCCTTTTTGAAAATAACTAAAATAAAGGTGAGATTTTCAATCCAGTTGCTTTTTTAATAAATAGTGTAAGCAAATGTATGATCATTTTCAACTTTTATATAACGGTATACTTTAAAACCGGCATATCAATGAAACCCTAGTCCAAAGCAAAGACAGGCAAGTTCCAAGTCAAGTTTAAAGCCAGAGCTGACCAGTCGCAAGTCAAGTCCCAAGTCCTAAACACTGAATTTTGAGTCATAAATATAACAGAAAGCATTTAATTACAACAGTGGGTGCTGCCTGGTTAATGTCATAGGAGATTATCAGAGGTAGGACATTGTTTTGCAAGACACAAGTAAGTCTCCAGTCTTTGGACTCAAGTCCCTTTTCAAGCACCAAACCAAGTCAGACAAGTCCCAAGCACTAAACGTTGAATTTCAAGTCCTAAACAAGTCATTTATTGCATTTATTGCATTGTATTTATTGTATTTATTTCTAAAAAACACTGTCACTGTAATTTATCATAAAAAACGACGGCTGACATTGGACTGTCAAGCATATAAATCAGAACTACAGCACAATTTTTTATGTTTGTGTCCTGTCTTGTATTTAAAGGTCCAGTGTGTAGGATTTAGGGACATTGGTTGGCTGAGAAATGGAATATAATATTCATAACTATGTTTTCATTACTTTATAATGACCTGAAAATAAGTCTAGTTGTGTTTTTGTTACCTTAGAATCAGCCCCTTATATCTACATACCGAGTGGGTCCTCATTTACGTAGATCGCCATGTTTTTCTACAGTAGCCCAGAACATACAAACCAAACACTGGTTCTATATAGGGCCATTCCCGTTTTTGCAGTGGCCACCATGGTTCTCCTACACACTTGGCACACAGGAGAAGTTTTAGTTCAGTAACTTAACCAAGATGCCACTAAATTCTACACACTGGACCTTCAACTCACCTCATATTGAAAAAAAGTCTAAAATTTCTCTTGTTAAATTGGCTTGGGGGCAGGTATCGAGCATGTATTTTCAAGTAAAAAGGCTCAAGTCCAAGTGAAGTTGCGACTCATTGGTCTTAATATCCAAGTCCAGTTAATATCCAAGTTTTTTTTTTTTTTTAACTTTTTTTTTAGTACAGACTTAAGTTACCAAATGTGTGGCCCAAACGGGCCTTCAACTCACCTCATATTGAAAAAAAGTCTAAAATTTCTCTTGTTAAATTGGCTTGGGGGCAGGTATCGAGCATGTATTTTCAAGTAAAAAGGCTCAAGTCCAAGTGAAGTTGCGACTCATTGGTCTTAATATTAAAGTCCAGTTAATGTCCAAGTTTTTTTAAACATTTTTTTAAGTCCAGTCTTAAGTCACCAAATGTGTGGCTCAAACATGGTTGCATTATGAAACTATGGGCTCCTGGGCAAAGAACTCTTGGAGGTCTAAAACTTCAGACTGAAAAGAGCTGGCCCGAAGACTAAAAAACACTAATATAACTATTCAACACATATATGAAAGTAAAACTCTGACAGAGTAATGTAGAATAATTGAATCAATGACATATTGCACCACTTCTCTATATTTGCAACCCTCATTTTTTCTAATTTAATCATTTCTATTTGTCAAAAGATTTGGTGCAAAAAATACTAATTTAATTAAAAAAAAAGGTTTCATTTTTCCTCATAATATGACAATGCTGCTTCATATGCAACATTACAATGATCAGGGATTGTTCAATGGACTTGCATATTTGTGTGTGTTTTTTTTTTAATTTTTTTTTTTTACCCATTTCACTTAATGCTCCAATTTTGTGGTAAGTGCTGAAAAATGAAAAATGATAACTAGTGCTGTTTCAGTCAATAGTTCTTTTAAAGTTGCTCTATTAAGTTGGTTGTGATTTGACATACAGTGTGAGGGGCAGGACAAACTCATGTGGTTATATTGAAAATTTAACAGGAAAAGCTATGTTTGGGAACAGCACATGGAAATCAGTGCTCTAGCTAATGTGTGTGTGAGGAGCACACAAACCATCATCACTGCTGACAATAGCAGGAACACAGCAAGCAATTTCCACTGCATTTTCTCTCACTCTTCAACTCTCTGGCTGTTTTCTTTGTCTCTCTCTCTCTTTCTCTCTATCCCAGTTATTGAGATAGTCAAATAGTTGAACCAGAGCCAAAACATGAAGAAATACACCGTGGCTGTTTGTAGTGTTTATAATTGCACAAGAATTATGGGAAAATCACAAGTTCTTGAACAACACACATTTCCAGGTGACAAACAATTCTAGGCTCATCACACTATTATAATTAATATGAATCATACGTCATATTTGTGCCTTTGGGGTTGACACCCTCTTTTCCTGGCACACCTCTCATTAGTTGCTCAGGTTTCCTGTGACACACACACCTGCTCATACAAGTGTAAGGTCATACAAAAGCTATCAATCATCCCACGAAAGAAGCTTCATGGAGGACACGCAAAAGATATCTATATAAGGAACCAAAAAGCAACAGCAGAATTTTGTTGTCATGATTGCACAATCTCCTGTTGTAAACTAGACAAAAGGGATTACTTATCTGCTGGAGGCAATTCTCATTACAAAGTGCTTACAAAACATTTTTTGGTTTACAGCACATGTGTTTGACATTTATGTATTCTTTGAGTTAGGTCGCATGAGATATAAATACCCTCAGGAAGGTTCTGTGTCAGGGACTTAAAACAATGCAATATGAATTATAGGATGCTGAAATGCAAGAGTGGAATGTCACGTGTTAAGTATTTCTAAAATTATGTTGAAAGAACCCAAAGGACCGTTTTTCCCCTTCATTGAAACTGAAACAAAAAAATCAAAACTGAAAGCAATACTTAGACAGACTCTACAAAATGAATTTACACCACAACTAGGGGAAATTTCTGTAGTGGAATTTCTATGTTGAAAAAACAAATGACTTTCTCTGGTTTTTACAGCAATTTGTAAGAGCGTATGATATCAATGTTACTTGAATCACAGTGTTTCTGAGGTGTGGAGGATCTCTTTATACAAAATGCTCCTCTCAGACACAGATCAACACTAGCTGTGATAAACAAGTTGTAACCCCTTTAATGTGTTATTTGTGATGGCATTTTCTGTTTATGTTTCTGTATGGGGACTTATTATCCACATCTGCCTCATGTCTCACTGTCAGGGGTGTTGTTTTGAGCATTACAGACTAAACATGAGTAAAAATCAAAGGAAGAAACATCTTTCTCTCTGTGTTGCACGGGGACACAGTGTGGCCATGTAATACGTGCTGCAGGCAGGTTTAAAGTGACTCACTGTAATGAACATCCCATGAGGTGCGAGGCTGAGACATACAGGCAGACTTGATGGCTCCCCCATTATCACCTAATAGATTCATGTGTTTGCATTCCTGAGGCAAGAGGTGAAGTAATATTACCTTATAATTTATAACAGCAACAAATCAGCCGAACTATTTTAAAAATTGTCTAAGCCAATATTGTTCAAAAGTCCGAGATTGTTGTTCAAGTTCATTTTCTGACTCTGGATTTATTTTTAGATAAAGTGTAAAATTCCATTTCACATTTATCCAAATATCAAAATAAATGACATGGTACGTCCAGAGTCAAATATTTGCCTTGTATAAACAAATACAATGAGTATATTGTGTTTACAGTTGGGCATACGTTCTATATTTAATCAGTTACTCAATGCTTGTCTTTCTCTACATCTCACATTTGTCATGCAGTTTACTTTCAAAGCTGACATGGAAGTTCACTGCGTCAGGGAGTGCCCTGAAAAGCAGACTTAGGCAACATTCCTTAAATTTTATTTTATACAATTAGCCCATTGGACTGAAAGGAACGTTAACAAAAACTAGAACTAATTGACCTTATAGTTCAAATAAACAAGATGAATGTTCTCTCTTGTGATTATTTAGATTTCTAATACCCCCTGTATAGAAAGCAGTCAGCTGAGATGAACATATTGTACTCTTCAAAGTATGTGACTTACATAACTGGTGTCAATTGATTTGTGGCCATTATATACACATACAGAAATAAACGAAACAACATTTTTTGAGAGTTGTGAATTTAGTCGATGCATCATTTGTACTGAGCTGTTAAAATGTTAATGTTTTGACTTGGCAGTGAAAACA
This sequence comes from Plectropomus leopardus, assembly GCF_008729295.1. Classification (NCBI taxonomy): domain Eukaryota; kingdom Metazoa; phylum Chordata; class Actinopteri; order Perciformes; family Serranidae; genus Plectropomus; species Plectropomus leopardus. The sequence continues at coordinate 18,609,111 of NC_056463.1, forward strand.
GGAAAGAAGGGCTGCCCTGCACTTATTCTATATCTGTTTTCTTTAATCATTTTCATTTTTTAAATTCTTGATCTTTTTACCGTGGCACATTGCTGTACTAAATGAACAGCAGCACAGCAGTAGTGCACTGGATGGGGTGGGGGGAAAGGATGAGAGACTGTGTCAGTCAATGAGCCCCTCCCACCTCGTCCTGTATAAAGGCTCTCGGTCTGGTGTGTAGGAGCTATTAGCAGAGTGACACAGCTGCCTAACAGAACCAGTGGCAATTCCAAGAAACCTGTGGAGTACTCTTTTACAGCTGACAATACAAGAAGAGCTTTTTCATACAACTGAATAACCAGAGAATTACAGGTATGTGCACCTTTTTTTAAAAGAAGATATTGCTGTGATTTGCTGTGCTACCAGCTGATGGCTCTGTATTTGCTTTTTTGAGGTCGGGGCACAAGTGTAGAGACAAGGAAAGGTTATTTGCCTGGTTATATAAGCTGTTTAGCTCTTAATGTGTGCGTCTGCTGCCCTCAAGGTGTAAAGCATCTGACAGAGGCAGTACATCATATAGTTGCAATTGATTTTTGCATTGTTTTGTTCTACTTGATAAGGTGACTGAGTTGAGGAGCATTTTGTTTGACTTTTGAGCTGAGCCTATTTTGGACCCCTCATTGATAGACTGTCCTTCGCATTATTGGCCAGGGGCCCAAAGCATGGTTGTAGGTTTACTTAACTGAGGAAATCTGACCTTAGCTTAACTTTTTAAATAAATGAATGATAAGTGCAAATAACTTGGCTTTTGGACTCTTGTGCAAGCGAGTGTCAGTGTGGCACTCAGGGGACTAGGAGGGAGTTTTACATGCATTTTGGGATAGTTAAATATCAATTTATAGCATAAATAAATAACAATCAAAACTTTTCTCTACTCTCCACAGGAGTCAAAATGCAGTTGATCTTCCAGTCCTTCCTCTCCTGCTGTCTGCTGGCGACAGTAGCACACTGTGTGGAACTTGAAGTAAATCCGGAGCTGAGGAAAAGGTGATTAAAAAAGGACTAATTCATGTAATTATTAAAATGTTTGCTAACATGTGACAGTCTGCCAAGTCTGTGACAGCTGTACCCTGCTGAATTATCTTCCTAGGACTAACTGACTTTTTTTTCATCTCTTATTCCAGGCTAAGCATATGGCTCGGGAGCAGACTGAGACGGGATCTTGACAGTGTATCAGTAGAGAAGACAGCAGAGTCTGGGAACTTTGTCAGACCAGAAGATATCAGGGATACTTTGCTGCCACATTCCAGGTAAGCCCCCAACCATGCAATTCTAAAAGTCAACAAATTATCATATTTTGTCATCTAAATGTATTCTGCTAGTCATAATTACGAATACAAAATTGAAGTAGAGAAAACTCAGCAATTAACAACTCAGCAGTGAACTGCATGGATTAACGTCCTCTCTCCCTCTGTCTTCCAGCACCAACTCCAATGTCCGAACCAAGAGGTCTAAAAGCTCAACCAACCAGTCAAGAAGACAAGGTTGTTCTCTGGGCACCTGCACAGTGCACGACCTTGCTCACCGCCTGCACCAGCTCAACAACAAGTTTAAGATCGGGAGCGCCCCTGTTGACAAGATCAGCCCACAGGGATACGGCCGGAGGCGTCGATCTCTCCCAGCACACAGAGTCACACTGAAGCTAGAGCAGGGCAAGCTGAGGCCCGTGTGGAGCACAAATGACTCACAAGTTCACAAGCTCGAGGCTCTCCTCAGACGGACATGAGCGGGACTTCGCCAGAGAAGTTGGAAACAAAAGCAAGGGAGTTAATGTCCTCTCTCTGTTCTAAAATTCTCGAAATGCCTCAGACTTCTGCCAAGTTTTTCCCGGCACATTTATTCAAGGCATGAGAACAGAGTCAGAGTAAGACTGGCTGCACTGGGTTTCTCTAGAGGCTGAGCCTCGCAGCTCAGCAATGCAGAGCAACTGCAGCTGGCGTACAGACACTGGATGGCACAGCGTGAAGCGAGCTACAGGTGCTGCTCTCTGCTTGGCAGGGGGAAAGGAAGAGTGCTAATACCTGGCAAAGTGGACACATCCTCTGGCTTAAAGAGGGAACTCTCTTTTAACATTCTGGGACTTTACACATTTCTTCCTCAAGGCCAGGACTTTGATAAGTGCTATCCTCTAAGGATTACACCACAATGTTCCAGACTGTCAGTACTTGTCTGCACTTTTCCATTTGGACTTAAAGTCGAATGAATCATCAGGAAAAGACATCTTCATCACAATGCCAAACAAGAAGATAGGCTACGGAGCTCTGAAGCTCTCAGTTTATATCAAGTTTTGGACACTGTATAAGGGAAAATGCCTTAGATTCTGTGAGATATGTGCCAGTCCACAATGGATTGAAATATACTTGAAATTGTTATTGTTTGTACAAAAACATGTGCAATCTATATTTGTTTTTATTGCAGGTATATGTATATATGAATTCCTTTATTTAAATATGATATAGAGGTTACATTAAAGTACTTATGCAGATAGAACTATTTTTGTACAGGAAGAAATATATATATGGGCATTGTAGCTATTTGTCATTATTCTTTTGCAAACTGTGGTAATAGGATATGTGTTTTATATGTCTATTATATATTTGTAAATGTGTTCTATTTTATTTGTGTCAAAGCAATAACGTTATTCAATAAACATTTTGCATACAAAATCTAGACCTTGTCCAGGCTTCCTTTGCTCGTGGCTCTTGTAAATTGAAAGTGGCATTCTATTGTCTGGAGCACACTGCACCAGCAAGACACAGAGCACCTGGTCTCTGTTAAGTGATTACAGGGTCTCATTAGAGCCTCCCCTCCTCTTACTACATTCCCCTAGTTATGACGCCCCCCTTCCCCTCAGAAAAAGGGCAGACAGGGTGCCAGGCGCATTCTTGCTTGGTTCAGCTCATATTTGTTGGCTCACCCCACACCACAGAGCAGCCCTAAAGCCATCAGAGGAGGCTGAGGCTTTAGCTCCATCTGTATTCAATGGTAGATGGTTGGGACACGAGAAGGCCGATGCAGGGGGTTCCGGTCTAACATTCCTGCGAGAGCATCACAAAGCAGTAAAGCACTGATCGTGACCTTCACATTCAAGCAGACCCCCAAGAGGCTGAACAGTGCTGAGAGGCTACAGACCTCTTTACTTGACACATTATCACCCCTCCTTTCACTCCTTTCATTTTTTTTGAGTTCAGACTACACTGCCAAAGGCATATATCGCAGATTTCCTTTTTGGCTGTATTCCTTTTTCTCTCTTTTTATTCAGACCAGGCCCACAATGCAAAGGGTACAGAATGTGCACTTGCCACTTTGGAAATGTGGTAGTAGGGACAATGTGGTTTGAATACGCCATAGGGTAATGGATCATGAGGGCCGACTGAGGATATTCCAGACGTGGCATCTTGTTGTTTAGTTTTGCTTGTTTCCTACTGCAGAGATATACTAATTTACTACAGAGACCACAGCACTTCATGTTTATAAAAGTGTCATTATTAGTAAGTAGAAGTGTGCTGTTCAAACATTATAGTATGATTGTGAGCAGGTCAGAAACAAAGTGATTGTCCAAACTGTAATTCCATGTTCTCTATTGCCATCTAGTGAGATTAGATGAGTAAACTGCAAATTTAGTTTTTTGGTTGTCCTACAATTTATTCAATAAATCAGACAGCTGAATTTAATCAAAGTCTTTTTTTAAAATAAAAAGTGAGAGCCGCAACAAGTAAGAAACGTGTATTACTTAAATAATATTGTTGGATTATATAGTTCTGTTTTTCAGTAAAGCAAATCATACAAAAATGTAAAACTGGGTAATTTTTTAAGAATTACCTCACATTTTACTCAATGTCTCATAAATAATGAATATACATTTCAAGTTTACTATCATCTTACTTAAATGCTATGAGCAGATCATTGTGCATTCTGTGTATAAGACTAGATAGCGTCTTAGATTTTGGATATTGTAATATCATCTTTTCCTGATTTTAAAGGCTGCACTACAGTTAAATGATGTAACTTTCTGAACTTATCAGACTGTTCTAGCTATTTTGTCATATGTCTTCCCCACTTAGGGATTATATCCATACTACTGATTATTATTTATGCAAAATCTCAATTTAATTTTTCATGAAAGTACCATTTGTCAACCCACTAATATCATTGCAATTTCAATATCAAGTTATTTGGCCAAAAAATTTGATTTTCTCTTAGATCTAGTATGAGCAAGTTTTCCACATCAATAGGCTGTACAAATGGTTAACTGTAAGCTTAAAAAGAAACTGTTAACAGTGGGGCGCACAGATGCTTGTTCTCTTGTTTTACCACTGTGTTTGCTCAGAACCTGCTCTTTTGAATGGACAGATTTATACTTAGAAAGACAGCTTACAATATTCCATAAAAGATCTGGATTTGGGGGGGCTTCACTCTTTCTTAAATCATATTTTTTTTTTTATCTATTTCTAATGTTCAAGCATAAATTAAATAATCAGAGTATGGCTTCTGAGTAGCCACAGTTTACCTTAGTCGAACACTAAATGTAATAGGTAATAAGAAATATGTGCACTGCATCCACCTTTTGTAATGTCTGTGGTGATTTGTTGCATTTATTGTATTTTGTTGTTTGGTTAATTGTTGTTTCTATTTTTATATTAATGTGTATTTATGTGAAACAGTTGATGTTGTGGGGCACAAGACAAATTTTAGAATTAGTTCTGACAATAAAGTGAGATCAAATGAAATCAAAATCAATATTAGATCAGTAAAATAAACAGCACCTATATGTCAATAACACGAGATCTGACCCACAAATGACTGAATGGTATGAGGCCATTTACAAAACAAACAACACAAATGTGCCATCTAGTGGCTCATTAGATTATGTGTCTACATACGGACTGGGAATTTAGTTTCTACACACAACTCTCATGATAAAAAAGAACATTCAGTGCTACACACTTCAACAAAAGCACTCAGCGAAGAATAGACTGAATAGATTTAGATCTGGCACACTCTTTGTACACTATGACTGTGTGCCAATGTCACGCTTACTTCAGTAAGCCAATCAGCTGGTGACGTGATCAAGGAACTGATCAGTGTAGGACAAGTGGAAAAAATAATACCCACGTTCCACTACTTACTGTATGCTAAGCTCCAAAACTTTTTTTTTTCCACTGCCATGTTCAGACGGCTATTGGCAGAATTATTTTGGGACCTGCTCTTTTCAGCAGGAGGAGGTAAGACATAAAATTTTGCTAAAATGCAACTTAGCGAAAAGGGACTGCCTGGAGCCGCTGAAAAAATAACAATCAGGACCTACAGTATTAATAGGATCACCGATTAACATAACTGCTTGTTTAACTGCTTATTAACACACAGTTTTGTCACTATTGATGAGAGGGGAGGACACAGATGAATAATCAGTCTGACGATACTACTGTCAATCAAAATGATACAGGCCCAGAGCTAAGAGTCAGTCCTCTATAACCAACTCTAAAAGTAACCTAATAACCTGGGTTGAGAGGATTAGCCTCGTAATCTCAAACACTGTCAGTCTAAATCCGGGACTGTGTGTGGCCAAAGCAGTAAATCTGAGCTTTCTTCTTGGCTGTGTGAGGAGTTTACCTACAACTGAACTGTAATACAAGAGTGCTGGTTGTGCTTTGCAAAGGCACCAGAGAAAGTTCTTTGATCTACATTACTTACTACCCTGAGATTGATGTTACCAGCAGTACAGAAAGCTTTTAGTTTTTTTGCATCATAGACAAAATGCATGCAATAATAGAGACATTTACTCTTGCCATGACGTACACTGATTAGGTAAGTCCAGGTGACTGTGCTGTAATAGTCTTTATCATTGATGCAGGACTGTAGTTAAAGAGGCAGAATCAAGTGCAGGGCATTTAAGCTTTGAGACAAATTTGTCTTCAAGGTGAAAAGTGTTATATTATTTGTACATTTTGTGTTTATCAACAGAAAAAGGGCACCCTTACCTTTCTGTTATTGCTTGCTTGTCTGCTCATGTGATGTCTCTGCAAAATGTCCTGCAAGTGAACAAAACATCCACAAGAGGACAGGATTAGTATCTAAGAAACACATACACATTAAACCATTTTGAAAATAATTCCTACTAAACCCATTAATACTCCCCGAAAACATGAGGCAGTGCAAATGACCATGTCGGCTGAGCTCTGCATTTGCTCGGCTGATGTCCTTGCACTGAGCTGCAGCAATGAAAGAGTTAAGGATGGAGTGATGAGCACTGCAGGGTGGTGGATGCGATATTATATACTCCAGCCACAACAAGATCACAGCATGACTTAGATGTTTCTCTGAGGGAACTTGTGCACAGTTTATACACACTTCAAAGACATCAGAGCCTGAGGAGGTGAGTGCACTTTTGTCATATTAGATGATGACCATTGCTAATTGACAATGGGAGGTAAACATCACTTAGAGTATCTTTCTATGTCTACAATTTTCCATTAAAAAAATAAGTTTTAAATGCTGTATGTGAGACTTTATAAGTGTTAACTGATTTATGTGTGTTAATATCAAAACAAATTCATCAGTGCACTAAAAACACGACACATCTAGACTCACTTGGAATGTATTTGACAAGTATTAGAGAATTGCTGTAAGGGGGTCTGCTTGGCATTCATGGGTGAGTGCACTTCCTTCGTCTTTAGCTCCACTCTCCTTCAGGCCCTGGCCACTGAGAAAGATGAGAAGAGGAGACACACCTCTTTTAAAGCAGCAGTCGAGTCCTTGCCTGGGAAAGAGTAAGTGTCTTTACTTTCCCTCTCTCTTTCTCTCTCTCTCTCATTGCCATCTCTGTGTATTGTAAATTGGCTTTCTCTGGTGATGTTGACCTCTCTCACTCAGATATGACTTTGACAAAGAGCCAGCTTGGGGACTTGGCCATTAACAGCAGTGACGTGTCTAAAAAAAGGCAAAAAAGCCAAGATAAAGACAGCAGAATATAGAGAGCTAGGTGTGAGATAGGACTGTAAGTGGTCACGTAATGGCCTGGTATGGGATGCACACAGTGATGAGAAATAATGAATTATCATCCTTTTTCTCTAAAGTAACTGAGGAGATGATGTATGGTCAACTCCACATTTCCGGTACATTGCAGAGTCGCAAACACGAGTGTGTACACACCCACATTAGTCCACAGTGCGCACCATTAAGATATTCTCCATATTAGTGCCAAATAATGCTTTCTGCAAAGCTACAACATAACTCTATTATATTTCTGATGTTTCCAAACTGTGCACTTAGATCAATGAGAGTAAGGCTCCTATGACTGCTAAATAAAATATTTTATCTTCAGTGTTATTTGAGTGAGGAGTTAGGAAGTCTTCATTCCTCAATACAGATGAAGGACATTTTGACTGATCACCTTGCAGTGGTGGAAATCAGCAGGCACCTTGATGTTAACAAAGAATGAGTTGTTTCTCCCCAGGGAATTCAAGCATGCAGAGATGCATCTGTTGACTCTCTGCCGTATTGTTGTTACATTTCATAGAAACATGACCATCTGTGCATCACATGCAGATTTGAAAACATCTGGTAGTTAAACAGAATTGCACTACAAAGCTATTGATTCGATAATAAAAAAAACTGCAATTAATTCTGAGTTAATTCAGGGGAAATGCTAATAGAAAATTTGTCGTAGCTTGTGGTTTTGTCTTATCCAGGTCCAGGTTTGGGTGATATCAGGCTAATCATTATTAAGTAGTTGGTTGATCCTCTAAACCTGAGCTTCTCACCACTGATATTAAGGATCAGTCTGGTTATATGGTTATAATTAATTGGGCATTAACAGTAAGTATGGACATAAATAAAATACATTATGCAGGTGTGCATCATGTACAGATAACAAATGGGAGATAGGGTCAGCTGTCTTTACTATCACCGAAATCTGAGTGTTAATCGGAGAGTGTACGGTAGCCTAATGCCTTCTGAGGACAATTCTTTGTTTTTGGAGCGACATTTGCCAGGACACCACAGCAATATTATGTATTTTCAGACGTACAATACCAAAGTCAGAGCCAAGACAAAACCAGTGCGAAGAACCGAGAGAACAGTGATAGATGGGCGAATATTGGATTGTTCTCAGACTGCCAACCTGCAGGTACTTTAAAAAATTATCACAGCAGCTTATGACACTGACTGAAAAGGACAATTCCTACGACTACCTGGTTGTGATGCCTCTTTGCCACAGAAGTAGCGAGGAGTCTCTTTTCCTCACTCCCTCTCTGTGTGTCTGAGAGAGACAGTAAGAGAGACAGATAAGTAGAGCAATAGGCAGCAGCCTGTGTCTACTCTGAGTGAGGCCGTCTCTTTGTTGACAGCCAGTTTTGACATAGTCTCGGATTAGTAGCTCCGTCAACATGAGGCCTCTGGTTCCTTAAAATAGAGAGAGATGGGCAGTCAGGAAAACAAAATTGTTATTGTGTGCCACTGCAGTCTCATAGACTGAGTCTGACCCAGATAGATGCAGACAGAATCTCTTAAGGTACCACTGAGTTTGTCCAGCGCTTCACTGTGTCCAACTTGAGATGACAACGCCACCAGATATGGCTATGAACGGCACTGAAGGTAAGCGCAGAACTGATAAAAGGCATATGATTATAATACAAGATAATGAATGGCAGTTAAATCAACTAACAATATAGGCTCTTCTTAATACTGCACATCTGCTATTATTCAAAGCAAAGGCAAAGTGGTAAAAGGAAGGAGTCTCTGAGGTTGAGTTGGTCAGCAGAAAATAGCACAGCAAGTGTCAGGGAGATGAGTCCCTGCTGGGTGTTGAGTAGCTTGGACTCCATGACTGAGTTTGCAAAAACCTTAATTAATTTTTGAAGAAATCCCACATTAATTCAACTTGATGCAAATTAATAAATAAATAAAACAAAATAGCAGAAAAACTTGAGACCATCTTGCAATCACTCCATCTGCAATACAGCAACCAGTGACTTGAAAAAAATGTGGGACAGGGACAAAAAACTGGAGGACCAATTGCACCCCCCACCCCCATACTTCCGGGTTCCTTGCTTGGACCACACTAATCTATGGACTCCACCTTAATTTTGATCTCAGCTATACACCTGTAAAGTCTCATTATTGTATCTTCTGTGGTTTTGAAGCAATCTCATTAACAATACCTGCCAAGAGACAGACAAAACCATCTTTGTGGTAGTGTTTGTTACAATAAGTATCACCTGAACCACATTTTGCCATGGTCACACTAGAGTTGCAGCAATATATCAGTTTCACGGTATACCATGGTATGAATGTTGATGGTTATCATACACTGTACTTCAACATTTAACAGTAATGCCTGTTTTTTTTCCTTTTTAGCTATGACATGTTCTAGTGTACAAGAATAAATAATTAAAGGGCTCTGAGATGTTCTTGACCCTTATTGCCATGGTAACTGCCAAGGATTGTAGAGATTTTTTCTTGTTTTGCCTAACACAGTTTGTGCTCAGAAATAACAATATCAGACATAACGCTACTTAATGTAATGTCTAAACAGTGTCAAAGCTACTGAAATGAACTTACCAATGACAGCACCTCAGCACGACGAGTAACTTGTGAGGTAAGATGTTTAATGTTAGCCCAAGAAAAATGGAAATGGGAAATGGATGCTACTAAAATAAAGCTAAAAGTCAGTAGCTAAAGTTAGCCACAGTTAAATTACCATTTTGGCGACATTTGTACCTAGCTATAGCTATATTAAAGTTAGTTCATTAGTCTCAAACTATAAAAAACTAACTGTCCGAATACCAAATCGTTGACCCTTAAATAGGATTACCATTGTTGATGTAGCGTTAGCTAACTAAAATTAGCATTTTAACGTAATGTGTTCCTAGCTATATCTTATTTAAGTCGGTTCGTTGGTTTGAAACTAAATGAATAAACTATCTGTCCGAATAATTTAACCATTACCGTTCATGCAGTGTTAGCTAACTAGGTTAACGTTAACTGCTAACGTTAGCCGCGCATTGATTTCTTGAAAAGGTGGTTAGGTTAGCTTTATATTGTAAGTAGTCCGTTTTTTTTTTCTTATAAAAAGCATCTTTTTTCCAACAAATCTAACTTCAATTTAGTGGAAAAAAATGAAGTGAAGTAATTATATTTACAAGGCTTATAAGTTTTTGTTTGTTAATTTTGACTTTCCAAGAATGTTTGGGTTAATATAGCTAACACTAGTTCCTGTCCAGCTGTCAGATGGGTTGATGTTTATGTTGTTGTGAGTGCATCTGACTGTGAGAAAAACATGCAATTTTTTGTTTCACAGTTTTTCAGGGTTTACAAGGGGGAAATTAATAATTGATAAGGCCATCATCTCCAGATCAATACTGCTTTATGAGTCTATCCATTTCCACAGTGTGCATGTGGTGCCATAAAGCTGCACAGGCTCAGTGATGCACACAGCTGTTGTCAGAATAGTGTTGTGTGTCTGGAATGATAAGCTTCCTGGAAGCACCCTGGCAGAGCGGAAAATTGGCTTATATGACACTATGCAACATGGTTTTTCTCTGCTGTTGCCTCAGCACTGAACTGTATCCTCTATCACTGAGGATATCAACAAGACACTGTCAGTTCACCCAGGTTATCTTCTCTCTGAAACAGGCAGTAACTCTGTTTGACATAGCTGCTGTACTGTATGTGTATGTGAGCTTGACTGTAAACAGACAAGGTGTGTCCACGATTACATACTGTAATAAAAATAAATGTTATTTAAAGCTATGCAGTTGATAATGGCTAAAACAAAATTCATATTTTTATGAAGGAGTGCAAGTGGCTACTCCTATATAGTAATCATATACTTTATATACAGTCTATGATAATAACGTGTCAAGAATAGCTCAGGAGGACTTGCATTCCCACAAAGGTCATGAATTTGGCAACTTTAGTGGAACTATCTGACACGAGTTATTTTCAAAATGTCATTGTACCGCTGTACAATTAAAAAGGACAAGCTAGTGTTACCAAACAGTATGCCATTGCAGTCATTGTTAATAAGAATTGCCATGGCACCTTTCAAAATTGTAGTGACTTACATACACAAAAATGGCAAAGGATGAAAAATTAAGACAGCAAACAGACATACATGATAACATTAAAAGCAAATTATGGAAAACAACAACAAAAGCTAGACCATTTTAAATATAATAATTGTTTATCATGACTGTGGAATAAACTGGAGGCATATGTAAATTGGCTAAAATAGGCATTATTCATACATATGTATACATGTATACATGACACTGACAACCTGTAATTCTTGTGTGCTGGCAGTGATAGAAGTACTTTGTTACAAGCAAAATAAGTGCATTTAAACAGTTACTTAAGTAAAAGTACAAAAGAATTAGCATCAAAATATACTTAAAGTACCAAAAGTAAATGTTCTCATTATGCTGAATGTCATTCAGACACATATGTATTATATTACTGGATTATAATTTTTGATGCATTAATGTCTGCATCACTTTAATGTTGCAGCTGATAAAGCTGAAGATATTTTTTTAATACTTGATATGGTGTTGTGTCGCTCAATACGTAATAATACAATATAATTCATGAGTTCATTTATATTTTGTTTTAATCATCGTTATCTGCAAAGGAACTAGAAACTTTTAAAATTAATATAGTTAAGTAAAAAGTACAATATTTGTCTCCAAAATATAATGAAGTAGAAATATAAAGTAGCATAATATAGAAATACTTCCGTAAAGCACAAGTATGTCAAAACTATACAAAAGTACAGCACTTAAGTATATGTACTTAGTTACTTTCCACCACTTGTGGCACCACTAGAGGTGATTTTTTATGATTTCCATTTGGGGTTTGGAGGAAAACCATCTTGATAAAAGTGCTTAAAAAAATCCATCAGGACATGTACAGTTCACACAGAGCTCTCCAGGTGGTGATGCCGTGCAGCAGTTAGTTCCTGCTCCGAAACCTTTACAGGGATAGAATCGCTTGTTTACAAAACAGCGCAAACTGGTCAGAGCAAGAGCTGATAACGAGGGCAGACCGTCTTTGAGGACGTGTCACTGTCACCAGTCATTCCACTGTAGCCTCTACTTTATTGCAGACATGCCTCGTCAGTTCCCGAAGGTAACTTTGAGTGAGGCAGAGGAAGAGACACAGCTTCTAGCAGAGAAAGTATATGCAACAGCGTTGAAGGAGGAAGACAACAAGGATGCCTTATCACTGTTCACCATGCCTGAGGACTGCCCAATTGGCCTCCAGCAAGCCAAAGAGCATGAACTGCTTAAAGAGCTGGCAGAGCAACAGTCAGAGGAGAGTACCAAGAGGTAGGCCCTGCCGTTGTCTGGCACCAAATCACAGCGGATGATCGGTCAGATCAATGTTACAAATAAAGGCTTTTTAATAGACTAATTGTTTCATGACTTCTGAGAAGATTATGTTAGCTTATATAAACTATTTTGCTCATTTTATAGGAGGAAAAGCTTAAAGATGATTCGTTCCCAGTCCATGTCCCTGCAGATCCCAGTGAATACAGATTGGACGCGGTCAGTGGCGGCCACGCCCTACCTGTCCCCCAGCTCCACCTGCTCATCTGTGCCAGAAAGCTGCCCTGATTACCAAAGGGTCACTATTAGTGGTGATTACTGTGCTGGAGTAAGTACTATAGACATAAATGTCTGATAATCATTAAAGATATGAAAGAGGAACTATTTTCAAAAATCATGTGAAGGCCCAGGCACACCAAGACAATACCAAAGAACTAGGCGAAGAAGGTCAGCTGGTGCGTTGCCTTAAATTGTTTGTGTCTTGGCCAAACAGTTTCACTTGAAAACACCTCAAAGACTACAACCAACAGCCAGCTAGCATATACGTTCTGCGCCCGCGTGAGAGGAAACAACTCTCGATGGCGGAAAGTGCCGGTAGTCTGTATTTGTTATTAAAAAGGGACATCTGAAGACAGGACAGATTTATGACGCTAGCTAGCCAATTGGCATATTAACAACACAACCCAATGTTGAAAGAACAAAAGATATTTATTGTGTGCCAGCAAACAATAAAATAATCAGTTACAAACCATTTCTGCCAAAGTGCTAATCGGCTAAAAGAAAATAATCTTACTCAATCTAACAAGTTTGCTTCAATCTCGCGCCCTCTTGACTTTAGTTGTTTGTTTACTTTCCTCACTTCTGTTTTTCTCCTTATGCATTGTGTTGAAGTGCCAATCAGAATGATTTCTTTCACTGATGGACTCTGCTGTCTCAACATGCTGAGTCAACATTCAGAAATTTTGAATCGCCGTCATTATGAAATTGCTGAAACGAAAAAGCCGACAAGCACCTACTAAGGATGGCAGATGTTCACCAGCGGCCCGTCATTGACAAATGGCCGATTGTTAAGCTTGGTGTGTCAGGGGCCTTATTACTATGGTGTGAGACAGTCCAAATGTATTAGTAACAATAAACAGCTCTCTCCTAAATCCAAAACATAAGTGCTAAAACTTTGAGATTTCATTAGGTATAAAGTCTGTTTGCTCCATAGACAGTGAATTGGAAAAGATGTTCTAGATGACAATGAGAACACCCTGGGAAATATTCGTAGTATATGGGAACATTTTCTGTTTTAGACTTTATACCAGAAGACATCACAAGACTGAGAGACTTCTCTCATTTCTGGCTTTGAGAGAGAGTAGCTCAAGCTCACAGTTATTAATTGAACTTTCTAAGGCCATGAAAATAACATTTGAATTCTTAATTTAGGTGGTGTTCCCCTTTAATGCTTCTGCAGCTTTATGTAGTGTATATTTACTGTTCTCCTCTAATTACTGTCATGTTAACAGAATGTCCACAGAAAACATAATGTTTATTTTTACAATTACTGTGCCATAAATATGATTAGGCTTTATTTATGTGTCATGTCCATCCCCATTCAGATCACAGTGGAAGACTATGAGCAGGCAGCCAAAAGTCTATTTAAGGCTCTGCTTATTCGCGAGAAATACTCAAAGCTAGCCTATCATAGATTCTGCAGAACCACAGCCCAGTTCCTCCGCACTGCTGAGAACATGAGATGGAGCGAAGAAGACGAGGTTCTACCAGGTGTGAAGTGCATGCACATTACAGTTACCAGTGATGACCTATGTGTTATTCTGGTTCATACGACAGTAACTGAACACTGTTCGTTCTCCAGATATGTGCCCATGTCCAGCTGAGGGAGAAGATCCCTACAGCATGGAGAACATTCCTGAGAACCTGAATTATGAACTGAAGATGAAGGATGGGATAGTGAATGTTTATGACAATGTCAAGGCGCTGAGAGAAAATCAGCCCCATGACCTTCCATACCCAGACTTGGAGACTTTTGCCATAGACCTCAGTCACGTTCTGGCCATGATTGCAGATGGACCCACGTAAGTTGCCAAAACAAAATGGCACTGGTTGTAAAACCAGTTTTTGCCACCTTTGTGCGCAGTATTACACTTACTAAACTGAGGTCCACTGTAATTTTCAGGAAGACCTACTGCCACAGACGACTAAATTTCTTGAGTTCGAAGTTCTACCTGCATGAGATGCTCAATGAGATGGCTGAGCTAAAGGAACTGAAAAGTGTGCCTCACAGAGATTTCTACAACGTTAGGAAGGTATCCCACACATTGCCTCTTTGAAAACACCTGAGCATATGAGTTCATAACATGCTGTCACTTCTTCCATAACTTTCACTATTTGTGAAAAAAGTTAAGAAAAGCATGTTTTTTAAACACTTGATTTGTCCTTAAGACTAAACATAGATTTTGTTTCTTTCTCTCAGGTGGATACACATATTCATGCAGCCGCCTGCATGTCTCAGAAACACCTGCTGACCTTCATCCAGGAAACATATAAGACTGGAGCTGACCGTGTGGTGATAGACAAGGCTGGACAAAAGATGACTCTTAAGCAGGTTTTCCACAGCCTCAACAAGGACCCCTATGACCTTACTGTGGACTCTCTGGATGTACATGCAGTAAGAAAAGTATAATTTGGTTTAGCATTCTGTGTTCATGAATTAAAGTTTTAAAAATGTGAATATTGGGAACAAAATTAATATAGTTCTTAATTTATAAAACTGGCTATAAGCAATGGTTACGATATTATAACTGTATTTCGATTAGCGCAGGCAGGGCCCTTTACCTGACTCTATGGGCAATAATCTACCACGCATAAACCCACTGGAGTTTGCACAAACATAAGTGGCTAATCAATCAATCCAAACCCTCTTTCCCATGTTCATGTGTCTAAGTGATTGATGGGAATAACGTTTTTTTCAATTGGTCCAGTATTGAGAGGGAGCAGCAGCCAGCCTGCTATGTAAACACTCAGGGCATGTCCATACCGTCAGTCTATGTCGACAAAAAGTGTTTGTTTTTGCCACTGACAGGCTCAGATTTAAGTGTCTGACAGGATTATTGGAAGAATTCCTGCAGTAAGATCATTTATGCTTAACCAGAAACAGCCCCAAAATCACCATCGTCAGACCCACCAGACTCCGAATAATTTACAGTGCAGTGGGTGGAGCCTGATGAATGAGCGCCCTGTGGCGACATTTCATCGACTGCAGCTGCACTGATCCTGACTGGCTAAAGTATAGTGGGCAAAGAGCTGATTACTGAACAGAAAAGTAATGGCTGACAGAGTCATATGCCTCCTTATATATTGTGGTCTTTGCATGTATTCAGGGAGGCTCGTCCTAATTGGCCAACTACATTTAAGCAAATGTCTGAGAGAACGCATGTATTAACCATAGAGTCCAGTGTCAAGGCACACAGTGATAGGGAATTTCATGTCAAAAATCTCCCTGCTCTTTTTTTCTTTATCTCTCTGCTTCTAATTTATATCACATCATTTCACTTCCAGCGCAGGTGAGCGTCAGTATTGCTGAGCATGTTTTCATGACTGACCATTTTTGATTCACAATTCTGCTTTGTAATCTATGAACATTACAGGGGAGACATACCTTTCACCGGTTTGATAAATTCAATTCCAAGTATAATCCAGTGGGAGCCAGTGAACTTCGGGAAATCTTTCTGAAAACAGACAACCTCATTAATGGAGAGTATTTTGCTCGCATCATAAAGGTATATCGTGTAATCATACAATTTTAGTTAGAGCCTTTGCAGAGACATTTTAGGGAACTTTACTTCTCACTTTTAACAGGAAGTGGCCCATGACCTGGAGGAGAGTAAGTATCAGCACGCAGAGCCACGCCTTTCCATCTACGGGCGCTCTCCAGAGGAGTGGGAAAGTCTGTCTAAGTGGTTCATTCACCACAAAGTACACTCTCCGAACATGAGGTGGATCATTCAAGTGCCCAGAATATAGTAAGTGCTAGAGACAAAGAGCCAAGCCTCTATTTTAAAAGTTCTTAAAATGTGAAATCTTGAAATATCCTGAAAGTTCAAAACATTTTGTGTGTGTTTCAGTGATATTTTCAAGGCAAAGAAGCTGGTGCCTAATTTTGCCAAGATGCTGGAGAACATTTTCCAACCTCTGTTTGAGGCCACTGTTAACCCACAGAAGCACAAACAACTTCATGTTTTCCTCAAATATGTAAGATGTTGTATTTTTTGGGGGTCCATCACACCAAAATCTATCTATAAATCTGTTTAATATACCTTCAGTTCATGCCTTTAACTTAGCTTGTGATCACAAAAACAAGTTTCTAATTTACAACTAATATTACCTATTCATCGCCGCTCATTTGTGGGAAGTAATACTTCACTTGAACCACCCCATTCAGCATTTATATGCAGTACATAAATACTTTACATAAATACTAAATGTTTTTTTAGCACACTGTAATATAGTAGTAAGATGATATAAGTGTTTATTTGTCAACAAATGTAACTCTTCCTGTAGGCATTCACAACGTGGTGGCTGGTATATAATAAGATAATGAATGACAATAAAGTAAAACAGTTGTTATTATGTAAAATTTATTCATAGAAAAGGTTATACTTGTTGACAAATGCTTTACATTAATAATCACAGTAAAATATCTGCTCATGACAATATTATAGAGTTTTAAAAAATTTATTTAACAGTCTATATAATGCTTTCAGAGAATGATATGCAGGAGTTAACATAAGGTGTTACCTTGTGGAAATTAATTTAGTAATTTTAAGGTTTGATTATATAATTAAGGGACATGAATTACTATTTTGAGTTAAGACATTATGAAAGCATTTCATGAGTAAGAACTATCAGATAGAGGAAACAAATAATAACTGTGACCTAAATCTAAAAACAATTTGCCCTTGATGACTGCCTGACTTTATGCTTTTATATAACTGTCCCAGTTGCAAATGACTCTTCTTGCAGGTGGCAGGCTTTGACAGCGTAGACGATGAGTCCAAACACAGCGATCACATGTTCTCCTTCAGGAGCCCAAAACCAGAGCAGTGGACTTCAGATGACAACCCTCCCTACAGCTACTACCTCTTCCACATGTATGCAAACATCATGGTCCTCAACAACCTCAGAAAGTAAGAGCCAACGCCTTCGTCCCTCTCCAGAACACACACTTCCTCATTAAAAGAGAGCGCTTTGCTGCGAGATTGACGGAGCAAAATGTTTGCCTTTAAAGTGCAGGACCTGACCTGGTACTGTGGGTCCAGCACTCATAGTTGACTTTGTAGAGCTCAAAGTCAAAGAAGTGATTCATTAATGAAAGGAAAGTAAAAAGAGTACAGAGCTATCGATCTCGGACATCTCACTATGAAGTACGGCTGACATCTATAAATACTCTCAGTGTGACGAATACGAAGATGAGCAAAATTAGGCACTGCTCCATGATTTGCTCATAAATTGATTATCCTTTTCTGTCCTCTATAGAGAGCGTGGGCTGAGCACCTTTCAGTTTCGTCCTCATTGTGGAGAAGCTGGATCAATCACTCACTTGGTCTCTGCATTTCTCACATCTGACAACATCTCACATGGACTCAACTTGAAGAAGGTACTTTAGATTTGTGCACAGGTAATGCAGTGGGGGCTGAAATGATCATCCCCACGATTCAATATTATCATGATACTCAGGTCAAGGTACTTTATTATTGCAATTTTAAATGTTTTGTGAGTGTTCCAATGACATATATTGTGATTTATGACCTTTTATCAATTGCACATTATGTCCACAAAAGAAAACATTGTCAGCATTTATTTTAACCTAATTAGATAACGTTTTCTGTCTGTTTATCTCACTTCAATCGTTTTTTTAATGCAGCAAAGTGTATCTAGTCAACTGAAAAGCAATTGATTTTATTATTCTAGTAGGCTACCAATACTTTAAGTTGTACGCGCAATATTAAGAATTTATATAATAAAAAAACAAAACTTGGCGTCCATGTATCGATACAGCATTGCCATGGAAAATATAACAGTATTATGCTGTGTTAATTTTGCCCCCCCAAACCTAGTATTTAGGGAAGATGCTGCGTAAGTAAGGTATACTAATCCAAGAGTAATCCTCCCCAGAGCAGGGAGGAAATAACATGAGGCTGCTGCTGTGTGGGCTTACTCACAGCCAAAGATCAATAACATGACTGTACTCAGAGCTTTTTGTCCCTGCTCAAAATGCATTACAGAGGACCAAAATAGCTACGATAATGTGAGAACACAGAAGGAGCAAGACACCAGAAAGACGAGGGGCACATTCACATGCTTCAAATGGGGATCCTTGAATAAACAATACACAGCTTTTGTCGTGATGATTAAGTACAAATAGACAACAAAATCAATACTGTTGTCAACTTGTCTCCCTTCTGACCATTTCAAAGACTTTGTTGGTTAGATGCCCAATTTTTTAAGCTTGTGTATCGGAAATGTCTTGCAGATCTGTCATTATTAGCAGTGTGATTCATCACGGTGCAGCTGAAAATGTGAGAACTGTAGGCGAGAGAGAGGAAATCAAGTTTTGAATTTCCAGTGTGAATGGACAGTGTTTCAAATGTTCTGAAAAAAGAGGCCAGAAAGTCCTGAAGAAAGAAAAAATGCTGACAGTGACTCACTGATATTGATTTACAACCCAAACTGCATAAATTCACAGCATTTTAGTTCATTGAGGTATTAAACAGTGGTGGAAGCTTTTTTTTTATTTCTGTATGCTTTATGTGCGTGTTTCTGACTGCCAGAGTAGTAATAATTTTTTAAACTGTGTTCCCTCAGAGCCCTGTGCTGCAGTACCTGTACTACCTGGCCCAGGTGCCCATTGCAATGTCTCCACTGAGTAACAACAGCCTGTTCCTGGAATACTCCAAAAATCCTCTCCGAGAGTTCCTGCACAAAGGCCTGTGTGTGTCCCTGTCCACAGACGATCCCATGCAGTTCCACTACACCAAGGTAAACAAACACAAATACACATCAAACACAATGATTCTGAGTTAATGTTCAGAATGCCTGAATTCTTGAATTTTAATTTTATACATGTATTATTGCAGAGAGTATAGATGGATTTAGCTCTGCAGTATAAATATTATGTATATGTTGTTTGTGTTTCATGATTCTAGGAACCGCTGATGGAAGAGTACGCTATCGCCGCTCAGCTGTGGAAGCTCAGCACTTGTGATGTGTGTGAAATAGCCAGAAACAGTGTGCTGCAAAGTGGACTGTCTCACCAGGTGGCATTCTCTCCCCTCTTTTTTCTGCCACATCACCATCATAATTAATCAGCATTGATCCATCTCTTAATAATTTACTTTGTTGTTTGTTTACAGGATAAGAAGCACTTCCTTGGAGCAAACTATCAGAAAGATGGACCTGAAGGGAACGATATCCGTCGGACCAACGTCGCCCAGATCCGCATGGCTTACAGACACGAGACACTGTGCAATGAACTCAGCTTCATAGTCGACGCAGTGAAGTCTGAAGCTATGAACTCCATATATGAATGAAAAGGAACTCGCGTCAGACAGAATCAAAGCATGTTGAACTATCAGTAATACCATTTATCACATTTATTTTGAAAAACGCAGTGAGTGACTGTGATCATAAAATGTAAAATACAACACCCTGTCTATTAAAAAGCAATGCCTAGCTGGTCGAGACTTTGGTAAAGTGAAAACGCACGCTTTGGGCGACTGATGGCACTTTGGTTATCAAAAGTTTAGACAAAAGCTGTGGAGGGCCAGACATGTGTAAAGTACATTGACACGCTTGTCATTACACAAACCCACAATGTATAAACAGTTGTACCTTAAACCCTGTTTTGTGATGGGAGTATGTTGTAGAAACACTTAGTTACCGTATACACTGTACATCAGACACAGGACCAATCATGGTTGAGTTATGCTGTGTTAATTCAGACTTCTCCCCCTTCAGGAGCTTGTTTTAAAGAGGTTTAAGCAAGTTCACAATTGCATATGCTTTTTAAAAAATGCTAGAAATGGTTGTAGAAATGTTGCATTTACATGTATGTTCTTTATCTGAAGCAGCAAGCAGTAGGTCAAAATAATAAAAAGTCTTCATAGCAAACACTGCCACCCAGTGTTTAAACTGCACCATTTCATAGTGTCACATAACACACACACATATATAAGTAACACATATATACAAACATGAATGCCTTTTAAAGGACACAATAAGGGACACATCATCCTTATTATACAATATTACTCATTTGTTTATGTTCCTAAAAATGTATAATCAGAAAAAAGTTTAACTTGAATCTTCACCCACTTCTATCCTCTCATCTTCTTCAGCAGCTGTGTTGGTTTCCTGTGTTTTCGTCACACAAGTCCACTCCTCTGTCTGAATGTACTCGGACTGCTGCTTCAGAGTGCGATTGCTTCTCCTTTTCACAAAGAGAAAAAAACAAATCACATAGTGCACTCACAGATGTAATAATAACAAAGGGAAATACAATTTAATACACAGGGCCAGGACACATTAACATATGTTTACTCACAGCTCTTTAGTGTTGATATATAGTAAAGCTACTGTATATAGAGCCCACTAAGAGCCAATTCAGTCATAACCAATTAATTCATGTACTTCTTGCATCATTTAATCACAGCAAATCTGTCTTTGGTAGGAATGCACAATATTGTTTTTTTATCATAATTGTGATATCAACTTGTATGATAAACACAACAAAAAAGACTGCAATACTGCACTTAAATATAGCAGCAAAGCAATAATTTACATTCTGTCTGCAGGCACTATTTTGGCTGACATGCCACCACATAAACTCTCTGACTGCTGCACTACTCTGCATGGTTGAAATATGATAAGATGCATGCAGATGATGTGAGGTGTGAATGCCAGTGAGGAACTGGTGCGTACAAAAAATAGCATGTCGTCTGTCTGGCAATGTTTTATATACAGGAGAGACGAAGAGAGGACAGGGTGCAGGTATTGTACAAGTCTGATTCAAGAAGTGGGTACACTTAAATGTCTGCTTATTTATTGCAAGTAATATTGTTATCACGTCAACATTATTGCATATTGCACATTTTTCCCTTATTGCACAGCCCTAGTCTTCAGACCTAAGTGTTATCAGGGTTCCCTCACATTTTCATGGATGAAATTTCAGAACTTTGCCTACTTGCCCATAACTGTAATTTTTTAACTAGCTGGCATACAAAGAGAGAACGCAGGGAGGAAATAAAGAAACATACGTGATAGTAAACAAACATTGCCACATATCAACTTATGTTAGAGCTATATTATGCTGACAGCTTTAGGAAATAAATTTGGCATTATGTTACATTACAAGGAAAGTAATCTGTTGAAGACGAGTAGAAAAGTTTCTTACACGGAACTAAATTTCATGGCTTTTCCAAAACATTCAATGATTTTCACGAATTTCATAACTTTTCCAGTCCTGGAAAATGTAACTGTGAAATTCCATGACTTTTTCAGGTTTTCCATGACCCATGGGAACTATTACATATACTATGTTCATATCGAAAACCACTTACATTTTTATGTATATAAGGATGATAATTGCGACAAGGAGAAGGGCACACATTGAGGTGATGAGTATGACCTTTCCTGAAAAAATAAAACATGATACATTAGTCATACAAAGCAAAATCACGTTCAAACGCTCTGTTATTTGAATCTTTTTACTTGTTGCACTGTATTTCTTGTGCAGTATCAATTGCATATGACAAAATGAACAAAATCTTCATACCTCCAGAAGAACTCTGTGCACTGCTGACAAACCTGGCTGGTTCTCCCTCATTGTCTATGGTTTTAGGAGTTGAGGAGGAAGTAAAAACAGCAGTGGAGGCAGATGTAGAGTGTGGGGACTGGGTAGAGCTTGCTGCTTTTGAAGAATGAGTTTGCCCTGAGTGATCACTGCTGTTTAAAGGGCTATCAGCTGTTGCATCCTTCAATTGTGCTGCTGCATCTGTGCATGTACATAGAGGCCTTGGGATTAGATAAGAGTTACATAAAGTGCACATTTGACAAATGTATGTTTTGTATGTATGTCCTTGTAAAGCTGTCTTGACATTGTGCAGGAAAATATTAACAAGGCATTTCTGAAGGGGTTTCTGGCAGTAACGGTAATTAATTAGTTTAGGTATTAATTTAAAATATTAAAAAATTAACATAATGCAATTATGGAGGTCTTAACCAAAGTTTTATGTTCTCCAACATTAATTTCCCATGATTTTTGAAGATTTATTTTGTAAATTTAATACAAATTCAGTCATAATCCACATCAATTAACTGTTAGCACAGCCTATGTGCTTTCCATCCACATTAATCAGAGTTAATACATTATGATGTATTTTTTGTTGAAAAACAAATAAACAACAAGCAAGGGCTGTGTTAAGAATGGCATACATGATATTTTAAGTTAACCGTTGCCTCTTAAAGGGATAGTTAAGATTTTTTGAAGTTTGATCATGTGGGGTACTTCTACTTAGACAGTATATTACATACAGTAAATGCCAGTTGGCAGGCTGGAGTCCGACATGAAAGCTAAGCAATGTACTGATGTGGAGGGGAAAAAAATCTCTTTTTTTGTTTGCAATATTTACAATATTTTTACTGCTTTGCCTTAATGTCAGACAGTGATTTCTGATGGGAAAATGAAGCCATTATATTACTCTTGTCACAGCCAGACTTCATTGAGAAAAACAACATCACTAAATACAGGAGCTGCTGCTCTACCACTGCCTCGATCTGTTTGTTTGTTTGTGTTATTGTGTGACGTTTGCGCTTAAAAATGCTCTCAGTATAGCGCACACTGATATTGACGTTTTAAAAACATTTTTTTAGGATGGTTAAAATCTGTTTTGCTGCTGACCCCTCCACAGCAGATTACTTAGCTTCTGTGTCCGACTCCAGCCAGGCTTCTCCAGACTTAGGCGTGCCGACAACATCTACTGTAGGTAATGCACTGACTATGGATAAGTACTTCCTACAATCCCACTTTAAAAATTGAAACTATCCCCTTAATGTATAGTGTAAAGCACTAGACAAAAAATCCAAATAAAGATGTCATACCTGATTCATTGAAGCAAAACACATCAAACTTTTTTGTAACTGGGGCTCGCCACGTCACCAAGCCCACCTGGTTTTGACCACAATTAGAAAGGGCCTTAATGCGGGGAATGACTCCAAAATGCTCATCAATCCATCCAAACCTGAATAAAAAACAAAACAAGACACATCAGGCACTTCTCATTCAGTTCCACTAAGATAACACAGGCAATCGTTTTCATCTTCGGTCTCATCTCACCTGCATGTTTCTAAACCTCTGCGGAGAGCTTGCTGTACTTCAGCTTTTGAGGCAATGTTCACTCCGAGGGACCAGCAGAGCCTCCGAGCTTCAGAGGCATTGAAGGCGTACTGAGGCTGGTTGAGGTAATCTAAGCCGCTAACCTGGAATACTCCGGCAATACTTTGGTTCTCTCCTGGGAAAACTGGAAACAGCATGTAAAAAATCTAAATTTAGATGCAGAAATAAGTTAAAAAAAAAAACCATCTAAAAATTCTACTTTCAGGAAGAGGAGATACCTACATTTATCTACAAACAATTTCTTAAAAGATAAATATCAAAACTGCTGGAGTTACTTACCTTTGATGTGGTTTGTGTCAATTTTTTGATGAGAGATGGCTGGAGTAATCAACAGCACTGATGTGATGCAAAGCCAGATCATATTTCTCCCTGTTCAGAGTTGAGATGGACGAATGCAGAGGGATGGCAAGTGATGCACAGTTTATGTGCCTGTGTGCTGCATGACAGGGTTAAATAGAGTTGATTCTGTTCACCGGGGTGTGCGGACTCTGTCATTACCAGAAAGCAAAAGGAAAAGGAAGAGGAAAGTACGGCCCCTGGGTCAGATCAAGAGCCATCATATGTTCTCAGGGCAGGGCCCAGGAGACAGAGAGATAAAACCAATATGTCAACAGGAGATGAAGCTGCAGAAATTCCATAGAAGGCAAAATGCAATGAGTTCGGGTTCCAGGAATAATTAAATGAGGATTTAAACTGGATTGTTCTTTGACTTAAACAAGTGTTTTTCCAAGTAAGAACATAAGCAAAGCACTGCTGGATTTAAGTGAATTTAAAGCTTGTAATATGTGTGGTTTATGTCTAAGCACTGTTACTGACATCTGACACTGACTACGCTGTCCAAATGATTTCCTCCCGGGGGGAATTACTCAGTCATGAACATGCTTATGATCTCGGGTATCCTCTGATGAGCCCTTGGCACACGACTACATCCCACTTCCACAAAAACATCTCCACACAAGCCCTAACGGCAGGAAATGACGCAGAGCTGACGAACACGCAGCGGTGTTGTTGTCAGATGTGAGGTGTCAGTGAGGGCATCATAAATGACATTTGGGAGCTACGGGCGGATATTGAACTTCTTTAATGGTGTTTGTGTGTCCATGGGGTCAAATTAAGACCTTATAGAGTTAGATTACATTACAGTAAATGGTTTCCTGTGTTAATTAAGCGACTCCGGTGAGAATGTGATGGAATTTTGATGTGTTGGAAAGTGAGAACAGACATGGTGGTGAGCAGCAAACATTTTCACTTTTTGTTTCAGTGTGACAGCTTTAACAATTTCACAAACCCAAAACCAAAGCAGTTAAATGTAATTCAGCCAACTTTTATATGATCATTCACATCCCAGGTTTTTCTACTGAGAGATACCAAAATATCCTCTGTGAAAGAAGCCTGTTGATTACATAGTTTAGAATACACTTTGCTTTCATACCAAGAGTTAAATGAGAAGATCAATGCCACTCTCATTCTTCTTCAGGGCAGGAAGGTGCCACCTCACCGTCCTGTATAAAAGGTATGATCGCAGAATGCCTTTAAGCTACCAAGGGAGGAGGTAAAAGTGCCTTTAATGGTGTCTTTAAAAACAGGACAGCCAAAAGGACGGGATTATGGGTGGCATGGGTGTGATGTTTTGACGATGTGTTAAATGTATAAACCACCGCAAGAGATTTAAAAAAAGCAGCAATTAGTGGCTACCTCAAAGAAGAACAGTGGCTGTAAATGTCCACAAATTGGGGAAACAATGAGGTCATGAAGCTCCTTACCCTCCGAGCAGAGGACGAGATCAGTTGCCATATAACAGAGAGGGTAAATTATTTTTGTTGCCATTTTATGCTATTGTTATTGTTTATAAAGCACTGCCAACATGTTTTATATGTCAGACTAGAGGCTGATGTTGTTGTTTTACATGTGATGCCATGTGATGCCATGCCTCTTTTGATTCTGCGATGCCAGCATGCTGTCTAAAATAACACACTGGAGCGACATGATAACACCGTCATTTGTTTCTGTGTAAAAATGCAAAAGCAGCACTAAGGAGGGACTTCGTAGCGGCCCTACAGTGTTATTTCTTTGTGTAAAAAGCAGGCCCCCAGGAAAGCTGCTCAACTTTGCAGCAAATTTTCCCAGCGACCAACTAAGGTATTGTAGCAAAAATAATCCCCTGCGGCTCAGATGGCTTTTGCCTCACAGACCACCACTGTAAAAGAGACGTCTGTGAAACAGTGAACAGGAATTTTGAGCCATGGTGGTTCTGTATTTGTTATACTTTCGTGGAGCTGAGAAAAGCGATTCAAAAATCTGACCTCATCACAATGCAAAGTCTACGAGCTGAGCAGGAACTCGCTGGGGGAGTGGGAGAAACACTACTGTGCATCGTCACAGGGTTGCATACTGTGGAAGTAAACCCGGAAGCTAGAAAACTTTTCAGCATATGCGCCCCGTGCTTGATGTGACATGTTTCAAAAAGCCACAGGCTGAAATCAAACCCATGGCTGCTGCAGCAAGGAGATAGGACTTCGTACACAGCATGATGTAATTAAAGTCTATGGTAAAAAGGGCTGATGCTACAGCCAGCAGCAGGTTATCTTAGCTTAGCATAAAGACTTGAAACAGGGGGACACGGCGGGCCTGGCTCGGTCCAAAGATAACAAAACCAACAAAACAGCACCTTTAAAACTCTCAAATTAAGATGTTACATCTTGTTTGAGAAAGCTATCTGAACCAATTAACAGGTGAAGAGGCGATGTCTTGGCTGTGTGTGGTAAAAATGATTACAATATCTTTTCAGGCACCTTTATTTAAAGGTGAAGTAGCAGAGCATCAAATCCACAAAGAACAAACACACAGGAAGGCACACATGTGCAAAGATAAAAAATAAGCCTCATGCCATCTAATCAGTGCTCTCGTACAAGAAGAAAATCCGTCAGTGCTCTGAAGACACAATCCAAAATGGCACAAACGAGAACCATCAACTGCAAAATATTGCACTTTAGGAACTACTTTGGAATGTGCTTATATCTTAAAGTATTTAAATACTCATTACAGCAATTAAACACAACATAAAGACATTCCTTTATTTTCTATATCTTTAAATATTAGTTCAAAATCTCTCAGGGGCTTCATTATCTATTGGACCTGAGAGAGTATACTTCAACATTAGAGTGTTGATACTTTTTATGGTGGCATTTAACGCAATTGCCTTAGAAAAAAGTACCAAAAACCAGAAGATGTCATTACATATGCATCGTTTTTAAATATATGTATGTATATATCATCACACTATATAATTGGTCCCTAGACAAAAATGATCTTTTAATTCACTGCAGCAAACAATCAGTAAGGTTTTCAATCCAAACAAAATTATAACTTAATGCTGTTAAGTAAGACAAAGGCAGCATCATCCATAAAGCCTCCCAAAATGTCTTTGGCCCTTAGAGTC
Organism: Plectropomus leopardus; assembly: GCF_008729295.1. Taxonomy (NCBI): domain Eukaryota; kingdom Metazoa; phylum Chordata; class Actinopteri; order Perciformes; family Serranidae; genus Plectropomus; species Plectropomus leopardus. The sequence continues at coordinate 18,636,373 of NC_056463.1, forward strand.
GGGGTCATGGATTCAAGTGAGTCCGAGTGTCTGAGTGTAGTGATATGGTAAACTAACAGAGCGAGAGGACGACTCTGTTATTTTGGGTTCTTTGGTAGTTCTGCTAAACTCAGTCCAAAGATCTTCATCTCGCCTTGCACAAAGTCCGTCTCTACTTACGTGTCCTCACGTCTGTTGTAGTAGTCACTGAAGAACGTGAAAATACTGATAACCATACACATTGCCACAAACAGCATCAGGGCGATCCAGAGAAGTCGTCGATTCAAGGGAATCTCAGGACAATAACGACCAAGACGAACCACGACCTCCTCCATCCTCCTGTGGAGATAATGACCTCATACTGTACACATCTGAGATTTTTTTTTATGGCTGTCAAAACAGACTTATATGTGTACTGGAAAAATGACTGATGCACATATAAATTACAGCTGCTTGGTTTGGCTTGCTCACCTTTAACTGTACCCCTTTTCTTTTAGTTAAATGTTTTACCATTAATGGATAATCATACACAAGTTATGTGCTCTTGTGGTGTAGATGAGATTCAAGGACATTTTTTGTGCTTTGCATTTTAAATGGGACTATAAGGTCATTTGTTCTGCTTATGTTAACAATGAGCAAATTATGTATTTATGTTTTCAAGCAGCAGATTCAGTTTACCTGTTGGTCCTTCTCTTCTTTCCACTCTCCTCATCCTTATTTTTCAATTCCAGCAACTTCTCTGCAGTGTTTTCCTCTTCCTGTTTCTCCTCCTGCAGCACTTTACTTTGCTTCAGTCCCTCTTGGTAGCTGCATTTGAAATTTACCACAAAGATCAAAAGATATACAGTAATAAAAGTGATGTCAAATCATCAGACAGTGAAATATAATATAGAATGTATTTAGAGTCTGTGTTTACTTAACATTATATACACCTGCAGAACAGTCACATAATAACTGATGAGTCCCATAAATGTGATGATTTATACGAGCAACAACAATGTCATCACACAGAGTGTGTTTGTGTGTCGTTAAGGATGAGGAGACAAAGCCTCACCCTTTATTATATGCCTCCTCCTCGATCTTCGCCTTGAGCTCGGCTCTGATCTCGGCTCTGATCTCCTCTAAGTTGACTGGAGGTTTGGCTGGCTCACTTTCCTGCTCCGACACACTCTTTCCACTGCATTGTTTCAGATGGGAAAGAACAGTCAGCCTTGGAGCCCATCACAGCGGACGTTATAAAACTGAGAGGAGTGCACAGTTAGGTTCCATCACAACACCTGGGCCTTGTTTATAACGGACAACCGGCAGCAGTGGCTGAGTGACGGTAGTGTGCATTACAGGCATGGTGAGTGCAAAGAGAAAAAACAGAGCTGGCACTTTGCACATTTGTTATTTCTATTCTGGTCTCCTCAGAGAACATCTAGACACTTGAGAACCCCACTCAGGCTCACTTTATAACCAGGATATGATTGGAGCCTGGTGTTTGGTGCCTGGACTTCGTCAGACTCTTTGCACAAATGTTTGGATTATGACCCAGGATAGCATATCCATCAACTGCAGCAGGGTTTGATTATTTTTTATGCAGTCAGGGTTATTTTCATCTCATTGGGGCTTTCTCTGCACTGTAAAACACATCCTGAAGGTCACACAAACAAGACAAAGGCCCCACTGCAGCACAAAAATGCTTTTGATAAGAATGATTACAGGTTCAGACACGTCTTGGCCATTGTTTCCAGGACTGTGTGGTGACCTTGGGAATCTAGCAATGGTATGTGTACATACTGTACATGCAGTCACACGTGTATGTGCATGTGCATGTGCATGTGCGTGTGCGTGTGTGTGTGGAAGCAAAACATGAGAACATAAAACATACCATTCTGCTGCTGGTTGTGCCGCCTCTGTAGGAGTGTTGGCTTTCACATCATTCCCTTCACACTAAAAAGGAGAGTGCTGAATATTGGTAAAGAATATTTTTGACTTCTAAAAATAATACACAATCAAGAGATGTGATAGAAGTATCCACATCCTTTACTTAAATAAAAGTGCCAATATCCAGATGTAAAAAGTTCTGCATCTTAACTCAAAGTTAAGTAAAGTAAGTGCAGGAGTATTAAAACTGGTCCAGTACTGAGAGAGAAGGCTGCAGCCAGCAGCAGCATAACAGGCTGCAATGTAACCACACGGGGGAATTTGTGCACCGTCAGTTTATGTCCAGTAAAAGTGCTTTTTTTTTTGCCACTGACAGGCCCAGATTGTTATTGTAAGTGTCAGACAACATTATGGAAAGGATCCCAACAGAGACAGACCTTTTGATTAAAAAGTAAGATCTTTTAAGTTTAGCCAGAAACAGCCCTGAAATCAACATCACCAAACCCTCCACACTCCATTTAATAAAACAGTAATTTTATATTTGTAAAAACCCACTTCATTCAAAATCATCAGACAGAAAGTAAAACTCTGGTGATAAAATGATAAAATTACAGTTTATTTTAATGGAGACTGGTGGGTTTGGCAATATTGATTTCAGGGCTGTTTCTGGTTCAACAAAAAAGGATCTTACTCTTTATCAAAAAGGTCTATCTCTGTAGGGATCCTTATAATGCTGTCAAACTCTTCTAATTACATTCTGAGCCTGTCAGTGGCCAAAACAAGCACTTTTAGTGGATGTAAATTGACAGTGCATAAATACCCTGAGTGGTTACATAGCAGCCTGTTCAGAGGCTGCCAGCTGCAGCAATCTCTCTCAATAGTGAACCAACATCAAATTTTGTTGTCTCTATTTGTCACTTAGACATATAACCTAGGAAAATTGGGTCCAGGTTGAAAAAAAAGCAAGTTACCCTTTAACTATCAAAAGTAATCACTCTGTTAAAAAAAATGAGCGCAACATTTCCCTCTGAAAGTGGCAGAGAAAGTACAAAGCAGCATAATAAATTAAGCAAAGTACAAGACCCACCAATATGTACTTAAATACAGCACAGGTGAGTGTTTTTAATTTCTTTCCGCCATGAAAAATTAATATAGATATGACATGGACCCTAACTTATTGCTTTTAATCAGTAATTTATTGCATTATGGACAAGTTTACATTCCAAAACCTATCTATCCTTTCTGAAATAAAAAGAAAAACTAAAACAACTGATGTCCTGAAAATGAACTGTTTCATAAGAAGTGTCCTAAGATGACTCCTACATTTTTTTCTAACCTGTTACAAAAAACTTCCACTCAGCAGCCAGACTGAAAGAGAGGGTGTCACTGCATTAAAAGTTTGATATGTAATTTCCCAGCATTTCCCGACAGGACAGGAGAGGACAGGAAGACCTACCAGGACAGGAAGAGCAGCAGCAGCGGTGGGTCCTGTGTTGGGGCCTGGGCCAGCTGTAGCTGGACTCTGACCCGGGATGTTCAGGAGGTTAAACTTAGGCACCACCGCTACGCTCACCCTACGTCTGGGCAGAGCCTGGAGAGGGCCGGGTGAACGGGAGGCAGAACACGCACCAGTGTTAAGAATAAAAAACAAAATATCAGTATGTTTTGGTTTTTTTTATATTGATTTTTTAGCTTTTTGACTTTATTAGAGATAGGACAGCTTAAGCATAAAGGGGGGAGAGAAGGGATGACATGCTGATGTATGCCTCAGGGATCCAGTCAAGTTGCAGTTACAGTTTACAGCCATGTCTGTGAAAACATGGATGCTTCACACCAGCAGCACAGAAGATCTAAACAATCAACACAGTTTCGAGGAGAGCACCCAAGATTAGTCTCACCAATTCAGGTTTTAACAAAATGTCTCCCCTTCTGATTCTGAGCTATGACATCGAGTAATGACCACAAAATCAAGAACATAACGATGCCACAGTTTTGGATTAAAATGTCATCACTTCTTCATTATATCCTTTTACACATTTGTGTGAAATTATAATTAGTGTATGAATTCTTTAGTTATGGCCAGAAACATGTTTCGTGAGGTCACAGTGACCTTGACTTTCGCCACAAAAATCTAATTGTTGATTTCAAGTGGAAGCTTGTGTCAAATTTTAAAGAAATTCCCTCAACATTAAAATGGACAACACGAAAACATCGGACATGGATGTCAATGGCTTGGCGGCATTAAAAGTTATTAATATCTTCTTCTTTTTTTTTTTTTTTAATAAATAGCCGTACAAAATCCAAATGCATCAAATTTACAACAATATCAAACAAAAAAAAAAAAATCCTCACATTTGAGAACCTGGAACCAGAAAACAAAAACTGAAGTGCGTTTACCTTTCCAAGAGTGAGGGACATAGATCTTGACGGCCGTGGAACTCCATCATCTTCATGAGGACAAACAAAGAAATACAGAACACAGCATTAGATTAGCACAAGAACCATTCATTTCATGCTGGCACTGTTCCCACAGCTGCAGTGAGGATCAAGATACTCCAGTTACAGCAGAAAGTTCACAGGTGAAAAATATTCTTACAGAGCAGCAAAGAGAAGTGCATGCTTTATCAAACTCTTGCCTGGATATATAAAGTTTAGAAATATTTTTCCATTAACAAGCATGAAACCCTTTAAGGAGAAAAAAAATGTAATGTGTTTTCCTGCGCTTGATGTGAATGTGGTCACCACAGTCTGACCTCCAGGTTCGACGGAGCCTCCGTAACAGCGGTTTGAGTTCTGGTTGGCGAGCTTCTTGAACTCCATGAGCTCTGCGTGGTCCTTCTCATAGGTCCTCTTCAGATTCTCCACATATTGCATCATGACCTCAGTGGCTTTGCTCATACGTTTCTCCTGTAGCACAATGAAAAGTCACATCAGCACAAGACCACGTTACAATATATGAGCACAGAAATGGAACTAATCGAAAGCCTTAAAGCAGAAGAGACTTTGAACAAATGACTCTTTGTGATATGAGCCGTGAAGCAATTTTGAAAACAAAAATAAAGAAACCTTTATCTTTATTCAGGATTTCAGGTGGCTGTCAGCTGATAGAGTCTGATTGTTATTAATGGACGGGCAGCAGCACAAAAAAAAGACTGAAAAAGTCAATAATTCATTTGAGTGCTTCGGCATTATAATGAGCTGAAGATCTCTGAGCTACAAAACAGTGAATTCACTCTGTAACGATGTTTGCTTTGGTGTACACAAGGTCAACCATGAGATTAAGATACAAATCGTCCTCATAATTTAAAAGAAAATGCTACCAAACAGGCGTCCCCGTGACCTTAAGACATCCGGAAGAAGGCAGTATCTTTTAAACAATAATATGCATTGTATTGTTAAAATTTTGCAACATTCTCTTTATCTGTCATCATCAGCCGTCCTGGATTTTTTTGGTTTGCTACGTCATCCGCATGTGTTTGCATAACTGCACCTGTCGAACTGCTCCGACGATCTCTGATCTGCTGGAGAGCCGCGTGGCCAGTCGGTGCAGCACAGCTATGGTCTCTATGAAGCGCTGGTAGGCCTCACGCTGCTCCAAGTTCTGCCACTGCGGTGAAGTAATCTGCATAAACACAACAATGTCTCATTACAACTCTCTTGACAACAAAGTGTACAGCAGTGTCTCCCTTTGTACCTGGGACTGGGCTCTGCAAGATAAACATTTACTGTGGGACACTTCCAGGAAACATTAAACAGATGAACGAGCACTAACGAGCCAGAGGGAATTCTTCTGTTGGAGTTAATCTAATATCAGCTGCTGTTTTCGAGGGCTGACCTTCAGTGCTCCTTTGAACTCTTCCAGCTCCTTCTCGGTGTCTTCCTCAGTCAGGTTCCTCTCCCTCTCTGCCTGTTTGAGCCGCATCTCCAGAGTGTAGTTGTCGTTCCGAAATGCCAGTGACAGCTGGACAAATGCGTTCTGTGGGGAGGAAGTCGCTGCAATATAACGCTCACAATGGCACATTAAAACAGCACATTAAACACAGATGAGCTGCTGGTGATGGCAACACACCAACTCAGAGCAATATCACAGGAATCCATAGAAAACTCTCCCACAGTGCAGCACACGTACACGTAGGCTCAACGAGAGTCAGTTTGGTTGTTTACGTGATACTAATATGCATTTTACTGGTTAACGACGTGTGAGGGAGAATCATGCAGCCCTGAGAAGAGCATGGGGAACGGGCTGTGATTCTAACATTTGGCCTCTCAATGTTTTGCTGCGTTGATCAAAGACGGTCCGCACAGTTTTCCAACATACATGGCTGAGAGGAAATATATGACCTCTGACTGTCCTGATCCAGACACGTCCCCGAGGGAGCAGCGCGAGGGGCTACAGCCCAAGCCCGCCAGCGTCACTAATGTTTGCATTTTTCTCCACAGGAAATCACTCTGAGTCTCTTCGGCCTGATCAGGAACAGAAAAACACTTTCCTGTTGACAGGACACAGCCAAACTCAGGCAGACTTTTTTTTTTTTTTTTTTTTTTTTACGAAGGTGCAATTAACTACTTTGGTAACAAAACGGATGGTTATAAACACGGAGCTGTGCATGCGGCAAATGTTCAGAAGTGAGAGGAACAATAGATCTGACCGCTCTGTTTGAAACAGTGTTTGAACACAATTCACTGCTCAAAGTAAACAGACTACTGCTGACGTTCAGTTTTATGACCCATTGTGTGATGACTCACACACTGTAGCCTCACTGTGGAGCGTTGAGACGGTGGAAATGAGAATGACTTTATTAAATTTATTATTTATTGTTTGGGAAATAGAACACAAAAGGCAAATTATAAATAAAGTAAATAAGCTGAGTCTCTTACTCTACTACTATTCAGGCAGTCACCAAAGTGACACTGAAAACATTAAACTGTTGGAGGAATATTTTGAGGAATATGCTTTCTTGCTGAGAGGAAGATATAAAGATTGATATAATTCTCATGACAGAACACTAAATATGAGTGCGATTACATGGACATCAATAACCTGTTTATGAGGCTTATCCTGGTTATGATCATATTCAGGATATAGTATTTACATGAGCACAGAGATATCCGGTTATTCATATTCCCTGTGTACATCTTGGTTTCTGTCAGAGTACTCCAGGTTGCATACTCAGGTTTCTCGTACAGAAAATATGATCAAACACATAAACAGAATACTCCAAATCATAGAGGTTATTCATGTCCATGTAAATGCATGCTATGAAGCTACCCGTTAGCTTATCTTAGCATAAAGAGTGGAAAAAGGGTAACACAGCTGGTCTGGTTCTGTACAAATGTAATCAAAGCTCACTAATTAACATGTAATATCTGGCTTGAATGAATCTGTGCAAAAAAACAGTTGCCAGGTAACAAGCAGAGACTCCAGAAAGCTATAAAATGGCAAATTGTTGTTTTTATACACAGTTTGTGTGCGGATTAAACAAAGGGAAAGACATGTTAATCAGTGATTTTTAAAGGTGCTGGTGAGGCGAATAATGTTACTCTCAGAAAGAGCCAAGCTTGTGTTGTGCTCACACTTTGAGCAACAACCAAAAAGCGTAACCAACCACATGATCGCTGAGTTGCCCTTGAAGTCTGCCTCAAGCGCTTGTTAATGTAGTTATGTCGTTATGGTTTATTTTTGTCTGTGACTTGCCACAGAGCACCTTGATCGAACATCATCTAAAACCATATCAGGGTTCCTACAGCTTAATCAAGATACATTTAAGACTTTAAAACTTTTTTATGCCACAAATACTACAATAATCAAAACTAAAGGAAAAAAACAACATGGACCAACACCAATTACTTAACCCTCATTTTAATTGTAAATAAAATATAACCTTTAGTTGCCGTTAGTGGGAGAGGCATTTGGGAAATTATAAATATAAAAAAAAGAAAAAAATGATGTCACCAATTATTTTGGGTTTTAGGAGGCAACGTCAGAAAAAAAAACAACTATTCATTAAATCCTTTCCCCAATGTCTATGCATTTGTTTTGTTTTTTGTAAGACAGATTTAATACACTTTAATACCTATTAAGGCCACATTTTTATATAAATGAATCTAATGCCTCTGAAGACTTTTTAAGGATCCGTGAGACCCCTGCATATAACTGATTGAAGCTTCATTGTGTCTGCACAGCATTACACTTTCCCCGTTATTTCCTATGCTAAACTAAGCTACAATAACAGATATCTGCACGTGTACGAAGCATCTGCAGGGAACAGGAAGTGTTGTGGTTCTTGTTTCTAGTTTAAGTAGTATTGACCAATAAAGTTTGGGTGGCAGAGACTTATTGTTGTCATAACAACAGCTGTCAGTTTCCAACTGATTGATTGAGTCCAATCCGATTGATCTAACCAGCTGCTAACTCCAGCTTCATACCTACAGATATGACAGTGACATCAGTCCTCAAACTCTCGACAAAGAGTATTCCCACAACTGTATCCCCTACATTGTGAAACATATCTTTAAAATTGCAGGCAAGCACAAGCAAAGCGCCACAGAAAACAAAATCAACGGTAACATGCAGGAACAGAGCACTGAACTTCCAGTGCTTCATTGTGAGAGGAAATCATTTTCTGTTTTTGTTACTTTATATCTTTTGTTTTTCACAGATATAATGTGTGAATGTCACCTAAAAACCTGCACAGATCAGATACCAACCTCAACTTCTTTTTCAGTGAGTGGAGGTGCACTGGAATGAAATCAAAGAGGAACTGTTAGTATGGTGAGTAATGTACATACAGTATTTGAACACATGTAAGGAGGGTTATTTTAGCAATTAGACAGAAACAACAAGGCAAAGGGTAAACGTTAACTGAGCATCAGATGCAGCTTGTTACACACCAGCCCGGTAGACCTCGGTGGAGTTTGAGTTTTCTCAGCATCACATCTGAAATGTTTGGCATGGCATCGGACTTCTCCTTCACCTCATTACTGCCTGAGTTTGGAGAAGCTGGAGGACCTGCAGACACATTGTTGCACAAATAAGTTCTGAAACAAAAATTACCTGATCTTTTTCAAAATAAGTTTTGATTTTAATCTCAAGTCAGTTGAGGCAGTTTTAAAGTCGAGACTCGAGTGTTTTTGTTCAAGTCTGTGTAAAACTACATGTCTTTAAAATAAGACCATTTTAAAAAACTGAAATATAGTGTTGCAGTTGCACAAATGAAGAAATGTCCAAAAAGGCAGGCTTGTGGTGCTCAAAGCGCCAAAATAAATAAAAAAAAATAAATAACTGAAAAACTCAACAGCAGTGTCTCTTTTCATGAATCATGACCTGGTTAATCCACAGATCTTGTTGTGAGAAGTTTCATGTAGGAACTTTTTTCTTTATAAACCTCGACAACTCTCTAACTGCATCACCATGCCGACAGAAGCATGCATCTACTGCTCACTCACCTAGCACTACTGAGCTAGCTAAAGTTACAGGTCAGCCGAGGAGGATGCCATTAATGTTTAAATCTCTCACTGTCACAAACACAAGCCCGTTGTCTGTGACGCTTCTTCTGCGCAGTGATACAGTTAGTAGGTGTACTTTGGTAGAAAACAGTTCCAACATGCCATCGAGTTCCATTATATTCAAGAGAAGGCAGACATCTGTTCGGCCGATATCTCCAACACTTTCCAGTTCACACTTAAACAATTTAGTATGATAAATAGCTCTACAGGTAAGAGGAAAATATGCATTTTTGATGTTGGGGTGAACTGTCGCTTTCAGTCTAGCTAAAGTCCCAAGTCCAAGTCCAGTCACATTTCATCTTCCACAGGTCAGGTTTAGCTCACATGCTTTAACAACCATGCCATCTGCTGATGGAAAATGCAAACAGCATGTATGTCTCTGTTATGAGGCTGCCTGTAAATCGGTGGTACAAACGGAAAAAAACAAGAGAAGCCGAGATCATCATTATTTTCTGACTGCTACAGATTTTCCCTGAGATTCAGGAAGTGCTGACCCTCGGTGACACTGCTGAATGTGCCGCTGAAAGTACTTTCTGTCTCACACAGACAAGAGGGAAAACAAGGACTGTTACCTTTTTCCTGTTCAGCCGCTTCACTCAAGTCTGGCAACTTGGATCCCACAATGCTTTGGTTACGCATCATCTTGTGCTCCTGTAAACACACACATGCATGCCCGCCCGCATACACGCACACACACACACACACACACACACACACACACACACACAAACATGCGGACACATACATACACACAAAAGAAGAAAGCATTTTACAGAAGAGGCTCTGACTACAAAAGCAGGCAGTAATAACAGTAACATGTAGTTTACTGAACCAAAGCTGTACCTCTCTGAATTTAGACAGTTTCTGTACACCTCCCGGCTGGGTGGGGAGGTCCTTGTACCCTGAGGACTTGAAGACGGCATCCCTGGGCTTGTCTGAGAAGGTATCCTCTGGTGTCGGAGGGAAACTCGGGGCTCCGTTTCTAGAATTAAGGCTGCCTACAGCATCCCAGGAAACAGCCCTCATTAGTGGAGGGAAAGCCCCAATCGTCTTGATCTCTGCTGTACAGGGGGCCAGTTGAGTCGGGGGTCGGGGGACGGGCTTGGCCACCCCTGTGGCCGGGGCCTGGTTTGAGTTGCGGCCTGAACCAGGTCCCTCATCTGCTTTACTACTTGCTGGAGGACTCCTCGGTACAGCAGGATCACAGTTCTCCTTCTGAACGGCAAAACGGGGCGTTAGTGTCCCAGAGGACACTTTCCTCTTCTCAGAGGGCTTCCAGTCCACCAGCAGTCTGTTGCCCTGAGGTTAGCAAGATAATAACTGTTAGTAATACACTGACCTTTTGAAACCAGAGAAAATTTGTTTTCTTTCAAAACCATGGGAAGATGAGCAACTTAAAAAGAAATGGCCCAAAATCAGCAAAAAAATTGTAAAAAGCTACAAGAAAATTAGTGAAAAATAAGGAAGAAAAAAAGTAAAATTAACAAAGAAAATGACCTCAAGAAAATGTTCAAAATACATACATATTTTCTGTAACATAGGACTCGATAAGTATATGGGTATTGTGGAGTTTCTTTCACACTTATATTTTTTACCCATTTGATTTTGGTTGAATGTTAGAAATAAAGATAAAAAAAAGAAAAAAAAAGAAGACATAACAAAGAATACATAACATCTTAAACTCAAGAGGTGTTAGGTATTCAGATGTGTATAAGGTACTGCTTGTTTATGCGCACATGCTAACATTGTGCTGGAGTTTAGGATGTACTGTTGCATGACTTAACTCTTCTACAAACAACACTGAGTTTGTCATATTTGTTATAATGTAAAGAATTTCCGTGAATGAGTCTGACCTCCGGATCCTTGGTTGTTACGTCAGGCTGTTCTCGCACTGAAGGAACTTCCAGATGCTACAAAAGAGGATAACAAAGCGAATTTTCTTGTGTCATTAAATACATCTCGAGCCATTCAAAAACACAACAAAGGAAAGTAAAATTAACATTGCCAGTTTTGGGGAAAAGAAGAATCCATTGGAAAAATTCCTGTGTTTCAAATCACGCCGTTATGAGTGAATGTTGTTTATAATTTGTTTACCTGACCAGCCGACTGAGAGCTGACATATGTTGCCTCTGTGGGAGCTGAAAGAGTAGATTACAACCAATGAAATAATTATTACAAACTCCAGTGATCAAAAAGTGATTGGAAAATAAGGTAGAAAAGTTATAAATAATTAGTAAATAGTTTCTTTTCAGTACTTTACCATTTTGAGGAGCCACAGTCAGTGAGCTGCTTCTAGATGAACACGGTGAGGTTGACGGAGTTGGAGTTGGAGAAAGACCTTTGGGAAAAAAACTTTGCGTAAATTACACACATTTCAACACTGGACCAACTGACTTGAACGTGACTTTCAAACCACTGTAACAAACACAGAACGATCAGCAACCCTTGAACAATATTTTTAAAATTAATCTAAACTCACCAAGACAACAATCAACTCATGCTCAAGAACTGATCCACTATGTGCAGTGTGTGTGTGCGTGTGTATGTGCTTGTGTAGTTATTCGCTACCTGTGGGCGAGTCAGTGAGGGAGCGGCGGCCGCGGCGTGTCAGGAAACGGTCGCTGACCTTCTTGGCCTGTTGGAGCAGCTCCAGGTTCTTCTGTCGATCCTCCTCAGAGAGCTGCAGCTCTGGCAGCTGATCTTTCACCAGGTCGATCACGTTACCTGTGCTGTCTGAGAAAGACAGTACAGACGCACACATACACACACACACACACACACACACACACACACAAGCCCACTTATTTGATTCCTCATTTGTTTTTTGAAATTTTAACATGTCAACGTAAAAGCAAAAAAAATGCAGTTATGGACAAACGGCAACTTCAACCAGTAAGTTTTCCCACATCGGGTAATAAAGCTTAAAAACACATTTTGTACAAATAAGTTCTGGGCACAAGAAGTTAAGGGCGACCTATTGTGCTTTTCTATATTTCATGCTGTATAAATATCATGTTACAATGTCAAATGTTTGTATTAAAGGTGGAAAAAGTTTCAAATGATGAGGTAAATATATATAAAAATTATTCATGTGAGCAAAAACCTAAAGCTTCAGATCGTTCTGAATACTCTCCATAGGTTTTTTTCCTACTTTGGCTACAGTACGACATCATCATGTGCAGGATTTCTTTATATGGTCATCTGCTCCAGGCACGCTACTGCTAATGTTGTTAATTTTGCCTCAGATTTAGATCATATTCCTGCTGGAACATGTCTGGTTTTGTTAAGAAGCATTTACTGGAAATTTTTCCACAGTGTCACTATTCTCTATTACAGTCATTCCCTGGCTTCAGTGACAGTGCAGAGACGCTGAGATACAGAACACACTGACTAATCAGAGCAGCTGCCACATAACCGCGATGGTAAACGACTGTTATTGCCATGTTATGTCAGTGTTACTGTCTATGAAGCGCTGCTGATAAAGTGAAAATGAGTTTTAAAAAAAAGTGTTATGCGACTATTGAAGCATGCAGATCTGTTCTATTCGAAACCTTAAATACAGGCATGAACCTAAAAATATGCACAATTAGTCCCCTTTAAAATCTATGAGTGCTTTTGGATTGGAGTGATTTGAAGAAGATATTTATGTGGGATTCCTTGGTATGAAGTCTCACACCCATGAATAACTCACAGACGGATGTGAGCCAAAAAATCAGGTGATGAGATTCTGCCAAATTAGGGATGTTTTTTTTTATCTCCTTTCCTCAGAAAAGGGCAACAAGTCAAGAACATCAAAAGTAATCAAAGCAGCAAAACCATCTCAGGCATGAATGAGGGAGGACACACTGACAGATTCTCCTCTCAGGACAGAGATGACCAAACTTAGTCGAAATGTGGGGAGGAACTACACAGCATAAGAGCATTACTTTTTTTTTTTATATATATTCAGCCTTTTAAAGACAGATCTTGCAACAAATTTTTCCACAATTCCAGTTACAAATGTCAACTTAAAAACAGTCCAACAAGCAATGACTTAAATTTTCTGGACTAAAGCAAATGTTGCTAATGATAACATCAAAATAGCTCTCACTTTGTTTTGGTTATCTTAAGATAATTACTGTGTGTGTGTGTGTGTGTGTGTGTGTGTGTGTGTGTGTGTGTGTGTGTGTGTGTGTGTGTTTACAAGGTTTACCCACCGACTGTGGTGATTGGTCCCCCAGAGGAGTTCCTGGCCATGCGCGCTCTGGGACTGTGCGGCCTGAGAGAGGAAACAGTAATGATCCGTACACATTGTCCTTGTTTACAGCCAGAAAGAAGAAAACTATTCCAGTGTTTGAGATTATGGACGATTACCTGGTCTGCTCCAGAGGACGTCCATCTTGTTGAATAATAGTAGCCTGCTGTGGGTAGACGATGGTTGGAGCAGTCATGACAACAGCTCGACTCTCGGCAGGTGCAGTCTGTGCAAAAAAACACAAAAAAACAAATGCATCAAAGATAAAGCTTCATGGCAAAACTGCTATATGCAATATGTTCTGCTTTTAACGAACACAACTTTGTTTAGAAATATGCATCATTAGCATAATATTAACACAAATCACAAAGTTATTAAAACTAGATATTGACAAAAAAATCCTCATCAAGAGAGGGCCTGAAAACGAGGCTAAAATGCAGTTTATATTGTGCTACAGTGGAGCATGATCAACTGGTAATTTAGCCTTTAACCGTGAGGACACATTTTTGCAAACTTCAAAGATTTGCATCTGCTATTGTAATCATCTTAAGAAACTATAAGTTCAATAGACACCACTATACTTCTCTAAATGTCGTGATAAACCACTAGTTTGGTTACACGGACAGCCTCTCCAGGATGTAGCAATTGCAAAAATGAATGCAAAATTCAGCAACATCCCCAGAATTCTGCGAGACCTTGCAATTTCATTCAGTCACTGCAACGTTTATGTGAAATTTGGCCAGCTTATTGTAGTTTCCAGTGGATTTCACCAATTATAGCAGTCTGTTACACAACAGCACAAAACTCATCCGTTTGTGTTGGAGAGCAGACATGCGTGACACAAACGTCTCACATTTAGCAGCAAAAATTACTGCTAGAGACCTGCAAGGCAGTTTCCTGATGGTGGGGATAAACTGTTTTGCATTGTGTGTAATGTTGTGGTGAAACATGAATGAAAGTCATCGATTAACAAACAAAACACACAGGGAATGACTGAAACATGTGAACAACACACAAACCGTATCACCACGACAGAGACTGTTGCATCCACATCTACTGCGAACGCTGAGAGAATCTATGTGAGTTAACTTAAACATGCAGTGTTCGTGGTAACGTGAGTGCAGTATAAATTACAAACTCAAAACAGTGCCGTTTCATTCTTAATGGAACAAGTCACCTTTTATTTCTAATTTATTTTACAAAAAAATTCCAAATATTTTAAACTTCTTTTTTCAATTTTTAGATGATGTTATAGCTAGGTGAGCTAACAGCAAATGCACACTTCCTTCTGCACAATGATTCTCATCAAAATAATCTAGATTGATAAAAAGCTCTACAGGTAAGAGATAAAATATATGTTTTTGTTTTTGGGGTGAACTGTGTCTTTAAAGATAAGAGTCTGCTGGAATGAGAGACACAAGAGAACGAGTATGACCATCCATCAGGTGAAAATGAAAAGAACAAATCAACCATCAGGTTCAACATGTTGAATGTGAAAGATGTCATAAATCTGTTTATCGGAGCACTGCAGTGATTTATAATTGCACGTCCAAGTTGGGGAACTCACAAGAGATTGATTAAAATAATTAAAAAAAGGTAAAAATAGTTGCAGCAGAGGATAAGACATCCTGACTTAGTACTGCAAGAGGTGAGCAGGACGGATCTCATGTATAAAATTGATGGAGCATACCTTTAATAATTGAACAGTTTCAAACATTTGGAAAACTTCACATCTGTAAAGATTATAGGTCGTTCAATTCCTGTTTCATAAAATCCCAAATCCTTGTCCAACCATAAAAGGTAAGAAGGAGAATAAACACATACTGAGATCAAAGACAAATTCCCTAAGAGCTCCTCTCAGCTCATCTTTGAACCAGAATCCAAATAAAAGGATTTCTCCTGATGGTAAAGCCGCAGAAAGGCCACGACTGCAGTAAAGGTGGATTCTTTTATGGTGTTGGCATATGCCCTGAAGATCGAATTACACAGCTTCATTACATCCTGCAGAGATGTCTTATCTAGTCTGTGTGTTTATGAGCGACTGCAGACGATGTTCTCAGACTATTTTTTTAATTTGCTCTCTGCAGGGTATTTGCTGAAAAAACTTCTGAATCTGACCCTGTCATTATTATATTCTTCTTTCTGCGATATGCAGAAAAAGCTTTCTACTTCTCCTGGTATCTGTCTCGCCAGAACAATGAATGCAATTTGTTGTGCTCAAAGACTCTAAAACAGAAATTTGTCTTTCTAGAAACAGTGTTGTCCTCAAAAGTTTTCACTGGAATCATGTTCAATAGAAAATATCTACAAAAATCTGACATTTTTATGAGGACATGTTGGTACTGAGTTTTTCAAATGTGATTTTTCAGTGCTTCAGTGCATAATCAAGAGAGAGTGAAACACACCTGTTATATAAGGTAAGATCTTTTTTCTTTAGCCATCAAGCTCTTTGGGAGAAGCGTTTCCTGATGATTTATGTTGCTCACTGGTGCACCGTGAAAAATGTTTTGTTTTTTCAACATTGGATTATGTTGTTAAAGTGCCAACTGGCTAACTAGCTTCAAATCAGCAATGACAGACTACCTGCTGGTATGGAGAGTTATGTCTTCTCACGAAGGTGCTGGTTGGCTGCCGGTTGTAGTCTTTGTGGTGTGTTCAAGTGCAACTTTTTGACTGAGTCAGGTGACCTTGGGGCAATGCAACACACAGCTTTCATCGCCGCCACCTTCGATATCGGTTTGGTGTGTCTAGGTCTTAAGGAGCACAAACTTGCTGAGGTAACAGCAGGTATGCAGAAGTGAATATCTGTACAATAAACTGCAGACAGTGTCAGTTAAAAGCTTTAGTTAAAACTAGAACTGCCTGCATCTGGGGCACATTTTAAAAAAAACATTTTTTTTTATTCAACTTGGGTGAGATGACTTTTTAAAGGTCTAGTGTGGAGGATTTAGTGGCATGTAACGGTTAGGTTGCAGAATTGAAACTCCCGCATGCCATGCGTGTGAGGACTATGGTACAAAAAACATGACTGGCCCTGTCAAGGGCCAGTTTTTGGTTTGTCTGTTCAGGGCCACTGTAGGAACAACTTGGTGGACTCTCTAGGAGAGGACCCACTCCATATGTAGATAAAAACAGCTCATTCAAAGGAAACGAAAGCACTGCGATTGTTATTTTCAGGTGATTATACACTAATGAAAACATAGTTCTGAATATTATAATACATTTTTTTATCAATAGATGTCCCTAAATTCTACACACTGGATTTGTGTTTTGAAGTTGAAAGATACCAACTTTCCCAGATCCTATGAGAACCAATCCGATGAGCAATAGTTTTGCAGTCAAGTGAAGTTTATTTTCATAGCTCAAAACCACAAATCCGAAATTTGCCTCAAAGGATTTGAAGCTGACATTAATAGAGACGTGGTATTCACCAGACACACATCTATTTAAAGACTTCAGCAGCAACTCTGACACAGATTATTTACTGTTAAAGAGAGACCCTCAAAGACTCGTAAAAATCCAGGAATCTGTGAAACTAGAAACTTTCACATTTGATAAATATTTTTTTGGAAAAGTGCAAAAATACAAGTATAGAATCAAAAAATTAAAATATATACCAAGTTAAATGCAAACGTGGTAACTAGAATCAGTAGCTGAGATCATTTGTGACATCTCTGCACAGCAGCCTTGGCCTGAAACCACAGGGAACATTTGCTACCAGAGTAAAACCCTTGTCCCCTCACATACAAAGAGTTAATTAAATACTTCTTACTGCTGAACTGAAAGCAGCATTTCAAAGGCAAAGAAGAAACCTTTTCTGAGGCCAGACTTCAGTAGCAACACTGATAGAATTTCCACACCAGAGCCAAATTGATTATTCACTGTCAGATTTTACGGCCTCACATGCTTCTTCCAAAAACAGAGTGTGCGCTACAGAAAAGTAACACTCACTGTACTGGGAGAGCTGGAGGAGCTGTCCTGCTCCTCAGGGGAGTCCTCCTCTTCCTCGGGCAGCGTGGGCATGGCGGGGAGCAGCGGGGGGCGTGAGCGGGTGTGAGGGAAAATGAAAGGTTTCTCAGAGGCACAGGGGGTAGGACGGGACTCCTCGGAGTTCTGGTCACTTTGCTTAAGAGGAGATTCCTGCAGAAAGTGTTCCTCCTTTTCCTGGAGCTGCAAGGTCATATGTAGACACAAACACACATATGTTATGCAGTGTAGAGACATATGCATTACATTCTAGAGTAAATGTTGAGGGAAATTCTCTCTAAACTGCAGGCTGTTATTGAACAAAGCTGATCTTTAAATGAACGAATTAAACAGGGATGACGATATTCTGAAGGAGTCTTTTCTGGCTAACCACAGCTAAAAAAAGATATAATAACAAAACCGTCACACCATAAATACATCCCAAAATAGACTCATTCTCCATTGCCTTTGAGAAGCAGCTTTAGCTAATTTTTCCAGCAGGCACTAAAAACAAAACTCTCAAGAGTACATCCATTTCCAGTGAGAAAATAAGGTACACAATGAATGCTACAGTGGAACAATTCATTACAAAGCATGTAATGAACAAAGCCATCAATGAGGTACAGAGGGCACATTCTCCTCATTTGAGATCAAATACTTTATAAATCCAGTTTTTAACCATAGCCGCTGGTGAAAAATGTTTGTACGATTGGGTTCCCATTTTGTTTGTATTGTGAACGTGCACAAGAAGGATTGCAGGCAACACAATCCACATCCTGCTGTTGGTTTCATGCTATGTCAGTGATGTCAGTAACACACAAATGAACCAACAGTCGGCTTTGCAAACGTTTGGTTAGAAATGCTGAATGTAAACAGCTTGATTGTTTGCAGGAAAACACTACCTTTATGTTTGTGAATGTATTTACTTCACTGGGAAAAAAAGGAGAGAAAAGGGTGTATTAACGGTGGCGAGACACTGATCAGATTCTTACAAAGTAAATAAGTAACAAGCAGCAATTTTATCATGTGGAGCACAAAGAACAACAGTATAACTCATGCAGGATTCTCTGCTTTAAAACACGACCAAAACACAAATAAATACAAATGATGCCTGAGCCAGAAGTTAAGTATGGTTTTCTTCCTACACAGTGACTTTCTTCAGTTACGGTTTTGACCAGTAACACACTGATCGGGATGTACTGGGTTGTTATGACACATTCAGTGTAATGTTCTGTGAACTCCTGAGGGATAATATACCACAGCATGTTTTCATACAGGCCTGTATGAGAACATGCTGTGTGAAACAAGCATGGAAGATAACCAAGAGGAGAAATCATTACAATATTTTTTTCTCTTTTGTAACTTAAAGCTAATCAGCAGTGTGAAATCATTAAATCTTAATTTGTCAAGACTCCTACAACTTTTCAAGGACCCAAATTTCCATCTCGGAAATGCATGCGCTTCACTGTGTCTGTGGTACTTGCTGGCACTATGCACGCATGCACGCACACGCACGCACGCACGCACAGAAGAGTTTTGCTTCCCATAACAAACACTGCTACCCTTCAATACGACTATTACACAAACACAATGTTGATGCGGAAACGATATATTGTGCAGTCCGAAGTAGATGCATATTAGAGCTCTGTTATGTAAACAGTTAAGTTACAGAAATTTGCTGCTATGATACAGTATATGAAAGATTAATTTCATTACACATGACAACATTCCATGACTTTTCCAAAAATCTCAGTGATTTTTAATAATTTCATGATTTTTCCAGGCCTGGAATACGAGATTGTGGAATTTGATTTTTGCAGGTTTTCCATGACTATGGGAACCCTGAAGACTAGACTGAAAAAAATGGCAATAGAAACTACAACTACAGGGAGAAAATGTGATCAGTCTGGAACTGGCACTTTAATTTATTGTCTTTTATCAAATTCTCAGTGGTGATGCTTCTTTAATGACATTTTATGTATGCATTTATGTTATGTGCTGTTGTTTATGTGTTTTTTAATCCTCCTTTATGCTCATTTGTGCAAAGAAATTTGCACTCGGTGCAATAAAGGTTTCATTCAAAATAACTGAACAAAAATGATACTAAAAGGTATCTTGTTCCTGAGATAAAGGCCATAATTGATCAAGAGTGCTGACTGGAAACAAAGTCAGGACAGTGGAGACAGCATATATTCTTCACAATAATTATCAACATTACTGGAGCATCAGCTAAGTACAATATAAATGTTTGTGCAGTTGGAGCCAAGGATATGGTTCATAGCAATATAGATTATTTTTCAAAGACAGCCTGCTTATGTTCAATGCTCTCCCAATTAAAAAAGAATAGGCTTGTGATATGCTGCATATTTAATAGTTGTTTGACTAATAGGTATTTTTATTTCTGATTAATTTTTTTCTCATATGGTCATATGCGAAAAAAAATTTCAAACACAAATCTTCACATATGAGAAGTTAGGGCCAGTGAAGTTGTATTGTTTTGCTTGAAAATGATTTATTCAATTAGCAAAACTCTTGCAGATTATTTTGTGGTTGAACTGTTCCACTGTTTGCCATCAGTGGTGCAGCAGTTGCCTGTCTGACGCAACAGAAGAGAAACTAATTTGGTTAAATATCACGTGTGCAACTTGTTTGAAGCACTGTTTTACTTGCAGCTCTTCCCTTCTTAGTAACAAATTTATGCAAAGCTAAGTACAGAGCAGATTTAACCCTTTGAAGGACCACAGTGCACACAGAGTCTGTATAAACTGTTGTGAGGGATTAGTGTGTTGGATGCTAATGTCCCCCCGTTTGTTTTGTCTCACCAAAAATAGACAGATCTACATATGCATGCGCAGCACAGATGTGGCTGTGTTTGTACTCCCAGTGCAGATGATGAATAAGACAGCGAGTGAAAGGTGTGATGAATTACTGGTTATTTCAGAGGTATGGCATGCACTTTACACAGGGACAAATCCTCTGTGAATTCAGGGCCAGAATATGCTGCGCACTGTTCAGTGTCATCACAAACATGACAAGTTCTTGGGAACATATAGGGACAGAAAGGCTGGGAGTCACTTGGGAGGAAATGGGTTGTTTAACTGTATCTCAGCGAGCTGCAAGGATATTTCCTGAGTACAAGAATACTGCCACACAGGATTAAGATCACTACACTTTCTCAGCCCACAGTAGCATTAAGAGCAGACTTCTCTAACACTTTAAAACTCATTTAATTCCATCTGATTCTCATTCCTGAAAGGAGGCCAGCCATGAAGAATCATGGACAGGGGGACAAAATTTTCCAAATTGGGCCCCTCATACACACCCACACCAGCACCATAGTGTGTTATATTATGCATTTTAAGACTGTTCGGGGACCCCAGTCTGCAGAAATATTCAAATGCACCAGTGTGAAAAATGGCAATGCCGCTTTTTTCATTGCTAAAATTTTGCCTACCCTTGGAGTGTTATTTAGCCCACTCACAACAAGATAGCTTGATGTGGTAAGTACCGATGAATGCCTAATGCTGTGTTCACACTTTGAGCGACACAGCAACATGTTAAATGTGATTTTCAGTGGAGGCTGGTGACATGAAGCCACAGATAGATGCCTCACACTTGTCACTGCATATGGGTGTGACATGTAACAAATCAAAGTTGAGCTGACCTCAACTTTTTTCAGCACTCCGATGCATCAACCAATCATATGTTTTTGTTTCTGTTTTTTATGTTAGTTAGATAGCACTATGCTAGCTTTATGTGCGTTGTGGTGCGCACACGAATGCAATTGGGGTCAGAGACTCATCATTAGCATAGATATTGTTTGGACCAAATACAAACTTTAGGTGCCGTTCAGTGTTCACTGCTTTTGTGGCGAGCAGCAGACACACACAAGCCCGCACAAGAAAACAAGAAATTGAGCAACACTTTATTGTGTCTCTGTGACACTGTTGCATTGTGGCTCGTAATATGAACACATATGATACCATATCTCTACTCTGGCTTTCAAACTGAGCTCACCATACCATTTTCACAATAACTGTGGGGGTTGGGTTTCAGATGAAAAGCTGAAATGGGTTTTAATGATAATTGTACAATTAGTTTTCATGTAAATACATATGAGTTGTATTGTTGCTTATATAACTCAGTAAATAAATTGTTGTACTAGACCTTTACTCGGACCACCCCTGAGCCTTAGGTTATCTGAACCCTTTGACCCCTATGGACAGCAGACCCGACTGAAAGTGTGAACTGTTTTCTGAGTCTATTTCTTCTGTAGTTATTTATCAAATCAGAGAAGAAGTGGTCAGCTTAAAGGTTCTCCTGCATATAAAAATATGAAAGTGAGTCACCAAATATTTCTTGTGAGATTATCTAATTGCCCCGGGAGTTCAGTGAGGCTTTAGTATCAAACACCTGCGTTTGTCGTGACTGACTGACTACACGTATGAATGTTAATGTTTTTTTATGTAACCACTTGATTTATTCTTTCATCAATACTCTACTTTTTTCAAAGCCAAATAAGGAGATGAATGATAAAACAAAGAAGACCAACAAAGAAATCACTGATACTTTCTCTGTACTTTTAATACTTTCTGTCTTTGTATCTATCAGCATGTCTGTTTTTGTCAATCTCTAAGAAAAGCCTCTTATTAAGCAACCAAACAAGCGTGAAAATGCAGCTCAACAAGTTTAAATGTCTTTTGAAGACAGAATCGTGACTCAGCTCAAACAAAAGTGCCACCCTTCACTACAGGAGACTCGGTGCAGTGTTTTCCTAGCAGACCATGAGACTGAGATAAATATTGCAGAGTAATTGAATCACTCAGGTTATTTCCTGCGGGGGGAACAGGACAGAACATACAAGTCTGAACACAAACAGCCCCAGCACAACTCCATGCTCTTATAGTATAAACTCATCCTCTACGATAAATTTGTCCTTTCAAGCCATCAGAGTGAGAATTAACTTCTCATTGTTGCTGACAGGCCTAGCTGTCTCCTCCCTCAGATGGAGACGAGGGGACCGGCACCCTCCTCCCCTCCTCTGTTACATAAGCCCGCTCCCTCTTGCCAGATTTGTTTAAAATTTGGTTGTGTGAAGCACAGAGTACAGGGCCAGCAGAGGAAGTGGCTGCTGCAGAGCCACAATATGAGATAACAGGACAGAGGAAGTGTGCGAAAGACAGAAAAAATGGTGCACAGAGAGATGTACAGTCAGGTGAGAGAGCAGATAAATCCACTGACCTTAAAAATGCACGCGCACACACACACACAAAGTAGAAGGAAAGATGACACAGAGTTTCACTTTCAGACAGATTATGTAAACTCACCCCGGCAGCTACAAGTGAGACTGTCAAAAAGTCCCCAAAACACACCTTCTTGCACAAGTTTGACACACTAAGAGACAATAACAGAAGCACTGAACCTGCATCTCCTGTGTCCACCTAAAACCATCACCCACTAAGACCCCACAGCTCCACGCAGCCGATCATCTGAACCTGTTCACAGAGAGCACGCACGTTACCTGAGTCCACCACTGGCGCTGCAGAGAAACACACACACACAGTCTCCCGCTGATTTCTCCGACTCAGACCGACTTCCCACAGTCAAACTGTCACTCTCAGCCTCAGAAATCTCCTCTATCCTCGGGGCTTCTCCTTCCTTCTCCCGTCCCCTCTGTTCCCTGTCTTTTTTCAGCAGCAGCCTCTCTTTCACTCCTGGGAGCTTTGACCATTTAAGGAGAAGGGCTCTGTATGCTTCTTTGGACTGCTGTGGTAGTGTGTGTGTGTGTGTGTGTGTGTGTGTGTGTGTGTGTGTTCTCAGGCTGCTCTACAGCTCATCCCTCACTTCAATCTGAAGAGAGTCAGAAAAGTATGTTATTTTTTTCTGAGGGGTTTGTTTTGTTTCTCTAATCACGATATGGGAGCAGTAGGAGAATGTTTTGCGTTGTTGTATTTTGGGGCATGTTTGTGAGAGATAGATAGATAGATAAATTGTGTCCATCCGATCTGTGTTTACTCTGCTGCCTAAGAAGAATCCACACACCCACTTCCAAGCTCTTGAAGTTCATAACTGTTTAGTAAACTGCATTGTCAAACCGTGCACCATTCGTGCTGCTTTTTACTGGTGGTAGATTTGAATTTTAAGTACTGTGATTATCCTGAATTTTGTGTGTGTGTGTGTGTGTGTGTGTGTGTGTGTGTGTGTGTGTGTGTGTGTTTGTGTTGTGTGTGGGGGTGTGTGTGTTTGGGGGAGGGGGGGCACACAGAGTCACGTTGTTTGGAGGAACCCAGCTGATGTTCACAGCGAATTACAGCATCATAATTTGAATGAACACGAGCTGATAATCTTAAGTAAGTTTATCAATGGAACAATTTGTGCAAAAAAGAGTCAGATGCTCTTCTGGTTTAGTTTGACTTGAGTGAAGATCTTATCTTAACTTGTGAAGTTTTACCTGAAGCCAACGGTGGAAAAAAATATTCAGAATAAAGTGAAAGTACCACGAAACAATGCAACGATACTATGTTACAAGTAAAAGCCTTGTATTTAGAATATTTACTTAAATAATGTGAAGTATTATGATCAAATTAATTCAAAGTATGAAAAGTAAAAAATGCTCACTGCAGAAAAATGGCTCTAGTGACTGACATATCATAATTTGCATTATTAGACTATTAATAGTCAATGCACTCATGTAATTAGCATTTTACTGTTGTGGCTGGTTGATGTTAGGGCTGGATAAGGTTTACAAAGTTACAACATCAAATCAAATACCAGTATCTTTACAGTGATAAAGATACCCATAATGTCAATGGAGTGGTGTGCCATATTATGGGATGTATAGTTGGTATCTAGGCATCCTAAACTGCCAACTCCGTCACATACGTTGCACTAGACTTCTTAGATTATGTGGATTGATGCTGCTACTGTAGACGTTTGAGCTCCGGGGACAGCTGGTGAGAGTACGCCTGCACACACAGTGACAGGGCTAACTGTTAGCATCGCATTTTAGTCCAGTGATTCACAAGCGGTCCACAAATAAATCAGAGAAACTGTGAGACGATCAGTGGGAGAGGAAAGAAGAAAAAAGAAAGTTCTGAGACAAGAATCTGTACAAATTTGGGGGGACTTTTTTTCAAAGCCTTGCTTTGTTGCTAAATATTGGATCATTTTTACCTCTTAAGCCTCAAACTGTTAACGAGCTGTAAAGTTTTGAAGGCAAATTCCTCTTTGGGGAAACTGCTAACAACTTATCTGAAAAGTGACATGGGGCCCCAAGTATTCATCGCCTCTTTTGTATGGAGCAAAAAAAGCTGTGAGCAAATGTTTACATTCAGATTTATCTGCTGTATTTTCTAAGCTTATCATATGTATGTGTTTCATGTAAAATGTAAATCTGAAAAGGGCAACAATAACTTTATGTACCTCAATTAAGCATTACATAAACTTTTCATAAATGGTTTATTACACACTATA
The DNA here is from genome assembly GCF_008729295.1 of Plectropomus leopardus. Classification (NCBI taxonomy): domain Eukaryota; kingdom Metazoa; phylum Chordata; class Actinopteri; order Perciformes; family Serranidae; genus Plectropomus; species Plectropomus leopardus. The sequence goes on from NC_056463.1 coordinate 18,661,400, forward strand.
ATGTATCTTTAATAAACACTGCACATTAAAAATATCTCTATATCTACGCACAGCTACATTACAGTGTGTTATTAACTATTATTAAATGTTTGTATACTGCTTATAAATGCTAAAGAGGAGGGCTTTTCTAGCATTTACAGGAGATATTGTAAAAAGTACAATATCACCTCTGAATTTTTGTGGTGTAGAATTATAAAGTAGCATACAATGGAAGTACTTCAAAATAAAGCTATTTTCCATTTCTGCCCAAACCACTATGGCAGATTGCACTTTATCCTATCTACAGTAGCAAGCTTGGAGGAAAGTGGAAATCCTCTTAAAAAACAACAACATTTCCGACAAGCCATTTCAAAACACATAAGACACAAACACACACAACACATTATGGATGAAGTCCTGCCTTAACATACAGATATAACATCATTTTTTACTGCTGCAGAGCAGGAGGGAGTCTTACCTTGCTGCAGCTGCCTCGTCCTGTGACACCTGTTGGAGCCAGAGCACAGACAGAGAAAACAGTTGATTTGCATTTAACAGGAAAGCATGTGCAATGCAAATGTCATGAGAGAGTTTTAAAAAAAGAAAAGTCAGTATGTGTGTGAGAAACAATAAGAAAACAAAAGGGGAAGAACTACACTGTTTCTGTTCTGAGAGGCTGATGCTGGTGTCATGATATATTTATCTGATTGGCAGAACTACTGTAACTCTTGTTTCAGGAAGTATCTCAAACACCCCCGTCCACCTCTATAACTAGGGGCAACAATAACCTGGCAACCGTTTCGAGTACATGAGGTGCTTGATCCGCCGGTTGAGAGCTCTTGGCCCGAGCAAAGGCTATTGTGTCGTCTGCTTTAGGTGCTCTTAGGAAAAGGTCAGTAATATTGTGATACTAAGCAAGAGGCTAAACACCAGTGACTTTATGGAGAGCGCCAATATAGCTGACACTTTAAAGGTAATTGAAACAGGTAAAATTAGGATACAGCTGAAAAAGACAATAATCTACTGCTTTTACGTTGCTTATCTGATGGTGCCATTTCAAAGAATTTTGACTGTTGGAAAGCTCAAAACAGACTCTAAACCTTCTCTAATGCAGCATTTCCCAGCCAGATTTCCCTTCATAAATCATTACACAAGTAATTTAGAAAAATGATGGAAAACTACCCTTAAGCTTTGCATGGCGAGATAAAATGATGAAGATGTACAGTAGATTGGTGTTTTGGCAGCTGCATTTGTCCTATTTTAACCTCATTTTCACCTCAGAAACTGTCTATTGACACTGTTTTGTTTCCCTGGAAGCGTTCACCACAAATCAATTCACATTCCAGCTTCAGTAGATTTTGACTCATTTATAGATTCCCCCTTCAAAGAGCTCACTGTTTACAGTTACAATACATGCACGCACACACACACGCACACACACACACAAACACACACACACAGCATTAGAGACCCACCGCTGCTTTTCTAAATTATTTACATTCAGCTTCCAATGGATCTCTATTCATCACATAAAGCTGACTGTCTTGTTTTAAACAGCAACATAAAACCTAAAAACAAGTTTTATTTCTTTGTTATGTTACAGAGATGTGCATAAAGTGGATTTCATATCTCAAATTAAAGTTTCATTAGTGTAAGGTAGATAAAGAGGAAATCTAAATAGTTTTAAAAGGCCTTAATAGAGGCAGAGAGAGTACTCCATTGTACTCCAGATGGCATCAAAAATACAAAAGCACCAGCAGGAGTACTGCAGGACTGACAGATATATAAAAGCCAAACTAATATTATTGTTAATAACGCCGTCTGCTTCATGGATAGAGATTATGCTGTATTATTAAGTCATGCTAGTGGCGCTCTGGTTATAGCTCAACAACTGTTTGATGACTTGCGATGAACTTTGTACAGACATTCATGCTCCCCAGAGGATCAACATTAATGTTCATCTGACTTTTCCTCTTGTGCCAACATGTGGTTGATATTTGTGGGTTTTTTCCAAACAGCAGCTAATTAGCAGTAAAGCGGTAAATATGGAACTATAAACATTATACCTGTAAGCATGTTAGCCATGTCATTGTGAGCATATTAACACGATGATGTTAGCATTGAGCACAAAGCAACAGCTGCCCCAAAGTACAGCCTCCCCATATAAGCTTTCTCCATCAAAAGTAGAGCATGTAAACAGTAATTTTTTAAAAAAATAAATAAAAATAAGGTGATAGACTCCTTTTTCCAGTAGGCTTTGCAGTAGATGGCTATACCTTTCTGTTTTTGTGTGTGTGTTTTTTTTACTGGTGTATCACGTTGGACATCATGGACAGGCCAAAAAACAGTAAAGTAAACATCAGAAAGCAGCATGGAGGCCAATGAAAATGTTACGGGGGTTACTTCTTTGTTTAATCTCTGGTCGGGAAAGGGGCTGTATAAAATCAATGGATGTAGCCACCATGACATCAACCACTGCTTTACAGACTCGCATTTTAAGCCGCGAGGCAATATTTGGATGAGAGGGTAGAGAGACAGCCAGTCACTCAAAGCTGCCATGCCCTTAATTATGAGTAACTTTGAGCTGGTTATAAAATTTTAATGGGGAAGTTATAGGCCCCAGGCTGTAAACATATTTACTTCTGCTGTACAGTTGTGTATTTTAACAAAGGCATATATGAGAATTGACTTTATCTTGGAGCAAGCCTCAAGCGTCCACTGGAAAAACTGCAGTTTTTTGCACTGTGTTTTCTTCGTTTTTCATGTTGCAGCTTGAGCCTCACAGAGGTGCCAGTATGTTTTTTACTTTTGTTTATGTGTATATGTTTCATGCATCCCTGACATTTGTGCTTGCCCTGCTACATTTTTGCAGTTCTTTGTGGTATTCTGTCTCGTCTATTATTGTGATGTTAAAAAAGTTCCTGCTATTATTAGAATTTTTTCATTTATGCTGTATCCTAAAATGTGTTTTGATGTTGTCTGCTTCTTGTCTTGCTTGTTTCTTAATGCTCAACATTAACACTGTTTATTGCAAGAGTTTAAGATTCAAATGAAGTAATCATCACACTAATGGATTGCACTGTCAAAAGGTTTTGTGGAGTATTGGTATTGTATGCCAGCACATGATGAATATGTGTATGGACCATGACAATGTATATAGGTTGTATGTGTTTAATAATGTATGTATGATGATTTGTGTGTCAACAATTATGTGTTGAGTTGTTTATGAATGATTGTATGCTTTAATGTTTTTGTGGAAGATTAGCCAATGAGCTAAAAATTATCTAAAAAAAATCAAACTAGTCCAGAAAATGCACATGAAGCCTTTTGTTAAATATGGCAAATTTTACATCACACTGATCTTAATTTATATGTGTTGTTGTAGTAGTATAGTAGGCTATAGTATTTTTGACTAAATGCTAATTTTTTTTTAGCTTGCTGTGTTGGGGGAGCTCTAAATAGGATGATATAATCCTCACATTAAAAAAAGTCAGAATTATATCACACACCATCCACATCTTGAAGTGCATTAATCACAAACTGGCAGTGCACATATCAACTTTTATGACAGCAACATAAAATGTCAACCTGCAATGCTTCATTTGGTAAGCAAAAGCCCTCACCAACATGGCAGTAGACGCACATAAACTTTAGACAGAGGTTCATAACAGAAACAAACAAGCAGACATGGAGACGACTTCTGTCTGTTCACTTAACAATATAATTTCCCTCTCTGAGGCCACCCACTGGCTCTCCGCAACCTCACATGCTCCAAACTCCTCTCTATATCACAAATAAACAATGACACATTACAAGACTTCCCTGTAAGCCATAAAGGGATTTTTTCCTGAGTGGGTTTGGAAATATTTTCCATGACCTTTCCTGAAGGGTTGGAAGAAAGTTGACCTTCCATATGACGAAAAATGGATTTTAACGTGATTCGTATTGGAGACTATTTGATGAAATGGCAAACTGATCAATGCACATCCAGGAGATTTAAGGAACACAAGACGACTATAAGGCAGTTCAACTTTTTTCATTAATGTACCTTCTTTGAAATTTTTTTTCAGCCAAGTACTTCCTGACCAGGGAGGACATTTTTGGTAGAAACACACAATGAACAAATGTTAAAGTGATTGCGTTTGTTGTGGCAGTTTATGACAGTAAAGATGTCATTAAAATATAGGACCACTGAATATATATAATGCTTTTAGAAAATGTTAATCTTTTAAAAAACTTATTACAGTATAACTATTTTGGGAGTAATATATGAAACGAGGAGCTATGTATGAAATCAGCACTACCGGATATGTCATGTAGTCTATGCAGTACTCCAAACTACCCCTAGGGGTATCCATACCCTCATTTAAGAAACATTAGACTAAAGATGCCCTCCACCTGCAAAATAATCATTTGTATTTCAATTACTCACCACAGATTAATTTGAATTAATGAAGAAAATGTAGTACTTTCCAAACACACGTGTTTCCACCCAAAAAATTACAATTTAAAGTGTGTCTAAGTTTGATAGATTTTAAAATACATTCAAAATATGTTTGAACTTTGCTCAAGCGCAGCACACACGCTCAGACGCTCAGGGCTTAATACTTTAAGGCAGAAGTGTTTTATATGGTAAGGCTTTTAATAAAATTACGTGTTTGGGAAGTACTGAGCAAACGACTGGAAAAATGAGATTTGGATTACACCACAGGAGTTGTGTGAGAGTCTGTAAACAGATGCTTTGATATAGTTTTGCTGCAGTTAAATGTGGCCCCATTTACTTCAGTCCATGAAGAATGTTGCCCTTTTTTGGATTCCCTGTTCACTGTAGAGGCATTTTTTTTTTTTTTTTTTTTTACAAATTCAACATAACACAATGTGAGTAACTGACGTACAGAGTTTTTGCCTTGTTTTTAATCCACAGTCCCTATACCATATCTGTAGCACTTTGAGATTGTGCTAAAAGTAAAGTGTGTTATCAATAAAATCTATCTTATAATTAAAAGTTAATTTTGCGGCATAAGTATTCTTTTACAATGTTGCAAAAGGTTCACAAGAAGACACATAAGATTGTGTGGTATCTTTCTTTTTGTGGCTAGCAAAACATCTCAATGTTGTTTAATTTAACTTGATGAGAAGATTATCAAGAACAATCAATAACATGAGAGAGGTATCAATCTTCTCAACTAACTCTCATTAAGACAGTGAACAAATATTCCTCGAAATGTTGAAATATATTCTTACTGGTAGTCATAACAAATGCTTCCAGTTCATTCGAAGAAAGTCCATTATCTTATTCCCCTTTAAATTGTTCTGCTTTGGTTAAATCCCTACCCTAATGCATCTAAAAGCCTGCACTGTGTACTTAGTGAGCTACATATTTCTCAGCATCTTTAAATAAAAAACATCTCCAAAGCACAATTCAGACGTAAATGTAAAAAGTGCTAAACCACAATGGAA